>NC_092002.1:19290172-19890172 GCF_044704955.1 Pristiophorus japonicus | reverse complement strand
GCCCTCCTCATATTTCTTGGGGCTTCCAAACGTTGGCATTTTGAACTTGGGCATCTTGAACCTGCCTTCTTTCCCTTTCAACTTTATGTCATCAACATCTACATCCACTGATGGCCCTTTGATATTGATATCCAGGGCTTTCCCTTTAACTTGACCTTTTCCTTTTACGTCAACTTTAGCCACGCTGCTCTCTGTCTCCCCATCCACTTTACTTTTGGAACCAAATTTTGGCAGCGACACTTTGGGCATTTTTCCTTTGCCATCAGGCCCTTCAATGCTGGCCTCAACGGGATGGCTACCGCTATCATCTCCTTCAGCAGAGAAAGATGATTTCACTGACGGAAGGGTGATATTAACATCCGGGACCATAGCCTGAAGGGCTGAAATATTAATTGTTGGTAATTTCATTGAAGGCAGCTTCAGTTTCGCTTCTGAACTTCCCACTCCTTCCACGTCAACCTTTCCCTTGGAGGTTTTTGTGTCTCTTTTAGCGGCCTTGATATCGGTCTCAATCGTTGGGCCCGACATGTCAACTTCATCTGGTTTCATCGTGGGAAGGGCCACTTCAAATTTGGGTATTTTAAGCATTGGGCTTTTCCCTCTGTCATCTGGGCCTTCAGCCTCCAACCCTTTCCCCGCTTTCACTTCAACGTCTGCTCCGGCCTCTTTGCTCTTCATCGAAATATCGAACTTTGGAAGCGCCACCTTTGGCATTTGAAATGTGACCTCAGGCCCAGCCATGGTGATGGTGGGCATTTGGCCGTCTCCGCCAGTCTTTGGTGATTTGGCACCGGGAACCTTGGCATCTTTTCCCACACCCAACTCAGATACTTCCGCCTTTCCTTTTGGATGGCAGATGTCAAGGTCCAACTCTGGTATTTTTACCTTCAGGGCTGAAATATCGACTGTTGGCATTTTAACTGATGGCAGTTTTCCCTCGATTTGAGGGCCGCTCACTTCGGCCGTGGCCTCTTTCCCGCTGGCCGACAGGCCAAACGACGGCAGCGACACTTTTGGCATTTTCAGCTGCAGTTCAGGCGCCTCCAGACTGAATTCAGAGGGTTGACCATCGGGCTTTGGTGCTCCAAGGCTGACTTTTGGAGCCTTGACGCCGCCTTCAACACCCTTTGCAGAGACCTCTGCTTTACCCATCGGAGGGCGGACATTAACATCTGGGATTTTGGGCGCCGAAATATCGATGGTTGGCATTTTAACTGACGGCAGTTTCCCCATGATATCGAAGCCAGGGCCACTGACATCGGCTTCAGCCCGCGTCTCAGCTTCCACATGTTTCATCTTGGGTAGGGACATTTCAAATTTGGGCACCTTTATTATAGGCCCTTTGGACTTGGCATCTTCACCGCCCATTTTCCCATCGACTGTTGTCTCCGCCTCTTTACCACTGGCAGAAATACCAAACGTCGGCAGTGACACTTTCGGCATTTTGAACTGAAGATCGAACCCCTCAGAAGTTAGTTCAGATGACTGGCCCTCAATCTTTGGCGCTTCAACGCGGACTTTCGAAGCCTTCCAGTCAGCTGCCACACCTGGTGCGGAGATCTCCGCTTTGCCCTTTGGAAGCTGAACATCTGAGAGCGTTACCTTGGGCACTGCAATATCAATCGATGGCATTTTCACTGATGGCAGCTTGATTTTTGCCTCGGGGCCTTCCAGTTGGGGGCCCTTGATATCTACTTTGACTTTGGAAACCTGCACCCCAGACGCAGGAACTTTCACTTGTGCTTTGGTTGAGGTGTCAACCTCGGCCTCCCCTAGTTTCATTTTGGGCAGATAAACTTCAAATTTTGGCATCTTTAACATCGTGCTTTTAACATCTGGGCCTTCTCCTTCCATTTCTGCACCCACCTCACGGTCTTTGCCCTTGGAGGAGAGGCTAAATTCTGGGAGCGATACTTTTGGCATTTTCAACTTGGCTTCGGGTATTTCAATGCTGAGTTTAGATGTTTGGATTTCGCCCTCGACCTTTGCAGATTTAAGGTCACGGACCCGAACATCTCCTTCGACCCCGGCTGTGTCTGCCTTTCCCTTTGGTAGACTGATGTCAAAATCTGGCACCTTTACCTTGGGGGCTGAGATATTAATTGTTGTGATTTTGTGTGCAAGTTCTTTAACTTTCCCTTCCAATCCTTCTGCTTTGTAACCACTGGCATCAACGTCGACTCCTGCTGCAGCGATATCTGCCCCTCCTGCGTCTTTCATTTTTGGTACAGAAATGTCAATGGCGAGCATTGTTATTTGGGGCATCTTCAGCTTGCCCTCTTCACTTTCTGGTTCTCGACTTTCTACTTTTACCTTTGGACCTTTTACGTCGATTGTCTCACCACTTTTTAGTCCAAATGAGGGCATTTTTATCTTAAAGCCAGGATCTTTGGCATTTGCTTCACCTTCAGCTGATGGGCCTTTGACATCAACGTCAGCTTTTGGTAAACCGATGTCTATTTCAACCTGCGGAGCTTTTATTGGGAGCCCAGGTATCAATTTGCCTTCTGGTCCTTCAGTAGATACTTCCGCTCCACCAGAAACCGTCAGCTTGGTTTTAGCTTTTGGACTGGGGACATCTGCCTCCACTTTTTTGGTTTTAGAGAACAGATCAAAAGTGGGCATCTTAGCTTTGGTCTTCGTTTCGACCTCAGGCCCTTCCAGGTCCTTTGTGGTGACCTGCGGCACTTTGACAGAGACGCCGCCTTTTTGCTTTTGAGATACCGGGCTGACGTCAAGCTTGGCCTTCCCCGACTCTCTTGTTCCGAGTCCAGGGAACTTGAGCTTTTTCTTCTTCTCTTTAACCTGTCCCTCTCCCAAAGAAAGCTCAGCTTCGACCTCGGGATGTGTAACTCTGGCCTCACCTGTCGCAGCGGCCCCTTCCTTGGGAGAAGTGATGGTCAGCCTCTTAAACTTGGAGAATTTGGGAAACGCAAACTCCACATCGACCGGCACGTCCAGTTCCACCGCTGCCTCATCTTTACTGAGGATCTTCTCCTTCATTAACTTCTTCGTTCTCTTGACAGGCGAGATGCTCTTCACACTCTAGACAGAAGACACAGACAGATCTTAGTATTCAGGGTGAAACATGGACCTCTCCTTATTGTACAGATCAGCTTGTAAATTCAAAACCATTTCCTCCATTTTTGCTATTCCTGAGCAATGGCCAATGTTGGCCATGGTCTTTGTTGGAATAAGGGACTTGATATAAGAACACAGGGGTCAACCTTGGCGTCATATTTGACGCTGAAATGAGCTTCCAGCCACATATCCGCAGCATAACTAAGACCGCCTATTTCCACCTCTGTAACATCGCTCATCTCCGCCCCTGCCTCAGCTCATCCGCTGATGAAGCCCTCATCCATGCCTTTGTTACCTCCGACTTGACTATTCCAACGCACACCCTGGCTGGCCTCCCACATTCTACCCCACGTAAATTAGAGGTGATCCAAAACTCGGCTGCCCCATGTCCTAACTCGCACCAAGCCCCGCTCACCCATCATCCCTGTGCTCGCTGGCCTACATTGGCTTCTGGTTAAGTAACACCTCGATTTCAAAATTCTCATATTTGTTTATAAATCCCTCCATGGCCCTCGTTCCTCTAATTCTGCCCTCCTGATTCTAATCGCTCAACCATTGGTGGCTGTGCCTTCTGTTGCCTGGGCCCCAAGCTCTGGACCTCCCTGCCTAAACCTCTATTCCTCTCTACCTCTCTATTCTCCTTCAAGACGCTCCTTAAAACATACCTCTTTTAACCTGCGCTAATTTCTACATATGCGGCTCAGTGTAAAATTTTTAATATACTACTCCTGTGAAGCGCCTTGGAATGTTTCACTACCCTAAAGGCGCTATATAAATACAAGTTACTGTTGTTCTATAGGAACAAGGGGAGGCCATTCAGCCTCTAGAACCTGTTTCACCATTCAATTAGATCATGACTGATCTGTACCTTAACTCCATATACCTGCTTTGGTTCCATAACCCTTAATACCCTTGCCCAACAAAAATCTGGGAAAAGGACAAAGGTTTGCCTCATGGTCTAATCCCCATTCTGTACTAAGCCGTGCCAGGATTGTCTGCAGAGTGTAGGTTTTGGGTTATTTATCAGATGTTGATAAGATCTCCGCAGCCTTACTGCATCTTTCTATCCATTTACAGGTCCTTGTTTATCTTACCCAAAAAACCCTCCACACACTCCTACCTACATAGCCAACTCGAGGAACAGCAGCAGGGCCCATTTCTGGCTAGAAATGAGAAACGCTTAACCTTCACTCTTCTTTTCGTCCCGAGGTTTGTTTATTTCTCTCTCTCCGTTTTGAGGCGACCAAACTCCAAGCCAGCTCCCACATGGAATCAACAGCCCTCCCCAGGAACAGAGGGGTGCCTCGGGGTATCTGGCCGCCCCCTTAACACAAGCCCGATTTTCAGTTTCCATGGCAATGCGAACCATGCGGTGTATGAAACGGGCGGTGGATGCACTACTGCCTGTTTGCTGCCTGGCAGTAAAAGTGAGAATTCACTCCTCCATTTAATGAAAGGTTGTCGTTTTATAAGGAGGGTTCCCGAATAATCTGCGATTTTTGAAAATTTTACCAGCTTAGTCTTTTTGGCTTCTGGTCCTTTCAGTTCGAGGCTCCCGGTCTCCGATGAAATGGCCACGTCGGCACTGGATACGGTGCGCTTGAGGCAGAAGGCGACTTTGTACGGCTCTGCGCTCTGGAGGATCTTCAGCACATCCTCATACTTGGCATTGTCAAAGTAGACCTTGGCGCTGAGAAGCTGATCTCCTGCAGAGGCACAACCGCAAGCCACCATCAGAGTAGGGGAGGTGACCAGGACAGTTTCAAACAATCGCAGGCTTTCCCACACAAGGCACGAGGAGGTGGAATGGCTCCCATCCAACAGGAAGAGCTCAGACGGGTAACGCGTACTGGGGTAAAGGGTACGGGGGTAAAGGGTACAGGGGTAAAGGGTACAGGGGTAAAGGGTACGGGGGTAAAGGGTACGGGGGCAAAGGATACGGGGTAAAGGGTACGGGGGTAAAGGGTATGGGGTAAAGGGTACGGGGTAAAGGGTATGGGGTAAAGGGTACGGGGGTAAAGGGTATGGGGGTAAAGGGTACGGGGTAAAGGGTACGGAGGTAAAGGGTACAGAGGTAAAGGGTACAGGGTAAAGGGTACATGGGTAACGGGTACGGGGTAAAGGGTACGGGGTAAAGGGTACGGGGTAAAGGGTACGGGGTAAAGGGTACAGGGGTAAAGGGTACGGGGTAAAGGGTACAGGGGTAAAGGGTACGGGGTAAAGGGTACGGGGTAAAGGGGTACAGGGTAAAGGGTACAGGGTAAAGGGTACATGGGTAAAGGGTACGGAGGTAAAGGGTACGGGGTAAAGGTACGGGGTAAAGGGTGCGGGGGTAAAGGGTTCGGGGGTAAAGGTACGGGGGTAAAGGGTACGGGGGTAAATGGTACAGGGGTAAAGGGTACGGGGGTAAAGGGTACGCGGTGCAGAAGACAGAAGGCTCAGAGGGTAAAAGGTGCTGTGAGTAAAGGGGAAAGTGGGGACAGGGAGCAAAGGGTAAAGGGAACGGGGTAAATAGTGCAGTGAGTAAAAGGGGAAAAGATAAACTGGGCAGAGGCTGCAGAAGGTAAAAGGCAAGTGGATAAAGAGTACTGAGGCTAAAGGGCGCAGAGGTTAACGGGTGTAGGGGTGAATAAAGGGCACGGGGGGCATGGGTTAAAGTGAGCAGTAGGAACTACCCAGTCCTAGAGGTCTTTAAGATAATCCAAGGGTTTGATAGGGTAGATGTAGAGAAGGGCAAGATCTGAATCTGCTTATATTTTTTACCAAAATATAACGCCTCACATTTATCTGTGTTGAAATTTATTTCCTAATTATATGACTATTCTGCACGTTTATTAATGTCCCCTGTAATTAGTTACAGTCCTCAGTATTGACTATCCCCCAATTTGGTGTTGTCCACAAATTTAGAAATTATGTTTTTGATTCCAAATTCTAAACCGTTAATATAAATTGTGAACAACAGTGCTCCCAGCACTGATCCTTGTGGAACACCACTACCCACTTTCTGCCACTGTGAATAGCTGCCCTTTACCCCTACTCTCTGCTTTCTGTCTTGAAGCCAGCCAGCGACCCATTCTGCTACTTGTCCCCTGACTCTGCATTCTCTGACCTTGTTTATCAGTCTATTACGTGGTACCTTATCTAAGGCCTTTTGAAAATCTAAATAAATTACATCTACTGCATTACCCTTGTCTACTCTCTCTGTTACCTCTTCAAAAAATTCAATGAGGTCGGTCAAGCAAAACTTTCCCTTTTGTAATCCATGCTGACTATTCATTATTATATTTTTGGTTTTGGATGTTCTTCTATTTTCTCTTTTAGTAGGGATTCCATTATTTTTCCTACCACCGATGTTAAGCTGACTGGTCTATAATTCCATGGACGTGTTCTATCTCCTTTCTTAAATATAGATATTACGTTAGCTATTCTCCCGTCCTCTGGCACAACACCTTCCAACAAATTATTAAATATGTGTAGTAATGAAGGCTGAGGGGTGACCTAATAGAGGTCTTTAAAATGATGAAAGGTTTTGATAGAGTGGATACAGAATGTTTCCACTTGTGGGGAAAAGCATAACTAGAGGCCATCAATATAAGATAGACACCAAGAAATCCAATAGGGAACTCAGAAGAAACTTCTTTACCCAGAGAGTGGTGAGAATGTGGAACTTGCTGCCACAGGGAGTGGTTGAAGCGAATAGTATCGATGCATTTAAGGGGAGGCTGGACAAGATTATGAGGGAGAAGGGAATAGAAGGTTATGCTGATAGATTTAGATGAGGAAAGACGGGAGGAGGCTCGAGTGGGGCATAAACGCCGGTTGGGCCAAATGGCCAGTTTCTGTGCCGTATATCCGATGTAATCCCTATCTGCTATCGCTTCTCTAGATTCATTTAAAATGCATGGATGTAATCCATCCGGACCAAGGGTTTTATCCTCTTTGAGTTTGATTAGTCTATTTAATATTTCTCCTCTTTTTTTTGTGTGGAACAATTGTTGGAAATAACTGGAGAAAAGCAATTGGTTAGAATTCTAACCGATTCCTTTGGTCAGCTGCCAACCCATTAACACCTGCTTTTCAATATTGCATAAAGTCAAAATCAACCTGGAGAGGAAAATCAGAGCCGTTAGAGTAGATTTTCCCCTTGGGTGTAAAACTGGCACCCGGTCGCCCGATTGAAACCGCCCGATGTTCACTGCAATCGATATTGGCCGTTTCCTACAATGGCCGCTCGATCCGCGATGCCAGATTTACGCCCGGGCTCCAACGCTGAAATTCTACCCCCTTCCCAACTCCAAATGATAAGCACGATGTTGCGTGTGGTTTGCGGGATCTGTGTTTAGATGGAACGCCCTGCGATGCAGTTCTCGCGCAGTGTCTTTTTGCGCGGTTACGTGCTGGGTGTGTTTTCCGCGTCCCACCATAAACAGCGGCTTACCCTCCTTCAGGTTCAGCGCCTTCGCAGCCCGTGACTCCTTCAGCACCTCCTTGACAAAGATTCCGTCCTTCCCTCCGCCAGCCACGCTGAATCCCGTCGCCCCGGCCTCAGCCTCGGTCTCCACAATTAACTCCACCATCTCGGACATCTTGAGTTCCTGATGGGAGAGAGAGACGGCACAGATTAGCTGTGGGCACTGGTGGTGGCCCCATTGCCGCTACTGGGGGTCCAAGGCAGAGAGGCTGCTCAGTGCCCAGTTCTGAGTCCCACTCCCCCCACAATACGTTACAGGGGAGCAAATCTTTGAGGTGAACTAGTTGAACCTTTGAAAATCTCATGAAGGCACTTGACAAAAGTGACCCAGGCAATTTGTTTTGGGGGTGAATGGTTCAACACTTAAAGTTAAAAGTAAGGGAGCTAAGGGTGAGAGGAGGAGTCGGGGGAACAAAGGGTAAATGAGTCATCAAATAAGTGGAAGGACATTGAAGTGGACAGTGTCATGAGGTCAAGCAGGTGCATGGGAACACCACCACCTCCACGTTCCCCTCCCAGTCACACACCATCCTGACTTGGAAATATATCGGCCGTTCCTTCATCGTCGCTGGGTCACAATCCTGGAACTCCCTCCCTAACAGCACTGTGGACTGCAGCGGTTCAAGAAGGCGGCTCACCACCACCTTCTCAAGGGGCAATTAGGGATGGGCAATAAATGCCGGCCTTGCCGGTGATACTCATATCCCAAATATGAATTAGACAAAGGAGATAATTAGATGTGTTTCTGAGGCAATTAGGGTTTAAAGCGTATGCTGATATGGTGGGTAGGTGGGGTTGAGGGAGAGGGTGTGTAGGTGGGGTTGAGGGATGGTGGGTAGGTGGGGTTGAGGGAGAGGGTAGGTAGGTGAGGTTGAGGGATGGTGGGTAGGTGGGGTTGAGGGAGAGGGTGGGTAGGTGGGATTGAGGGAGATGGTGGGGTTGAGGGAGATGGTGGGGTTGAGGGAGAGGGTGTGTAGGTGGGGTTGAGGGATGGTGGGCAGGGGGCTTGTTGAAGCCTAATAGCCTGTTCTTGTTCCTGATAAACGTTGTTTCTTGAGATACAGGCACGGTTAAACAGGTAAAAGCTCAGAATCTTCCCACCCCTGAGCTGCATGCGGATGTGACTGATTGCCAGAGTAGCGGAGGCCAGGGGACAGTGGGTGATTCTAGCTACGTGTCCATCGCCCGGGTGACCCGCTGCGTTTAATTACACCGAGAGGCCCAGAAACAAAGCACACCTTACGAGGGGTGGTACTCCCCACGTTACCTTGGTTACTTCGTACCGGCCCACAGACTCCATGCCAGCTTCAGACAGCGACGCTAAACTGGCGTGACGATCCTTCTTGATTCGTAGAAATTGTTTTAACTCCTCATGAAGCAATTCTTTCTGAATCTGAAAATCAGAAACATCTCCTCAGAATTCACCCTCCAGGCACACGCAGGCCTTTCCCAAAATCACACCGCTTCTTAAATGACAAGAACTCAACGGTGGGTAGGTGGGGCTGAGGGACATAGGAATAGGAGTGGGCCATTCAGCCCCTCGAACCTGTTCCGCTGATTCATTAGATCATGGCTGACCTGTGCCTTAACCCCATTTACTCCCCTTGATTCCATAACCTGGCAAAAATCTATCCATCCCAGTTTTGACCCCTGTGCTCACTGACTACATTGGCTCCCGGTTCAGCAAAGCCTTGATTTCAAAATTCTCATCCTTGTTTTCAAATCCCTCCAAGGCCCTCGCCCCTCCCTATCTGTAATCTCCTCCAGCCTCACAACCCCCCCCCAAGATATCTGCACTCCTCTAATTCTGCCCTCTTGAGCATCCCTGATTGGCCGTGCCTTCTGTTGCCTGGGCCTCAAGCTCTGGAACTCCCTCCCTAAACCTCTCCGCCTCTCTACCTCTCTTTCCTCCTTCAAGACGCTCCTTAAAACCTATCTCTTTGACCAAGCTTTTGGTCACCTGCGCTAATTTCTCCTTACGTGACTCAGTATTAAATCTTTTATCTCATAATACTCCTTTTGAGGCGCCTTGGGACCTTTCACTACGTTAAAGGCGCTATATGTTGTTGTTGTTGTTGTTGATATTTTCAACTGACCCTTGGCCTCAACAACTTTTTGGGGGAGAGAGTTCCAGATTTCCACTACCCTATGTGTGAAGAAACGCTTCCTGACATCACCCCTGGGCTCTAATTTTACGGGACATGGTCAGAAGGCGAGTAGGTGGGGCAAAGAGCCCATGCTAGGTGGTGCTGAGCCACACAGAGCAGGAGGGTCCCAGCGACACAGTCCTGCCTTTACTTCCGTTCATTAACAGGAGGTCTGAGGGGGATCGCAAGACTCACTCGCTGTTTAGGCCCCTGCGTAGAATTCAGCCCACCTTTATCCTCACAGGCCGGGGCCATTGGAGGGAGCAGCGCGTGCTGTCCCAGCCTGCAAGACCATCAGCAGGCTGGGGCCATTGGAGGGAGCAGCACGTGCTGTTGCAGGAGGTCGATGGCTACGAAGCGAGGTCGCTGATTGCAGTGCGGGCAAGCACAGCAGGAGGGGGCGAAGGAGCGGCAAGATTCCGTATAGGGGGAATGACCCAGGAGAGGTGCGAGTTCGGGGCTCAGAAGAGGCGAGGGCCCAGGGGCAGCACGGGGCCAGCCCACACTGTGCGATATGTGTGCGAACTAGGTCCGTGCAGCAGAGCAGGTCTCCAGTCGTCCTGGTTAATCCTTGCCACTGGACCAAGACCTAGCTCTGTCAAGCCCGTGTGGTGGCTGGTGTGCAACAGCCACCACACGTTAAAAAAATCCACGCACAGGCATCTTCCACCCTTCAGGATGTAGTTCAGGATCCAGAATATTAGGTCCTTCATTGAAACACCTGTGAACTCATCCCTTTTTGGCGTGGAAGCGAGTCATCCTCGCTTCGAGGGACCGCCTATGATGATGGTGATCCTCACTGACCATTAACAAGGCTTATGCCACAAATTGTCTTTCAGACCTTTTCTGATGGGGGCACAATGCAAAGCAACACACTTGTTGATCCGTGAACTATTCACCATCCAGGACAAAGCAGCCCGCTTGATCAGCACCCCATCCACCACCTTCAACATTCACTCCCTCCACCACCGGCGCACCGTGGCTGCAGTGTGCACCATCTACAAGATGCACTGCAGCAACTCGCCAAGGCTTCTTCGGCAGCACTTCCCAAACCCACGACCTCCACCATCTGGAAGGAAAAAGGCAGCAGGTGCATGGGAACACCACCACCTCCACGTTCCCCTCCGAGTCACACACCATCCCGACTTGGAAATATATCGGCCGTTCCTTCATTGTCGCTGGGTCAAAATCCTGGAACTCCCTCCCTAACAGCACTGTGGGAGCACCTTCACCACACGGCTCACCACCACCTTCTCAAGGGGCAATTAAGCATGGGCAATAAATGATGGACTTGCCAGCCACGCCCACATCCCGTGACTGTATTAAAAAAATGATTAAAGATTATGTGAGGAAAGAGCAGTGGAATGAAGCCAAGTGGCTGGCGAGATTTCCTTTGGGCCTAATCATGGGCGTGGGTAAAGGGGTGGCTGGGGAGTGGGAGGGTATGTGTTCAGGGTGTCCGTGTGCAGCCACAACGTCGGGTTCCGGTGGGGGCGGGGCAGTGTTTAGTCTCTGCCCCCATACAGTGCATGCACAGAATAATGGTGCGATTACAAATAATCACTCCGTAGAATGTACAGCACAGAAACAGGCCATTCGGCCCAACTGGTCTATGCTGGTGTTTGTGCTCCACACCAGTCTCCTCCCACTCCTCTTCATCTCACCCTATCATCATAGCCTTCTATCCCTTTCTCCCTCATGTGTTTATCTAGCTCCCCCTTAAGTGCATCTCTGCTATTCATCTCAACCACTCCCTGTGGCAGCGACTGCCACATTCTCACCACTCTCTGGGTAAAGAAGACCTTCCTGAATTTCCTATTGGACATTGTAATGTGTGCACCTGCGAGGATGCTCACAGACTGGTATAGCTGTTGAGTTGGGAGTGGCTTAGCCAGTCGCGTGACATTCACAAGACTCAATAAAACCCCAGCCAGTTCGGGGGATCCACGATGAGGCAGGTGGTTGTGAGCCTGGTGGATGAACTGGTAATGTCATCATCATAGGCAGTCCCTTGGAATCGAGGAAGATTTGTGTCCACTCTTAACATGAGTCCAATTGGTTGTACAGTCCAATACAAGAGCCACAGTCCATGTCACAGGTGGGGCAGATAGTCGTTGAGGGAAGGGGTGGGTGGGACTGGTTTGCCGCACGTTCCTTCCGCTGCCTGCGCTTGCTTTCTGCATGCTCTCGGCGACGAGACTCAAGGTGCTCAGCGCCCTCCCGGATGCTCTTCCTCCACTTAGGGTGGTCTTTAGCCAGGGACTCCCAGGTGTCTGTGGGGATGTTGCATTTTTTCAGGGAGGCTTTGAGGGTGTCCTTGTAACGTTTCCTCTGCCCACCTGGGGATCGCTTGCCGTGAAAGAGTTCCGAGTAGAGCACTTGCTTTGGGAGTCTCGTGTCTGGTATGCGGACAATGTGGCCTGCCCAGCGGAGCTGGTCGAGTGTAGTAACGTGTAGTGTGAATGTTAAACCTTTGCTAATAAACCAACTAATTCTTAATACCAATGTGCTGTTGTGAATTCCTAAGCAAAGAACCCATGAAGCAAATACATTACAGATTTATTAGTGACTATGTTATATTTATCGTCCCTAGTTCTGGTCTCCCCCGCTAGTGGAAACATCTCCAAGTCTATCCTACCAAACCCCTTCGTAATTTTAAAGACCTCTATCTGGTCACCCTTCAGTCTTCTCTTTTCTGGAGAAAAAAGCCCCAGACTGTTCAGTCTTCTCTGATGGGTGTAATTTCTCAGTTCTGGTATTATTCTAGTCAATCTTTTTTGCACCTTCTCCAGTGCCTCGACATGCCCCTGCAGGGAGCAGCTGCAGGAGGGCGATGGCTGTCTGCAGTGCGGGCAGGTACAGCAGGAGGGGCCAAGGAGCATCAAGAGCTTGTAGATGGAAGTGTATTTAACCCCTTGTAACCTGCATCACACCACCACCAGAGGGCCCACCTGTTGGAGTCCCAAAGGATCGCAGCATTCTTTGGGAGCACAGTATATAAGCAGGCCACCCACGAGGTATCTGCACTCTGGAATCTAAATAAAGGAGCTAAGGTCACACTTGCTCATTTCACACAGTACTCAGTCTGACCAGTTATTATGAGTGTAGCAATCGGGGCCCAGGAGAGGCGTGAGTTCGGGGCCCAGAAGAGACAAGGGCCCAGGGGCAGCACGGGCCCAGCCCACACTGCAATATGTGTGCACACTAGGTCCGTGCAGCAGAGCAGGTCTCCAGTCGCCTTGGTTAACCCTTGCCACTGGACCAAGACCTAGCTCTGTCAAGCCCGTGTGGTGGCTGGTGTGCAACGGCCAACCCACGTTAACAAAATCCATGCACAGGCATCTTCCACCCTTCGGGATGTAGTTCAGGATCTGGAATATTAGGTCCTTCATTGAAACACCAGTGAACTCATTCCTTTTTGTGTGGAAGCAAGTCAGCCTCATTTTGAGGGACTGCCTATGATGATAATGATCCATTTTGTAACAGTGCGCGGTACTCCAAATGTGTTCTAACCTACGTTCCCTTTGAGCTGCTCAGCAGGGAGGCCGCACAGCGTTCCGGGGATCCCATGCAGCCGGCTGCATCACTGGGCCTAACGAGGACAGAATGGGCGGAATTCCTGTCGGAGCCCAGTAACGCCCAAAGGGATGGGTGACGGATGATCTGGCTCAGCTGCTAATGCCATCCCCCGGGAGCCGATCTCCATGTTGGAATGTCGGGGCCCGGGACTCTGGGGGGGGGTGGGGGTGCGAAATTGCGGAGCGTTGGGGCGGTAAGTTAGGGGAGTTAACAGCTACGAGGCGGGACTTGCCGTTTCCCGGCCACAAAAGTCCCGCCCCCGGCTGATAAATTGGGCTAACCGCCCCCGGGAGTAGGTGGAGCACAAATTCTCACGCTCCACTTCCTCTCGGGGGCGGGGACTGGAACGCCAAGACTCGGGAATTTTCCAGCGCGACGTGGAGAGACGGGAGCACAGGGCTCTCCCCTTCCCTTAAAGTGGAAGGCACGCTGCGGACTCTGCATTGGGGAGAAGGGGCCATCACTGCACCGATGGGGAGCGGGGTCCCGTGGCCGCAGCCCGGCTCAGACACAGAGTGCCGGGCTGCAACATCGTGGCACGGATCCCGCGATTTGATGAGGGCCATTTAAAAAAATTTCAGCGCCCGCACTGCCCCTTTAATTTCCGCCCTGCGAGCGGACTGAAGCCCAGTACGCGCCCTGTGAAGCTGGCGCGAGCGTTACCCATGGCAACCTCACGGGGTGCTCTCAGATTTTCGCTCCAGGGAGAAAACGAGTCGCTGCGTGTGGTGAGGATGTGGAGAAGTGATTTGCCACCCCCCCCCCCCGCGTTACCACTCCCCGGGGGTGAGGGGGGGCACTAATGTGAGGCGCAATCAACCGGAATTTCTCCCCTCCAGGTGTCTACGGTAAACCCAGAGAACTGTGGCCAGAGTTGCTCAGGCGAATGGAAATGCTACTCTCGCTGGGGCTTCCGCACAAGCAAGCGCTGGGTAAATATCCTGGGCACGAGAGACTTAGCCTTGGCACACCCACCCCGTCCTGCTGACCATCAGTTGACCCCGGGTGGGGGGAGGCCGTTTACCTTGGTGCCTGTGCTGATGCCCTGGTCAGGCGCTGGGTGGCGATTGGCCGGCTGGTCTCGCTGAGATCCCGAGGGGCCGCAGTCGATTTCCTCTACCTCAGGAACCTGCGGACACACAAGTCAAAAGCACCTCATCCATCAGCTCCAGCATGCACTTCAAGGGCAGGTCCTCCAGCATCGTTCTGGCGGGCGACCTCCCCAACCCCCCCCCCCACTGACCACGCAGAAAGGCCGATGGCCTGAGGGGGGTGGGGGGGGGGGAAGAGGGGGGAGGGGGAAAGAGGGGGAGATTTCTCACAGTGGCATCGTCGTGATAAGTGGGGCTCACAACTCCATCTATTATCTTGGATGTTAAATGCTACTGGCATCACTCCTCCCGCGAGCCCGACTCCTCCCCCAATGTGGCGTGCAGACCAACGCTTTAATTCCAGGGGTAAGAGTAAATGCGGCAATTTTCGGGCCTTAGTAGGCCATTCAGTGCCTGAAAAATTGGGCCACGCGGTACAATTGCTGAGCCAACGATCCCGAGCTTACCGCAGACTTTGCATTTATATAGCGTCTTTCACGACCACCAGACGTCCCAAAGCAATTTACAGCCAATGAAGTACTTTTAAATAAAAGTCACGATTGTGATGTGGGAAACGCGGCAGCCAGTTTGCACACAGCAAGCTCCCACCAATACCAGAGAATCTGTTTTTGTGATGTGAATACTGGTCAGGGCACTCCTGCACTAACTGAGGGAGTGGGAGGGAGCGAGAGGTGTAGTGAGGACTAGCAGCGTTGGAGAAGGATCAGTTGCAGAGCAGTTTCTCTCCCACCCGGTGTCGGTGGAACTCCCAGGGTAGGATCACGGTTAATGTTCCCTCTGATATTTTTCCAGGCGCGATCCCTTTAAATTTGCTATGCAGCCGCACATGGGAGGAGTCTTTTCCAGCAGCGACAGCCGGCGTGGAATCTCCGCTCGACGTGTAACTGCATGTCCACCCACCTTAGGGGGAACATTGGCCACGTTAATTATAAACCAGCCTCCCGTGTTGAACAAGTCCCGATTCACCATTATAGAATGTCCTGATTCCTCCCTCCCTCTGTGCTGAGCATGACAAGGGCAACTGGTGGGCCCTGGAACTGACTTCAGCACTTCAGTGCTGTCACCCAGGGTTCACACTCATCATTATTGCTCACGGTGGCATAGTGGCTGTGTTGCTGGTGCTAGTGATCCAGAGACAGGAGTTCAAATCCCACCACGGCAGCTGGGGAATTTAAATTCAGTCAATAAGATTATGAGGGGGCTTGACAAGGTAGATACAGAGAGGATGTTTCCACTGATAGGGGAGACTAGAACTAGAGGGCATGATCTTAGAATAAGGGGAGGAACATGAGGAGGAATTTCTTCTCTCAGAGGTTGTAAATCTGTGGAATTAGCTGCATCAGAGAGCTGTGGAAGCTGGGACATTGAATAAATTTAAGACAGAGATAGACAGTTTCTTAACTGATAAGGGAATATGGGGAGCGGGCAGGGCAGTGGAGCTGAGTCCATGATCGTATTAACTGGTGCAGCAGGCTCCTATTTCTTATGTTCTTAATTGAATAAATCTGGAATAAATAAAAAGCTAGTATCAAGAATAGTGACCACGAAACTACCGGATCCTTACCCGGTCTGGCTGATACGTGACTCCAGACCCACAGTAATGTGGTTGACTCTGAAATGGCCTCGCAAGCCACTCAGTTCTCTCAAGGGCGATTAGGGATGGGCAATAAATGCCGGCTTTGCCAGCGACGCCCACATCCCAGGAACTAATTTTAAAAAACAGAAAGTGGCTGTGTTTTGTGTGTTGTTGGTATGTGGAAGGTCTGTATGTCATGCGTGGATGCTGTATGTGTGGCTTATCTTTACACACTGTCTTCTTAAACTTCTTAAATATTTGCTGTTAGAAGTTCGATCGATATGAAGTGACTTGATCCCATACTCACAGGAGATTCGTCACCAGAACTGGAAGCTTCACCATCCTCTGGCTTTCGCACAATGCCTGCAATTAAAAAATAAATCACACATGAGGCAAACAAAAACAGTTCAAATGATCACAATCAATAGACAGGATCCGTACATTCACAAAGTATCAATAGACGGGATCCGTAAATTCACAAAGTAGCAATAGACGGGTTCCGTACATTCACAAAGTATCAATAGACGGGTTCCATACATTCACAAAGTATCAATAGACGGGATCCGTAAATTCACAAAGTATCAATAGACGGGGTCCGTACATTCACAAAGTATCGATAGACGGGTTCCGTACATTCACAAAGTATCAATCGACGGATTCCGTACATTCACAAAGTATCGATAGACAGGGTCCGTACATTCACAAAGTATCAATAGACGGGGTCCGTACATTCACAAAGTATCGATAGACAGGGTCCGTACATTCACAAAGTATCAATAGACGGGGTCCGTACATTCACAAAGTATCGATAGACAGGGTCCGTACATTCACAAAGTATCGATAGACAGGGTCCGTACATTCACAAAGTATCAATAGACAGGGTCCGCACATTCACAAAGTATCGATATACGGCGTCCGTACATTCACAAAGTATCAATAGACAGGGTCCGTACATTCACAAAGTATCAATAGACAGGGTCCGTACATTCACAAAGTATCAATAGACAGGGTCGGTACATTCACAAAGTATCAATAGACGGGGTCCGTACATTCACAAAGTATCGATAGACGGGTTCCGTACATTCACAAAGTATCTATAGACAGGGTCCGTACATTCACAAAGTATCAATAGACAGGATCTGTACATTCACAAAGTATCGATAGACAGGGTCCGCACATTCACAAAGTATCGATATACGGCGTCCGTACATTCACAAAGTATCAATAGACAGGGTCCGTACATTCACAAAGTATCAATAGACAGGGTCCGTACATTCACAAAGTATCAATAGACTGAGTCCGTACATTCACAAAGTATCAATAGACAGGGTCCGTACATTCACAAAGTATCAATAGACAGGGTCCGTACATTCACAAAGTATCAATAGACAGGGTCCGTACATTCACAAAGTATCAATAGACAGGGTCCGTACATTCACAAAGTATCAATAGACAGGGTCCGTACATTCACAAAGTATCAATAGACGGGATCCGTACATTCACAAAGTAACGATAGACGGGTTCCGTACATTCACAAAGTATCTATCGACGGATTCCGTACATTCACAAAGTATCTATAGACAGGGTCCTAACATTCACAAAGTATCAATAGACAGGGTCGGTACATTCACAAAGTATCAATAGACTGAGTCCGTACATTCACAAAGTATCGATAGACAGGGTCCGTACATTCACAAAGTATCGATAGACGGGTTCCGTACATTCACAAAGTATCAATAGACGGGATCCGTAAATTCACAAAGTATCAATAGACAGGGTCCGTACATTCACAAAGTATCAATAGACGGGGTCCGCACATTCACAAACTATCGATAGACAGGGTCCGCACATTCACAAAGTATCAATAGACAGGGTCCGCACATTCACAAAGTATCGATAGACAGGGTCCGCACATTCACAAAGTATCGACAGACGGCATCCGTAAATTCACAAAGTATCAATAGACAGGGTCCGTACATTCACAAAGTATCAATAGACAGGGTCCGTACATTCACAAAGTATCAATAGACTGAGTCCGTACATTCACAAAGTATCAATAGACAGGGTCCGTACATTCACAAAGTATCAATAGACAGGGTCCGTACATTCACAAAGTATCGATAGACAGGGTCCGCACATTCACAAAGTATCAATAGACTGAGTCCGTACATTCACAAAGTATCAATAGACAGGGTCCGTACATTCACAAAGTATCAATAGACGGGATCCGTAAATTCACAAAGTATCAATAGACGGGGTCCGTACATTCACAAAGTATCGATAGACGGGGTCCGTACATTCACAAAGTATCAATCGACGGATTCCGTACATTCACAAAGTATCGATAGACAGGGTCCGTACATTCACAAAGTATCAATAGACGGGGTCCGTACATTCACAAAGTATCGATAGACAGGGTCCGTACATTCACAAAGTATCAATAGACGGGGTCCGTACATTCACAAAGTATCGATAGACAGGGTCCGTACATTCACAAAGTATCGATAGACAGGGTCCGTACATTCACAAAGTATCAATAGACAGGGTCCGCACATTCACAAAGTATCGATATACGGCGTCCGTACATTCACAAAGTATCAATAGACAGCGTCCGTACATTCACAAAGTATCTATAGACAGGGTCCGTACATTCACAAAGTATCAATAGACAGGATCTGTACATTCACAAAGTATCGATAGACAGGGTCCGCACATTCACAAAGTATCGATATACGGCGTCCGTACATTCACAAAGTATCAATAGACAGGGTCCGTACATTCACAAAGTATCAATAGACAGGGTCCGTACATTCACAAAGTATCAATAGACTGAGTCCGTACATTCACAAAGTATCAATAGACAGGGTCCGTACATTCACAAAGTATCAATAGACAGGGTCCGTACATTCACAAAGTATCAATAGACAGGGTCCGTACATTCACAAAGTATCAATAGACAGGGTCCGTACATTCACAAAGTATCAATAGACAGGGTCCGTACATTCACAAAGTATCAATAGACGGGGTCCGTACATTCACAAAGTATCGATAGACGGGTTCCGTACATTCACAAAGTATCTATCGACGGATTCCGTACATTCACAAAGTATCTATAGACAGGGTCCGTACATTCACAAAGTATCAATAGACAGGATCTGTACATTCACAAAGTATCGATAGACAGGGACCGCACGTTCACAAAGTATCGATATACGGCGTCCGTACATTCACAAAGTATCAATAGACAGGGTCCGTACATTCACAAAGTATCAATAGACAGGGTCCGTACATTCACAAAGTATCAATAGACTGAGTCCGTACATTCACAAAGTATCAATAGACAGGGTCCGTACATTCACAAAGTATCAATAGACAGGGTCCGTACATTCACAAAGTATCAATAGACAGGGTCCGTACATTCACAAAGTATCAATAGACAGGGTCCGTACATTCACAAAGTATCAATAGACAGGGTCCGTACATTCACAAAGTATCAATAGACAGGGTCCGTACATTCACAAAGTATCGATAGACAGGGTCCGCACATTCACAAAGTATCAATAGACAGAGTCCGTACATTCACAAAGTATCAATAGACAGGGTCCGTACATTCACAAAGTATCAATAGAGAGGGTCCGTACATTCACAAAGTATCAATAGACTGAGTCCGTACATTCACAAAGTATCGATAGACAGGGTCCGTACATTCACAAAGTATCGTTGACGGGTTCCGTACATTCACAAAGTATCAATAGACGGGATCCGTAAATTCACAAAGTATCAATAGACAGGGTCCGTACATTCACAAAGTATCAATAGACGGGGTCCGCACATTCACAAACTATCGATAGACAGGGTCCGCACATTCACAAAGTATCAATAGACAGGGTCCGCACATTCACAAAGTATCGATAGACAGGGTCCGCACATTCACAAAGTATCGACAGACGGCATCCGTAAATTCACAAAGTATCAATAGACAGGGTCCGTACATTCACAAAGTATCAATAGACAGGGTCCGTACATTCACAAAGTATCAATAGACTGAGTCCGTACATTCACAAAGTATCAATAGACAGGGTCCGTACATTCACAAAGTATCAATAGACAGGGTCCGTACATTCACAAAGTATCGATAGACAGGGTCCGCACATTCACAAAGTATCAATAGACTGAGTCCGTACATTCACAAAGTATCAATAGACAGGGTCCTTACATTCACAAAGTATCGATAGACAGGGTCCGTACATTCACAAAGTATCGATAGACAGGGTCCGCACATTCACAAAGTATCAATAGACTGAGTCCGTACATTCACAAAGTATCAATAGACAGGGTCCGTACATTCACAAAGTATCAATAGACAGGGTCCGTACATTCACAAAGTATCGATAGACAGGGTCCGCAAATTCACAAAGTATCAATAGACTGAGTCCGTACATTCACAAAGTATCAATAGACAGGGTCCGTACATTCACAAAGTATCGATAGACAGGGTCCGTACATTCACAAAGTATCGATAGACGGGGTCCGTACATTCACAAAGTATCAATAGACAGGGTCCGTGCATTCACAAAGTATCGATAGACGGGGTCCGTAGATTCACAAAGTATCGATAGACGGGGTCCGTACATTCACAAAGTATCAATAGACGGGGTCCGTACATTCACAAAGTATCAATAGACGGGGTCAGCACATTCACAAAATATCGATAGACGGGGTCCGTACATTCACAAAGTATCAATAGACGGGATCCGTAAATTCACAAAGTATCAATAGACGGGGTCCGTACATTCACAAAGTATCGATAGACGGGTTCCGTACATTCACAAAGTATCGATCGACGGATTCCGTACATTCACAAAGTATCGATAGACAGGGTCCGTACATTCACAAAGTATCGATCGACAGGGTCCGTACATTCACAAAGTATCAATAGACAGGGTCCGTACATTCACAAAGTATCGAGAGACAGGGTCCACACATTCACAAAGTATCAATAGACTGAGTCCGTACATTCACAAAGTATCAATAGACAGGGTCCGTACATTCACAAAGTATCAATAGACAGGGTCCGTACATTCACAAAGTATCAATAGACAGGGTCCGTACATTCACAAAGTATCAATAGACAGGGTCCGTACATTCACAAAGTATCGATAGACGGGGTCCGTACATTCACAAAGTATCAATAGACGGGGTCCGTACATTCACAAAGTATCAATAGACAGGGTCAGCACATTCACAAAGTATCAATAGACGGGGTCCACACATTCACAAAGTATCAATAGACGGGATCCGTACATTCACAAAGTATCGAGAGACAGGGTCCGTACATTCACAAAGTATCAATAGATGGGGTCCACACATTCACAAAGTATCAATAGACAGGGTCCGTACATTCACAAAGTATCGATAGACGGGGTCCGTACATTCACAAAGTATCAATAGACGGGGTCCGTACATTCACAAAGTATCAATAGACGGGGTCTGTACATTCACAAAGTATCAATAGACGGGGTCCGTACATTCACAAAGTATCGCTAGACAGGGTCCGTACATTCACAAAGTATCAACAGACAGGGTCCGTACATTCACAAAGTATCAATAGACAGGGTCCGTACATTCACAAAGTATCAATAGACAGGATCCGTACATTCACAAAGTATCAATAGACAGGGTCCGTACATTCACAAAGTATCAATAGACGGGGTCCACACATTCACAAAGTATCGATCGACGGGGTCCGTACATGCACAAAGTATCGATCGACGGGGTCCGTACATTCACAAAGTATCAATAGACGGTGTCCGTACATTCACATAGTATCGATAGACAGGGTCTGTACATTTACAAAGTATCAATAGACAGGGTCCACACATTCACAAAGTATCAATAGACCGGGTCTGTACATTCACAAAGTATCAATAGACAGGGTCTGTACATTCACAAAGTATCAATAGACGGGGTCCACACATTCACAAATTATCAATAGACGGGGTCCGTACATTCACAAAGTATCGATAGACAGGTTCCGTACATTCACAAAGTATTGATAGACAGGGTCCGTACATTCACAAAGTATCGATAGACAGGGTCCGTACATTCACAAAGTATCAATAGACGGGGACTGTACATTCACAAAGTATCGACAGACAGGGTCCGTAAATTCACAAAGTATCAATAGACAGGGTCCGTACATTCACAAAGTATCAATAGACGGGGTCCGTACATTCACAAAGTATCAATAGACAGGGACCGTACATTCACAAAGTATCAATAGACAGGGTCCACACATTCACAAAGTATCAATAGACGGGGTCCGTACATTCACAAAGTATCGATAGACAGGGTCCGCACATTCACAAAATATCAATAGACTGAGTCCGTACATTCACAAAGTATCAATAGACAGGGTCCGTACATTCACAAAGTATCAATAGACAGGGTCCGTACATTCACAAAGTATCGATAGACGGGGTCCGTACATTCACAAAGTATCAATAGACAGGGTCCGTACATTCACAAAGTATCGATAGACGGGGTCCGTACATTCACAAAGTATCAATAGACGGGGTCCGTACATTCACAAAGTATCAATAGACGGGGTCAGCACATTCACAAAGTATCGATAGACAGGGTCCGTACATTCACAAAGTATCAATAGACGGGATCCGTAAATTCACAAAGTATCAATAGACGGGGTCCGTACATTCACAAAGTATCAATAGATGGGGTCCACACATTCACAAAGTATCAATAGACAGGGTCCGTACATTCACAAAGTATCGATAGACGGGGTCCGTACATTCACAAAGTATCGATAGACAGGGTCCGTACATTCAGAAAGTATCGAGAGACAGGGTCCGTACATTCACAAAGTATCAATAGATGGGGTCCACACATTCACAAAGTATCAATAGACAGGGTCCGTACATTCACAAAGTATCGATAGACGGGGTCCGTACATTCACAAAGTATCGATAGACAGGGTCCGTACATTCAGAAAGTATCGAGCGACAGGGTCCGTACATTCACAAAGTATCAATAGACAGGGTCCGTACATTCACAAAGTATCAATAGACGGGGTCCGTACATTCACAAAGTATCAATAGACCGGGTCTGCACATTCACAAAGTATCAATAGACGGGGTCCGTACATTCACAAAGTATCAATAGACGGGGTCTGTACATTCACAAAGTATCGATAGACAGGGTCTGTACATTCACAAAGTATCAATAGACAGGGTCCGTACTTTCACAAATTATAAATAGACAGGGTCTGTACATTCACAAAGTATCGAGAGACAGGGTCCGTACATTCACAAAGTATCAATAGACGGGGTCTGTACATTCACAAAGTATCAACAGACAGGGTCCGTACATTCACAAAGTATCAATAGACGGGGTCCGTACATTCACAAAGTATCAATAGACGGGGTCTGTACATTCACAAAGTATCAACAGACAGGGTCCGTACATTCACAAAGTATCAACAGACAGGGTCCGTACATTCACAAAGTATCAATAGACAGGGTCCGTACATTCACAAAGTATCAATAGACAGGATCCGTACATTCACAAAGTATCAATAGACAGGGTCCGTACATTCACAAAGTATCAATAGACGGGGTCCACACATTCACAAAGTATCGATCGACGGGGTCCGTACATGCACAAAGTATCGATCGACGGGGTCCGTACATTCACAAAGTATCAATAGACGGTGTCCGTACATTCACATAGTATCGATAGACAGGGTCTGTACATTTACAAAGTATCAATACATAGGGTCCACACATTCACAAAGTATCAATAGACCGGGTCTGTACATTCACAAAGTATCAATAGACATGGTCCGTACATTCACAAAGTATCGATAGACGGGGTCCGTACATTCACAAAGTATCAATAGACAGGGTCCGTACATTCACAAAGTATCGATAGACGGGGTCCGTATATTCACAAAGTATCGATAGACAGGGTCCGTACATTCACAAAGTATCGATCGACAGGGTCCGTACATTCACAAAGTATCAATAGACAGGGTCCGTACATTCACAAAGTATCGAGAGACAGGGTCCACACATTCACAAAGTATCAATAGACTGAGTCCGTACATTCACAAAGTATCAATAGACAGGGTCCGTACATTCACAAAGTATCAATAGACAGGGTCCGTACATTCACAAAGTATCAATAGACAGGGTCCGTACATTCACAAAGTATCAATAGACAGGGTCCGTACATTCACAAAGTATCGATAGACGGGGTCCGTACATTCACAAAGTATCAATAGACGGGGTCCGTACATTCACAAAGTATCAATAGACAGGGTCAGCACATTCACAAAGTATCAATAGACGGGGTCCACACATTCACAAAGTATCAATAGACGGGATCCGTACATTCACAAAGTATCGAGAGACAGGGTCCGTACATTCACAAAGCATCAATAGATGGGGTCCACACATTCACAAAGTATCAATAGACAGGGTCCGTACATTCACAAAGTATCGATAGACGGGGTCCGTACATTCACAAAGTATCAATAGACGGGGTCCGTACATTCACAAAGTATCAATAGACGGGGTCTGTACATTCACAAAGTATCAATAGACGGGGTCCGTACATTCACAAAGTATCGCTAGACAGGGTCCGTACATTCACAAAGTATCAACAGACAGGGTCCGTACATTCACAAAGTATCAATAGACAGGGTCCGTACATTCACAAAGTATCAATAGACATGATCCGTACATTCACAAAGTATCAATAGACAGGGTCCGTACATTCACAAAGTATCAATAGACGGGGTCCACACATTCACAAAGTATCGATCGACGGGGTCCGTACATGCACAAAGTATCGATCGACGGGGTCCGTACATTCACAAAGTATCAATAGACGGTGTCCGTACATTCACATAGTATCGATAGACAGGGTCTGTACATTTACAAAGTATCAATAGACAGGGTCCACACATTCACAAAGTATCAATAGACCGGGTCTGTACATTCACAAAGTATCAATAGACAGGGTCTGTACATTCACAAAGTATCAATAGACGGGGTCCACACATTCACAAATTATCAATAGACGGGGTCCGTACATTCACAAAGTATCGATAGACAGGTTCCGTACATTCACAAAGTATTGATAGACAGGGTCCGTACATTCACAAAGTATCGATAGACAGGGTCCGTACATTCACAAAGTATCAATAGACGGGGACTGTACATTCACAAAGTATCGACAGACAGGGTCCGTAAATTCACAAAGTATCAATAGACAGGGTCCGTACATTCACAAAGTATCAATAGACGGGGTCCGTACATTCACAAAGTATCAATAGACAGGGACCGTACATTCACAAAGTATCAATAGACAGGGTCCACACATTCACAAAGTATCAATAGACGGGGTCCGTACATTCACAAAGTATCGATAGACAGGGTCCGCACATTCACAAAATATCAATAGACTGAGTCCGTACATTCACAAAGTATCAATAGACAGGGTCCGTACATTCACAAAGTATCAATAGACAGGGTCCGTACATTCACAAAGTATCGATAGACGGGGTCCGTACATTCACAAAGTATCAATAGACAGGGTCCGTACATTCACAAAGTATCGATAGACGGGGTCCGTACATTCACAAAGTATCAATAGACGGGGTCCGTACATTCACAAAGTATCAATAGACGGGGTCAGCACATTCACAAAGTATCGATAGACAGGGTCCGTACATTCACAAAGTATCAATAGACGGGATCCGTAAATTCACAAAGTATCAATAGACGGGGTCCGTACATTCACAAAGTATCAATAGATGGGGTCCACACATTCACAAAGTATCAATAGACAGGGTCCGTACATTCACAAAGTATCGATAGACGGGGTCCGTACATTCACAAAGTATCGATAGACAGGGTCCGTACATTCAGAAAGTATCGAGAGACAGGGTCCGTACATTCACAAAGTATCAATAGATGGGGTCCACACATTCACAAAGTATCAATAGACAGGGTCCGTACATTCACAAAGTATCGATAGACGGGGTCCGTACATTCACAAAGTATCGATAGACAGGGTCCGTACATTCAGAAAGTATCGAGCGACAGGGTCCGTACATTCACAAAGTATCAATAGACAGGGTCCGTACATTCACAAAGTATCAATAGACGGGGTCCGTATCATTCACAAAGTATCAATAGACCGGGTCTGCACATTCACAAAGTATCAATAGACGGGGTCCGTACATTCACAAAGTATCAATAGACGGGGTCTGTACATTCACAAAGTATCGATAGACAGGGTCTGTACATTCACAAAGTATCAATAGACAGGGTCCGTACTTTCACAAATTATAAATAGACAGGGTCTGTACATTCACAAAGTATCGAGAGACAGGGTCCGTACATTCACAAAGTATCAATAGACGGGGTCTGTACATTCACAAAGTATCAACAGACAGGGTCCGTACATTCACAAAGTATCAATAGACGGGGTCCGTACATTCACAAAGTATCAATAGACGGGGTCTGTACATTCACAAAGTATCAACAGACAGGGTCCGTACATTCACAAAGTATCAACAGACAGGGTCCGTACATTCACAAAGTATCAATAGACAGGGTCCGTACATTCACAAAGTATCAATAGACAGGATCCGTACATTCACAAAGTATCAATAGACAGGGTCCGTACATTCACAAAGTATCAATAGACGGGGTCCACACATTCACAAAGTATCGATCGACGGGGTCCGTACATGCACAAAGTATCGATCGACGGGGTCCGTACATTCACAAAGTATCAATAGACGGTGTCCGTACATTCACATAGTATCGATAGACAGGGTCTGTACATTTACAAAGTATCAATACATAGGGTCCACACATTCACAAAGTATCAATAGACCGGGTCTGTACATTCACAAAGTATCAATAGACAGGGTCTGTACATTCACAAAGTATCAATAGACGGGGTCCACACATTCACAAAGTATCAATAGATGGGGTCCGTACATTCACAAAGTATCGATAGACAGGTTCCGTACATTCACAAAGTATTGATAGACAGGGTCCGTACATTCACAAAGTATCGACAGACAGGTTCCGTACATTCACAAAGTATCAATAGACGGGGACTGTACATTCACAAAGTATCGACAGACAGGGTCCGTACATTCACAAAGTATCAATAGACAGGAT
This sequence comes from Pristiophorus japonicus, assembly GCF_044704955.1. Taxonomy (NCBI): domain Eukaryota; kingdom Metazoa; phylum Chordata; class Chondrichthyes; family Pristiophoridae; genus Pristiophorus; species Pristiophorus japonicus. Next base: position 19,862,987 of record NC_092002.1, on the reverse strand, counting down.
CTGTACATTCACAAAGTATCGATAGACAGGGTCCGTACATTCACAAAGTATCAATAGACAGGGTCCGTACATTCACAAAGTATCAATAGACGGGGTCCGTACATTCACAAAGTATCGATAGACGGGTTCCGTACATTCACAAAGTATCAATCGACGGATTCCGTACATTCACAAAGTATCGATAGACAAGGTCCGTACATTCACAAAGTATCAATAGACAGGGTCCGTACATTCACAAAGTATCGATAGGCAGGGTCCGCACATTCACAAAGTATCAATAGACTGAGTCCGTACATTCACAAAGTATCAATAGACAGGGTCCGTACATTCACAAAGTATCAATAGACAGGGTCCGTACATTCACAAAGTATCAATAGACTGAGTCCGTACATTCACAAAGTATCAATAGACAGGGTCCGTACATTCACAAAGTATCAATAGACTGAGTCCGTACATTCACAAAGTATCAATAGACGGGGTCCGTACATTCACAAAGTATCAATAGACAGGGTCTGTATATTCACAAAGTATCGATAGACAGGGTCCGCACATTCACAAAGTATCAATAGACTTAGTCCGTACATTCACAAAGTATCAATAGACAGGGTCCGTACATTCACAAAGTATCGATAGACAGGGTCCGTACATTCACAAAGTATCGATAGACAGTGTCCGTACATTCACAAAGTATCAATAGACAGGGTCCGTACATTCACAAAGTATCAATAGACAGGGTCCGTACATTCACAAAGTATCAATAGACTGAGTCCGTACATTCACAAAGTATCAATAGACAGGGTCCGTACATTCACAAAGTATCAATAGACAGGGTCTGTATATTCACAAAGTATCGATAGACAGGGTCCGCACATTCACAAAGTATCAATAGACTGAGTCCGTACATTCACAAAGTATCAATAGACAGGGTCCGTACATTCACAAAGTATCGATAGACAGGGTCCGTACATTCACAAAGTATCGATAGACAGTGTCCGTACATTCACAAAGTATCAATAGACAGGGTCCGTACATTCACAAAGTATCAATAGACAGGGTCCGTACATTCACAAAGTATCGATAGACAGGGTCCACACATTCACAAAGTATCAATAGACTGAGTCCGTACAGTCACAAAGTATCAATAGACAGGGTCCGTACATTCACAAAGTATCGATAGACAGGGTCCGTACATTCACAAAGTATCGATAGACGGGGTCCATACATTCACAAAGTATCAATAGACAGGGTCCGTACATTCACAAAGTATCGATAGACGGGGTCCGTACATTCACAAAGTATCAATAGACGGGGTCCGTACATTCACAAAGTATCAATAGACGGGGTCCGTACATTCACAAAGTATCAATAGACCGGTTCAGCACATTCACAAAGTATCGATAGACGGGGTCCGTACATTCACAAAGTATCAATAGACGGGGTCCGTACATTCACAAAGTATCAATAGACGGGGTCTGTACATTCACAAAGTATCGATAGACAGGGTCTGTACATTCACAAAGTATCAAAAGACAGGGTCCGTACTTTCACAAATTATAAATAGACAGGGTCTGTACATTCACAAAGTATCGAGAGACAGGGTCCGTACATTCACAAAGTATCAATAGACGGGGTCTGTACATTCACAAAGTATCAATAGACGGGGTCCGTACATTCACAAAGTATCAATAGACGGGGTCTGTACATTCACAATGTATCAACAGACAGAGTCCGTACATTCACAAAGTATCAACAGACAGGGTCCGTACATTCACAAAGTATCAATAGACAGGGTCCGTACATTCACAAAGTATCAATAGACAGGATCCGTACATTCACAAAGTATCAACAGACAGGGTCCGTACATTCACAAAGTATCAATAGACGGGGTCCACACATTCACAAAGTATCGATCGGCGGGGTCCGTACATGCACAAAGTATCGATCGACGGGGTCCGTACATTCACAAAGTATCAATAGACGGTGTCCGTACATTCACATAGTATCGATAGACAGGGTCTGTACATTTACAAAGTATCAATAGACAGGGTCCACACATTCACAAAGTATCAATAGACCGGGTCTGTACATTCACAAAGTATCAATAGACAGGGTCTGTACATTCACAAAGTATCAATAGACGGGGTCCACACATTCACAAAGTATCAATAGACGGGGTCCGTACATTCACAAAGTATCGATAGACAGGTTCCGTACATTCACAAAGTATTGATAGACAGGGTCCGTACATTCACAAAGTATCGATAGACAGGGTCCGTACATTCACAAAGTATCAATAGACGGGGACTGTACATTCACAAAGTATCGACAGACAGGGTCCGTAAATTCACAAAGTATCAATAGACAGGGTCCGTACATTCACAAAGTATCAATAGACGGGGTCCGTACATTCACAAAGTATCGATAGACGGGGTCCGTACATTCACAAAGTATCAATAGACAGGGACCGTACATTCACAAAGTATCAATAGACAGGGTCCACACATTCACAAAGTCTCAATAGACGGGGTCCGTACATTCACAAAGTATCGATAGACAGGGTCCGCACATTCACAAAATATCAATAGACTGAGTCCGTACATTCACAAAGTATCAATAGACAGGGTCCGTACATTCACAAAGTATCAATAGACAGGGTCCGTACATTCACAAAGTATCGATAGACGGGGTCCGTACATTCACAAAGTATCAATAGACGGGGTCCGTACATTCACAAAGTATCAATAGACGGGGTCAGCACATTCACAAAGTATCGATAGACGGGGTCCGTACATTCACAAAGTATCAATAGACGGGATCTGTAAATTCACAAAGTATCAATAGACGGGGTCCGTACATTCACAAAGTATCAATAGACGGGGTCCGTACATTCACAAAGTATCAATAGACGGGGTCCGTACATTCACAAAGTATCAATAGACGGGGTCCGTACATTCACAAAGTATCAATAGACAGGGTCCGTACATTCACAAAGTATCGATAGACGGGTTCCGTACATTCACAAAGTATCGATCGACGGATTCCGTACATTCACAAAGTATCGATAGACAGGGTCCGTACATTCACAAAGTATCGATAGACAGGGTCCGTACATTCACAAAGTATCAATAGACAGGGTCCGTACATTCACAAAGTATCAATAGACAGGGTCCGTACATTCACAAAGTATCGAGAGACAGGGTCCGCACATTCACAAAGTATCAATAGACTGAGTCCGTACATTCACAAAGTATCAATAGACAGGGTCCGTACATTCAGAAAGTATCAATAGGCAGGGTCCGTACATTCACAAAGTATCAATAGACAGGGTCCGTACATTCACAAAGTATCAATAGACAGGGTCCGTACATTCACAAAGTATCGATCGACGGGGTCCGTAAATTCACAAAGTATCGATAGACGGGGTCCGTACATTCACAAAGTATCAATAGACAGGGTCCGTACATTCACAAAGTATCGATAGACGGGGTCCGTACATTCACAAAGTATCTATAGACGGGGTCCGTACATTCACAAAGTATCAATAGACGGGGTCCGTACATTCACAAAGTATCAATAGACAGGGTCAGCACATTCACAAAGTATCAATAGACGGGGTCCACACATTCACAAAGTATCAATAGACGGGGTCCGTACATTCACAAAGTATCAATAGACGGGTTCCGTACATTCACAAAGTATCAATAGACAGGGTCCGTACATTCACAAAGTATCGACAGACGGCGTCCGTACATTCACAAAGTATCAATAGACAGGATCCGTACATTCACAAAGTATCAATAGACGGCGTCCGTACATTCACAAAGTATCAATAGACAGAGTCAGTACATTCACAAAGTATCAATAGACGGGGTCCGTACATTCACAAAGTATCAATAGACAGGGTCTGTACATTCACAAAGTATCAATAGACGGGGTCCACACATTCACAAAGTATCAATAGACAGGGTCCGTACATTCACAAAGTATCGATAGACGGGGTCCGTACATTCACAAAGTATCGATAGACAGGGTCCGTACATTCAGAAAGTATCGAGCGACATGGTCCGTACATTCACAAAGTATCAATAGACAGGGCCGTACATTCACAAAGTATCGATAGACGGGGTCCGCACATTCACAAAGTATCAATAGACGGGGTCTGTACATTCACAATGTATCAATAGACGGGTTCCGTACATTCACAAAGTATCAATACACGGGGTCTGTACATTCACAAAGTATCGATAGACAGGGTCTGTACATTCACAAAGTATCAACAGACAGGGTCCGTACATTCACAAAGTATCAACAGACAGGGTCCGTACATTCACAAAGTATCAATAGACAGGGTCCGTACATTCACAAAATATCAATAGACAGGATCCGTACATTCACAAAGTATCAATAGACAGGGTCCGTACATTCACAAAGTATCAATAGACGGGGTCCACACATTCACAAAGTATCGATCGACGGGGTCCGTACATGCACAAAGTGTCGATCGACGGGGTCCGTACATTCACAAAGTATCAATTGACGGTGTCCGTACATTCACATAGTATCGATAGACAGGGTCTGTACATTTACAAAGTATCAATAGACAGGGTCCACACATTCACAAAGTATCAATAGACCGGGTCTGTACATTCACAAAGTATCAATAGACAGGGTCTGTACATTCACAAAGTATCAATAGACGGGGTCCACACATTCACAAAGTATCAATAGACGGGGTCCGTACATTCACAAAGTATCGATAGACAGGTTCCGTACATTCACAAAGTATTGATAGACAGGGTCCGTACATTCACAAAGTATCGATAGACAGGGTCCGTACATTCACAAAGTATCAATAGACAGGGACTGTACATTCACAAAGTATCGACAGACAGGGTCCGTAAATTCACAAAGTATCAATAGACAGGGTCCGTACATTCACAAAGTATCAATAGACGGGGTCCGTACATTCACAAAGTATCGATTGACGGGGTCCGTACATTCACAAAGTATCAATAGACAGGGACCATACATTCACAAAGTATCAATAGACAGGGACCACACATTCACAAAGTATCGATAGACGGGGTCCGTACATTCACAAAGTATCGATAGACGGGGTCCGTACATTCACAAAGTATCAATAGACAGGGACCGTACATTCACAAAGTATCATTAGACGGGGTCCGTACATTCACAAAGTATCGATAGACAAGGTCCGTACGTTCACAAAGTATCGATAGACAGGGACCGTACGTTCACAAATTATCGATAGACAGGGTCCGTACATTCACAAAGTATCGATAGACAGGGTCCGTACATTTACAAAGTATCGATAGACAGGGTCCGTACGTTCACAAAGTATAGATAGACAGGGTCCGTACATTCACAAAGTATCGATAGACAGGGTCCGTACATTTACAAAGTATCGATAGACAGGGTCCGTACGTTCACAAAGTATCGATAGACAGGTTCCGTACATTCACAAAGTATCGATAGAGAGAGTCCTACATTCACAAAGTATCGATCGACGGGGTCCGTACATTCACAACGTATCAATAGACGGGGTCCGTACATTCACAAAGTATCGATGGACAGCGTCAGTACATTCACAAAGTATCAATAGACAGGGTCCGTACATTCACAAAGTATCAATAGACAGGGTCCGTACATTCACAAAGTATCGATAGACGGGGTCCGCACATTCACAAAGTATCAATAGACAGGGTCCGTACATTCACAAAGTATCAATAGACAGGGTCCGTACATTTACAAAGTATCAATAGACGGGATCCGTACATTCACAAAGTAACAATGGACAGGGTTCGTACATTCACAAAGTATCAATAGACAGGGTCCGTACATTCACAAAGTATCAATAGACAGGGTCCGTACATTTACAAAGTATCAATAGACAGGGTCCGTACATTCACAAAGTATTGATCGACGGGGTCCGTACATTCACAAAGTATCAATAGACGGGGTCCGTACATTCACAAAGTATCAAAAGACGGGGTCCACACATTCACAAATTATCAATAGACGCGGTCCGTACATTCACAAAGTATCGATAGACAGGGTCCGTACATTCACAAAGTATCGATAGACAGGGTCCGTACATTCACAAAGTATCAATAGACAGGGTCCGTACATTCACAAAGTATCGATAGACGGGGTCCGTACATTAACAAAGTATCGATAGACAGGGTCCGTACATTCACAAAGTATCAATAGACAGGGTCCACACATTCACAAAGTATCGATAGACAGGGTCCGTACAATCACAAAGTATCGATAGACAGGGTCCGTACATTCACAAAGTATCGATAGACAGGGTCCGTACATTCACAAAGTATCAATAGACAGGGTCCGTACATTCACAAAGTATCGATAGACGGGGTCCGTACATTCACAAAGTATCGATAGACAGGGTCCGTACATTCACAAAGTATCGATATACATGGTCCGCACATTCACAAAGTATCGATAGACAGGGTCCGTACATTCACAAAGTATCGATAGACGGGGTCCGAACATTCACAAAGTATCGATCGACGGGGTCCGCACATTCACAAAGTATCGATCGACCGGGTCCGTACATTCACAAAGTATCGCTAGACAGGGTCCGCACATTCACAAAGTATCAACAGACGGGGTCCGTACATTCACAAAGTATCAATAGACGGGGTCCACACATTCACAAAGTATCAATAGACGGGGTCCGTACATTCACAAAGTATCGATAGACAGGGTCCGTACATTCACAAAGTATCAATAGACAGGGTCCGTACATTCACAAAGTATCAAAAACAGGGTCCGTACATTCACAAAGTATCGATAGACGGGGTCCGTACATTTACAAAGTATCGATCGACGGGGTCCGTACATTGACAAAGTATCGATCGACGGGGTCCGCACATTCACAAAGTATCGATCGACCGGGTCCGTACATTCACAAAGTATCGCTAGACAGGGACCGCACATTCACAAAGTATCAACAGACGGGGTCCGTACATTCACAAAGTATCAATAGACGGGGTCCGTACATTCACAAAGTATCAATAGACGGGGTCCGCACATTCACAAAGTATCAACAGACGGGGTCCGTACATTCACAAAGTATCGATAGACAGGGTCCGTACATTCACAAAGTATCAATAGACAGGGTCCGTACATTCACAAAGTATCGATAGACAGGGTCCGTACATTCACAAAGTATCAATAGACGGGGTCCGTACATTCACAAAGTATCAAGAGACAGGGTCCGTACATTCACAAAGTGTCAATCGACGGGGTCCACACATTCACAAAGTATCGATCGACGGGGTCCATACATTCACAAAGTATCAATAGACGGGGTCCGTACATTCACAAAGTTTCGATCGACGGGGTCCGTACATTCACAAAGTATCAATAGATGGGGTCCGTACATTCACAATGTATCAATAGACAGGGTCCGTACATTCACAAAGTATCAATAGATGGGGTCCGTACATTCACAAAGTATCGATCGACGGGGTCCGTACATTCACAAAGTATCGATCGACGGGGTCCGTACATTCACAAAGTATCGATAGACAGGGTCCGTACATTCACAAAGTATCGATCGACGGGGTCCGTACATTCACAAAGTATCGATAGACAGGGTCCGTACATTCACAAAGTATCAATAGACGGCGTCCGTACATTCACAAAGTATCAATAGACGCGGTCCGTACATTCACAAAGTATCTATAGACAGGGTCCGTACATTCACAAAGTATCAATAGACGGGGTCTGTACATTCACAAAGTATCGATAGACAGGGTCCGTACATTCACAAAGTATCAATAGACAGGGTCCGTACATTCACAAAGTATCGATAGACGGGGTCCGTACATTCACAAAGTATCAATAGACGGGGTCCGTACATTCACAAAGTATCGATAGACAGGGTCCGTACATTCAAAAAGTATCGATAGACGGGGTCCGTACATTCACAAAGTATCGATAGACAGGGTCCGTACATTCACAAAGTATCAGTAGACGGGGTCCGTACATTCACAAAGTATCGATAGACGGGGTCCGTACATTCACAAAGTATCAATAGACGGCGTCCGTACATTCACAAAGTATCGATAGACAGGGTCCGTACATTCACAAAGTATCAATAGACGGGGTCCGTACATTCACAAAGTATCGATAGACAGGGTCTGTACATTCACAAAGTATCGATAGACAGGGTCCGTACATTCACAAAGTATCAATAGACAGGGTCCGTATATTCACAAAGTATCAATAGACAGGGTCCGTACATTCACAAAGTATCGATAGACAGGGTCCGTACATTCACAAAGTATCGATCGACAGGGTCCGTACATTCACAAAGTATCAATAGACAGGGTCCGTACATTCACAAAGTATCAATAGACAGGGTCCGCACATTCACAAAGTATCAATAGACGGCGTCCGTACATTCACAAATTATCAATAGACAGGGTCCGTACATTTACAAAGTATCAATAGACGGCGTCCGTACATTCACAAAGTATCAATAGACAGGGTCCGTACATTCACAAAGTATCAATAGACGGGTTCCGTACATTCACAAAGTATCAATAGACGGGGTCCGTACATTCACAAAGTATCAATAGACGGGGTCCGTACATTCACAAAGTATCAATAGACTGGGTCCGTACATTCACAAAGTATCGATAGACAGGGTCCGTACATTCACAAAGTATCAATAGACGGGGTCCGTACATTCACAAAGTATCAATAGACAGGGTCCGTACATTCACAAAGTATCGATAGACAGGGTCCGTACATTCACAAAGTATCAATAGACGGGGTCCGTACATTCACAAAGTATCAATAGACAGGGTCCGTACATTCACAAAGTATCGATAGACAGGGTCCGTACATTCACAAAGTATCAATAGACGGCGTCCGTACATTCACAAAGTATCAATAGACAGAGTCCGTACATTCACAAAGTATCAATAGACGGAGTCCGTACATTCACAAAGTATCAATAGACAGGGTCCTACATTCACAAAGTATCAATAGACAGGGTCCGTACATTCACAAAGTATCGATAGACAGGGTCCTACATTCACAAAGTATCGATAGACGGGGTCCACACATTCACAAAGTATCAATAGACGGGGTCCACACATTCACAAAGTATCGATAGACAGGTTCCGTACATTCACAAAGTATTGATAGACAGGGTCCGTACATTCACAAAGTATCGATAGACAGGGTCCGTACATTCACAAAGTATCGATAGACGGGGACTGTACATTCACAAAGTATCGACAGACAGGGTCCGTAAATTCACAAAGTATCAATAGACAGGGTCCGTACATTCACAAAGTATCAATAGACGGGGTCCGTACATTCACAAAGTATCGATAGACGGTGTCCGTACATTCACAAAGTATCAACAGACAGGGACCGTACATTCACAAAGTATCAATAGACAGGGTCCACACATTCACAAAGTATCGATAGACGGGGTCCGTACATTCACAAAGTATCGATAGACGGGGTCCGTACATTCACAAAGTATCAATAGACAGGGACCGTACATTCACAAAGTATCATTAGACGGGGTCCGTACATTCACAAAGTATCGATAGACAGGGTCCGTACATTCACAAAGTATCGATAGACAGGGTCCGTACGTTCACAAATTATCGATAGACAGGGTCCGTACATTCACAAAGTATCGATAGACAGGGTCCGTACATTTACAAAGTATCGATAGACAGGGTCCGTACGTTCACAAAGTCTAGATAGACAGGGTCCGTACATTCACAAAGTATCGATAGACAGGGTCCGTACATTTACAAAGTATCGATAGACAGGGTCCGTACGTTCACAAAGTATCGTTAGACAGGGTCCGTACATTCACAAAGTATCGATAGAGAGAGTCCGACATTCACAAAGTATCGATCGACGGGGTCCGTACATTCACAACGTATCAATAGACGGGGTCCGTACATTCACAAAGTATCGATGGACAGCGTCAGTACATTCACAAAGTATCAATAGACAGGGTCCGTACATTCACAAAGTATCAATAGACAGGGTCCGTACATTCACAAAGTATCGATAGACGGGGTCCGCACATTCACAAAGTATCAATAGACAGGGTCCGTACATTAACAAAGTATCAATAGACAGGGTCCGTACATTTACAAAGTATCAATAGACGGGATCCGTACATTCACAAAGTAACAATGGACAGGGTTCGTACATTCACAAAGTATCAATAGACAGGGTCCGTACATTCACAAAGTATCAATAGACAGGGTCCGTACATTTACAAAGTATCAATAGACAGGGTCCGTACATTCACAAAGTATCAATAGACAGGGTCCGTACATTTACAAAGTATCAATAGACGGGATCCGTACATTCACAAAGTATCAATAGACAGGGTCCGTACATTCACAAAGTATCAATAGACAGGGTCCGTACATTCACAAAATATCAATAGATGGGGTCCGTACATTCACAAAGTATCAATGGACAGGGTCCGTACATTCACAAAGTATCGATAGACAGGGTCCGCACATTCACAAAGTATCGATAGACAGGGTCCGTACATTCACAAAGTATCGATAGACAGGGTCCATACATTCACAAAGTATTGATCGACGGGGTCCGTACATTCACAAAGTATCAATAGACGGGGTCCGTACATTCACAAAGTATCAAAAGACGGGGTCCACACATTCACAAATTATCAATAGACGGGGTCCGTACATTCACAAAGTATCGATAGACAGGGTCCACACATTCACAAAGTATCGATAGACAGGGTCCGTACATTCACAAAGTATCGATAGACAGGGTCCGTACATTCACAAAGTATCAATAGACAGGGTCCGTACATTCACAAAATATCGATAGACGGGGTCCGTACATTCACAAAGTATCGATAGACAGGGTCCGTACATTCACAAAGTATCAATAGACAGGGTCCACACATTCACAAAGTATCGATAGACAGGGTCCGTACATTCACAAAGTATCGATAGACAGGGTCCGTACATTCACAAAGTATCAATAGACAGGGTCCGTACATTCACAAAGTATCGATAGACGGGGTCCGTACATTCACAAAGTATCGATAGACAGGGTCCGTACATTCACAAAGTATCAATAGACAGGGTCCGTACATTCACAAAGTATCGATAGACAGGGTCCGTACATTCACAAAGTATCGATATACATGGTCCGCACATTCACAAAGTATCGATAGACAGGGTCCGTACATTCACAAAGTATCGATCGACGGGGTCCGTACATTCAGAAAGTATCGATCGACGGGGTCCGCACATTCACAAAGTATCGATCGACCGGGTCCGTACATTCACAAAGTATCGCTAGACAGGGTCCGCACATTCACAAAGTATCAACAGACGGGGTCCGTACATTCACAAAGTATCAATAGACGGGGTCCGCACATTCACAAAGTATCAATAGACGGGGTCCGTACATTCACAAAGTATCGATAGACAGGGTCCGTACATTCACAAAGTATCAATAGACAGGGTCCGTACATTCACAAAGTATCGATAGACAGGGTCCGTACATTCACAAAGTATCGATAGACGGGGTCCGTACATTCACAAATTATCGATCGACGGGGTCCGTACATTCACAAAGTATCGATCGACGGGGTCCGCACATTCACAAAGTATCGATCGATGGGGTCCGTACATTCACAAAGTATCGCTCGACAGGGTCCGCAAATTCACAAAGTATCAACAGACGGGGTCCGTACATTCACAAAGTATCAATAGACGGGGTCCGTACATTCACAAAGTATCAATAGACGGGGTCCGCACATTCACAAAGTATCAATAGACGGGGTCCGTACATTCACAAAGTATCGATAGACAGGGTCCGTACATTCACAAAGTATCAATAGACAGGGTCCGTACATTCACAAAGTATCGATAGACAGGGTCCGTACATTCACAAAGTATCAATAGACGGGGTCCGTACATTCACAAAGTATCAATAGACAGGGTCCGTACATTCACAAAGTTTCAATCGACGGGGTCCACACATTCACAAAGTATCGATCGACGGGGTCCGTACATTCACAAAGTGTCAATCGACGGGGTCCACACATTCACAATGTATCAATAGACGGGGTCCGTACATTCACAAAGTTTCGATCGACGGGGTCCGTACATTCATAAAGTATCAATAGATGGGGTCCGTACATTCACAAAGTATCAATAGATGGGGTCCGTACATTCACAAAGTATCAATAGATGGGGTCCGTACATTCACAAAGTATCGATCGACGGGGTCCGTACATTCACAAAGTATCGATCGACTGCGTCCGTACATTCACAAAGTATCGATAGACAGGGTCCGTACATTCACAAAGTATCGATCGACGGGGTCCGTACATTCACAAAGTATCGATAGACAGGGTCCGTACATTCACAAAGTATCGATAGACAGGGTCCGTACATTCACAAAGTATCGATAGACGGGGTCCGTACATTAACAAAGTATCGATAGACAGGGTCCGTACATTCACAAAGTATCAATAGACAGGGTCCACACATTCACAAAGTATCGATAGACAGGGTCCGTACATTCACAAAGTATCGATAGACAGGGTCCGTACATTCACAAAGTATCAATAGACATGGTCCGTACATTCACAAAGTATCGATAAACGGGGTCCGTACATTCACAAAGTATCGATAGACAGGGTCCGTACATTCACAAAGTATCAATAGACAGGGTCCGTACATTCACAAAGTATCGATAGACAGGGTCCGTACATTCACAAAGTATCGATATACATGGTCCGCACATTCACAAAGTATCGATAGACAGGGTCCGTACATTCACAAAGTATCGATCGACGGGGTCCGTACATTCACAAAGTATCGATCGACGGGGTCCGCACATTCACAAAGTATCGATCGACCGGGTCCGTACATTCACAAAGTATCGCTAGACAGGGTCCGCACATTCACAAAGTATCAACAGACGGGGTCCGTACATTAACAAAGTATCAATAGACGGGGTCCGCACATTCACAAAGTATCAATAGACGGGGTCCGTACATTCACAAAGTATCGATAGACAGGGTCCGTACATTCACAAAGTATCAATAGACAGGGTCCGTACATTCACAAAGTATCGATAGACAGGGTCCGTACATTCACAAAGTATCGATAGACGGGGTCCGTACATTCACAAAGTATCGATCGACGGGGTCCGTACATTCACAAAGTATCGATCGACGGGGTCCGCACATTCACAAAGTATCGATCGACCGGGTCCGTACATTTACAAAGTATCGCTAGACAGGGTCCGCACATTCACAAAGTATCAACAGACGGGGTCCGTACATTCACAAAGTATCAATAGACGGGGTCCGTACATTCACAAAGTATCAATAGACGGGGTCCGCACATTCACAAAGTATCAATAGACGGGGTCCGTACATTCACAAAGTATCGATAGACAGGGTCCGTACATTCACAAAGTATCAATAGACAGGGTCCGTACATTCAAAAAGTATCGATAGACAGGGTCCGTACATTCACAAAGTATCAATAGACGGGGTCCGTACATTCACAAAGTATCAATAGACAGGGTCCGTACATTCACAAAGTGTCAATCGACGGGGTCCGTACATTCACAAAGTTTCGATCGACGGGGTCCGTACATTCACAAAGTATCAATAGATGGGGTCCGTACATTCACAAAGTATCAATAGACAGGGTCCGTACATTCACAAAGTATCAATAGATGGGGTCCGTACATTCACAAAGTATCGATCGACGGGGTCCGTACATTCACAAAGTATCGATCGACGGGGTCCGTACATTCACAAAGTATCGATAGACAGGGTCCGTACATTCACAAAGTATCGATCGACGGGGTCCGTACATTCACAAAGTATCGATAGACAGGGTCCGTACATTCACAAAGTGTCAATCGACGGGGTCCACACATTCACAAAGTATCGATCGACGGGGTCCGTACATTCACAAAGTGTCAATCGACGGGGTCCACACATTCACAATGTATCAATAGACGGGGTCCGTACATTCACAAAGTTTCGATCGACGGGGTCCGTACATTCACAAAGTATCAATAGATGGGGTCCGTACATTCACAAAGTATCAATAGACAGGGTCCGTACATTCACAAAGTATCAATAGATGGGGTCCGTACATTCACAAAGTATCGATCGACGGGGTCCGTACATTCACAAAGTATCGATAGACAGGGTCCGTACATTCACAAAGTATCAATAGACGGCGTCCGTACATTCACAAAGTATCAATAGACGGGGTCCGTACATTCACAAAGTATCAATAGACGGCGTCCGTACATTCACAAAGTATCGATAGACAGGGTCCGTACATTCACAAAATATCAATAGACGGGGTCCGTACATTCACAAAGTATCGATAGACAGGGTCCGTACATTCACAAAGTATCAATAGACAGGGTCCGTACATTCACAAAGTATCGATAGACGGGGTCCGTACATTCACAAAGTATCAATAGACGGGGTCTGTACATTCACAAAGTATCGATAGACGGGGTCCGTACATTCACAAAGTATCGATAGACGGGGTCCGTACATTCACAAAGTATCGATAGACAGGGTCCGTACATTCACAAAGTATCAATAGACGGGGTCCGTACATTCACAAAGTATCGATAGACGGGGTCCGTACATTCACAAAGTATCAATAGACGGCGTCCGTACATTCACAAAGTATCGATAGACAGGGTCCGTACATTCACAAAGTATCAATAGACGGGGTCCGTACATTCACAAAGTATCGATAGACAGGGTCCGTACATTCACAAAGTATCGATAGACAGGGTCCGTACATTCACAAAGTATCAATAGACAGGGTCCCTATATTCACAAAGTATCAATAGACAGGGTCCGTACATTCATAAAGTATCGATAGACAGGGTCCGTACATTCACAAAGTATCGATAGACAGGGTCCGTACATTCACAAAGTATCAATAGACAGGGTCCACACATTCACAAAGTATCAATAGACGGCGTCCGTACATTCACAAAGTATCAATAGACAGGGTCCGTACATTCACAAAGTATCAATAGACGGCGTCCGTACATTCACAAAGTATCAATAGACAGGGTCCGTACATTCACAAAGTATCAATAGACAGGGTCCGTACATTCACAAAGTATCAATAGACGGGGTCCGTACATTCACAAAGTATCAATAGACGGGGTCCGTACATTCACAAAGTATCAATAGACGGGGTCCGTACATTCACAAAGTATCAATAGACAGGGTCCGTACATTCACAAAGTATCGATAGACAGGGTCCGTACATTCACAAAGTATCAATAGACGGGGTCCGTACATTCACAAAGTATCAATAGACAGGGTCCGTACATTCACAAAGTATCAATAGACAGAGTCCGTACATTCACAAAGTATCAATAGACGGGGTCCGTACATTCACAATGTATCAATAGACAGGGTCCGTACATTCACCAAGTATCGATAGACAGGGTCCGTACATTCACAAAGTATCAATAGACGGCGTCCGTACATTCACAAAGTATCAATAGACAGGGTCCGTACATTCACAAAGTATCAATAGACGGGGTCCGTACATTCACAAAGTATCAATAGACAGGGTCCTACATTCACAAAGTATCAATAGACAGGGTCCGTACATTCATAAAGTATCGATAGACAGGGTCCTACATTCACAAAGTATCGATAGACGGGGTCCGTACATTCGCAAAGTATCAATAGACGGGGTCCACACATTCACAAAGTATCGATAGACAGGGTCCGTACATTCACAAAGTATCAATAGTCGGGGTCTGTACATTCACAACGTATCGATAGACAGGGTCCGTACATTCACAAAGTATCAATAGACGGGGTCTGTACATTCACAAAGTATCTATAGACAGGGTCCGTACATTCACAAAGTATCAATAGACGGTATCCGTACATTCACAAAGTAACAATTGACAGGGTTCGTACATTCACAAAGTATCAATAGACAGGGTCCGTACATTCACAAAGTATCAATAGACAGGGTCCGTACATTCACAAAGTATCGATAGACAGGGTCCGCACATTCACAAAGTATCGATAGACAGGGTCCGTACATTCACAAAGTATCGATCGACGGGATCCGTACATTCACAAAGTATCAATAGACGGGGTCCGTACATTCACAAAGTATCAAAAGACGGGGTCCACACATTCACAAATTATCAATAGACGGGGTCCGTACATTCACAAAGTATCGATAGACAGGGTCCGTACATTCACAAAGTATCGATAGACAGGGTCCACACATTCACAAAGTATCAATAGACAGGGTCCGTACATTCACAAAGTATCGATAGACAGGGTCCGTACATTCACAAAGTATCAATAGACAGGGTCCGTACATTCACAAAGTATCGATTGACTGGGTCCGTACATTCACAAAGTATCGATAGACATGGTCCGCACATTCACAAAGTATCGATAGACGGGATCCGTACATTCGCAAAGTATCGATAGACAGGGTCCGTACATTCACAAAGTATCGATCGACGGGGTCCGTACATTCACAAAGTATCGATCGATGGGGTCTGTACATTCACAAAGTATCGATAGACAGGGACCGTACATTCACAAAGTATCAATAGAAGGGGTCTGTACATTCACAAAGTATCAATAGACAGGGTCCGTACTTTCACAAAGTATCAATAGACAGGGTCTGTACATTCACAAAGTATCGATAGACGGGGTCCGTACATTCACAAAGTATCAATAGACGGGATCCGTACATTCACAAAGTATCAATAGACAGGATCCGTACATTCACAAAGTATCAATAGACAGGGTCCGTACATTCACAAAGTATCAATAGACGGGGTCTGTACATTCACAAAGTATCAACAGATAGGGTCCGTACATTCACAAAGTATCAATAGACAGGGTCCGTACATTCACAATGTATCAATAGACGGGGTCTGTACATTCACAAAGTATCAACAGACAGGGTCCGTACATTCACAAAGTATCAATAGACAGGGTCCGTACATTCACAAAGTATCAATAGACGGGGTCTGTACATTCACAAAGTATCAACAGACAGGGTCCGTACATTCACAAAGTATCAATAGACGTGGTCTGTACATTCACAAAGTATCAACAGACAGGGTCCGTACATTCACAAAGTATCAATAGACAGGGTCCGTACATTCACAAAGTATCAATAGACAGGATCCGTACATTCACAAAGTATCAATAGACAGGGTCCGTACATTCACAAAGTATCAATAGACGGGGTCCACACATTCACAAAGTATCGATCGACGGGGTCCGTACATTCACAAAGTATCAATAGACGGGGTCCGCACATTCACAAAGTAACAATAGACGGGGTCCGTACATTCACAAAATATCGATCGACAGGGTCCGCACATTCACAAAGTATCAATAGACGGGGTCTGTACATTCACAAAGTATCAATAGACGGGGTCCGTACATTCACAAAGTAACAATAGCCGGGTTTCGTACATTCACAAAGTATCGAGCGACAGGGTCCGTACATTCACAAAGTATCGATAGACAGGGTCCGTACATTCACAAAGTATCGATAGACAGGGTCCGTACATTCACAAAGTATCGATAGACAGGGTCCGTACATTCACAAAGTATCGATAGACGGGGTCCGTACATTCACAAAGTATCTATAGACGGGGTCCGTACATTCACAAAGTATCGATAGACAGGGTCCGTACATTCACAAAGTATCAATAGACAGGGTCCGTACATTCACAAAGTATCAAAAGACGGGGTCCACACATTCACAAATTATCAATAGACGGGGTCCGTACATTGACAAAGTATCGATAGACAGGGTCCGTACATTCACAAAGTATCGATAGACAGGGTCCACACATTCACAAAGTATCAATAGACAGGGTCCGTACATTCACAAAGTATCGATAGACAGGGTCCGTACATTCACAAAGTATCAATAGACAGGGTCCGTACATTCACAAAGTATCAATAGTCAGGGTCCACACATTCACAAAGTATCGATCGACGGGGTCCGTACATTCACAAAGTATCGATCGACGGGGTCCGTACATTCACAAAGTATCAATAGACAGGGTCCATACATTCACAAAGTGTCAATCGACGGGGTCCACACATTCACAACGTATCGATCGACGGGGTCCGTACATTCACAAAGTATCAATAGACGGGGTCCGTACATTCACAAAGTATCGATCGACGGGGTCCGTACATTCACAAAGTATCGATAGACAGGGTCCGTACATTCACAAAGTATCAATAGACAGGGTCCGTACATTCACAAAGTATCAATAGACAGGGTCCGTACATTCACAAAGTATCGATAGACGGGGTCCGTACATTCACAAAGTATCAATAGACAGGGTCTGTACATTCACAAAGTATCGATAGACAGGGTCCGTACATTCACAAAGTATCAATAGACAGGGTCCGTACATTCACAAAGTATCAATAGACGGGGTCCGTACATTCACAAAGTATCAATAGACAGGGTCCGTACATTCACAAAGTATCAATAGACAGGGTCTGTACATTCACAAAGTATCAATAGACAGGGTCCGTACATTCACAAAGTATCAATAGACAGGGTCCGTACATTCACAAAGTATCGATAGACAGGGTCCGTACATTCACAAAGTATCAATAGACAGGGTCCGTACATTCACAAAGTATCAATAGACGGGGTCCGTACATTCACAAAGTATCAATAGACAGGGTCCGTACATTCACAAAGTATCAATAGACAGGGTCCGTACATTCACAAAGTATCAATAGACGGGGTCCATACATTCACAATGTATCAAAAGACGGGGTCCACACATTCACAAATTATCAATAGACGGGGTCCGTACATTCACAAAGTATCGATAGACAGGGTCCGTACATTCACAAAGTATCGATAGACAGGGTCCACACATTCACAAAGTATCGATAGACAGGTTCCGTACATTCACAAAGTATCGATCGACGGGGTCCGTACGGTGCAAAGGAACACACTACAATCTATTATTAGGGACGTGGTAACAGGGCACTTAGAAAATCACCAATATACTTGTATTTATATCGCACCTTTAACATAGTAAAACATCCCAAGGCCCGTCACAGAAGTAGTATAAAACAAAATTTGACACCGAGACACACAAAGACATATTTGGCCAGTTGACCAAAAGCTTGGTCAAAGAGGTAGGTTTTAAGGAGCGTCTTAAATGAGGAAAGTGAGGTAGTAGGTGGAGAGCTTTAGGCAGGGAGTTCCAGAGCTTGGGGCCCAGGCAACAGAAGGCATGGCCACCAGTGGTGGAACGATTATAATCAGGGATGCTCAGGTGGGCAGAATTAGAGGAACGCAGATATCTCAGGGGTGCTGTGGGGCTGGAGGAGATTACAGAGATAGGGAGGGGCGAGGCCATGGAGGGATTTGAAAACAAGGATGGGAATTTTGAAATCGAGGCGTTGCTTATCCAGGAGCCAGTGTAGGTCAGCGAGCACAGGGGGTGATGGGTGAGCGAGGCTTGGGGCAAGTTAGGACACGGGCTGCCGAGTTTTGGATGACCTCAAGTTTACGTAGGGTAGAACGTAGGAGGCCAGCCAGGAGTGCGTTGGAGTGGTCAAGTCTAGAGGTAATAAATGCATAGATCATAATATTATTAGGCAGAGTCAACATGGATTTATGAAAGGGAAATCGTGTTTGACAAATCCGTTTGTGTTTTTTGAAGTTGTTACTAGCAAGGTAGATATGGAGGAACCTGAGGATATAGTTTATTTGGATTTTCAAAATGCATTCGATAAGGTAACAAGAGGTTATTACACAAAATAAGGCTCATGGGATTGGGGTAATTTACTAGCATGGATTGAGGATTGGTTAATGGACAGAAAACAGAGAGTAGGGATAAACGGGTCATTTTCAGATTGGCAGGCTGTAACTAGTGGGGTACCGCAAGGATCAGTGCTGGGGCCCCAGCTATTTACAAACTATATCAATAACTTAGATGAGGGGACCGAGTGTAATGTATTCAATTTTTCTGACAATACAACGTTGAGTGGGAAAGTAAGCTGTGAGGAGGACACAAAGGGACGAAATCGCCCTTTGTCCCGATTGGGGCGGTAACCTTCTGGTGCCGTAACTTCCAGGGTTCCCTCTGGGGGTCACTAGTGGGGCTATAAAAAGGGGCAATTTTGGCCCCAAGGAGTCTGCAAAGGGATATAGATGGGTTAAGTGAGTGGGCAAGAACAACAGCATATGGAGTATAATGTGGAGAAATGTGAAGTTATCCACTTTGGTCGGATAAATAGATAAGCAGAATATGTTTTAAACGGTGAGAGATGGGAAATGTTGGTGTTCAGAGGGACCTGGGTGTCCTTGTACACGAATCACTGAAAGTTAACATGCAGGTACAGCAAGCAATTAGGAAAGCAAATGGTATGTTGGCCTTTATTACAAAGGAATTTGAGTATAAGAGTAAAAACGTCTTACTGCAGTTATATAGGGCCCTGGTGAGACCACACCTGGAGTATTGTGTACAGTTTTGGTCTCCTTACCTAAGGAAGGATATACTTGCCATAGAGGGAGTGCAACAAAGTTTAACCAGACTGATTCCTGGGATGGGGGAATGTCCTATTGGGAGATATCGAGTAGACCAGACCGATATTCCCAAGAGTTTAGAAGAATGAGAGGTGATCTCATTGCAACATACACAATTATTAAAGGCTAATACAAAGGCAAAATACTGCGGATGCTGGAATCTGGAATAAAACCAGAAAATGCTGGAAATCTCAGCGGGTCAGGCAGCATCTGTGGAGAGGAGGCAGAGTTAACGTTTTGGGTCAACTGACCAGTTGACCAGTTATGACCAAGGGTCATCGACCCGAAACATTAACTCTGTCTCCTCTCCACAAAGGCTGCCTGACCTGCTGAGATTTCCAAAATTATTAAAAGTTTTGACAGGAGAGCTGGGGAGTCGAAACTAGGGGTTACCGTCTCAGAACAAGGGGTCGGCCATTTAGGACTGAGTTGGCGAGAAATGTCTTCACTCAGAGGGTTGTGAATCTTTGGAATTCTCTACCCCAGAGGGCTGTAGTCGTTGGGTATATTCAAGACAGAGGTCGATAGATTTTTGGATATTCAGGGAATCAAGGAATGTGGGGATCGGGCGGGAAAGTGGAGTTGAGGGAGAAACATAGAAACATAGAAAATAGGTGCAGGAGCAGGCCATTCAGCCCTTCTAGCCTGCACCGCCATTCAATGAGTTCATGGCTGAACATGAAACTTTAGTACCCCCTTCCTGCTTTCTCGCCATACCCCTTGATCCCCCGAGTAGCAAGGACTTCATCTAACTCCCCCTTGAATATATTTAGTGAATTGAAGATCAGCCATGATCTTATTGAATGGCGGAGCAGGCTCGAGGGGCCGAATGGCCTACTCCTGCCCCTACTATTAGTATCAATACACAGGTTCCATAGGGTCAGTTCTGCACCTGTGCCCGATTACGGACAGGGCCATAAAAAGACTCCGAAGATGCAACTGAGGAGCGTTCCCCGGCCAGAGAGTTTGATTACACAGGTTTATATTAAGCTTGGATGCAAGCAGCTTGAGATTCTAGCAGCATCCCCATTGCTGCACTACAGGGACCTGAGGCAAGCAAAATCCACAGCTGGAGTTACCAGAGGGCCGATAGAAAAACTGCCTTCAGCAAATCATCCAGAAGCTCGGCCGAGAAACCTGATCACATCTCATTCATCTCTCGGGCAATAAAGGAGCGAAAGTCTCCCATATGTCAGGCAGGAAAAGAGCCACAGTCCAACAACAACAAGCTGGTAACTCCAGCTGTGGATTTTGCTTGCCTCAGGTT
Source organism: Pristiophorus japonicus (assembly GCF_044704955.1). Classification (NCBI taxonomy): domain Eukaryota; kingdom Metazoa; phylum Chordata; class Chondrichthyes; family Pristiophoridae; genus Pristiophorus; species Pristiophorus japonicus. The sequence goes on along the minus strand of NC_092002.1, from coordinate 19,841,051 downwards.
CCTGTATAGCGCCTTTAATGTAGTGAACCATCCCAAGTATTATGAGTTAACAGACTTGACACTGAGCCGCATAAGAGGAAATTAGGGCAGAGGTAAGCTTGGTCAAAGAGGTCGGTTTTAAGGAGCGTCTTGAAGGAGGAAAGAGAGGTAGCGAGGCGGAGAGGTTTAGCGAGGGAGTTCCAGAACTTGGGGCCCAGGTAACAGAAGGCACGGCCACCAATGGTTGAGCGATTACAATCAGGGATGCTCGAGGGCAGAATTAGAGGAGCGCAGGTGACCAAAAGCTTGGTCAAAGAGGTAGGTTTTAAGGAGCGTCTTGAAGGAGGAATGAGAGGCGGGGAGGATTAGGCAGAGAGTTCCAGAGCTTGGGGCCCAGGCAACAGAAGGCACAGCCACCAGTGGTTGAGCAATTATAATCAGAGATGCTCGAGGGCAGAATTGGAGAAGCGCAGACATCTCGGGGGGGTTGTGGGGTTGGAGGAGATTGCAGAGATAGGGAAGGGCAAGGACCATGGAGGGATTTGAAAATCAGGATGAGAATTGAGGCTTTGCTTCAGATCATCCAAAGCTCTGGTGCCCTTAGCTTAACTGGCACCAAGTCCTGTCAAGTTCCGCTCACCCATCACCCCTGTGCTGACATATCTACATAGGCTCAAATTTAAAATTCTCATCCTTGTTTTCAAATCCCTCCATGGCCTCGCCCCTCCCTATCTCTGTAACCTCCTCCAGCCCCACAACCTCTTATGCATCCCCGATTAGCATCGCCCCTTCAGGTGCCTAGGCACTCATCTCTGGAATTCTCTCCATATAGGAGGAGAGGTGGAATTCGCTCCTTAAAACTCTTTGACCCCAACTTTGCCACCTGTCTCTAATGTCCCTTTATGCGGCTCGGTGTGAAATTATATCTGATTGTGCTCCTGTGAAGCACCTTGGGATGTTTGTAGTACGTTAACGGAGCTAGATAAATGCAAGTTGTTGTTGGCTTTTGGAACGTGCATTCACGTGAAGATTTTTTGAAAAAGGACCGAGCCAAAAGGTAGTTATAATGCTGATTGGCTGTGCATCGGACCGTAAATAGTAAGCAATTCCTGAATCTGTCTCAGTAATTGATAAGCACCTCACGCCCATTGGACTTTCAGTTGTCTAACACCTCAGTTAACGACCAGAGGGGCATTAATGCGAGCATTAGAGCTTCGCGATCGGGCGCACAGCATTCAGCGCCTTGACGGGAAATTCATTCGAGGCTCACCGGGGGCGCCCCAGTCGGTAAATTCGGTGTGACCGCCTCACTGAGCGCCCGCCGATAACAACGCCTGGATAAACAGTGGGTCCAGGCTTGCAGAGTCGTTAACTGGCGGCTACTTAACGGGATGAGGAAGCACTTCCCTCGGAGGTCACAGTCAGTGCAACGTTTACACTCAGCATGGTGAGACTTCCGGTTTGCAGCGGCAGACAGAAATAAAATTACATGTTGGAAACAAGTGATTTTGAAAACGTTAATGGGTGCTAATATTACTTTGCCGTGCCTTTAAGACTCGGCTTTTCCCGGGATCTGATTCGGAGTTCAGCACATGCGCAATGGGTCCGCAAAATGTACCGACCAAACTTTCGTTATTGGCCCGCCCACTCTGGCGTGCAATGGCTGATTTATTGCCCCTGTCAGCTCTTCGACTGATTCTGACCAATTTCTGGGCGGGAGGCGCAAACTAGTTCAAGGCGCTAAAAGTACCGCTCCGCCTGGATCAACGCCGCAACAGATGCACGACTGAATTTCTCCCCCTTTGTATTGGGAGGTCTCTGATCCCGATTCCTTGGCAGGGATTATCTGACAGAGTTTCCACTGGCAGGAAATCGGTAACCAGAGGACCCAGCTTTATGGTAATTGGTATAAGGAATTAGCAGAGGGGACGTGAGATGAATATTTTTATATGGAGTGAGTTGTGATCGGAATGCATGGCCTCGCCCCCTCCCTATATCTGTAACCTCCTCCAGTCCTACAGCCCTCCGAGATCTCTGCGCTTCCCTCCAATTCTGCCCCCTTGTCAGTCTCCAATTTTCATCGCTCCACCATTGGCGGCCGTGCCTTCAGCTGCTGAGGCCCCAAGCTCTGGAATTGCCTTTCTAAATCTCTCCGCCTCCTCCTCCTTTAAGACGCTCTCTCTCCTCCTTAAAGATGCTCCTTAAAGCCTGCCTTAATATCTCCTTATGTGGCTCGGTGTCAAATTGTGTTTTGATAATTGTGTCTTGGGAAGCTATAGGCGCTATATAAATGCAAGTTGCTTTCAAGCACAGGACACAAGACAGGAAGCTCATCAGGACTGGGTCAGAACATTATCAGTGCAAAAGCAGTGAGCAATTCCTCCTGATTCCTTCTCCCAGCAAGAGAAATCTTTGCCGACCTGTAACTCTCTTACAACTATTTTAAAGTAAACTTTAAATCAAGTGCCCCCTTGTTAAAGAGGCACTAAAACCGAAAAATAATCAAATTATACTTTTGAAAAACTATGGTCAAATTAAAATTTTGTTGCCGGGGGTGATGATGCACTCCAGTCCCTCCGGCGCCCACCTCTCGCGGAAGGCCGCGAGCATACCGGTGGTCAAACCGCGTACTCCATTGCTAGGGACACCCTGGCTCAGATGTAACCGCGGAAGAGAGGCAGGCAGTCGGGCTGAACGACCCCCTCGACCACCCGCTGCCAGGACCGGCTGATGGCCCCCTTGGCCCTGCCCAGGAGCAGTCATAGCACTGCTCCCAAATCAGCAAGGTGTCAGAGGCAAGTCAGACACATCACCCCCGCTAGTTCCACGCTCTGATCTGCAGACAATAAGACTCACCGTCGGCACAAATCAGAGAGAATCGCTGACACCTAGAGCCAGTGCCAGGTATTCAGGAAACACAAGCTTCCTCGTGGGGGAATCTCGAACTAGGGGGCTTAGTTTCAGAATCAGGGTCGCCCATTTAAAACTAAGATGAGGAGAAATTTCTTCTCTCAGAGGGTTGTAAATCTGTGGAATTCTCTGCTCCAGAGAGCTGTAGAGACTGGCTCTTTGAATATATTTAAGGTAGAGGTAGACAGATATTTGAACGATACGGGGGGGGGTCAAGGGTTATGGGGAGCGGGCGGGGAAGTGGAGTTGAGGCCAAGATCAGATCAGCCGTGATCTTATTGAATGGCGGAGCAGGCTCGAGGGGCCGAATGGCCGACTCCTGCTCTTATGTTCTTACGTTCCTATATAGGATCAGTTCCCCTCATTGAGTTCGGACAGATTTCCAGATTGCCAAATTCGATTCCCTTCTCCCTCCCGCGCCCCCCCTCCCTCTCTCGCCTTCCGCAGTGGGCTCCTATCTCGTTATTTCTGTCGCTGTTCGATATCAGGTTGCGTCCTGAAAACACTTGAGGAGTCAAAATCAAAAGCCGGCCTGATAGTTGCCCAACACAATCCCTTATGCGAAGCAACCAGCCGAGCTACGAAAGCTGCTCTCAGTCTTGACTCATCAGTCCATCGTTTTAATTGGGAGTTAATGCCTATACTATACTGCGGTGGCTGACGTCACAATGATAGTCCCCTTTGCTCGAGAGGTCACAAGTTAAGTCTGCCATTCCTCATCAGCTCATGACCATAATGAATTACATGGAATTTACGGTATAGAAACAGGCCATTCGGCCCAACAGGTCTGTGCCGGTGTTTATGCCCCATACCAGCCTTCTCCCACCACTCTTCATCTCACCCCATCAACATATCCTTCTCCTCATTTATCTCTCATGTGCTTATCCAGCTTCATCTTAAATGCATCTCTGCTCTTTGCCTCTCTTCTCCTCTTCTGAGGCAGTCCCTCGGAGTCGAGGATGACTTGCTTCCACGTTAACAATGAGTTCTAAGGTGACTGATGAGGCCAATGTGGGAGCCACAGTCTCTGTCACAGGTGGGGCAGACGGGGGTTGAAGGGACGGGTGGGTGGGCTGCTTGGGTTGCCGTGCGCTCCTTCCGCTGTTTGCGTTTGGCTCCCGGCGAAGAGACTCGAGGTGTTCAGCGCCTTCCCGGATGCTTCTCCTCCACTTTGAGCAGTCTTGGGCCGGGGATTCCCAAGAGTCGGTGGGGATGCTACATTTTCTCAGGGAGGCTTTGAGGTGTCCTTGAAGCGTTTTCTCTGCCCTCCTGGGGATCGCCTGCCGTGACATGGCTTGGAGTTGGGCGGTTGTTTCGGGAGCCTTGTATCAGGCATGTGAACTCAACCACTCCCTGTGGTAGCGAGTTCCACATTCTTACCACTCTCTAAAGAAGTTTCTCCTGATTCCTTATCAGATTTATTGTGAGTATTCTATCTTATATTTATGGCCTCTAATCTTGTACTCCCCCACAAGTGGGAACATCTTCTGTACGTCTACCCTATCGAAGTCCTTCATAATTTTAAAGACCTCCATCAGGTCACCCCTCAGTCTCCTCTTTTCTAGACAAAAGAGTTCCAGCCTGTTCAATCTTTCCTGATTGTATGACCTCTCAGTTCTGGTATTATCCTTGTAAATCTTTTTTGCACCTTCTCCAGTGTCTCTAAAAGCTTTTTGTAATATGGAGATCAGAACTGTGCACAGTGCTCTAACCTTGTACTCTAGAAAACTTTGATAAAATGCGATGAGCTAAGCTGACCCTGCCTGCCCTCCTCACTAGTCATTGGACTGCATGGAGTGGCCAAGTTCTCCAGCTCTCTTGATCTCATGTGGATAAATGTGAGGTTATCCACTTTGGTAGTAAAAACAGAGAGACAGACTATTATCTGAATGGTGACAGATTAGGAAAAGGGGAGGTGCAAAGAGACCTGGGTGTCATGGTACATCAGTCATTGAAGGTTGGCATGCAGGTGCAGCAGGCGGTTAAGAAAGCAAATGGCATGTTGGCCTTCATAGCAAGGGGATTTGAGTACAGGGGCAGGGAGGTGTTGCTACAGTTGTACAGGGCATTGGTGAGGCCACACCTGGAGTATTGTGTACAGTTTTGGTCTCCTAACCTGAGGAAGGACATTCTTGCTATTGAGGGAGTGCAGCGAAGGTTCACCAGACTGATTCCCGGGATGGAGGGACTGACCTATCAAGAAAGACTGGATCAACTGGGCTTGTATTCACTGGAGTTCAGAAGAATGAGAGGGGACCTCATAGAAACATATAAAATTCTGACGGGGTTAGACAGGTTAGATGCAGGAAGAATGTTTCCAATGTTGGGGAAGTCCAGAACCAGGGGTCACAGTCTAAGGATAAGGGGTAAGCCATTTAGGACCGAGATGCGGAGGAACTTCTTCACCCAGAGAGTGGTGAACCTGTGGAATTCTCTACCACAGAAAGTTGTTGAGGCCAATTCACTAAATATATTCAAAAAGGAGTTAGATGAGGTCCTTACTGCTAGGGGGATCAAGGGGTATGGCGAGAAAGCAGGAATGGGGTACTGAAGTTGAATGTTCAGCCATGAACTCATTGAATGGCGGTGCAGGCTAGAAGGGCCGAATGGCCTACTCCTGCACCTATTTTCTATGTTTCTATGTTTCTATGTTCAGTTGCTAATACTTTGATCTCGGGGTTAGAAGATTGTGGGTTTAATCCCCGCTCCAAGACTAGGCCAGCACTGCAGTGTAGCACCGAGGGGAAGCTGCATTGTCGGAGGTCCTGCAGTTCAGATCAAACTTTATACTGTGTCTTTTCCAGTGTATGTCAAAGATCCCATGGCACATTTCAAAATTTCAAAGCAGAGCAGAGGAGTTTTTTTTTGAAAAAAAAAGTTCTCCCTGGGGTCCTGTGCACCTGGAGTATTGTGTACAGTTTTGGTCTCCTTACCTAAGGAAGGATGTACTTGCCATAGAGGGAGTGCAACGAAGGTTCACCAGACTGATTCCTGGGATGGGGGGATTGACCTATGAGGAGCGATTGAGTAGACTAGGCCTATATTCTCTAGAGTTTAGAAGAATGAGAGGTGACCTCATTGAAAAATACAAAATTCTTACAAGGCTTGACAGGGTGGATGCAGGGAGGATGTTTCCCCCGGGCTGGGGAGTCTAGAACCAGGGGTCACAGTCTCAGAATAAGGGGTCGGCCATTTAGGACTGAGATGAAGAGAAACTTCTTCACTCAGAGGGGGGTGAATCTTTGAAATTCTCTACCCCAGAGGGCTGTGGAGGTTCAGTCGTTGAGTATATTCAAGACCGAGATCGTTAGATTTTTGGATATTAAGGGAATCAAGGGACATGGGGACAGTGCAGGAAGGTGGAGTTGAGGTAGAAGATCAGCCATGATCTCATTGAATGGCAGAGCAGGCTCGAGGGGCCGAATGGCCAACTCCTGCTCCTATTTCTTATGTTGTTATGTTACGTTCCTGGCCAACATTCCTCCTTCAGCCAACAATACTAAAAACAGATTATCTAGTCATTCATCTCATTGCTGACTGGGATTTGAAGTAGGTAAAATGGTTGTCAGATTGCATAGTATTAGATAGTTACATATTATTTACAGAGAGAAACAGGCTATTCGACACAACTGGTCCATGCTGGTGTTTCTTCTTGGCGGTCGCTCGTGTCAAGGATGACTTGCTTCCACACCAAAAAGGCAGGCGTTCACAGGTGCTTCAATGAAGGACCTAATAGTCCAGATCCCGAACTACATCCTGACGGGTGGAAGATGCCTGTGCGTGGATTTTTTTAACGTGTGGTGGCCGTTGCACATCAGCCACCACACGGGCTTGACAGAGCTAGGTCTTGGTCCAGTGGCAAGGGTTAACCAGGACGACTGGAGACCAGCTCTGCTGCACGGACCTAGTGCGCACACATATCGCACAGTGTGGGCTGGCCCCGTGCTGCCCCTGGGCCCTCGCCTCTTCTGGTGTTTATGCTCCACACGAGCCTCCTCCCAGCTTTCTTCATCTCACCCTATCAGCGTATTCCTTTCACCCTCATGTGCTCACCTAGATTCCTCTTAGATGTATCTATACTATTCACCTCAACCACTCCCTGTGGCAGCGAGTCCCAACTTCTCACCGTTCTCTGAGTAAAGAAGTTTCTCTTGAATTCCCTCTTGGATTTATTAGGGACTATCTTATATTTGGCAGAAAAAAATCAAAGAGCAAGTTATTATTTAAATGGAGAAAGATTGCAAAGTGCTGCAGTACAGCGGGATCTGGGGGTACTTGTGCATGAAACACAAAAGGTTAGTATGCAGGTATAACAAGTGATCAGGAAGGCCAATGGTATCTTGGCCTTTATTGCAAAGGGGATGGAGTATAAAAGCAGGGAAGCCTTGCTACAATTATACAGGGTATTGGTGAGGCAGTTTTGGTTTCCATATTTACGAAAGGATATACTTGCTTTGGAGGCAGTTCAGAGAAGGTTCACTAGGTTGATTCCAGAGATGAGGGGGTTGACTTATGAGGAAAGGTTGAGTAGGTTGGGTCACTACTCATTGGAATTCAGAAGAATGAGAGGTGATCTTATCGAAAAGTACAAGATTATGAGGGGGCTTGACGAGGTGGATGCAGAGAGGATGTTTCCACTGATGGGGGAGACTAGAACTAGAGGGCATGATCTTAGAATAAGAGTCCACCCATTTAAAACTGAGATGAGGAGGAATTTCTTTTCTCAGAGGGTTGTAAATCTGTGCAATTCGCTGTCTCAGAGAGCTGTGGAAGCTGGGACATTGAATAAACTTAAGACAGAAATAGACAGTTTCTTAAACGATAAGGGGATAAGGGGTTATGGGGAGTGGACAGGGAAGTGGAGCTGAGTCCAAGATCAGATCAGCCATGATCTTATTAAATGACGGAGCAGGCTCGAGGGGCCGAATGGCCTACTCCTTTTCCTGTTTCTTATGTTCTTATGTTCTTATATTTATGGCCCCGATTTCTAGTCCCCCTCGATAAGCGGAAACATCTTCTGTATGTGCACCTTATCGAACCCTTTCATAATCTTAAACACCACCATCAGGTCACACCCGTCGAACTTCTCTTTTCTAGAGAAAAGAGACCCGGCCTGTTCAGTCTTTAGCCTATATAACAACAGTTGCTGCGTTTCCTAGCAACTCACTGGTACTCGAAGCAGTGTGAAATCTCTCCTAGTGCTGTGTGCAGGTGCTGTGTTGGTGTGAGGCTTCCTTGGCCAACAAGGCATGCCTGTCACTGGTGGCCCAGCGTTGCATCGTTGTCAAATAATAGGATGTGGACAAAGCCAAGAATTAAAAAAATTAGAACGGAATCATCGAATGATACAGCACGGAAGGAGGCCATTCGGCCCATCGTGCCTGTGCCGGCTCTGTGACAGATCTCCCCAATTAATCCCACTCCCTCGCTGTTTCCCCACAGCCACACACATTTTTCCCTCTTCAAGTATTTATCCAATTTCCCTTTTGAAAATTACTTTTGAATCAGCTTCCACCGCCCTTTCAGGCAGCGCGTTCCAGGTCACAGCAACTCGCTCAGTTAGAAACATTCTTCTCGTCTGCCCTCTGCCACTTTTGCCAACTGTTTTAAGTCTGTGTCCTCTGGTACTGACCCTCCTGGCACTGGGAACAGTTTCTGCTCTAACAAGACATCAGAAACAGACATTTCCACTCAGACTACTTCATTCACTTGCAAAAGCAGTTGGTTATATCTCTTACTGTTTGCAAGCACAATCGAAGTGCTATTTAGACTGGAGCCACTGGATGGTCTGGGTCTTGCACCTTGCTGTAGGGTTGGACGGGTTACCAGATGAAGTTGGCATCCTGCCAGGACATAATCAGCGCATCCAGAATCCCCAAACGCTCAGTGAGTGCGCTCCGAAGCGGAGGCTGATGGGAAACAGGCCGTGCGAACTGGTGCATGTTTGTGTATTTCACACACCGACCGTGTCAGTCACTCATTAACTTCGCCACGACCAATCATCATCATAGGCAGTCCCTCGAAATCGAGGAAGACTTGCTTCCACTCTAAAAGTGAGTTCTTAGGTGATTTAACTGTCCAATTCGGGAATTATAGTCTCTGTCACAGGTGGGACAGACAGTGGTTGAGGGAAGGGGTGGGTGGGCAGTCTGGTTTGCCGCACGTTCCTTCCGCTGCCTGCGCTTGGTTTCTGCATGCTCTCGGCGACGAGACTCGAGGTGCTCAGCGCCCTCCCGGATGCACTTCCTCCACTTAGGGCAGTCTTTGGGCCAGGGACTCCCAGGGGTCGGTGGGGATGTCGCACTTTTATCAGGGAGGCTTTGAGGGTGTCCTTGAAACATTTCCTCTGCCCACCTGGGGCTCGCTTGCCGTGAAGGAGTTCCGAGTAGAGCGCTGGCTTTGGGAGTCTTGTGTCGGGCATGCGAACAATGTGGCCCGCCCAACGGAACTGGTCGAGTGTGGTCAGTGCTGCGATGCTGGGGATGTTGGCCTGGTCAAGGTCACTAATGTTGGTGCATCTGTCCTCCCAGGGGATTTGCAGGATCTTTCGGAGACACTGTTGGTAGTATTTTTCCAGCGATTTGAGGTGTACAGCAATTCCCAAACACTACTGGGTTGCAATGTTACCTTCTTCTGCTTGTTATTTTAAAAACATTTTCTTGCCTTCCTCCTCTGTCTCTCTTAGGCTGCAAATGTCTGGATTTTTTCCAAGTTAATAATGGCGACAGCCATTAATGTCATTGTAAATACGCGACTTCCTATCAATTTCTGGTCTTTTCAGTGGTCGGTAGTGTCAGCCGTGGCTCAGTGGGTAGCACCCTCGCCTCTGAGTCGGAAGGTTGTGGGTTCAAGTCCCACTCCAGGGACTTGAGCACATAAATCTAGGCTGACACTCCCAGTGCAGTGCTGAGGGAGTGCTGCACTGTCGGAGGTGAGTCTTTCGGATGAGACGTTAAACCGAGGCCCCATCTGCTCTCTCAGGTGTATGTAAAAGATCCCACGGCACTATTCCGAAGAAGAGCAGGGGGGTTACCCCCGGTGTCCTGGGGACAATATTTATCCCTCAATCAACATCACTAAAACAGATTATCTGTCATTATCACTTTGCCGTTTGTGGGAGCTTGCTGTGCGCAAATTGGCTGCTGCGTTTCCCACATTATATCAGTGACTACACTCCAAAAGAACTTGAATGGCTGTAATGCGCTTTGAGACGTCCGGTGGTTGTGAAAAATGCGATATACATGCAAGTCTTTCTTTCTTTGTCTGTCCCTCCCATGTCAGTATCTGTTGCTCCTATGTCAATATCTGTCCCTCCCATGTCAGGTTCACCAGACTGATTCCCGGGATGGCAGGACTGACATATGAAGAAAGACTGGATCGACTAGGCTTATATTCACTGGAATTTAGAAGAATGAGAGGAGATCTCATAGAAACATATAAAATTCTGACGGGATTGGACAGGTTAGATGCAGGAAGAATGTTTCCGATGTTGGGGAAGTCCAGAACCAGGGGTCACAGTCTAAGGATAAGGGGTAAGCCATTTAGGACCGAGATGAGGAGAAACTTCTTCACTCAGAGAATTGTGAACCTGTGGAATTCTCTACCACAGAAAGTTGTTGAGGCCAATTAGTTAGATATATTCGAGAGGGAATTAGATATGGCCCTTACGGCTAAAGTGATCAAGGGATATGGAGAGAAAGCAGGAATTGGGTACTGAAGTTGGAAAAATGATCAGCCATGATCATATTGAATGGTGGTGCAGGCTCGAAGGGCCGAATGGCCTACTCCTGCATCTATTTTCTATGTTTCTATGTTTCTATATCAGTGTCTGTCCTTCCCATGTCAGTGTCTGTCACACCCATGTCAGTGTCTGTCACACCCATGTCAATGTCTGTCCCTCCCATGTCAGTGTTTTACTCCCATGTCAGTGTCTGTACCTCCTATGTCAGTAACTGTACCTCCCATGTCAGTATCTGTCCCTCCCATGTCAGCGTCTGTACCTCCCATGTAAGTATCTGCCCCTCCCATGTCAGCATCTGTACCCCCCATGTCAGCGTCTGTACCTCCCATGTCAGTATCTGTACCTCCCATGTCAGTGTGTCACTCACATGTCAGTGTCTGTCCCTCCCAGGTCAGTATCTGTCCCTCCCATGTCAGTGTGTCACTCACATGTCAGCGTCTGTACCTCCCATGTCAGTATCTGTACCTCCCATGTCAGTGTGTCACTCACATGTCAGCGTCTGTACCTCCCATGTCAGCGTCTGTACCTTCCATGTTAGTATCTGTCCCTTCCATGTCAGCGTCTGTGCCTCCCATGTCATTATCTGTCCCTCCCATGTCAGCGTCTGTCCCCGGGCTTCACTGACCTGCTCTTTCTGGCAGAAACCTTGGTCATTTTCTGCCGTCACAGCCCATCGCCTGCAGTTCCTGTGTAAACAACAGCTCAGCGAGTGTGATCCGCACACTCATCACATTCCCCATCGGCAGTGTCAGCAGCTTCCAATCCCCCCGCCAATTCCCACAGGCCGAGTTGGCCGAACAGGGTTTTGTGCCTGAATGTGTAGCAAGTACAGATTCACCTCCTTGTAGCTCTCGTGCTATTTAAACCTCACACTCCAACAGAAAGGTTCTGACACAAAGCAGCCATTCACGTCAGCAAAGTTTGCTGCCCACTCACAAATATTTGGTATTTTTGGGCTTGGAGGATTGTATCTCGCGAACTGCCCACGGCCCAGCATCGAGCTGCTGACTGTCGACCGACTAAAGGAGAGCCTTGGTTCTTTCTTTCTATTCTCTATAATGTGTCTCGATTCTTTGATTGCAGTCATGCAAAAGTGACACACACCTCCACCACAGGGCCCTATACACCTCCATCACAGGGACCTATACACCTCCACCACAAGGCCCTATATACCTCCAACACAGAGCCCAGTACATCTCCACCACAGGGCCCTATACACCTCTATCACAGGGCCCTATACACCTCCACCACAGGGCCCTATACACCCTCACCACAGGGCCCTATACACCTCCACCAAAGGGCCCTATACACCTCCAACACAGGGACCTATACACCTCCACCACAGGGACCAATATACCTCCACCACAGGGCCCTATACACCTCCACCACAGAGCCCAGTACATCTCCACTACAGGACCCTATACACCTCCATCACAGGTACCAGAACACCTCTACCACACCCAGTACACCTCCACCATAGGACCCAGTACTCTTCCACCACAGGACCTAGAACACCTCCACCACAGGGCCCAGTACTCCTCCACCACAGAATCTAAAACATCTCCACCACAGGGTCCAGTTCTCCTCCACCACAGGGCCCAGTACACCTCCACCACAGGGCCCAGTACACCTCCACCTCAGGGCCCAGTACACCTCCACCTCAGGGCCCAGTACATCTCCACCACAGGGCCCAGTACACCTCCACCACAGGACCCAGTTTACCTCCACCACAGGGCCCAGTACACCTCCACCACAGGACCTAGCTTACCTCCACCATAGGACCCAGTACACCTCCACCACAGGGCCCAGTACACCTCCACCTCAGACCCAGTTTACCTCCACCACAGGGCTCAGTACACCTCCACCATAGGACCCAGTGCATCTCCACCACAGGGACCAGTACATCTCCACCACAGGACCCAGTACAGCTCCACCACGTACACCTCTACTGCGGGGACAAGCACAGTTTGCAAAATCTTAGCCCATGGGAGTAAAGGGACAGTGGCAGCATGTATACAAAATTGGCTAAGGGACAGAAAGCAGAGAGTAGTGGTGAATGGTTGTTTTTCATACTGGAGGGAAGTATACCGTGGTGTTCCTCAGGGGTCAGTATTAAAACTACTGCTCTTTATATATATTCATAACCTGGACTTGGGTACACAGGGCATCATTTCAAAGTTTGCAGTTGACATAAAACGCGGAAATGTAGTAAACAGCGAGGAGGATAGTAACAGACTTCAGAAGGACATGGACAGATTGGTGAAATGGGCAAACACGTGGCAGATGAAGTTTAACAGAGAAGTGTGAAGTGATGCATTTTGATGGGAAGAATGGGGAGAGGCAATATAAATTAAATGGTACAATTTTAAAGAGGGTACAGGAACAGAGAGACCTGGGGGCTGCATACACACCATTTTTGAAGGTGGCAGGTCAAGTTGAGAAGACTCTTGATAACGCATCCTTGGCTTTATTAATAGAAGCATATACAGAAACAAGGGAGTTATGCTAAACCTTTATAAATCACTGGTTAGGCCCCAGCTGGAGTATTGTGTCCAATTCTGTTGGCACTTCACTTTAGGAAGGATGTGAAGGCCTTGGAGGGGGTGCAGAGGAGATTTACTAGACTGGTTCCGGAGATGAGGGACTTCAGTAACGTGGCGAGACTGGAGAAGCTGGGGTTCTCCTGAGAGCAGAGAAGGGTAAGGGGAGATTTGATAGAGGTGTTCAAAATCGTGATGGGTTTTAATAGAGTAACTAAAATGAAACTGTTTCCAGTGGCAGAAAGGTCGGTAACCAGAGGACACATCAGAACATAAGAAATAGGAGCAGGAGGTCGCCATTTGGCCCCTCGAGCCTGCTCCGCCATTCAATAAGATCGTGACTGATCTGATCTTGGACTCAGCTCCACTTCCCCGCCCGCTCCCCACAACCCTTCGCTCCTTTATCGCTCAAAAATCTGTCTATCTCCGCCTTAAATATATTCAATGACCCAGCCTCCACAGCTCTCTGGGGCAGAGAATTCCACAGATTCACAACCCTCTGAAATTTCTCCTCATCTCAGTTTTAAATGGGCGGCCCCTTATTCTAAGACACAAATTTAAGGTGGGTAGCAAAAGAACCAGAGGCAACATGAGGAAATAAAAATTTACTCAGCGAGTTGTTGTGAGCTGAGTGCGCTGTCTAAAATAGTAACTTTCAAAAAAGAGTTGGTTAAATACTTAAAGTAGAAAAATTTGCAAGGCTGTGGAAAAGAGCAGGGGGGGTGGGACTAATTGGTAGCTTTCAAAGAGTTGGTACAGACACGATGGGCTGAATGACCTCCTTCTGTGCTGTATCATTGTATGTACACCTCCATCATAGGGACATGTACACCTCCACCACAGGGACATGCACACCTCCATCACAGGGACATGTACACCTCCACCACAGGACCCAATACACCTCTACACAGGACCCAGTACACCTCCACCACAGGGACATTTACCCCTTGACCATAGGGACATATACACCTCCACCATAGGACCCAGTACACCTCCACCACAGGGACATGTACACCTCCACCACAGGGACATGTACACCTCCACCACAGGGACATGTACACCTCCACCACAGGGACATGTATACCTCCACCACAGCAACAACTGCCATCACTATTACAATTACAGCTTTCCTCACTATTACACAGTTACACTGTACTATCTGGGCTGGAACTTGCTATCATAATAATGGTGAAGCTGATGTCGCTCGCCATTATTTGTGGGTAAATGGTACAGCAACTTGAGGGGAGGAACAGATGCGTGGAAAAGCCCGGGAAGCCAAAAGTCACTGTCTGAGATGCGCTGCTCCACCATTAGCTTCACAAGCATGGCATCTCACCCTTCGCCCCATTGGACCTTGCTGAGTTTACACATTAAACTTGCCACAGGAAGTTAGTCCTGTCGTTAGAAGCATAAGTTCCCTTTTAACGATGTGATAATTGTTCATTACTACCAATCGACCTCTTTGGCAGTAATGAACAATTAGAAGTGTGGAGTCACTTATTCAGGATTTTTAAAATGTGGGTTGTATTTTAAAATGTTAAACTTTAGCTTTCTGACGCTATCTTCCTCTCTCTCTCAATCCAATCTTTTCCCTCTCTTTATTTCACTTTCTGTATCTGATTTTGACACTGAATTCATTCCCTTTTGTTTTCAGTCCTTCAGTATATTACCCAATCCTTCAATCTCATTGGTTAAGGAGATAAAAACAGAAGAAGATAAGAACATAAGAATTAGGAGCAAGAGCAGGCCATTCGGCCCCTCGAGCCTGCTCTGCCATTCAATAAGATCATGGCTGATCTTCTACCTCAACTCCACTTTCCCGCACTGTCCCCATATCCCTTGATTCCCTTAATATTCAAAAATCTATCAATCCCTGACTTGAATACACTCAAAGACTGAGCCTCCACAGCCCTCTGGGGTAGAGAATTCCAGAGATTCACCACCCTCTGAATGAAGAAATTTCTCCTCATCTCAGTCCTAAATGGCCGACCCCTTATCCTGAGTCTATGACCCCTGGTTCTAGACTCCCCAGCCAGGGGAAACATCCTCCCTGCATCTGCCCTGTCAAGCCCTGCAAGAATGTTGTATGTTTCAATGAGATCACCTCTCATTCTTCTAAGCTCTAGAGAATATAGGCCTAGTCTACTCAATCTCTCCTCATAGGACAATCCACCCATCCCAGGAATCAGTCTGGTGAACCTTTGTTGCGCTCCCTCAATGGCAAGTATATCCTTCCTTAGGTAAGGAGACCAAAACTGTACACAATACTCCAGGTGTGGTCTCACCAGGGCCCGATATAATTGAAGTAAGACGTCTTTACTCTTATACTCAAATCCTCTTGTAATAAAGGCCAACATACCATTTGCTTTCCTAATTGCTTGCTGTACCTGCATGTTAACTTTCAGTGATTCGTGTACAAGGGCACCCTGTTGTTTGTCCTGCTCACTCAGCTCCCAGATGCCCTGTCGCCCTCGCGATCAGCTCACACTTCCAGCAATTTTGTGGGCAAAGATGTTTTGATCTGCAGGGTGCAGGGGCAAGTCTAACTAAAGCCACATGCTCAGCTCCAGCAACTTCTGGCCCAATATCACACAGCTTCAGCAATCTCCACTATTGCACTGTACACCAATCCTGTCTATAATACTAAAGTAGGATAGATCTTAGCATTGTTTTAAAAAATAACTTGCATTTATATCGTGCCTTTCATGACCACTGGACGTCTCAAAGCGCTTTGCAGCCAATGAAGTACTTTTTGGAGTGTAGTCACTGTTGTAATGTGGGAAACGCGGCAGCCAATCTGCGCACAGCAAGCTCCCACAAAACAAATGTGATAATCACCAGATAATCTGTTTTCGTTATGTTGATTGAGGGATAAATTTGGGCCAGGACACTGGGGATAACTCCCCTGCTCTTCTTCGAAATGGGATCTTTCACTAGAGAGCAGACCGGGCCTCAGTTTAACATCTCACCCGAAAGACGGCACCTCCGACAGTGCGGCGCTCCCTCAGCATTGCACTGGAGTGTCAGCCTGGATTATGGCTAGAGTCTCTGGAGTGGGACTGGAACCCACAACCTTCTGATTCAGATGGTGAAAAGCTAGGAACAGAGGTGTTTCATTGAGATTTAGGAGTCCATGTACACAGATCCCTAAAATATAGTGGTCAAGTACAATAATCGAATAGGCTAATGTAATGTTAGTCTTTATAACTAGACCACATCTTTTTCTTTATTTGTTCCTGGGATGTGGACATCGCTGGCAAGGCCAGCATTTATTGTCCATCCCTACTTGCCCTTGAGAAGGTGGTGGTGAGCCACCATCTTGAACCTCTGCAGTCCGTATGGTGAACAATGCCTTAAGGACATAAGAACATAAGAAATATGAGCAGGAGTAGGCCCTACGGCCCCTCGAGCCTGCTCCGCCATTCAATAAGATCACGATCTCAACTACACTTTCCCGCCCGATCCCCATATCCCTTGATTCCCCTCAAGTCCAAACATCTATCTATCTCAGCCTTGAATATACTCAATGATTCAGCATCCACAGCCCTCTGGGGCAGAGAATTCCAAAGATTCACAACCCTCTGAGTGAAGAAATTCCTCCTCATCTAGGTCTTAAATGGCCGACCTCTTGTCCTGAGACTGTGCCTCCTAGTTCTAGACTCTCCAGCCAGAGGAAACAACCTCTCAGCATCTACCCAGTCAATCCCCTTCAGAATCTTGTATGTTTCAATGAGATCACCTCTCATTCTTCTAAACTCCAGAGAGTATAGGCCCAATCTACGCAATCTCTCATCATAGGACAGCCCTCGTATCCCAGGAATCAATTTAGTGAACCTGTCGCTGGTGGAAAGGTTTTGGGGAGTCAGGAGGTGAGGCACGTGCCACAGAGTACCCAACATCTGACCTGCTCTTGTTGCCACAGTATACTGTGTACAGTTCTGGGCACCGGTCCTCAGAAAGGATATATTGGCCTTGGAAGGAGTGCAGTGCAGGTTCACTAGATTAATACCAGAGGATAGATTACATAAATTGGATTATATTTCCTGGAATCTAGAATATTCAGATGTGATTTGATTGAGGTATTTAGGATTTGACAGTATTGCTATTAGACAGTACAGGTAACAGCTATCTTCACCCCAAACACACTTACAGCTATCCCCACCATTACATGGCAACACTTATCCTCACTATTATGTACAGACTCCAATGCTCACTCTTACAGTTACACCTCTCCTCAATATTACACAGATTTTTTTATTCATTCTCGGGATGTGGGCGTAGCTGGCAAGGCCGGCATTTATTGCCCGTCCCTAATTGCCTCTTGAGAAGGTGGTGGTGAGCCGCCTTCTTGAACTGCTGCAGTCCGTGTGGTGAAGGTGCTCCCACAGTGCTGTTAGGGAGGGAGTTCCAGGATTTTGACCCAGCGACGATGAAGGAACAGCCGATATATTTTGCAGTCAGGATGGCGTGTGATTTGAAGGGGGTATTGGAGGTGGTGGTGGTGTTCCCATGTGTCTGCTGCCCTTGTCCTTCTAGGCAACTTTAGTGTCATATTTGACCCCGAGATTAGCTTCCGGCCCCATATCATCAAGCTCACCGACTTTCACCATTGCAACATTGCCTGTCTCCGCCCCTGCCTCAGCTCATCTGCTGCTGAAACCCTCATCCATGCCTTTGTTACCTCTAGACGTGACTGTTCCAATGTTGACCTGGCCGACCTCTCATCTTCCACCGTTCGAAACTCGGCTGCCCGTGTTCTAACTCGCACCAAGTCCCACTCACTCATCACCCCCTGTGCTTGCTGCCCCGTGTCTTAACTCGCACCAAGTCCCGTTCACCCATCGCCCCCTGTGCTTGCTGCCCCGTGTCCTAACTCGCACCAAGTCCCACTCACTCATCGCCCCCTGTGCTTGCTGCCCCGTGTCCTAACTCGCACCAAGTCCCGTTCACCCATCGCCCCCTGTGCTTGCTGCCCCGTGTCCTAACTCGCACCAAGTCCCACTCACTCATCGCCCCCTGTGCTTGCTGCCCCGTGTCCTAACTCGCACCAAGTCCCACTCACTCATTGCCTCCTGTGTTTGCTGCCCCGTGTCCTAACTCGCACCAAGTCCCGTTCACCCATCACCCCTGTGCTCACTGATTTATACTGGCTGGCAACGCCTCGGTTTTAAACTTCTCATCCTTGTTTTCAAATCCCTCCATGGCCTGGCCCCTCCCTATCTCAGTAACTGCCTCCAGCTCTACAACCCTCTGAGATACCTATGCTCCTCCGATTCTGTCCTCTTGCACATCCCCAATTTTCATCACCCCACCATTGGTTGCCAAGGCCCTAAACTTAGAAGTTCTCTCCCTAAACCTCTCTCCTCCTTGAAGGCGTTCCTTAAAACATACCCCTGACCAAGCTTTTGGTCACCTGTCTTAATAATTCCTTATCAGCCGTGCTCAGTGGGTAACTCACTTGCCTCTGAGTCAGAAGGTTGTGGGTTCAAGTCCCATTCCAGGAACTTGAGCATATAAAAAAAAAATCTAGACCATCTTTTGGATGAGACGTTAAACCGAGGCCCCGTCTGCTCTCTCATGTGGACGTAAAAGATCCCACGGCGTTATTTCGAAGAAGAGCAGGGGAGTTATCCCCGGTGTCCTGGCCAATATTTATCCCTCAATCAACAGAACAAAAACAGATGATCTGGTCACTATCACATTGCAGTTTGTGGGAGCTTGCTGTGCACAAGTTCGCTGCCGCGTCTCCCACATTACAACAGTGGCTACACTCCAAAAGTACTTCAATGGCTGTAAAGCACTTTGAGACGTCCGGTGGTCGTGAAAGGCGCTATATAAATGCAAGTCTTTCTTTCTTTTTCTTATGTAGCTCCGTGTCAAATTATGTTTGATAACGCTCCTGTAAAGCACCTTGGGACATTTTACTGCATTAAAGGCGCTATATAAATCCAGGTTGTTGCTGTTGTATTACACACCAACAGCGATCCTCGCCATTACACCGTTTAGCAAGGCGCTTGAGGGGCGATATGAGAGCCCTGATCCCCAGCAAGGTGATGGCCCCTGGAAGGACCACCCTTTTAAAGATAATTGCACCTGGAGTGGGAGGGGGCTTTCCCCAGCCAGCCAATAGGGCAACAAAGAGACCAGCCCCAATGGAGGGACTATTTAAGGAACTGAAGAAAAGCACGCCAGCTCTGCAAGAGGCACAAGAGAAGACCACTCAGATCCTTGAGGCCCAGCTGGAGACACCCGACTACTAGGGCACCAGGTCTCCCAGAGACGGGTACTGGCCGTTGAGTGGAGACTGGATGGAAGGGCAGGAATCACCCCTGTCCAGCCTGCCGAGCCAGTCTAATGCTGCAGCAAAAGGCTCCAGAGGCTGACATGGAGGCAGACATAGAAACACAAAAGACATCAAGGGGTATGGGGAAAGAGCGGGAATATGGTGTTACGATAGAGGATCAGCCATGCTCATGTTGAATGGCAGTCTAGAAACATAGAAAATAGGAGCAGTAGTAGGCCATTCAGCCCTTCGAGTCTGCACTGCCATTTAATATGATCATGGCTGATCTTCTATCTCAAAACCATATTCCCGCTTTTTCCCCATACCCCTTGATGCCTTTTGTGTCTAGAAATCTATCTATCTCCTTGTTAAATATATTCAGTGACTTGGCCTTCTGTGGTAGAGAATTCCACAGGCTCACCACTCTCTGTGAAAACATTTCTCCTCATTTCGGTCCTAAATTTCCTACCCCGTCTTCATCATCATCATAGGCAGTCCCTCGAAGCGAGGATGACTTGCTTCCATGCCAAAAAGGGGTGAGTTCACAGGTGTTTCAATGAAGGACCTAATATTCCAGGACCTGAACTACATCCTGAAGGGTGGAAGATGCCTGTGGGTGGATTTTTTTAACGTGGGGTGGCCGTTGCACACCAGCCACCACACGGGCTCGACAGAGCTAGGTCTTGGTCCAGTGGCAAGGTTACCCAAGATGACCGGAGACCTGCTCTGCTGCATGGACCGAGTGCGCGCACATATCGCAGTGTGGGCTGGGCCTGTGCTGCCCCGGGCCCCCAGTCCCGAGCTCACGCCTCCCCTGGGCCCCCGATCACATCCCTCCACAGTCTCTCGCCCCTCCTGCTGAGCCTGCCCACGCTCCAATCACCGACCTGGACCTTGACGATGTCACTCTTCGCTGCCGGCGCCCTCCTAAGACTATGACCCCTTGTTCTAGACCCCTTGGCCTTTGAAAGATGCACCGAGCCAAAGAAGTGGCCAAATTAGACCAGTGCGCTGGCAACGTGGCATCCTCCTTACTGGGCGAAGCTCAGTCGGCCGACTTTGGCCTGGAGCTGCAGGTGGCCACCTACGCAAAGGTGAAGGTAGAGATCCCTGCCAGGGCTGGCCTCACCTTAACGGTTTGGCCTCAGAGGGTCAACGCCTGGTCCTTGCCAGGAGGGCAAGGCGCCCCCCCGCTCCCCACCCACGTTCTCAATTATTTGACTTGATGCACAAGGGGCAAGCAATAGCTTCGACCTGGCAGCTACTCCCCTGCCAGGATCGTGAATAATGGACCAATGTCCGTGAGCCCTTCCCAAAGCATCAGAAAGTCAAGGGGACTCGGACAGAAGTTGATCGCGCTGGAGGATAGGCGACTCGCTACAGAGGAACTGGTCAGATCCCCCACGTTCTCCAGGACACACAACCCTGAACAAGCCCGCTCTGCCCCCACCCCCGAGTCCAAAGAATGGGCTGATAAAATTCTGGGGGGGGGGGGGGCGGGGCAAGGGGGTGTTGAAGAGCAGCAATGGGCCTTGAAGGGTTATATGGGGGTGGATCGTACATCTACAAATCCTGGGGAAGGCAGGAACCCGGGGAAAGTGTGTCAGAGATACTGATGTGCTGAGTGAGGGCCATCTAGCGGCAAGCTGCCCAAGCCTGGAGGAGCCCATGCAAGGTGGCCTCGGGAAGCTGGCAATGCCAGCATCGATGAACCGAGTTGGGTAGAGCAATTGTGAGCCATGTGGAGTTCACTCACCCTCCCTAGGAACAATAAAGGTCAATGGAAATGGAGCTGATGGACATTACTGACTCACGGAGTGCAGTAACCCTGCTTTCCTAAGCTCCAGCATCGCCTTCAGGTCTCGACCTCGTGGATGAAACTGGATTACAGTGAGTATTTTATCATCCCCCGCATCTGGGTCAAGGTGAAGGGAGGGGTCCTGGGCAGTAAAGCCTGGGCTGGTAACCAAGCCTCTTGGGTCTTTGATACTGGGGAGGGATTTCCTGGGGTTTAATACCCAGACACAAAGGAAGGAAGAGAGGGGTTCCAGACTGCCGACAGGAAAGGGGGAAAGCTGAGGGCCTCTCCAAGTGTTTCCCTTTTTAGATCCCGAATTGTACCGGGAATCCGGGAAACCCAGAAAATCAAAGGAGAGCTGGAAAGACAGTACAAGGCAAGAGGAAGTAGGTGCCTCGAGATTTAATGTGGGCAAGACCTTATTCCCTCTGCTTCCCCAGCACCAGAGACTGGACCAGGAACCAGTACGAGGTGGGAGAGAGGGGCTCCTCCGGCCGGATGCCCAGAGAGGATGGGACAAATTTCAAGGCACTGCAGATGTTCTGGTCACCACATTACAGGAAAGATGTGATTGCACTGGAAAGGGTACAGAGGGGATTTACAAGGATGTTGTCAGGACTGGAGAATTTTAGCTACGAGAACAGATTGGATAGGCTGGGTCTGTTTCCTTTGGAACAGAGGAAGCTGAGGGGGGACCTAATTGAGGTGTATAAAATTGAGAGGCTCAGATAGAGTAGATAGGGCAGACCTATTTCCCTTAGCAGAGAGGTCAACAACCAGGGGGCATAGATTTAAAGTAATTGGTAGGAGGTTTAGAGGGGGTTTGAGGGGAAATCTTTTTAGCCAGAGGGTGGTGGGGGTCTGGAACTCACTGCCTGAACGGGTGGTAGAGGCAGAAACCCTCACCACATTTAAAAAGTACTTGGATGTGCACTTAAAGAGCCGTAACCTACAGGGCTACGGACCTAGAGCAGGAAAGTGGGATTAGGCTGGGTAGCTCTTTGTCGGCCAGCACGGACATAATGGGCCGAATGGCCTCCTTCCGTGCTGTAAATTTCTATGATTCTACGATATGTGTACTTCTGACTTTCAACGGGAGCAGATAAATGATCCAGTCCCACACAATGCGAAGCAAGGGATAGTGGTGATAAGTGGGCACTCCGTGGACTGTAATACAAAAAGTCCATTTTACAAAGTGAAGAATGAGCTTTCTTTACACAGGGCGCCACATCCAAAAGATGGCACCTCCGACGGTGCAGCACTTCCTCAGCCCTGCACGGGGGTGTCAGCCCAGATCTGTGTGTTCAGGTTCCTGGAGTGGGACTTGAACCCACAAATGTCTGACTCGGAGGCGAGGGTGCCACCCACTGAGCCACGGTGTGGCTGCATTGGACAGCCTAAGAATATCTGGGCTCACGGCAAACCCAGATCAGTGCCACACCAGAGACCCGATATCTCGGGCGCACTGTAGGGGGCAGGGCAGTGAAGCCTTGGGGAAACAATGTAGAAGCTATAAAAGCCTGTTCCCGACTGGGGAGTATGAAGCAACTCAGGGCCTCTGTGGGTATTTATCCCGGCCTCTGCTGCCCGAGCTGCCCCTCTTACCGAGCCAACTAAAGCCAAGCCACCAAACCGGGTCCGGTGGAGCCCTGAGGCAGAGGCTGTGTTCAGCGGCCTGAGCTAAGCGTTGTGTATTAATCCACTGCTCATGGCCCCAGACTTTAGGAAAAATTTGTGTTGCAAACCGATGCCTCACAGAGGAAGGCTTGCAAGCTGTACGCTCCCAAATGATGGAGGGCGAGGAACATCCTATGCTCTGCCTGTTGCCTAGGGAACAGCGGGGCGCTATGGTAGAGAAGGAGAGCCTATTGATTAAAAATTCGTAGCAACACATTGCTATTAAGAACCAGTTGGTTTATTAGCAAAGGGTTTAACAATCACATTACAGGTTGATTCCTGGGATGGGGGAGTTATCTTATGGGGAGAGGTTGAGCAGATTGGGCCTGTACTCATTGGAGTTCAGAAGAATGAGAGGTGATCTTATTGAAACGTATAAGATTCTGAGGGGGCTTGACAGGGTACATGCAGAGAGGATGTTTCCCTCGTGGGGGAATCTAGAACTAGGGGGCATAGGTTCAAAATTAGGGGTCGCCCGTTTAAAACGGAAATGAGGAAGAATTTCTTCTCTCACAGGGTGGTGAATTTTTGGAATTCTCTACCCCAGAGAGCCGAGGAGGCTGGGTCATTGAATCTATTTAAGGCGGAGATAGACAGATTTTTGAGCGATAAGGGAGTCAAGGGTTATGGGGAGTGGACAGAGAAGTGGAGTTGAGGCCAGGATCAGATCAGCCATGATCTTATTGAATGGCGGAGCAGGCTCAAGGGGCCAAATGGCCGACTCCTGTTCCTATTTCTTATGTTCTTATGTTCTGATTGTACGACGTAGAGCTCTTGCCCTTTAGGGGTGTGTACGGGTCCTGTATTGAACCAAATACCGTTGCTCAACACCTCCCACTGTTCATCTGTATGTTTATCAGTGAGTAGCTCTGCCCAGTCTATTGTGGTCAATTCTTGCCTCATATCTCTAAAGTCTGCCTTACTTAAATTTAAAACCATGTTTCGTGATGTGGCCTTCTCTCAGACACAATATCGAATTCAATCATTTTATAGTCACTGTTGGCAGATGTTCCCTCACCGTAAGATTGTTGTCTAATTCAGTCTCATCACCTCACTAAATCTACTATGACCTGTTCTCAAGAACATATTGTTCCACAAAACTGTCCCGAATACACTCAAAAGGTTTGCTACCCTTGGCACTAGAGCTGTTCCACTTCTCCCAGTGCAATGTATTTGCTTCATGGGTTCTTTGCTTAAGAATTCATAGCAACACATTGTTATTAAGAACTAGTTGGCTTATTAGCAAAAGTTTAACTATCATACTACACATTACCAGTTCATCCACCAGGCTCACAACCACCTGCCCCATCGTGGATCCCCCGAACTCAACTGGCTGGGGTTTTATTGAGTCTTGTGGACATCACGTGACTGGCTCAGCCACTCCCACAACAGCTCTACAACTATTTCGATTGCATCTTTAAATCAAATATAAATCAAGCGCCCCCTGATTAAAGGGGGGGGGCACCGACACATTAAACAAATGTAACTTTTGATAGTAACTTAATTCAAATTAAAATTTAGTTGCCGGGGTGATGATGCACTCCAGTCCCTCTGGTGCCCACCTCTCGTGGAAGGCCGCGAGCGTACAACAGTTTCACAAACCTGTGAGCATACTCATAGGTGCACACATTATAGCCGCAGAAACCATAACACCACTGGGGCACCAGTTTCTGCTAGTGATTGATGCGGCTGAACAGAGGAAAAACTCCCGAGTTTTGTGGAGGAACACCAGACGGGAGTAGCTCATGGGAACACCACTGCCCTTTCCGGAGCGTACTTCATTAAGAACATAAGAACGTAAGAAATAGGAGCAGGAGGAGGCCATACGGCTCCTCGAGCCTGCTCCGCCATTCATCATCATCACAGGCAGTCCCTCAAAATCGAGGAAGACTTGCTTCCACTCTAAAAATGAATCCTTAGGTGACTGAACAGTCCAATATGGGAATTACAGTCTCTGTCACAGGTGGGACAGTGGTTGGAGGAAAGGGTGGGTGGGACTGGTTTGCCGCACGCTCCTTCCGCTGCCTGCGCTTGTTTTCTGCATGCTCTCGGCGATGAGTCTCGAAGAGCTCAGCGCCCTCCCGGATGCACTTCCTCCACTTAGGGCAGTCTTGGGCCAGAGATTCCCAGGTGTCGATGGGGATGTTGCATTTTATCAGGGAGGCTTTGAGGATGTCTTTGAACTGTTTCCTCTGCCCACCTGGGGCTCGCTTGCTGTGTAGGAGTTCCGAGTAGAGCGCTTGCTTTGGGAATTTTGTGTCGGGCATGCGAACAATGTGGCCCGCCCAGCGGAGCTGGTCGAGTGTGGTCAGTGCTTCGACGCTGGGGATGTTGGCCTGGTCGAAGACGCTAATGTTGATGCGTTTGCCCTCCCAGGGGATTTGCAGGATCTTGCGGAGACATCGTTGGTGGTATTTCTCCAGTGATTTGAGGTGTCTACTGTACATGGTCCATATCTCTGAGCCATACAGGAGGGCGGGTATTACTACAGCCCTGTAGACCATGAGCTTGGTGGCAGATTTGAGGGCCTGATCTTTGAACACTCTTTTCCGCTATTCAATAAGATCATGGCTGATCAAGGGTCGAGAACCAGAGGACACAGATTGGCAGAAGTACCAAAGGCGTTGTAAGAAAAAACTTTGTTACACAGCGAGAGGTTAGGAACTGGAATGCGCTGCCTGAGAGGATGGTGGAGGCAGACTCAATCATGGCTTTCAAAAGGGAATTGGATAAATATCTGAAGTGAAAAGATTTTCAGGGCTACGGGGAAAGGGCGGGGTAGTGGGACTATCTGAGACTCGGCACTGGCTCGACGGGCAGGAACACCAACATTTAATAGTTGCACACCACTTTTTTTAAATTCTGTTCTCCTATTCTCCCTACCAAAGTGAACATCCTCACATTTCCCCACATTATACTCCATCTGCCACCTTATTGCCCATTCACTGTCCTGTCTATATCCCTTTGCAGGCTCTTTGTGGAACTCATCACCACAGGGAGTGGTTGAGGCGAATAGCATAGATGCCTTTAAGGGGAAGTTGGATAAACACATGAGGGAGAAAGGAATAGAAGGATATTTTGATAGTGCGAGATGGGGAAGGATAGGAAGCTCATCTGGAGCATAAACACCGTCATGGACCTGTTGGGCTGACTGCCCTGTTTCTGAGCACTCAATCATATATAATACTATGTAATTGTCCTTTTTAGGTGTTGGGTTAATATTGGCCAGGGCACTGGGAAAACTCTCCTGTTCTGCTTCGAAATTTGCGTCAGGCAATTTTCCATCCAACTGAGAAGGCATAAAGGGTATCGGTTTAACATCACCTCCTACAGTGCGGCACTCCCTCAGCACTGCATTGGTGTGTCAGCGGGGATTATGTGCTCAAGTCTCCTGATTCGAGGACAGAGTGCTACCACTCAGCCATGGCTGACAAAGCTATCCTCGCTAGTGCACATTGTACTTCATTGGCTGTAAAACGCTTTGAGACGTCCGTTGGTCGTGAAAGGCGCTATAGAAATGCAAGTCTATCTTTTCTTTTCACGCCTTCCTCACTTACACAGTAACACCTTTCCTCATTATTACACATTAACAGAAACTTCATTATTACAGAAACAGCTATCCTCACTATTAGACAGAAACAGCTTAAAGACATTGCATTTATATAGCGCCTTTCACAACCGCAGGACATCCCAAAATGTGTTACAACTAATGAAGTACTTTTGAAGTATAATCACTTTTATAATGTAGGAAAAAGTCACAGCCAATATAAGCATAGCAAGCTCTCACAAACAGCCATTAAACACATGGCCAGCTAATCTGGTTTAACTGTTGGTTGAGGGAGAAATACAATCAAAGTCTCTTACAGCACAGAAGAAGGTTATTCAGACCATCGTGCCTATTCTGGCTCTTTGAAAGATAAAAGAAAGACCTGCACTTATATAGCATCTTTTATGACCACTGGAGCTTAACAGCCAATGATGTACTTTTGGAGTGTAGTTATTGTTGTAATGTGGGAAACGCAGCAGCCAATTTACGCACAGCAAGCTCCCACCAACAGCGATGTGATAATCTGTTTTTTTTTTTGTTATGTTGATCGAAGGATAAATATTGGCCAGGACACCGGGGATAACTCCCCTGCGCTTCTTCAAAATAGTGCCGCGGGATCTTTTACATCACTTGAGAGACAGACGTCTCATCCAAAAGACGGCACCTCCGACAGTACAGCGCTCCCTCAACACTGCACTGGATTGTCAGCCTAGATTTTTTTGTGCTCAAGTCCCTGGAGTGGGACTTGAACCCACAACCTCCTGACTCAGAGGCTGACACTCTATCTATCGATCGATCCAGTAAGATCCACACACCAGCGCTTTCCCTGCACCCTGTCAAATTGTTCCTTTTTCAAGTTAATATCCAACCGGGACTATACTTCAGAGTACTTCATTGGTTGTCAAGCACATTGGTTGTGAGGTTGTGAAAGGTGCTATAGAAATGTAAGTCTTCCTTATCCCTTTACTCAGAGTGGTGCAAATGTGGAACTCACTGCCAGAGGGAGTAGTTGAGGTGAGTAGTATAGATAGTATAGTATAGAGCACGTCTCCGGTCGTCTTGGTTAACCCTTGCCACTGGACCAAGACCTAGCTCTGTCAAGCCCGTGTGGTGGCTGGGATGCAACGGCCACCACACGTTAAAAAAATCCACGCACAGGCATCTTCCACCCTTCAGGATGTAGTTCAGGATCTGGAATATTGGGTCCTTCATTGAAACACCTGTGAACTCATCCCTTTTCGGCGTGGAAGCAAGTCATCCTTGACACGAGGGATCGCCTATGATGATAGATGCATTTAAGAGGAAGCTGGATAAACACATGAGGGAGAAAGGAATAGAAGGATATGGTGATAAGGTAAGGTGGGAGCAACCTCACGCGGAGCATAAACTCTGGCGTAGACTAGTTCAGGTGAATGGTCTGTTTCTGTGCTGTAAAATTCTATGTAAGATGAAGGAACAGACAGTCGTGTATCTAAGTTTGTTGATGATACCAAGTTAGGGGGCACTGTAAGATAGGAGCAGGAAGTTGCAAAGTGACATTGATCGATTAAGTAAGTGGGCAAAACTGTGGCAGATGGAGTTCAATGTGGGAAAGTGCAATCTCAGGTCTCAGTTTAACATCACAGTTGAAAGACAGCACCTCCAACCATGCAACACTCCCTCAGAACTGCACTGGGAGTGTCAGGCTATATTATGTGTTCAAGTCTCTGGAGTGGGACTTGAACCCACACCCTTATGATCTAGAGCCAAAGGGGCTACCCACTGAGCTATGGCTCAGACACCAATTACCAATATTACACAATTATACTTATTATAAGAACATAGGAACAGGAGAAGGCCACCTCGTCCCTCGAGCCTGTTCAATGGGATCATGGCTGATCTGTGACCTAACTCCATATACCTCCCTTTTCCCCATATCCCTTAATACCTTTGGTTAACAAATATCTACTAATCTCAGCTTTATAATTAACAATTGACCTTGCATCAGTTGTCATTTGCAGAAGAGAGTTACAAACTCCTATCACCGTTTGCATGTAGACATGTTTCCTAACTTCACTCCTGAAAATCCTGGCTCTAATCCTAGACTGTGCCCCCTAGTCCTGGGCACCCCAACCAGCGGAGGCAGTTTCTCTCTATTTACCTTATCAGTTCCCCTTAATATCTTAAATTTTGATCAAATCACCCCTTAACTTGCTAAATTCCAATGAATTCAACCCTAATTTGTGTAATCTCTCATCGTAAGGATATACGAAAGGATATACATGCTTCGGAGGCTGTTCAGAGAAGGTTCACGAGGTTGATCCTGGGGATGAGGGGGTTCACTTATCAGGAAAGGTTGAGTAGGTTGGGCCTCTACTCATTGGAATTCAGAAGAATGAGAGATGAACTTATCGAAACGTATAAGATTATGAGGGGACTTGAAGAGGTGGATGCAGAGAGGATGTTTCCACTGATGGGGGAGACTAGAACTAGAGGGCATGATCTTAGAATAAGGGGCCATTTAAAACTGAGATGAGGAGAAATTTCTTCTCTCAGAGGGTTGTAAATCTGTGGAATTCACTGCCTCAGAGAGCT
Organism: Pristiophorus japonicus; assembly: GCF_044704955.1. NCBI lineage: Eukaryota > Metazoa > Chordata > Chondrichthyes > Pristiophoridae > Pristiophorus > Pristiophorus japonicus. The sequence goes on along the minus strand of NC_092002.1, from coordinate 19,812,002 downwards.
GTGGAAGCTGGGACATTGAATAAACTTAAGACAGAAATAGACAGTTTCTTAAACGATAAGGGGATAAGGGGTTATGGGAAGCGGGCGGGGAAGTGGAGCTGGGTCCATAATCAGATCAGCCATGATCTTATTGAATGGCGGAGCAGGCTCGAGGGGCCATATGGCCTACTCCTGCTCCTATTTCTTATGTTCTTATGTAATGTAATATAACCTTTGGATTCCAGGTATCAATCTACACTGCACTCCCTCCAAGGCCAATATATCCTCCCTAAGGTGTGGTGCCCACAACTGCTCACAGTGCTCCAGGTGTGGTCTAACCAGGGCTTTGTACAGCTGCAGCATAACATCTAACCTCTTGTATTCTAGTCCTCTAGATATAAAGGCCAGCATTCCATTAGCCTTTTTGATTATTTTCTGTACCTGTTCATGTTATTTTAATGATCTATGGTCTTTTTGGACATCCACTGTTTCTAGCTTTTCAGCATGTAAAAAGTACCCTGTTCTATCCATTTTAGGTCCAAAGTGGATGACCTCACATTTGCCTACATTGAAATACAGTTTTGCACATTCACTTAATCTATTAACATCTCTTTTTATAATGTTCTGCTTCCACCTACAAGCGAGTCTTCCTCGATTTCGTGGGACTGCCTATGAAAGTGATGATGATGACCCTTTACAAATCCATGCTGGCTCTCTCTGATGAGCTGAACATTTTCAAGGTGTTCAGCCACCCTATCCTTAATTATAAACTCTAATTAAAGTTTGGGCATCGGCAACGTGCTGACCTACTTACTGTAAAATCCCTGGGGTTGAAACCATCTGACCCTGGGGATTTATCACTCTTTAGTGTCATTACTTTCTTCATTACTGTGACTTTATTTACGTTCATTTTGCTGAGTCCCCGTCCCTGATTCAATATTAGTTTCTTTGGGATGTCCGGCATGCTAGCCTCTTCCTCGACTGTAAATACTGGCACAAAGTAATTATTCAATATGTCCGTCATTTCCTTATTTTCTTTTACAATATCACCGTTGTCAGTTTTCAAAATGCACATTTTGCTCCTGACCATCCTTTCTTTCCCTAATATAATAGTAAAAATATTTTGTTGATTTTGATATACCTTGCAAGTGTCTTTTCATACTCCCTTTCTGTAGCTCTTACTATCCGTTTTACATTTTTCTGACTGTATCAGCCATGGCTCAGTGGGTAGCACTCTTGTCTTTGAGTCAGGAGTTTATGGGTTCAAGTCCTGCTCCAGAGACTTGAGCATGTAAATCTAGGCTGACACTGCAGTGCTGAGGGAGTGCTGCACTATCAAAGGTGCTGTCTTTCAGATGAGATGTTAAACCAAGGTCCCATCTGCTCTCTTAGGTGGATACAAAACATCCAACAATACTATTTGGAAGAAGAGCAAGGCAGTTATGCCTACTGTCCTGGTCAATCGACATCACTGAAACAGATTATCTGGTCATTATTGCTGTTTGTGGGAGCTTGCTGTGCGCTAACTCGCTGCTGCGTATCCCACATTACAACAGTGATTGTACTTCAAAAGTATGTCTTTGGCTGGTGGTCTTGAAAGACGCTATTTAAATGCAAGTCTTTCTTTATTTTTCATCTTTTGTTCTTTGTATCACTCGCAGTTACCATGATATATCCTCACCATTACACAGTCACACCTATGCTCACTGTTACACATGAAGGATGGACAACTGCGTGAGTTACTAGGCGATCGTTTGTACCCCAGTGGCAGGCAGGGCCTTGAATGGGTTGGAATCGAGAAAACTGAAACAAGGAAATAAATCAGCAGCAGTTCCCTGGGTCCTCTCCGTGCTCGAGTTTCTAATGAACCCCTTCCCACACTACAGCAGCTGAATACACTCCAAGGAGAGTCAAGCCCAAGAGTTTCAGAAATAATCAACTGCATTTGGCAAGATGGCATCTGCCTAACACAATACAGTGTCCTCACTCCATGCTAGTAGAGTGGAAAAGGGAGAAACAGTGGATGTGATGTATTTGGACTTTCAAAAGGCTTTTGACAAGGTCCCACACAAGAGATTAGTGTGCAAAATTAAAGCACATGGTATTGGGGGTAATGTATTTACATGGATAGAGAACTGGTTGGCAGACAGGAAGCAAAGAATGGGAATAAACGGGTCCTTTTCAGAATGGCAGGCAGTGATCAGTGGGGTACCGCAGGGTTCAGTGCTGGGACCCCAGCTAGTTACAATATACATTAATGATTTGGACGAAGGAATTGAATGTAATATCTCCAAGTTTGCAGATGACACTAAACTGGGTGGCGGTGTGAGCTGTGAGGAGGATGCTAAGAGACTGCAGGGTGACTTGGACAGGTTAGGTGAATGGGCAAATGCATGGCAGATGCAGTATAATGTGGATAAATGTGAGGTTATCCACTTTGGTGGCAAAAACAGGAAGGCAGATTATTATCTGAATGGTGACAGATTAGTAAAAGGAGGAGGTGCAACGAGACCTGGGTGTCATGGTACATCAGTCACTGAAGGTAGGCATGCAGGTACAGCAGGCAGTAAAGAAAGCAAATGGCATGCTGGCCTTCATAGCTAGGGGATTTGAGTATAGGAGCAGGGAGGTCTTACTGCAGTTGTACAGGGCCTTGGTGAGATCACACCTTGTGTGCCGTTTTGGTCTCCTAATCTGAGGAGGGACGTGCTTGCTATTGAGGAAGTGCAGCGAAGATTCACCAGACTGATTCCCGGGATGGCAGGACTGACATATGAAGAAAGACTGGATCGGCTAGGCTTATACTCACTGGAATTTAGAAGAATGAGAGGGGATCTCATAGAAACATATAAAATTATGACAGGGCTGAACAGGTTAGATGCAGGAAGAATGTTCCCGATGTTGGTGAAGTCCAGAACCAGGGGACATAGTCTAAGGATAAGGGGTAAGCCATTTAGGACCGAGATGAGGAGAAACTTTTTCACCCAGAGAATTGTGAATCTGTGGAATTCTCTACCACAGAAAGTTGTTGAGGCCAGTTCGTTAGATATATTCAAAAGAGAGTTAGATGTGGCCCTTACGGCTAAGGGGATCAGGGGGTATGGAGAGAAGGCGGGAGTGGCGTATTGAAGTTGCATGATCAGCCATGATCATATTGAATGGTGGTGCAGGCTCGAAGGACCGACTGGCCACCTCCTGCCGCTATTTTCTATGTTTCTATGCTAACAGCACGCAGTGAATCGCGGAATGAACCAGCGTGGAAACACCCACAACACTAAGTCACATAAGGAACCATTCGGACAGGTGACCAAAAGCTTGGTCAAAGAGATAGAAGCATCTTAAAGGAGGAGAGAGGTGGAGAGGTTTAGGGAGGGAATTCTAGAGCTTAGGGTCTCGGCAGCTGAAGGCATGGTCGCCGATGGTGGAACGATTAAAATTGGGGTTGCAGAGGCGGCCAGAATTGGAGGGGATCAGAGATCTCTGGGGGTTGTAGGGCTGAAGGAGATTACAGAGATAGGGAGGGAGCGAGTCCACGGAGGGATTTGAAAAGAAGGACGAGAATTTTTAAATAGAGGGGTTGCCGGCAATGTAAGTCAGCAAACACAGGGGTGATGGGTGAGCGGGACTTGGTGCGAGTTAGGATTTTACCCCAGCTTGAATGTTTGGTTTAATCTCACTCTCCTGTTCACTCTCTGAATGCTTTAATATGTATCATTAAAACAGATGAAGAATTTACAGACTTCTGGCTGCGCCGCCTTCTCCCACTCATAAATATGCGGAATTTAATTCCACTCAGTGTGCCAATCGGCCGAAAGAAGGAGCTTTATTCAACTTCCAGGATTGTGTTCTGAGTGAATTATTCACTCCTTTCCCACACTCCAGCATTAGAAGCCCACATACCCTCATCGGCAAAGGTCAATAATTGTTATTCTGGACTTTCTGTTTCTCGGACAATAAGTTTCGATCTTGCCACTGACATTCCTGCCGTTTCCTGGAATGTGTCACGGCAGCTGGCTCAGAAATGCCACGTATAGAATTCCGAGAGCACAAATCACAAGAGGGGACATTCAGACTATACGGGTAGTGTTCTGGGCCCTGCTACAGGCACACCTGGATACGGTAAAATAAAAGAAAAACTTGCATTTCTATAACGCCTTTCACGACCACCGGACGTCTCAAAGCGCTTTACAGCCAATGAAGCACTTTTGGAGTGTAGTCACTGTTGTAATGTGGGAAACGCAGCAGCCAATTTACGCACAGCAAGCTCCCACAAACAGCAGTGTGATAATGACCAGTTTTTAGTGATATTGGTTGAGGGATAAATATTGGGCCCAGTACACCGGGGATAACTCCCCTGCTCTTCTTCTAAATAGTGCCGTGGGATCTTTTATGCTCACCTGAGAGAGCAGACAGGGCCTCGGATTAACGTCTCATCTGAAAGTCGGCACCTCCAACAGTGCAGCGCTCCCTCAACACTGCACTTTGATTTTTGTGCTCAAGTCTCTGGAGTGGAGTTTGAGCCCACAGTCTTCTGATCCACAGTGTACAGCTCTGATACAGCCACACCTGGAGTCCAGGTACTGTTCTGGGCCCTGGGTCCTGGATACAAGCTGGGCATGACTTGGAGATAACTCTACCAGGGTATAAGGTCTTTGGAAAGGAGAGGGAAATTGGAAATGGAGAAGGATTAGCAATATTGACAAGGGATGCTGTGGCAGTGTTAGGAGAAGGGGAAATCTGTAGGGGTAAGCAGGCAGTCGAAACGCTCTGAGTAGAACTGAGAAAAAAGGATACAGAGGCACTGGAAAGGGTGAAGTGAAGATTTACAAGGATGATGCCAGAAATGCGAGGAGATATATATATCAGGAAAGGATGAACAGGCTGGGTCTCTTTTCTCTTGAAAAAAGAAGGCTGAGGGGTGACCTAATAGAGGTCTTTAAAATTATGAAAGGTTTTGATGAAGTGGATGTTTCCACTTGTGGGGAGGAGTATAACTAGAGGCCATCAATATAAGATCGTCACCAAGAAATCCAATGGAGAATTCAGAAGAAACTTCTTTATCCAGAGAGCGGTGAGAATGTGGAACTCGCTGCCACAGGGAGTGGTTGAGGTGAATAGTATCGATGCATTTAAGGGGAGGCTGGACAAGATTATGAGGGAGAAGGGAATAGAGGGTTATGCTGATAGATTTAGCTGAGGAAAGACGGGAGGAGGCTCGAGTGGAGCATAAACGTCAGCATGGACTGGTTGGGCCGAATGGCCTGTTTCTGTGCCGTATATCCGATGTAATCCTTTGTAATTTAAAAAAAGATGGCAGATAAAGTTGCGGGATGCATAAACGCGGAGATCAGAGAAGCTTGTTGCAAAAGCAGGCTGATTATAATGGGAGACTGGGTATAATGTATGCACATGCTCACAGATTGGTCGAGCTGTTGAGTTGGGAGCGGTTTAGCCAGTCACCTGATGTTCACAAAACTCAATAAAACCCCAGCCAGTTGGGTTCGGGGGATCCACGATGGGGCAGGTGGTTATGAGCCTGGTGGATGAACTGGTAATGTGTAGTGTGATAGTTAAACTTTTGCTAATAAACCAACTAGTTCTTAATAACAATGTGTTGCTATGAATTCTTAAGCAAAGAACCCATGAAGCAAGTACATTGCACTGGGAGAAGTGGAACAGCTCTAGTGCCAAGGGTAGCAAATCCTTTGAGTGTATTCAGGATGGTTTTGTGAAACAAGTTGTTCTTGAGAACAGGTCATATTAGATTTAGTGAGGTAATGAGGCTGAATTAGACAACAATCCAACGGTGAGGGAACATATGCCAACAGTGACCATAAAATGATTGAATTCGATATTGTGTCTGAGAGAAGGGCGCATCACGAAACAAGGTTTTAAATTTAGGTAAGGCAGACTTTGGAGATATGAGGCAGGAATTGACCACAATAGACTGGGCAGAGCTACTCACCGATAAACATACAGATGAACAATAGGAGGCGTTGAGCAAGGATATTTGGTTCAATACAGGACCCGTACACACCCCTAAAGGGCAAGAGCTCTACGTCGTACAATCAGAACATAAGAACATAAGAAATAGGAGCAGGAGTCGGCCATTTGGCCCCTTGAGCCTGCTCCGCCATTCAATAAGATCATGGCTGATCTGATCTTAACCTCAACTCCACTTCCCTGCCTGCTCCCCATAACCCTTGACTCCCTTATTGTTCAAAAATCTGTCTATCTGCGCCTTAGATATATTCAGTGACCACAGCTCTCTGGGGATGAGAATTCCACAGTTTCACGATCCTGTGAGAGAAGAATTTCTTCCTCATTTTGGTTTTAATTGGGCGGCCCCTTATTCCATGAGGGAAAACATCCTCTCTGCATCTACCCTGTGAAGACCCCTCAGAATCTTATATGTTTCAAATAAGATCACCTCTCATTCTTCTAAACTCCAATGAGTATAGGCCCAACCCGCTCAACCTCTCCCCATAAGACAACACCCGCACCCCAGGAATCAACCTCGTGAACCTTCTCTGAACTCCAATGCAAGTATATCCCTCCTTAAATAAGGAGACCAAAATGGAATGCAGTACTCCAGCTGCGGTCACACCAAGCTTAGTCAACAAGGGCAGTGTGATAGATGATATAAAATTGAAGGAAAGGGCTATACGAATGAAAATAACATTTCCAGCATCTGTGGTGTTTTGTATTTGTTTTAATAACTAGTGGCAGGTCAGTCTGCAGTTATAATAACATTGGTAAGGTACAGCATGGTAGGTTCATGACTAAGGTCAGAGCATGTGGAATTAGGGGACAAGTGGCAGAAAGGATAGCAAACTGGCTACACAACAGGAAACAGAGAATCACAGACAGTTCCTCTAAATCGAGGAAGACTTGCTTCCACTCTAAAAGTGAGTTCCCAGGTGATTGAACATTCCAATACGGGAATCACAGTCTCTGTCACAGGTGGGGCAGACAGTGGTTGAAGGAAAGGGAGGGTGGGACTGGTTTGCCGCACGCTCCTTCCGCTGCCTGCGCTTGCTTTCTGCATGCTCTCGGCGACGAGACTCGAGGTGCTCAGCGCCCTCCCGGATGCTCTTCCTCCACTTAGGGCGGTCTTTGGCCAGGGACTCCCAGGTGTCGGTGGGGATGTTGCACTTTATCAGGGAGGCTTTGAGGGTGTCCTTGAAACGTTTCCTCTGCCCACCTGGGGCTCGCTTGCACTGTAGGAGTTCCGAGTAGAGCGCTTGCTTTGGGAGTCTCGTGTCGGGCATGCGAACAATGTGGCCTGCCCAGCAGAGCTGGTCGAGTGTGGTCAGTGCTTCGATGCTGGGGTGTTGGCCTGATCGAGAACACTGATGTTGGTGCGTCTGTCCTCCCTGGGGATTTGCAGGATCTTGCGGCGACATCGTTGTTGGTATTTCTCCAGCAACAGGAAACAGAGAATAAGGCTCAGGGTCTAAAGGCAGTTATTCAGACTGGCAAAAGATGGTAGGTGGTGTTCCACCATGATTGGTGCTGGGACCGCTGTTGTTCACCGTTTTCATAAACAATTTGGTCTCGGGAATCAGAAGTACATTTTCAAAATTCACGGACACTAAATTTGGAGGTGTAGTTAATACAGCAGAAGTCTGCGACAAAATACAGGAATAAATAAACTTGCAGAATGGATGTCCAATTCACAAATTAATCTCAATATAGTGAGGCGGTATATTTTGTTCGGAAGAATACTCCTTGGAAAATAAGGCTTGAATACTTTGGCGGGTTGGGAGCTGGGGCGGTCGGAAGTGGTACGGAAATGAGGGCGAGTACAGAGAGGAAGGAGGGAGAGTTCACTTGGGGCGCGGGGGTAGGATCAGAGGAGCACGATCGGGAGGGTCCAGAGGAGCATAATGGAGGGGGCTGGAGCTACATGGGATGGGGGAGGGGGGGAGACAGAAGACATCAGGGGCTGGAGGAGCACATCTGGGGGGAGGGGGAGAGCGGGGTAGGGAATCCGAGACCATGGGAGAGGAGGGTGGAGGGGGGAGCGGTCTCCGATGACGGGGTGTGAGTTCGGTGGGGATGCTGGATCCAGGATCCTTGCTTTACTGGGTCCTTACTTTAGCTGACGGGTTTCCCGAGGCCTGAGAAACCCGAGTTAAATTTTAAATGGTTGGATTTGAGGCCCGCCCGCCTCATTATAATATTTAAATGAGCTGCCCGCCCCATTCCACCTCCATTAAAACTGGAGGCGGGTTCTGGTCGGGATTCAGATTTGTAACACTTTAACCTCCCACCCAACCCCAACCCACCCTTTGTTTTCGGTTAAAATACCCCCCCAGGCATCTAAATGGGATAGAGGAGCAGAGGGATCTGAGAATACAGATTACAGCACTAAAAGTTGCAGCACAGGTTAATGAGGATCCATAAAGTGCACTGGGGTTCATTTCTAGAGGGATAGAATTGAAAAGCAGAGGAGTTGGTTAAGCTTACATAAATCTTTGGTCAGGCCTTTCAGCAGTGAGGTGAGGAAGCACTTCTTCACACAAAGAGTGGTGGAAATCTGAAATTCTCTCCCCGAAAGTGCTGTTGAGGCTGGGGGAGTCAATTGAAAATTTACATTTTTGTTAGGTAAGGATATTAAGGGATATGGATCCAAGGCAGGTAGATGGAGTTAAGGTACAGATCAGCCGTGATGTAATGGAATGGCGGAACAGGCTCCAGCGGCCTATTCCAGGTCCTATGTTCCGATTTTGCAGTGCTCCTGTGGTATCTCACCTGGAGTATGGATACAGCTCTGGGCCCTGGTACAACCATAGCTGAGAGGGGGTAATCGAGGGACTAGCAGTTTGAAGATGGGCCTGATGGACTGAAGACGTTTCTGGGCCTTGCACTGTGCTCAGTGTTATGTATGTAAACATTATAACTGTGTAAGACTTGCCACCAGAGGGCGCACCTGTTGGAGGCCCAAGGGTCACCTGCACACCTCGTGCAAGTGAGTATAAAAGGTTGTCTGCCATGCTGCTTAGGCACTCTGGAGTTTGATTAAAGAGACTAAGGTCACATCAGTTTAAGCTCACAGTACTCAGTCTTGTGGAGTTATTCGAAACATAACACTCAGTTTTGGGAATAATGGCTCCTCGATATACAAGCACTCGCAAATTCACCTCCTCGCATTTGAGCGGCAACACAGCTAAACAAAACAAGCGCCATTTCGTTTCTCCACCAATAAAAGACATGTTCGAAGGAGCTCTGAGCTCCATTGGGATTATTCCGGAGCAGCCATTTTTAAGATTGACCGATAAGCAAGCAGAAGGAATGGCGCAACCACTGTTTCCAAGTTTGACTGTGCTTCAGGAAACTGGGGATCAGAAGGGAAGGGGAATGCTCACACATACTGGAAAGGGAGTCAGTGTGTGTGGGACCGATACCCCAGTGAGAGTCAGTGTGTGTGGGACCCGTACCCCAGTGAGAGTCAGTGTGTGTGGGACAGTACCCCAGTGAGAGTCAGTGTGTGTGGGACCCGTACCCCAGTGAGAGTCAGTGTGTGTGGGACTGTACCCCAGTGAGTCAGTGTGTGTGGGACTGTACCCAGTGAGAGTCAGTGTGTGTGGGACTGTACCCAGTGAGAGTCAGTGTGTGTGGGACCCATATCACAGCGAGAGTCAGTGTGTGTGGGACCCATACACCAGTGAGAGTCAGTGTGTGTGGAACTGTACCCCAGTGAGAGTCAGTGTGTGTGGGACCCGTACCCCAGTGAGAGTCAGTGTGTGGGACGCGTACCACAGTGAGAGTCAGTGTGTGTGGGACTGTACCACAGTGAGTCAGTGTGTGTGGGACTGTACCCCAGTGAGAGTCAGTGCATGGGGGACTGTACCCCAGTGAGAGTCAGTGTGTGTGGGACTGTACCCCAGTGAGAGTCAGTGCATGGGGGACTGTACCCCAGTGAGAGTCAGTGTGTGTGGGACCTGTACCCCAGTGAGAGTCAGAGTGTGTGGGACTGTACCCCAGTGAGAGTCAGTGTGTGTGAGACTGTACCCCAGTGAGTCAGTGTGTGTGGAACTGTACCCCAGTGAGAGTCAGTGTGTGTGGAACTGTACCCCAGTGAGAGGCAGAGTGTGTGGGACTGTACCCCAGTGAGAGTCAGTGTGTGTGGAACTGTACCCCAGTGAGAGTCAGTGTGTGTGGGACTGTACCCCAGTGAGAGTCAGTGTGTGTGGGACTGTACCCAGTGAGAGTCAGTGTGTGTGGGACTGTACCCAGTGAGAGTCAGTGTGTGTGGGACCCATATCCCAGTGAGAGTCAGTGTGTGTGGGACCCATACACCAGTGAGAGTCAGTGTGTGTGGGACTGTACCCCAGTGAGAGTCAGTGTGTGGGACTATACCCCAGTGAGAGTCATTGTGTGTGGGACTGTACCCCAGTGAGAGTCAGTGTGTGTGGGACTGTACCCCAGTGAGAGTCAGGGTGTGTGGAACTGTACCCCAGTGAGAGTCAGTGTGTGTGGGACTGTACCCCAGTGAGAGTCAGTGTGTGTGGAACTGTACCCCAGTGAGAGTCAGGGTGTGTGGAACTGTACCTCAGTGAGAGTCAGTGTGTGTGGGACTGTACCCCAGTGAGAGTCAGTGTGTGTGGGACCCGTACCCCAGTGAGAGTCAGGGTGTGTGGGACTGTATCCCAGTGAGAGTCAGTGTGTGTGGGACTGTACCCCAGTGAGAGTCAGTGTGTGTGGGACTGTACCCCAGTGAGAGTCAGTGTGTGTGGGACCCATATCCCAGTGAGAGTCAGTGTGTGTGGGACCCATACACTAGTGAGAGTCAGTGTGTGTGGAACTGTACCCCAGTGAGAGTCAGGGTGTGTGGAACTGTACCTCAGTGAGAGTCAGTGTGTGTGGGACCCATATCACAGCGAGAGTCAGTGTGTGTGGGACCCATACACCAGTGAGAGTCAGTGTGTGTGGAACTGTACCCCAGTGAGAGTCAGTGTGTGTGGAAGCCATACCCCAGTGAGAGTCAGTGTGTGTGGGACTGTACCCCAGTGAGAGTCAGTGTGTGTGGGACCCATATCCCAGTGAGAGTCAGTGTGTGTGGGACCCATACACTAGTGAGAGTCAGTGTGTGTGGAACTGTACCCCAGTGAGAGTCAGTGTGTGTGGGACTATACCCCAGTGAGAGTCAGTGTGTGTGGAACTGTACTCCAGTGAGAGTCAGTGTGTGTGGAACTGTACCCCAGTGAGAGTCAGTGTGTGTGGGACCCGTACCCCAGTGAGTGTCAGTGTTTGTGGAACTGTACCCCAGTGAGAGTCAGTGTGTGTGGGACTGTACCCCAGTGAAAGTCATTGTGTGTGGGACCCATACACCAGTGAGAGTCAGTGTGTGTGGGACTGTACCCCAGTGAGAGTCAGTGTGTGTGGAACCCGTACCCCAGTGAGAGTCAGTGCGTGTGGGACCCACCCCAGTGAGAGTCAGTGTGTGTGGGACTGTACCCCACTGAGAGTCAGTGTGTGTGGGACCCGTACCCCAGTGAGAGTCAGTGTGTGTGGGACCCATATCCCAGTGAGTGTCAGTGTGTGTGGAACTGTACCCCAGTGAGAGTCAGTGTGTGTGGGACTGTACGCCAGCGAGAATCAGTGTGTGGGACCCGTACCCCAGTGAGAGTCAGTGTGTGTGGAACTGTACCCCAGTGAGAGTCAGTGTGTGTGGGTCCCATACCCCAGTGAGAGTCGGTGCCTGTGGGACCCGTACCCCAGTGAGAGTCAGTGTGTGTGGGACCCGTACCCCAGTGAGAGTCAGTGTGTGTGGGACCCGTACCCCAGTGAGAGTCAGTGTGTGTGGGACCCGTACCCCAGTGAGAGTCGGTGCCTGTGGGACCCGTACCCCAGTGAGAGTCGGTGCCTGTGGGACCCGTACCCCAGTGAGAGTCAGTGTGTGTGGGACCCGTACCCCAGTGAGAGTCAGTGTATGTGGGACCCGTACCCCAGTGAGAGTCAGTGTGTGTGGGTCCCATACCCCAGTGAGAGTCGGTGCCTGTGGGACCCGTACCCCAGTGAGAGTCAGTGTGTGTAGGACCTGTACCCCAGTGAGAGTCAGTGTGTGTGGGTCCCGTACCCCAGTGAGAGTCGGTGCTTGTGGGACCCGTACCCCAGTGAGAGTCAGTGTATGTGGGTCCCGTACCCCAGTGAGAGTCGGTGCCTGTGGGACCCATACCCCAGTGAGAGTCAGTGTATGTGGGTCCCGTACCCCAGTGAGAGTCAGTGTGTGTGGGTCCCGTACCCCAGTGAGAGTCGGTGTGTGGGACCCGTACCCCAGTGAGAGTCAGTGTGTGTGGGACCCCGTGAATGCAGCTGAATATTTCTAAGCCTCTTGAGACATTTTATCAAATGCTGTTTGAAAATCCACATACACTGGAACTACCACATTTCATTTATGTACCCAATCTCTCACTTCTTCAAAAAACAAAGCTTATAAAACACACTTTTCCGGGAGAGTCACATAAAGGTCAGACAGGGTAAGGACGGCAGCTTTCCTTCCCTAAGGCATTAGTGAATCAGTTGGGTGTTTACAACAATTTCACAGCTTCATCGTCACTTTTACTAATACTAATCTTTTATTCCCAGAATTTCTTTAACTGAATTCCAATTTGCAACCTCACTTTGAATGGATTGCTACTCCAGTAACATAATCACTACATTCATCATCATCATAGGCAGTCCCTCGAAGCGAGGATGACTTGCTTCCATGCCAAAAAGGGATGAGTTCACAGGTGTTTCAATGAAGGACCTAATGTTCCAGATCCCGAACTACATCCTGAAGGGTGGAAGATGCCTGTGCCTGGATTTTTTTAACGTGGGGTGGCCGTTGCACACCAGCCACCACACGGGCTTGACAGAGCGAGGTCTTGGTCCAGTGGCAAGGGTTAACCAGGACGACTGGAGACCTGCTCTGCTGCACGGGCCTAGTGCGCACTCATATCGCACAGTGTGGGCTGGTCCCGTGCTGCCCCTGGGCCCTCGCCTCTTCTGGGCCCCAGACTCACGCCTCTCCTGGGCCCCGGCCACTTCCTTCCACACACTCTCGCCGCTCCTTCACCCCTCCTGCTGTGCCTGCCCGCACGGCAATCAGCGACCTGGCTTCCCAGCCGTCGCCCTCCTGCAGCAGCACGCGCTGTTCCCTGCAGTGATATACGCTGCTCCCTCCAATGGCCCCGGCCTGCTGATGGTCTTGCCGGCCAGGACCGCGCCGATTTCCGGGCTCCCGCTAATGCTGCCTTTCAACATTACCATAACTCTGACTCTCTGTTTCTCTGTCTCTCTTTCAATGGGCCCTAACTTGTGGTCTCTCCGGTTGTGCATGATGTATGCATGTGTCCGAAGAGCCAGCCACGTTCAACTTGCCCTGCCACCTTCAACGATTTGTGCACATATACCCCCAGGTCTCTCTGTTCATGCACCCGCTTTAGGATTGTACCCTTTAGTTTATATTGCCTCTCCTCATTCTTTCTACCAAAATGCATCATTTCGCACTTTCCTGCGTTAAATTTCATCTGCCACGTGTCCGCCCAGCCTGTCTATGTCCTCTTGAAGTCTATCACTATCCTCAAAGGTAGAAATAGCAGAGGCATTGGTCACAATCTTTCAACCCTCATTGAGTACAGGAGTCGTGCCGGAGGGCTGGAGCGCTGCCCATGCTATACCACTATTCAAGGGGAGAGGGATAAACCAGAAAAATACAGGCCTAACTTTGATAGTGGGGAAGTTATTGGAGACCATTATCAGGGACAAAAGAAATGTTCATTTGGAAAGGCTTGGGTTAATCAAGGAGAGCCAGCATGGATTTGTTAAAGGTAAATCGTGCGTGACTAACGTGATTGAATTATTTGATGAGATTAACAGAGAAGGCTGATCAAGGTAGTGTAGTGGATGTTGTATATCGGGACTTCAGAAGGCATTCATTACACAGTGCTGCACAGATGGCTTATTAAGAACTTGGACGCCCCTGGAATTAAGGGGGAAATGGTGGTGCGGATACAAAATTGGCTCAATGAGAAGAAGCAAAGCGTGTGGTGGATGAAGGAGTCAGTTTTGGGTGTATTACTCTTTATAATTCTTTTATAAACTCCGGCATAGGAAGCAGTAATATAAAGTTTGCAGATGATATGCAACTTGACAACATAGTAGATAGTGATTAGGATAGTTCCAGGCTTCAGGACGACATAAACAGGATGTGAAATGGGCAACAGCAGGGCAGATGGAGTTCAACACAGAGCAGTGTGAAGTGATGCACTTTGGGAGGACTAATATAGAAAGACCATCGACTATAAATAGCACTATTTTGAATAGTGCAGATGAGCAGAGAGACCTTGGTGCCCATATACACACATCCTTAAAGGTAGCAGGGCAAGTTGATAAAGTGGGTAAAAAAGCCAATGTGGGTTACTTGGGTTTATAAACAGAGGAATAGAATATAAAGCAAAGAGATGATGCTGGAATTTTATAAATCACTGGTTAGGTCTCAGCTGCAGTATTGTAGACAGTTCTGAACATCGCACTCCAGGAAAGATGTAAAAACCTTGGAAAGGACACAGAGTGGGTTTACCGGGATGTGACCGAGAATGAGGGACCTCAGTTATGAGGAGAGGTTGGGATAGTTAGGACTGTTCTCCTTGGAACAGAGAAGGTTAAGAGGTGAGCTAATCGAGGTTTTCAAGATGATGAGAGGTTCCGATCGAGTAGACAGAGAAAAGTATTCCCTCTGGCCTGTGGGTGAGTAACCAAAGGTCATAGATTCAAAATCATTGGAAAAGATCGAGAGGGGGGGGATGAGGAGAAATATTTCCATGCAGAGAGTTGTCAGGATCTGGAACGCTAGGCCTGAAATGGTGGTGGAAGCTGAGCCCATAGATAATTTAAAAGAGAGTTGGACGGGTACTGGAGGATGAGGAACTTATAGTTACGGACATGTGGGACTGAGCACGACAGTTCTTTCACAGAGCCAGCACAGGCACAACGGGCTGAATGGCCTCCTCCTGCACTGTAAGTTTCTATGATTCTATGTTTCTTTCTGATTCTCTCTTTGTCTGACTGTCTCTCTCTCTCTCTGTCTCTCTCTCTCTCTCTCTCGCTCGCTCGCTGTCTCTCTCTCTCTCGCTGTTTCTTTCTCTCTCGCTGTCTCTCTCTCTTGCTGTCTCTCTCTCTCGCTGTCTCTCCTTCTCTCCCTCACTGTCTCTCTGTCTGTCTTTCTCTCTCTGTCTTTCTCTCTCTCTGTCTCTCTCTCTGTCACTCTGTCTTTGTTGCTCTGTCTCTGTCTCTCTGACTCTTCCTGCCTCCCTCTCTCTCCCTCTCTCGCTCTCTGCCTCTCTCTCTCTCTCTGTCTCTCTCTCTCTCCCTCTCGCTCTCTGTCTCCCTCCCTCTCTCCTGCTCTCTCTCGCTGTCTCTGTCTCGCTGTCTCTCTGTCTCTGTCTCTCTATCTCTTTCTCTCTGTCTCTGTCTCTGTCCTTCTCACTCACTGATTCTCACACACACCCATGAGATATTTCTGTGGTGTCTGGCTCTGGTACTTTATTTAATTGAGGTCCCATTAACTTCTGAAACCCTCTCCCTTTTGAATCTTTCTTTCCAGCGCTGGCTCTCACACTCCTCCCACAGGCTCTCCTCAGTCCCACTGAACCTTCCTGCAGACAACTCGGGCAAAATACTTCATAAAAATCTCCACCAGGATTTCCCATCCACTCTAACTCCTATGTACTTATAAGAGACCTTTAGCTTTGTATTGATGGGCCATCATCTTTTAAATGCCCTATCACCCTTTCCAATCTCGCTATCGTGTTTTCCTGTACCATTACCCTATTGGCAGAGTTTGTGGATGGGGCCTTAGCCTGGGCCTTGGCCACTAAATGAGCTGGGATTGTTTTAATTTAGCACAACAGTTTCCCTTAAATCTGGATACAGATAAAGGAGGGGGAGAGAGAGCGAGATGGAGGGGGACAGAGTGAGGGGCAACGGGTAAGAGAGAGGGAGGAGGTGTGGGGGAGAGAGAGATAGAGGGAAAGGGATAGATGATGGAGGAAAGGGGTAGAGGGAGAGAGAGGGGAGGGGGTAGAGAGAGAGAGAGAAAGACTGGGAAGGGGAGGGGTGGGGCAGAGGGGGATAGATGGAAAGGGATTGGAAGGAAAGGGGAAAAGGGAGAGAGGGGGGAGGGGGAGAGTGAGTGAGAGAAAGGGAGAGAAGGGGAGGAGGAGAGGGAGTGAGAGAAAGGGAGAGAAGGGGAGGGGGAGAGGGAGTGAGAGAAAGGGAGAGAGGGGGAGGGGGAAACAGTGATGGGGAGAGCGAGGGGGAGTGAAAGAGATGGGTAGGGGGAAGGAGGAGAGAGAGATGGGGAGGGGGAGAGAGAGGGAGGGAGGGAGGGTTTTGAAGGAGAGAGAGGGGAAGGTGGAAAGAGAGACAGGGAGAGCGAGAGAGAGGGTCAGAAAGAGAGATGGGAGAGAGAGATAGAGTGGGAAAGAGAACGAAGGCACGAGATGGGAAGGGGAAAGGGGAGAAAGAGAAAGGGAGGGATGAAGAGGGAGAGGTAGAGGGAGGAAGGGAATGAGAGAGAGAGGCGCATTAATCTTCATTTTTCTGTACTACCAATCTATTCTGCACAGAACATTCCAAACCATGACACACCAACACACAGCACTCTGTATAACACAGTACTCCAACACACAGCACTCTGTATAACACAGTACTTAATATACAACACTCTGTATAACACGTTACTCCAATACACAGCACTGTGTATAACACAGTACTCCAATACACAGCACTGTGTATAACAAAGTTCTCCAACACACAACACTCTGTACAACACAGTACTCCAATACACAGCACTGTGTATAACACAGTACTCCAACAAACAGCACTCTGTATAACACAGTATTCCAATACACAGCACTGTGTATAACACAGTACTCGATACACAGCATTCTATATAACAAAGTACTCGAACACACAGCACTTTGTATAACACAGTACTCCAATACACAACACTCTGTATAACACAGTACTCCAATACACAGCACTCTCTATAACACAGTACTCCAATACACAACACTCTCTGTAACACAGTACTCCAATACACAACACTCTCTATAACACAGTACTCAATACACAACACTCTGTATAACACAGTACTCAATACACAGCACTCTGTATAACACAGTATTCCAATACACAACACTCTGTATAATGCAGTACTCAATATACAGCATTCAGTATAACACAGTACTCCAACACATGGCACTCTGTATAACACAATACTCCAAAACACAGCCCTCTATATAACACAGTACTCCAATACATGGCACTTTGTATAACACAGTACTCCAACACACAGCACTCTATATAACACAGTACTCCAACACACAACACTCTGTATAAAGCAGTACTCCAACACAGCACTCTGCATAACACAGTACTCAATACACAGCACTCTGTATAACACAGTACTCAATACACAGCACTCTGTATAACACAGTACTCCAACACACAGCACTCTGTATAACACAGTATTCCAACACACAGCACTTTATATAACACAGTACTCCAATACACAACACTCTCTATAACACAGTACTCCAACACACAGCCCTCTATATAATAGAGTACTCCAATACACAGCACTCTATGTAACACATTACTCAATACACAGCACTCTGTATAACACAGTACTCCAACACACAGCACTGTGTATAACACTGTACTCCAACACACAACACTCTGTATAACACAGTACTCCAACACACAGCCCAGTGTATAATACAGTACTCCAATACACAGCCCTCTATATAACACAGTACTCCAATACACAGCCCTCTATATAACACAGTACTCCAACACACAGCCCTCTATATAACACAGCACTCAATACACAGCACTCTGTATAACACAGTACTCCAACACACAGCCCTCTATATAACACAGTATTCCAACACACAGCACTCTGTATAACACAGTACTCCAACACACAGCACTGTGTATAACACTGTACTCCAACACACAGCACTGTGTATAACACAGCAGTCCAACACACAACACTCTGTATAACACAGTACTTCAACACACAGCCCTGTGTATAATACAGTACTCCAATACACAGCCCTCTATATAACACAGTACTCCAATACACAGCCCTCTATATAACACAGTACTCCAACACACAGCCCTCTATATAACACAGCACTCAATACACAGCACTCTGTATAACACAGTACTCCAACACACAGCCCTCTATATAACACAGTATTCCAACACACAGCACTCTGTATAACACAGTACTCCAACACACAGCACTGTGTATAACACTGTACTCCAACACACAGCACTGTGTATAACACAGCACTCCAACACACAACACTCTGTATAACACAGTACTTCAACACACAGCACTGTGTATAATACAGTACTCCAATACACAGCCCTCTATATAACACAGTACTCCAACACACAGCACTCTATATAACACAGTATTCCAACACACAGCACTGTGTATAACACTGTACTCCAACACACAGCACTGTGTATAACACAGTACTCCAACATACAGTCCTCTATATAACACAGTACTCAATACACAGCACTCTATATAATACTGCACTCAATACATGGCACTCTGTATAACACAGTACTCCAACACACAGTCCTCTATATAACACAGTACTCAATACACAGCACTCTGTATAACACAGTACTCCAACACACAGTCCTCTATATAACACAGTACTCAATACACAGCACTCTGTATAACACAGTACTCCAACACACAGCCCTCTATATAACACTGTACTCAATACACGGCACTCTGTATAACACAGTACTCCAACACACAGCACTGTGTATAACACTGTACTCCAACACACAGCACTGTGTATAACACAGTACTCAATACACAGCACTCTATATAATACTGCACTCAATACATGGCACTCTGTATAACACAGTACTCCAACACACAGTCCTCTATATAACACAGTACTCAATACACGGCACTCTGTATAACACAGTACTCCAACACACAGTCCTCTGTATAACACAGTACTCTATACACAGCACTCTGTATAACACAGTACTCCAACAAACAACACTCTGTATAACACAGCACTGTGTATAATACAGTACTCCAATACACAGCCCTCTATATAACACAGTACTCCAACACACAGCCCTCTATATAACACAGTACTCAATACACAGCACTCTGTATAACACAGTACTCCAACACACAGTCCTCTGTATAACACAGTACTCTATACACAGCACTCTGTATAACACAGTACTCCAACAAACAACACTCTGTATAACACAGCACCGTGTATAATACAGTACTCCAATACACAGCCCTCTATATAACACAGTACTCCAACACACAGCCCTCTATATAACACAGTACTCAATACACAGCACTCTGTATAACACAGTACTCCAACGCACAGCCCTCTATATATCACAGTACTCCAACACACAACACTCTGTATAACACAGTACTCCAACACACAGCACTGTGTATAATACAGTACTCCAATACACAGCCCTCTATATAACACATTACTCCAACACACAGCACTCTATATAATACAATATTCTAACACACAGCACTCTGTATAATACAGTGCTCCAATACACAGCCCTCTATATAACACAGTACTCCAACACACAGCCCTCTATATAACACAGTACTCCAACACACAGCCCTCTATATAACACAGTACTCAATACACAGCACTCTGTATAACACAGTACTCCAACACACAGCCCTCTATATATCACAGTACTCCAACACACAGCACTCTGTATAACACAGTACTCCAACACACAGCCCTCTATATAAAACAGTATTCCAACACACAGCACTCTGTATAACACAGTACTCCAACACACAGCACTGTGTATAACACTGTACTCCAACACACAGCACTGTGTATAACACAGTACTCCAACACACAACACTCTGTATAACACAGTACTCCAACACACAACACTCTGTATAACACAGTACTCCAACACACAGCACTGTGTATAATACAGTACTCCAATACACAGCCCTCTATATAACACAGTACTCCAACACACAGCCCTCTATATAACACAGTACTCAATACACAGCACTCTGTATAACACAGTACTCCAACACACAGCCCTCTATATAACACAGTACTCAATACACAGCACTCTGTATAACACAGTACTCCAACACACAGCCCTCTATATAACACAGTATTCCAACACACAGCACTCTGTATAACACAGTACTCCAACACACAGCACTGTGTATAACACTGTACTCCAACACACAGCACTGTGTATAACACAGTACTCCAACACACAACACTATGTATAACACAGTACTCCAACACACAGCACTGTGTATAATACAGTACTCCAATACACAGCCCTCTATATAACACATTACTCCAACACACAGCACTCTATATAACACAATATTCTAACACACAGCCCTCTATATAACACAGTACTCCAACACACAGCACTCTGTATAACACAGTACTCCAACACACAGCCCTCTATATATCACAGTACTCCAACACACAGCACTCTGTATAACACAGTACTCCAACACACAGCCCTCTGTATCACACCGTACTCCAACACACAGCACTGTGTATAACACAGTACTCAACACATCGCACTGTGTATAACACAGTAATCCAATACACGGCACTCTGTATAACACAGTACTCTTACACACCGTACTGTGTATAACACAGTACTCCAATACACCGCACTCTGTATAACACAGTACTCTTACACACCGTACTGTGTATAACACAATACTCTTACACACCGCACAGTACTGAAGAGATAGATGTCAATGGATGAGTTCGGCCGCTCGAGTGTTGAATTTTGATCGGCCGAATGGATTCCCTGTCCCTGAGTTTTCTGGTGCCAGTTTTAGAGAGACTGATGTGTCTCTGTTGTTATGTACACAGGGCACTCTGGACAGGCACAGCAGCGGGATCGCTATAGCAACATGAAGCCTATCCCTCCCCAAGATCCGGTGCAAAAGTTGCCGGGCGCACTTATCGATTTACCGTTATTTGTGACCGGAGAGATGGCCAAATTTGGTTTTTTCTTCTTATTCGGGTCAAAGCAGTTACATTTTACAATCCAAAACTGTGATCAACCCGTAGAAATGCCGGTGACCTTTCTAGTGACCTTTGCGTTGACCCTTTCCCTGACCTTCTGGAAGATCAGCTTCAAGCCAATCAGTGTGGAGCCACAACACCCGCTGCTCCTGATTGCTTCCTGGCGTTCCCTGGGGAGCGGGGAGAGGGCAGCAGGCGTTCCAGTGGGCACGGAGCGCAGCATTCCATGGAAAAGCCCAGCTTCCCACAGCAGGCCAACTTTCTGAGTCCGTGTGCTGGCTTCCTGCTCGCCAGCCCAACATGGACAAGCCTTGTGTGTCATGTGCAGAAAGTCAGGACGCAGGCTCCAATACCCTGGCGTTCCTTGCAAGACGCAGACGCTATGTCTACGCCCCCTTCCCAACCTTCCCGAGGGCTGATCCCATTCCCGAATTTCTGTTCCCTAACAGTCATCATAGGCAGTCCCTCGAAATGAGGATGACTTGCTTCCATGCCGAAAAGGGATAAGTTCACAGGTGTTTCAATGAAGGACCTAATATTCCAGATCCTGAACTCTATCCTGAAGGGTGGAAGATGCCTGTGGGTGGATTTTTTTAACGTGGGGTGGCCGTTGCACACCAGCCACCACACGGGCTTGACAGAGCGAGGTCTTGGTCCAGTGGCAAGGGTTAACCAGGACGACTGGAGACCTGCTCTGCTGCACGGGCCTAGTGCGCACACATATCGCAGTGTGGGCTGGGCCCGTGCTGTCCCTAGGCCTTCGCCTCTTCTGGGCTCCGAACTTTCGCCTCTCCTGGCCCCCGATCACATCCCTCGACAAACTCTCGCCGCTCCTTCGCCCCGACCTCGCCGCTCCTGCTGTACCTGCCCGCACTGCAGTCAGCCGTCGCCCTCCTGCAGCAGCACGCGCTGCTCCCTGCAGTGGTATGCCGTCGCACGCTGCTCCCTGTAATGGCCCCAGCCTTGCAGCCTGGAACCGCACTGATTTCCGGGCCGGGCCACCGTACGCATTCCCTGAATGCATAGACTCGCTCAGCGGCTCAACCTTCGAGTGTGAGCCCAGAGAGTGAGCGTTGGCAGGCTATTTGGCCATGGGGGCCTGATCCCAGCACTTGTCAGCAGAGTCACTGGAACCAGGAAGTGCACATTTAGCCCCGTCTGGTACAGCATGGCCTGTGTGTGTCTCAGTGCCTGCTCCTGCACATGTACAGTGCACAGCAGGTAAAGGAGACCGATTCACTCCCGTCTGGTACTGTGCAGCCCGTGTGTGTCTCAGTGCCAGCAGAGAGTCTGTGAGAATAATAGAATCATCGAAATTTACAGCACGGAAGGAGGCCATTCGGCCCATCATGTCTGCTTTGTCCCAAAGAGCCATCCAGCCTAATCCCACTTTCTAGCTCTCGGTCCGTAGCCCTTCAAGTGCACATCCAAGTACATTTTAAATGTGATGAGGGTTTCTGCCTCTACCACCCTTTCAGCCAGTGAATTCCAGACCCCCACAACCCTCTTCTCCTCAAATTCTCCTCAAATTCCCTCTAATCCTTCGAACAATTACTTAAATCTATGCCTCCTGGTTATTGACTTCTTTGCTAAGGGAAATAAGTCCTTCCTATCCACTCCATCCAGGCCCCTCATAATTTTATACATCTCAATTAAGTCTCCCCTCAGCCTCCTCTGTTCCAAAGAAAAGAACCCCAGTCTATCCAATCTTTCCTCATAGCTAAAATTCTCCAGTCCAGGCAACATCTCAGTGAATCTCCTCTGCACCCTCTCTGGTGGAATCACATCGTTCCTGTAATGTGGTGACCAGAACTGCACGCAGTACTCCAGCTGTGATTCACTAAGGAGCTGATAGTCAATGAATCGGAAATATCTGATTCAATAAAGGTGTGCAAAATGATGAGGGATATTGATAGAGTAAACCGGGAGAAACTGTTTCCAGTGGATGGAGCGTCGTTAACCAGAGGGCTTGGATTTAATGAGATTAGCAAAAAAGCCAGGGGTGGGGTGAGGAGAATGTTTTTACGCAGTGAGTTGATATGATCTGGAACGCGCTGCCTGAAAGGGCGGTGGGAGCAGATTCAATAGTAACTTTCAAACCGGGACTTAGATAAATAATTGATAAGAAAATAATAAGCAGGACTATGGGAAAAGAGCGGGGGAGTGAGACTAACTGGAGAGCTCTTTCAACGAGCTGGCACAGGCTTGATGGGCCGAATGGCCACCTCCTGCGCTGCAAGCTTCTATAATTCTATGATGCTGCGAGCTGCATTCTGATTGAATCAATCTTGTGATGAGTTGGGTTCCGATTAGTCTGCTCTGAATGAGAATGAAGCTAGCAGCCGATTCCGAAGATGTTAACAGCCACTTTCCCGTTCCCAGGACATCCTGTCAATGACGCAGCCTTCCAAATATTTATCAAGTGGAGCAGAAGTGAGTGTGTTCCCCGCGGCCCCTCCCACCCCAGCTCCTTCCTGAGGGGCAGAAGGCAGGAAAGGTGTGTGTCCTGCCCTCAGCGTCAGGCACGGAGACACACATCCTGCCCCTTGTGCTCACTGACAGCTCAATGCTTCCCGAAGTTTCTAAGAGTTGTTAAAAGTCTAAGATGTAAATCAATAATAGATTATAAAAGTTTCCCCAATTTAAAAAGTTTCTAGAAGTTGTTAAAAGTCAAAGATGTAAGATAATAATAAATGTTTAAAAAAGTATTTTGGTTGAAAGTCTAAAATGTAAGCTTTAAAAGTGCTCCCAAATTGTTTAATAAGTTTAAAAGTTGGCTAAAAGTTAAAAAAATGATTCAAAGTTGGTTGGGAGTATGAGACGACGCCACACCTCGGTCCCTTCAGCCGGCGGCCTCGGAGTCCTTTTGGCGGATTGAACGCCGGCCCCATGTCCTCGAGTCCCTTTAGCAGGTCATCCCTCGGCCGGCACAGAGTCCCTTCGGCTGGGGACAGAAACTTCTTAAAACGTTTTAATGACTCTTAGAAACTTTTGAAATAAATTGGGGAAATTTTATCAACTTTTAATCTTTTAAAATAACTTTGGAAGTCACCTTCCTAATGCCTGCCCCCCCCAACCTAGACTGGGCCATCTACCATCAATGGCGCTACCTGGTGCCGAGCTTGTGGCCAACACTTCGCCGTAGGCACTTAGGCTTATCGAGTCTCCAGTTGTCCCTTGTCACTGGACCAAGACCTTGTTCAGCTAAGCCCGTGTGGTTGCTGGTGTGCAGCGACCACCCTACATTAAAAGAACTCACGCACAGGCAGCTTCCACTCCGTCAGTATGAAGTTCGGGACCTGGAACATCAGGACCCTCATGGACAATCCCAACAGCAACAGGCCGGAACGCCGCACCGCTATAGTTGCCCGAGAACTCAGATGTTTTGACATTGACATCGCCGCCCTAAGCGAGACCCGGCGGGCAGGGGAAGGCCAGTTTAAGGAACATGGTGGATGTTACACCTTCTTCTGGAAAGGGAAACCAGAGGCAGAGCGCCGCCTTCATGGAGTCGGCTTTGCCGTCAAGAATGAGCTGGTCGACCGCCTCAAAGATTCCCCCTGTGGGGTCAACGGACGTCTCATGACTCTCCGTATCATCCTATCTCGGAACCAATGTGCCACAGTCATCAGTGAGTATGCCCCTACATTCGATGCAACGGATGAGGCTAAAGAGGGTTTTTATTCCGACCTCGAGACATCCTTGTCCCGTGTCCCCACGGGCAACAAATTGATCCACCCTGGGTGATTTTACTGCCAGGGTTGGCAAAGATACAGCCCTCTGGGAAGGCGTGATTGGCAGAGAGGAGGTAGGGAAAGTGAATTCCAGCGGTACCCTACTCCTGACAAACTGTCTAGAACATGAGCTCCTCATCACCAACACCCTGTTCTGCCAGAGAGACAAATACAATGCATCGTGGCAACACCCTCGCTCCAAACACTGGCACCTGCTGGATTATGTCATCGTCCGAGCCAGGGATCGCAAGGATGTGAGCATCACCCGAGCCATGACAGGAGCTGACGACTGCTGGATGGACCACTGCCTAATCCGATCCATCATCAACATTAACATTGCCCCAAAGCAGAGGGGACAGCAGAAGCAGTGGCGCAAAAAAAGTTAATGCCGGGGCACTTAGAGACCCAGCTAAGAGAGTCCTATACAGCCAGCGCCTCACAGCCAATCTGGTGTGCCTTGATGACCCTGAGATGCTGAATCCCCATAGCGCTTGGTCTGCCCTCCAGGCCTCTATAACCAGTACCTGTGAAGAGACACTTGGTCACTCAACCAGAAAACATCAGGACTGGTTTGATGAAAATGATCAGGAGATCGAAGAATGAATAGATCGCAAGCGCAAAGCATTTCTGAGCCTCAAGCAACAACCCAACTCGGGAGCTGCAAAACAACATTACAGACGGCTCAAGGCTCAGGTCCAACTAAAAACCCGGGACCTAAAGAGCGGGTGGTGGATGGAGAAAGCACAGGAGATACATCAACTGGCCGACAACCACGCTATGCGAGGATTCTTCACTGCAGTCAAGGCCACCTACGGTCCAAACTCCCAAGGCCCCACCCCACTCCTGTCCAAGAACGGGGAAACACTCATCAAGGACACCGAGGCTGTCAGGGCCCGCTGGAAGAAGCACTTTGAAGATCTCCTCAATTGAGACTCTGCCTTTGACTCGAGTGTTCTCGACTCCATCCCGCAGCATGCGACCCACCACCAACTCAGTGAAACCCCAACGTTGCACGAGGTTGGCAAAGCCATAAAATAGCTTAAGAATAACAAGGCTACGGGTGCGGATGGAATCCCTGCTGAGGCGCTAAAATATGGCGGAGAGGTGCTGTTGGCGCAGATACATGACCTCATCTCTCTCATCTGGAGGGAGGAGAGCATGCCAGGAGATCTCAGAGATGCAGTGATTGTGACCATTTTTAAAAGGGGGACAAGTCTATCTGCGGCAACTACAGGGGATTCTCCCTGCTTTCAGCCACTCGGAAAGTTGTCGCTAGAGTTCTCCTCAATCGTCTTCTCCGGTTGGCCAAGGAGCTCCTCTCAGAATCACAATGAGGATTTTGTTCCCTACGGGGCACAACAGACATGATCTTTGCAGCGCGCCAGTTGCAGGAAAAATGCAGGGTACAGCGCCAGCCCTTAAACATGGCCTTTTTCGATCTTATAAAAGCCTTTGACACTGTCAATCGTGAGGGTCTATGGAGCGTTCTCCTCCGTTTCGGGTGCCCCCAAAAGTTCATCAACATTCTTCGCCTGCTTCACGATGACATGCAGGCCGTGATCCTTACCACCGGATCCATTACAGACCCAATCCATGTCCGGACCGGGGTTAAACAGGGCTGCGTCATCGCTCCAACCCTCTTCTCAATCTTCCTCGCCGCCATGCTCCACCTCACAATCAACAAGCTCCCCGCTGGAGTGGAACTAAACTACAGAACCAGTGGGAAGCTGTTTAACCTACGCCGCCTCCAGGTCAGGTCCAAGATCACCCCAACCTCTGTCGTTGAGCTGCAGTATGCGGATGATGCCTGCGTCTGTGCACATTCAGAGGCTGAACTCCAGGATATAGTCAATGTATTCACTGAGGCATATGAAAGCATTGGCCTTATGTTTAACATCCGTAAGACAAAGGTCCTCCACCAGCCTGTCACTGCCGCACAGCACTGCCCTCCAATCATCACAATCCACGGTGCAGCCCTGGACAACGTGGACCATTTCCCATATCTCGGGAGCCTCTTATCAACAAAGGCAGACATTGATGCGGAGATTCAACATCGCCTCCAGTGCGCCAGTGCAGCCTTCGGCCGCCTGCGGAAAAGAGTGTTTGAAGATCAGGCCCTCAAATCTACCACCAAACTCATGGTCTATAGGGCTGTAGTAATACCCGCCCTCCTGTATGGGTCTGAGGCATGGACAATGTACAGAAGGCACCTCAAGTCGCTGGAGATATATCACCAACGATGTCTCTGCAAGATCCTGCAAATCCCCTGGGAGGACAGGCGCACCAACATCAGTGTCCTCGACCAGGCTAACATCCCCAGTATTGAAGCACTGACCACACTCGATCAGCTTCGCTGGGCAGTCCACATCGTTCACATGCCAGATACGAGATTCCCTAAGCAAATGCTTTATGCGGAGCTCCTTCATGGTAAACGAGCCAAAGGAGGACAGCGGAAACTTTATAAGGACACCCTCAAAGCCTCCCTGGTAAAGTGTGACATCACCACTGACACCTGGGAGACCCTGGCCGCAGACCGCCCGAGGTGGAGAAAGTCCATCCGGGAGGGCGTTGAGCTCTTTGAGTTTCAACGCAAGGAGCATGAAGAGGCCAGGCGCAGGCAGCGGAAGGAGCGTGCGGCAAACCAGCCCCACCGACCCCTTCCCCTGATGAATGTCTGTCCCACAGGGTCTGTGGTTCTCGTATCGGACTGTTCAGCCATCAAAGATCTCACTTTGGGAGTGTAAGCCAGTCCTCCTTGATTCCGAGGAACTGCCTATGATGCTCCCTGAACAAATATCTTTGGGAGTGTTGGACACAGTGTTCCTCATACAGCCACTGAAACACCTCTGAAACTCGCATGAATGTAGCACCTCGCATACCATAGAACCATAGAAACTTACAGCACAGTTAAGGCCATTCGGCCCATCATGTCCGCGCTGGCCGACAAAGAGTTATCCCACTTTTCAGCTCTTGGTCCGTAGCCCTGTAGGTTACGGCACTTCAAGTGCACATCCAAGTACTTTTTAAATGCAATGAGGGTTTCTGCCTCTACCACCCTTTCAGGCAGTGAATTCCAGACCCCCACCACCCTCTGGGTGAAAAAAATTCTCCTCAAATCCCCTCTAACCCTCCTATCAATTACTTTAAATCTATGCCCCCTGGTTGTTGACCCCTCTGCTGAGGGAAATATGTCCTTCCTATCCACTCTATCTAGGCCCCTCATAATTTTATACACCTCAATTAAATCTCCCCTCAGCCTCCTCTGTTCCAAGGAAAACAACCCCAGCCTAGCCAGTCTTTTCTCATTGTTAAAATTCTCCAGTCCCGGCAATATCCTCGTAAATCCTCTGCACCCTCTCCAGTGCAATCACATCTTTCCTGTAATGTGTTGACCAGAACTGCACACAGTACTCTAGCAGTGGGCTAACTGGTGTTTTATACAGTTCAAGCATAACCTCCCCGCTCTTGTATTCTATGCCTCGACTAATAAAGGCAGGTATCCCGTATGCCTTCTTAACCACCTTGTCTATCCTGCTACCTTCAGGGATCTGTGGACCTGCACTCCAAGGTCCCACTGTTCCTCTACACTTCTCAGTGTCCTACCATTTATTGTGTACTCCCTTGCCTTGGTAGCCCTCCCCAAGTGCAGACATAACCCCTACTTCCACTTCAACAACATTGCTGTCTCCGCCCTTGCCCCAACTCATCTGCTGCTGAAACCCTCATCCGTGCCTCTTTTACCTCTAGACTCGACTATTCCAATGCTTGCTTAGGGGGCCTCCCAACTCCATAATCTTGAGTTCATCCAAAAACACTCCTGGCCGGCCTCCCACATTCTCCCCTACATAAACCAGAGGTGATCCGAAAACTGGGCTGCCCGTGTCCTAACGCGCACCAAGTCCTGCTCACCCATCACCCCCTGTGCTCGCTGATCTACATTGGCTCCCGGTCCGGCAACGCCTCGATTTTAACATTATCCCCCTTGCTTTCAAATCCCTCCGTAGCCTCAACTGTAGATGGTACACACCTGCCTGCCTCTTTGTTGTTGTTTCCTGCCCGTCCTCCTGGCGCAAACACCTCCCTAAACAGCAGAGTCCAAGGGGAATGCTACATTGTCTTAAATTTATGAGCGTTCTAATTGTGGGATATTTTAATTATTAAAAAATAGGGGAAAGGGAATTTGGTTGTGGAGCAAAAGATATGTTTTTTTTTTGCCAGATTCTATCTGTGGCCTAAGCACTGCCTTGTAGAAATTTATCAGAAGCTCTTTCCAGTCGTGCTCTGTGACTCTATTAATAAAATTCAAAGTGCTGTTGGTCTTTCTCGGGCTTTAGCTGCACTCACACTCTCGGGGAGTTCTGCATTTGATCCCCAGCCGTCCTCTATTCAGCCACACAGCTTTCAGCATCTTTCGTGCTCCCTATATTTACACAGGATGAGAAGTTTCAGTCATGACGAGAAGCCAGCCCACACTGCGATATGTGTGCACACTAGGTCCGTGCAGCAGAGCAGGTCTCCAGTCGTCTTGGTTACCCTTGCCACTGGATAAAGGCCGAGCTCTGTCAAGTCCGTGTGGTGTGCAACGGTCACCACACGTTAAAAAAAATCCACGCACAGGCATCTTCCACCCCCTCAACTGGAGTTCAGGACTGGAACATCGGGTCCTTCATTGCAACATCTGTGAACTCATGTGGAAGCAAGTCATCCTCGTTCGAGGGACTGCCCATGATGATGATGATAACAGGACTGAGTGCCCCAGCACTGACTGTGGGTAAAGAACAGATTATGACACTGACACAGTCAGGAATATGTCAGGAATTCTCTGCCCCATTCCCACTCTGACCTCAGCCTCCTACACTATTCCAATGACGATTAATTGAAGCTCGAGGAACAGCACCTCTGTTAGCGCCCCGGAGTTGCGGTAAAGGGTGTTTCTCGGCGTTACGGTGGGTGTCTAGCTTTTACCGCCTGGCCGGCAAATTCGGCTCATGGTTTGCCGCGGCACAAAAATTTACCGCCCCGTCCTCTAGTTTCACTGAGATGTGACGTCAATCATTGTGCAACGCTGAGCTAGCGCCCTGGATGAAATATTAGGCCCCAACACCTCATTTAACGCCTGCCCCAGGAAACGTCTGAAAAACCAAGTTCCCAGGGTGCAGCAGGCGGTATTGGCAGCGTATTTAAATGGAGGGAGGAGGATCATACATCGCAGGTCGCACTGACTGCAACGGTTGCGCACAGCACGGTGCGTGAAGCTCCGACTTGAAATCGTCAGTTTAATCTGCCATTACAGTGTCCTTACAAGGTCAGTGTGTAAGGCCTGATTTTGCGCCCCCGATCATAGAGCCTCATTTTTTGGCGAATTTTGCAGACGAGGGCACAAACTTTTTCCAGGCGGTATCAGGATCGCCCTGCTGCCATTACCGTTCCGAACACTCAAAAGCCGATAATCCAACCCCGCATCTTTAGATCAGGCACGTTACAGCCTTCCAGACTCGAGTTCAACAAATACAGATCAAACCTCGAGCCCCATTTTCTCGGACACTGCTCCTGCTCCTGTTATTAACACCTCCTCTAGACCCATCTCCTGTTTCTTTACTCGTCCCATTACCATTCCCTGTTGTCTTACATCAGGCCAACATCCCCAGCATCGATGCACTGACCACATTCGATCAGCTCCGCTGGGCAGGCCACATTGTTCACATGCCCGACACGGGACTCCCAAAGCGAGCTCTCTACTCGGAACTCCTACACGGCAAGCGAGTCCCAGGTGGGCAGAGGAAACGTTACAAGGACACCCTCAAAGGCTCCTTGATAAAATGCAACATCCCCACTGACACCTGGGAGTCCCTGGCCAAAGACCGCCCCGAGTGGAGGAAGTGCATCCGGGAGTGCGCTGAGCACCTCGAGTCTCGTCGCCGAGAGCGTGCAGAAATCAAGTGCAGGCAGCGGAAGGAGCGTGCGGCAAACCAGTCCCACCCACCCTTTCCTTCAACCACTGTCTGTCCCACCTGTGACAGAGACTGTGATTCTTGTGTTGGACTGTTCAGCCACCTGAGAACTCACTTTTAGAGTGGAAACAAGTCTTCCTCAATTTCGAGGGACTGCCCATGATGATGATGATGCCTTGCACCATCATCTCTTTTGTCATTTAATCTCTCCTGTCTTCCACCCTATCACAGACCTTCCCCTTTCTTAAATGGCTGAGCCCTTATCCTAAGCTCACTTAACCTTCATTTCCCACATGTAAAAAGAACTCATATCTCAGCCATCACATCACAGCTCGTAACAGGTGATGACTCACTGGTCTGAGCTCCGCCCAGAGCATCGCCCGAGACCCGTCCAGTCCAGGAGCCCTGTCACTCACACTGACATCGAGTCTGATTCCCTCCTCCCAGGGGTGCACATATTGCTGCACCAGTGGATTGGATGCAGAGATTCACATGAATATGAAACCCTTTCCCAATAAACATGTTCGGCTTGGGGTCCCTGCCAATAACTTTCCATTCTCTGCTGATTTACCCCGCCACATCTTTACTCTTACATATTGCACTGTCTCTCACTGGGGTACAGTCCCACACACACTGACTCTCACTGGGGTACAGTCCCACACACATTGACTCTCACTGGGGTACAGTCCCACACACACTGACTCTCACTGGGGTACAGTCCCACACACACTGACTCTCACTGGGGTACAGTCCCACACACACTGACTCTCACTGGGGTACAGTCCCACACACACTGACTCTCACTGGGGTACGGTTCCCACACACACTGACTCTCACTGGGGTGCAGTCCCACACACACCGACTCTCACTGGGGTACGGGTCCCACACACATTGACTCTCACTGGGGTATAGGTCCCAGACACACTGACTCTCACTGGGGTACAGTCCCACACACACTGACTCTCACTGGGGTACAGTCCCACACACACTGACTCTCACTGGGGTACAGTCCCACACACACTGACTCTCACTGGGGTACAGTCCCACACACACTGACTCTCACTGGGGTACGGTTCCCACACACACTGACTCTCACTGGGGTGCAGTCCCACACACACCGACTCTCACTGGGGTACGGGTCCCACACACATTGACTCTCACTGGGGTATAGGTCCCAGACACACTGACTCTCACTGGGGTACGGGTCCCACACACACTGACTCTCACTGGGGTGCAGTCCCACACACACCGACTCTCACTGGGGTACGGGTCCCACACACACTGACTCTCACTGGAGTACGGATCACAACACACTGACTCTCACTGGGGTATGGGTTCCACAGGCACTGACTCTCACTGGGGTATGGGTTCCACAGGCACTGACTCTCATTGGGGTACAGTCCCACACACACTGACTCTCACTGGGGTACGGGTCCCACACACACCGTCTCTCACTAGGGTACGGGTCCCACACACACTGACTCTCACTGGGGTACGGGTCCCACACACACTGACTCTCACTAGGGTACGGGTCCCACACACACTGACTCTCACTGGAGTACGGATCACAACACACTGACTCTCAGTGGGGTATGGGTTCCACAGGCACTGACTCTCATTGGGGTACAGTCCCACACACACTGACTCTCACTGGGGTACGGGTCCCACACACACTGACTCTCACTAGGGTACGGGTCCCACACACACTGACTCTCACTGGGGTACGGGTCCCACAGACACCGTCTCTCACTAGGGTACGGGTCCCACACACACTGACTCTCACTGGGGTACGGGTCCCACACACACTGACTCTCACTGGGGTACGGGTCCCACACACACTGACTCTCACTAGGGTACGGGTCCCACACACACTGACTCTCACTGGAGTACGGATCACAACACACTGACTCTCACTGGGGTATGGTTCCATAGGCACTGACTCTCATTGGGGTACAGTCCCACACACACTGACTCTCACTGGGGTACGGGTCCCACACACTCTGACTCTCATTGGGGTACGGGTCCCACACACACTGACTCTCACTGGGGTACAGTCCCACACACACTGATTCTCACTGGGGTATAGGTCCCACACACACTGACTCTCACTGGGGTACAGTCCCACCCACACTGACTCTCACTGGGGTACGGGTTCCACACACACTGACTCTCACTTGGCAACGGGTCCCACACACACTGACTCTCACTGGGGTATGGGTTCCACACACACTGACTCTCACTGGGGTACAGTCCCACACACACTGACTCTCACTGGGGTACAGTCCCACACACACTGACTCTCACTGGGGTACAGTCCCACACACACTGACTCTCACTGGGGTATGGGTCCCACACACACTGACTCTCACTGGGGTACGGGTCCCACACACACTGACTCTCACTGGGGTACGGGTCCCACACACACTGACTCTCACTAGGGTACGAGTCCCACACACACTGACTCTCACTGGAGTACGGATCACAACACACTGACTCTCACTGGGGTATGGGTTCCATAGGCACTGACTCTCATTGGGGTACAGTCCCACACACACTGACTCTCACTGGGGTACGGGTCCCACACACTCTGACTCTCATTGGGGTACGGGTCCCACACACACTGACTCTCACTGGGGTACAGTCCCACACACACTGACTCTCACTGGGGTATAGGTCCCACACACACTGACTCTCACTGGGGTACAGTCCCACCCACACTGACTCTCACTGGGGTACGGGTTCCACACACACTGACTCTCACTTGGCAACGGGTCCCACACACACTGACTCTCACTGGGGTATGGGTCCCACACACACTGACTCTCACTGGGGTACAGTCCCACACACACTGACTCTCACTGGGGTACAGTCCCACACACACTGACTCTCACTGGGGTACAGTCCCACACACACTGACTCTCACTGGGGTATGGGTCCCACACACACTGACTCCCCACTGGGGTACGGGTCCCACACACACTGACTCTCACTGGGGTACAGATTCCACAGGTGATGGTATCTCTCTAGTTGCTTTCCTATTGACCATCCTGTGCAACTGAGCGTTGGCTGGATATTCAGCTATGGAGTGCATCACAGCAGAACCCCAACCTATCCTCAGCCCCGTGCACATTCCAGGAGGGGTTACTGATAACGCTCAGGATCTCAGAGGGTCCTAACGCCCTCCTCCGCTGTGATGGGCTGGCGAGTCCCACATCCTGCCTGTGGCAGTGAATAGCGACTGGTTTGCAGGGGAAACGAATGTTGGGTGCGGAGTAAGAGGCTTGCGCTGACTCCACGAGGACAGCAGCCTTGGTGCACAATTTTAAAGCAAAATGCTAAACGCTCAATCAAAACCAGATGCGATTCGATCAAACCTTTCACCTTCGTAAAAAAGAACTGCGAGGGGTTGAAGAGCATCACATCCCGAGACTTAAAGCGGCTCCAGACCCCAGCATCAGGGGACGACGCAACTCTTCAGGAAGTGTGAACCCGCTCGGGGCCAATTTAAAAAAAAATAAGCCATTGGAGTTAAAAAAAAAAAGTTACGCCATGGAAAAACGGAATGTCTCAGTTTACCTTCTCCGTCGTATCTCCTGTGCGGTGTGGGAACTGCCCTGGAGAGCAGGCTGAAGCTGCAGACCCCCTGTGACGCCCTGCACACTCTGTGTGTCGGGACGGACCAGCCAGCCAGGCAGCAACAAGCGCCTGTGTGAGTGAGTGAGGAGGCGATGCTGGTCACAGCCCCGGGAGGTGGGCCCCTCTGACTATTGGCTCAGGCCTGTCTGACATCAGGCTGAGTGGGGGGGTGCACAAGCTGCCAATCCTCACCGAAGTCTTCGGCAGTTCTGAAGACTGCTGACTGCCTGCCCTCTGTCCTCAGCTGCTGCAGGCCAGCAGAACTTGCACAGCTGCAATTAGCCCAACTATTTCCAAACCTTACACCCCTCCTGGGGCAGGCTTGAAGATCCCCACCAACTCGCCACCTTAAAGGAAAACAGCTAACTGCTCAACTTTATTAAAAATAGACCAGCCGTTTGCTCAGCACGTTAACTCTTTCAACACCAACCCAGCACAAGGACATAAGAACAAGGAGCAGGAATTGGCCAATCGGCCCCTCGAGCCTGCTCCGCCATGGCTGATCTGATCTTGGCCTCAACTCCACGTCCCCGCCCGCTCTCCATAACCCTGGATGCGTTTATCATTCAAAAATCTATCTCCACCTTAAATCTATTCAATAGCCCAGCCTCCCAGCAAGGCCTTGGTGGCATCTTTGACAGAGAAAGCATCTCAACGTGCCACACGGGCAGTGAGGGGATTGCCAGTGAGCCACGGGTCGGGCAGGTCGACATAAACCTCGGTCAACAAGACCTAAGGTTTATTTTTAATGGAGAGGGACGAGGAGAGGTGGAGAGAGAATTGTAGGGAGTGCAGCAGAGCTGGGTCAATGGTAGTGCACAGTAAGACCAAATCGGAGAGACCAGAGGCTGGAGATGTGGGGCAGCGAGCAACAGACGAATATAAGACTGCAGGACAAGGTGTCAGTCATGGCTCGGTGGGTAGCAAAACCTCACTCCAGGAGACTTGTGCACAAAATCCAGGCTGACACTCCCAGTGCAGTGCTGAGGGAGCGCCGCACTGTCGGAGGTGCCGTCTTTCGGATGAGACGTTAAACCGAGGCCCCGTCTGCTCTCTCAGGTGGACGTAAAAGATCCCACGGCAGCATTTTGAATAAGAGCAGGGGGAGTTCCCGCATGGTCTCCTGGCCAATATTCATACCTCAACCCAACATCGCTAAAACAGGTGATCTGGTCGTTATCACGTTGCTGTTTGTGGGAGCTTGCTGTGCGCAGATTGGCTGCCGCGTTTCCCACATTACAACAGCGGCTGCACCTCCAAAAGTACTTCACTGGGTGTAAAGCGCCTTGAGACGTCCGGTGGACGTGAAAGGCGCTATAGAAATGCAAGTCTTTCTTCTCTCTGCAGAGCCGATCCTTCCCTCTCACTCTGCTCCTGGTCCCATTGAGACCGAGGCAGTGAGATCTTTCAGTCGCAGAAGTCTCACTCGTCGACCCGCCCCCCCCGCGCCCCCTCCCCCGGAAATGGCCCAGTTTGGGACAGGCAGAGACTCTGTCTCCCAAACATGTCCATTGGACGCTCCGGCGTAAGTCCGGGATCATCATGTCCCACTTTCTCTACAGCCTTCAGGACTCACCATCGAGTTCAACAATTTCAGATCATAACCTCTGTCCCTATTTTTCTGCGTGGCTGCTGTTGATGATTCTGCCATTTCCATTTACACCCCCTACAGGCCCATCTTTGGTCCATTTACTTGTCCCATTACCATCTCCTTTTGCCTCGCACCATCATCCCTTTTGTCTCTAATCTCTCCTGCCTTCCACCCTATCACAGACCTTCCCTTGTGTTCTTTCCTCCCCTCCCCCCTTTCCCTACCCCTTGCACTTACTTACAACCTGTCACATCTCTAACGTTTTCCAGTCCTGACGAAGGGTCACCGACCTGAAACGTTAACTCTGTTTCTCTCTCCACAGTGCCCAGCCCGCTGAGTACTTTAGCATTTTCTGTTTTTAGTCAAGGCTTCTGGTGGAATCCCACTTGCGTTATGTCTGTCGTAACAGAGGAGCAAATTCAGGACTAATGCTCATATTCCTTTATTATTATATTCCTGTTCACGATGTCCCCATTAACAATGCCTCTATGGTCTTACATTCCTCGATACAATATTCCTAAATTCTTATCTTCCTACTCACACAATCTTTCTACCTTCTCACATTCCTACCTACGATAGTCCTCGGTTCATTTCGACTTACGACGTTCCTGTGTGACAGCTGTGTAGTTAACCCTAACACTGATGCCTCGCTCTGCCTTGCTCTGCAGCAACAGAAAGATTGGCCTTTGAATGAAAATGCGTTGACACTGGAATTTCAGCATTCTCGGGGAGAGAGAGGGAGCAGTGTTTCAGGCTGTAGGTCCCCCTAATACTCTGGGCCCGCACTGCCAAGGCGAGTCTTGTTTAATTCCGCCCAGTCATTTTTGAAGAATTACTCGCTAGATGTCATAAATATTTAGCTGCATTTCATTTCCAGAGAATTCCTGAGAAACGATAGTTTATAACTTGCTCCATTTCTGGTTAGTTGGGTTTCTGCCTGATGAATGTTACCCTTTCCTGGTATGTTCAGTCACTGAGTGTGGTACCAGAAACAGCCCGGGGACATTTATTAAAGGCAGGTCACGTTTTAAGCAAGCTCCCTCTGCTCTTCGGAAGAGCTCAGTCACGAGGGAAGAAAAGCAGGGAAATTCGGACTCCCCTACCCACACCGATCAGAGTTTGCTCTCCTGGGGTGATCGTTCCCAATCTCTCATCGATTTGTGCTCAGTGTAATGCTGACTGGTTGTAAAACTAGCTGACCCCGACACTGCCATTGATTCCCTTAGCCGACACTTTCAGATGGAGCCTGAAGGGTTTCTGCTTTCTCCAGTACTGCTCACAGTAATGTCTGGGGGAGTTTCAAACCCGCTGCCAATCACCAAAACAAGGCAAATGCTCTCCTAATTTTACAACAAATTGGATTACGTTCAGCGAGGCCCAGAGTGCAGAGAGTAATAGGAACTGGAAGGTCCCACTGGTGGGCAAGTAGGAGGGGTGTGGGGAAACCGGTCCATTCACATGCAATCAGCTGTGGCTCGGTGGGTAACACTTCCACCTCTGGGTCGGTAGGCCGTGGAGTCCCACTCCAGAGACTCGAGCACAAAAATCCAGGCTGACATCCAGTACAATGATGAGGGAGCGCTGCACTGTCGGAGGTGCCGTCTTTCAGATGAGACATTAAACCGAGGCCCCGGTCTGCCCTCTCAAGTGGTCGTAAAAGATCCCGTGGTAATTTCGAAGAGGAGCAGGAGAGTTATCCCCGCTGTCCTGGGGCCAATATTCACCCGTCAACCAGCATCACTAAAACTGATTAGCTGGTCGTTATCACACTGCTGTCTATGGGATTTTGCTGTGTCCCATCAAACACTCCCAAGGCAGGTACAGCATGGGGTCAGATACAGAGTAAAGCTCCCTCTGCACTGTCCCATCAAACACTCCCAGGGCAGGTACAGCATGGGGTCAGATACAGAGTAAAGCTCCCTCTGCACTGTCCCATCAAACACTCCCAAGGCAGGTACAGCATGGGGTCAGATACAGAGTAAAGCTCCCTCTGCACTGTCCCATCAAACACTCCCAGGGCAGGTACAGCATGGGGTCAGATACAGAGTAAAGCTCCCTCTGCACTGTCCCATCAAACACTCCCAGGGCAGGTACAGCATGGGGTCAGATACAGAGTAAAGCTCCCTCTGCACTGTCCCATCAAACACTCCCAAGGCAGGTACAGCATGGGGTCAGATACAGAGTAAAGCTCCCTCTGCACTGTCCCATCAAACACTCCCAGGGCAGGTACAGCATGGGGTCAGATACAGAGTAAAGCTCCCTCTGCACTGTCCCATCAAACACTCCCAAGGCAGGTACAGCATGGGGTTAGATACAGAGTAAAGCTCCCTCTACACTGTCCAATCAAACACTGCCAGGTCAGGTACAGCGCAGGTTAGATACAGAGTAAAGTTCCCTCTACACTGTCCCATCAAACACTCCCAGGGCAGGTACAGCACGGGGTTAGATACAGAGTAAAGCTCCCTCTACACTGTCCCATCAAACACTCCCAGGGCAGGTACAGCACGGGGTTAGACACAGAGTAAAGCTCCCTCTACACTGTCCCATCAAACACTCCCAGGGCAGGTACAGCACGGGGTTAGATACAGAGTAAAGCTCCCTCTACACTGTCCCATCAGCTTAATTCTCCTCTGAGAATCACTGCACAGGAGTGATTCATGAGCTGTGAGCACATGCTCAAGCTAGCGCTCCTCTGTGTAAATTATACATTAATGGGAAATTATCTTTTTTGTCTGGTGTTGGAATCTCTCCTGAACTGAATGCGATGATCGTATCATCTCACTCCCTCACTCCATCACAGCAGGCGCGAGGGGTCAAATGGCCAACTCCTGCTCCGAACACTTGAATTCTTATCTCAGCTCACTCTGGCATCTTGTCAATGCTAATTCTCCACCACACAAATATATTCATTTCATTCTTCACCCAACTCATTTTTATTAGCAATTCCAATCACCTCACTGGCTCACTCCTTTGGAGTTTAGAAGAATGAGAGGTGATCTTATTGCAACATATAAGATTCTGAGGGGGCTTGACAGGGTAGATGCAGAGAGGATGTTTCCCCTCATGGGTGAATTTAGAACCAGGGGACATAGGTTCAGAATAAGGGGCCGCCCATTTAAAACGGAGA
Source organism: Pristiophorus japonicus (assembly GCF_044704955.1). Classification (NCBI taxonomy): domain Eukaryota; kingdom Metazoa; phylum Chordata; class Chondrichthyes; family Pristiophoridae; genus Pristiophorus; species Pristiophorus japonicus. Next base: position 19,772,868 of record NC_092002.1, on the reverse strand, counting down.
TGAGGAGGAATTTCTTCTCTCAGAGGGTCGTGAATCTTTGGAATTCTCTGCCCCAAAGAGCTGTGGAGGCTGGGTCATTGAGTATATTTAAGGTGGAGATAGACAGATTTTGAACGATACGGGAGTCAAGGGTTATGGGGAGCGGGCGGGGAAGTGGAGCTGAGTCCATGATCAGATCAGCCATGATCTTATTGAATGGCGGAGCAGGCTCGAGGGGCCGAATGCCTTACTCCTGCTCCTAGTTCTCATGTTCCTCTCACCTCATTCTCTGTGGGACGTTGGCTGCAAGGACAGCTCATTGAGTGTTCCAGGGCCCGCACACCGACAGAGGGTAATTGGTGGGATTGGGACCCGAGGGTGTCTCGCTTTGGGGAAGAGGAGGGGAGAGGGGAGAGGGGAGAGGGGATATCCAGGTGGGTGAGGTCTCCACTTCTCCTGTGGGGTTCAGGGAACCTCCTGTTCCCCTTGGCACCATACCGGAATGGAAACACTCGCTCCCTCGGCCTCTTCTGGGGCAGATCCTTCTGGAGACAGACAGCTACTTCCCCACTCCGGCCTGAGATACAATTGCAGTCGGGTCTCGCTGACAAGGGCTCTCAACTTGCATAGATCACCTCGCCCGTCCCCCGCCTCTCCCGGCTTTGGGCAGTCTCAGGAGCATAGCTTAAAATTGTCGAGGGTGCGATTATGGCAGCTCCACAAAGGGTGAATAAATGGGGGAAATCCGGCGTCCATGCCTCGGGGCACGGTGCTTTATCACGGAGATCCACCAAACTTTTCAAACCCCTTCCATCCTCAGTATTTTCAAACTTCCCCCCTCAGACTCCCCCTCCCCCTCCTCCACCCCCTTCAGACACTGCCTCCTCCCCACCCCCCTTCAGACACTGCCCCCTCCCCACCCCCCTTCAGACACTGCCCCCACAGATTCCCCCCAAATCTCCTCCATTGTCAGACTTCCCCCTTCAGACACCCCCTCCCCCACCCCTTCAGACTCCCCCACCCCCACCCGCTCACCTTCAGACTTCCCCTCCCCCTCCCCCACCCCCTCAGACTCACCCTCTCAGACTCTCCCTCCCCCACCCCCACCACTTCAGACTCCACCGAACCCCCTGCCCCCTCAGATTCCCCGCCAGTCTCCCCCCTGTCAGACTCACCCTCCCCACCTTCAGACCCCACTTCATACCCCTCTCCTCTCAAACTCCTGCCTCCCCCCCTTTCATCAGACACCATCCCCTCAGACTCACCCCCCCATCATCAGAGACCGCCCCCTCAGATCTCCCCCACCCTCCCGTCAGACACCGCCCCCTCAGTCTCCCCTCCCTGTCCCGTCAGACACCGCCCCCTCAGTCTCCCCTCCCTCTCCCGTCAGACACCGCCCCCTCAGTCTCCCCCACTCTCCCGTCAGACACCGCCCCCTCAGATCTCACCCACCCTCCTGTCAGACACCGCCCCCTCAGTCTCCCCCACTCTCCCGTCAGACACCGCCCCCTCAGATCTCCCCCACCCTCCCGTCAGACACCGCCCCCTCAGTCTCCCCCACTCTCCCGTCAGACACCGCCCCCTCAGATCTCCCCCACCCTCCCGTCAGACACCGCCCCCTCAGACTCCCCTCCCTGTCCCGTCAGACACCGCCCCCTCAGATCTCCCCCACCCTCCTGTCAGACACCGCCCCCTCAGTCTCCCCCACTCTCCCGTCAGACACCGCCCCCTCAGTCTCCCCTCCCTGTCCCGTCAGACACCGCCCCCTCAGATCTCCCCTACCTCTCCCGTCAGACACCATCCCCTCAGTCTCCCCTCCCTCTCCCGTCAGACACCGCCCCCTCAGATCTCCCCCACCCTCCCGTCAGACACCACCCCCTCAGATCTCCCCCACCCTCCCGTCAGACACCGCCCCCTCAGTCTCCCCCACTCTCCCGTCAGACACCGCCCCCTCAGATCTCCCCCACCCTCCCGTCAGACACCATCCCCTCAGATCTCCCCCACCCTCCCGTCAGACACCGCCCCCTCAGTCTCCCCCACTCTCCCGTCAGACACCACCCCCTCAGATCTCCCCCACCCTCCCGTCAGACACCGCCCCCTCAGTCTCCCCCACTCTCCCGTCCCGTCAGACACCGCCCCCTCAGATCTCCCCCACCCTCCCGTCAGACACCATCCCCTCAGATCTCCCCCACCCTCCCGTCAGACACCGCCCCCTCAGTCTCCCCCACTCTCCCGTCAGACACCGCCCCCTCAGACTCCCCCACTCTCCCGTCAGACACCGCCCCCTCAGTCTCCCCTCCCTCTCCCGTCAGACATCGCCCCCTCAGTCTCCCCCACTCTCCCGTCAGACACCGCCCCGTCAGTCTCCCCTCCCTGTCCCGTCAGACACCGCCCCCTCAGACTCCCCCACTCTCCCGTCAGACACCGTCCCCTCAGATCTCCCCTACCTCTCCCGTCAGACACCGCCCCCTCAGTCTCCCCCACTCTCCCGTCAGACACCGCCCCCTCAGATCTCCCCTACCTCTCCCGTCAGACACCGCCCCCTCAGACTCCCCCCATTCAAATCCCACCCTTCAGTCTCCGCCCTTCAAACCCCACCCCTTCACCCTTTGGCCTTTCTGTCTTCAAGTCCCATCTCCTCAAAGCTCTACCTGTTCCAATCCATGTGCTTCCAATTCCTATCCTGTCAAACCTCCACCTTCCAAACCCTCGGCTCCTCCAACGTCTGCCCCTCCAGGCCCCCACCCCCTCAACCTCCACCCCATCACAATCCCTGGACTTCAAACCCTCTGGCTTCACGAAGAGCCTGTTCAAACCTTAGCCCCATCGAATCCTCGCCCCCCCGAGCCGCAGCCTCCTCAGTCTGTGCCGAGCGTAACTACTGCCCCAACAAAACACTCGTAGAATCTTCCGACACTGTGAACAGAACCTCTGTCGAAGACTCAGCTCCCTAAAGGAAGCAGTGTAATGAGGTCCCTACCTAGGAGATGAGATGGAATCCAGACTGCGCAGAGACCCTGAAGGTAGTCACACATCTTGCTGCTCTAGCGTCTCCCAATATCCCAGATTCCCAACACCAGGCCCAGCGTTACCGATGGAGCGGCTGCCTGTCCGTGTGTGACAATGAGAACATGATGTTCAGCCCGGGTGTCCAACACAATCCTCCGAGTCAGCAGTTCCAAGCCCGGCTCCACACTCTGTCGCCCTGTTTCAATAGTTTAACCCTCTCAGGCTGACAGCCGATTGTTCTCAACAATGAGGGAGTTTACCCAAAAAAACACACACACACACACACACACACACACACACACACTGCTCAGAGTTCAAACCGCTTGGGATCAGGAGAGAGCTCGGGATCAGGATCATGATCGGGATCAGAAGAGAGCTTGGGATTGGGATCGGGATCGGGATCAGTATTGGGATCAGGCCAGAGCTAGAATTGAATAGTGAAGTTTTGCTAAACCTGTATTGAACCTTGATTAGACCACACTTAGAGCATTGCGTACAGTTCTGGTCGCCATATTATAAAAAGCATATAGAGGCACTGGAGAGGGTGCAGAGAAGATTTACAAGGATGATACAAGAACTGCGAGGTTATACCCATCAGGAAAGGATGAACAGGCTGGGTCTCTTTTCTCTTGAAAAAAGAAGGCTGAGGGGTGACCTAATAAATGTCTTTAAAATGATGAAAGGTTTTGATCGAGTGGATACAGATAGAATGTTTCCACTTGTGGGGAAGAGCATAACTAGAGGCCATCAATATCAGATCGTCACCAAGAAATCCAATGGGGAATTCAGAAGAAACTTCTTTGCCCAGAGAGTGGTGAGAATGTGGATCTCGCTGCCACAGGGAGTGGTTGAAGCGAATAGTATCGATGCATTTAAGGGGAGGCTGGACAAGTATATGGGGGAGAAGGGAATAGAGGGTTATGCTGATAGATTTAGATGAGGACAGACGGGAGGAGGCTCGAGTGGAGCATAAACACCAGCATGGACTGGTTGGGCCGAATGGCCTGTTTCTGTGCTGTATATCCAATTTAATTCTAAACTTGGGATCAGTACACAACTCAATCCTCCCTGGAGTCAATCCCACTTTCCAAATGCTAGGATACATGGGCTGTGTGGTAGCGGGGCTCTGTGTGTCAGGAAATGTGATACACTCCTGTCGTCTATCGGGACATTTAATTTCAAGTGTCAATGTTGCAAATGGGCGCCGTGTTAATCGGTGCTTCAATCAGTACCGCATTCCGAACATTGGAGACTCAGGGTCACTCTTGGCCTGTTGCACAGTAAAATTGCACAGGACGATGAAATGCCTGGCGCTCCCTGGAACCTCTGGGTACAACCCTCATCGCATTGAAGAAATACTTGGACGTGCGCTTGAAGTGCCGTAACTTAGAGGGCTACCGACCAAGAGCTGGAAAGTGGGAGTAGGCTGGGTAACTCTTTTTCGGCCGGCGTGGACACGATGGGCTGAATGGCCTCCTTCTGTGCCGTTAATTTCTATGATTCTACGATCATTTTTAATTGGATGTGGGCGTCGGTAGCAAGGCCAGCATTTATTGACCCATAAAACGGAGTGGCTTGTTCAGTTATTTCAGCGGCAACCATGTTGGTGTGGGACTGGGGTCACATATAGGCCAGACCAGATAAGGGCAGCAGATTTCATTTCCTGAGGGACATTAGTGAAGCAGATGGGTTTTGATGACAATCTAATAGTTTCACTTTTACTGATACCAACTTTTTATTTCCAGATTTAAGCTGAATTCAAATTAGCAAATGGGATTTGAACTTGCGTTCTGTGGATTATCTGCCCAGCAACAAAACCACTACATCACTGTACCCAACACTGGAACAACAGAACCACTACATCACTGTACCCAACACTGGAACAGCAGAACCACTACATCACTGTACCCAACACTGGAACAACAGAACCACTACATCACTGTAGCCAACACTGGAACAACAGAACCACTACATCACTGTACCCAACGCCGGAACAACAGAACCACTACATCACTGTACCCAACACTGGAACAACAGAACCACTACATCACTGTACCCAACACTGGAACAACAGAACCACTGCTTCACTGTACCCAACACTGGAACAACAGAACCACTACATCACTGTACCCAACACTGGAACAACAGAACCACTACATTACTGTACCCAACACTGGAACAACAGAACCACTGCTTCACTGTACCCAACACTGGAACAACAGAACCACTACATCACTGTACCCAACACTGGAACATCAGAACCACTACATCACTGTACCCAGCGCCGGAACATCACTGTACCCAATGCCAAAGCAACAGTCAACGGCCCCACATCTTCCTGTGACAGCAAATTCCCACAGATAATGCTTGAGGAACCTCACAGGGGTACCTAAGGTAATGAACTAAAAAATGCAGCAGATCACATCAATCGACGTGTGACATTGGGACACGGACGCAGATTCAAACTAGTAACGGGCAAACTTCAAACTGGTGCTTCACACCGAGGGCAAATTTACACTACACTGTGGCTTCGATGTTAAAAAGAGAGAAAGAGAGAGAGAGAAAGAGAAAGCGAGTGAGAGAGAGAGGGAGAGAGAAAGAGAGAGAGAGAAAGAGAGAGAGAGAGAAAGAGAGAAAAAGAGAGAAAGCGAGGGAAGGAAGGAAGGAAGGAAAGAAAAGAAAGGAAGCCAATTTGCGCACAGCAAGCTCCCACAAACAGCAATGTGATAATGATCCAGATAATCTGTTTTTAGTGATGTTGATTGAGGGATAAATATTGGCCAGGACACCGGGGATAACTCCTCTGCTCTTCTTCAAAATAGTCCCATGGGATCTTTTACATCCACCTGAGAGAACAGACGGGGCCTCGGTTTAACACCTCATCTGAAAGACGGCACCTCCAACAGTGCAGCACTCCCTCAGCTCTGCACTGGAGTATCAGCCCAGATTTATATGCTCAAGTCCCTGGAGTGGGACTCGAACCCACAACCGTCTGACTCAGAGGCAAGAGTGCTGCCCACTGAGCCACAGCTGACACGAAGGGTGCATATACGCTACAAGTCCTACTTCACACTAAGGATGCAGTTACACTACGAGCATGGCTTCACGCTGACACTAGTCACAGTGTGAATGCAGCCGCACACAGTCTGGCCCCGACCCTGACCCCGAATGAAATGGGACTGGGATTCCCAGAGAACGGAGTCTCGCTCCACTTCAGTTGGGAACCCGTTCTGGCCTTCACACCTAACTTACCCAGAGTTAGCGTCACTGTGCAGTGGCTATCAATTGCATCAACATTGACTATATGGAGTGTCAGCACACTGTGAGAATGGGGAGATGCTGTGATGGGGACAGGGGGCTTCTCTGGTTATATGCCCCAAAAGTGCGCAGGCACTCTCACCCTTGCACCCCATGGCTCTCCGCCCCCTGCCCAGTGGATTTTCTTCATGTGGGTGCCTGGACAATTAGTGTTAGAAGTCTATGCGACCAGGGATAGCATCACAGCTGAGCCTGACCTGCCCACATTATACAGAAGTTGTGCTGTAGGATCCAGTCCCCCCTCCCCCCCCGACTCACTGCTCCCGGGGCAGGATCCCACCTTCCCCACTCACTGCTCCCGGGGCAGGATCCCACCTTCCCCACTCAATGCTCCCGGGGCAGGATTCCACCTTCCCCAGTCCCCCCTCACCCTGTGGCTGGCTGCTCGCACCCCCAAGGGACAGGATCCACACACCCCCCACGGCAAGATCCCCTCTGAATCCCCCCCATGCTCGGGGCTAGTGACACCCCTCGTTCCCCCCGGCCCCCTCCAATCAGCTGTTGTGAGACAGATCGCAGTGCCACTCCATGCAGTGCCACTCCCGGACAGTGCCACTCCCGGACAGTGCCACGCCAGATAGTGCCGCGCTCCAGACAGTGCCCACTCCCGGACAGTGCCACGCTCCGGACAGTGCCACTCCCGGACAGTGCCACTCCAGGCAGTACCCAGCTCCAAGCAGTGCCCACTCCTGGGCAGTGCCACTCTGGACAGTGCCACTCCTGGACAGGGCCATGACGGACATTACCACTCCGTACAGTGCCCAACTCCAGACAGTGCCCACTCCCGGACAGTGCCCACTCCCAGACAGTGCCATGACGGACATTACCACTCCCGGACAGTGCCCAACTCCGGACAGTGCCCACTCCGGACAGTGCCTTGATGGACAGTACCATGACGGACAGTACCATGACGGACAGTGCCCAACTACGGACAATGCCACTCCGGACAGTGCCACTCCGGACAGTGCCGTCACCCACTGATGCGGGGAAGCTCTGGGGGGACGAGCCCAGTTGCCGTGCTCGGTATTGCTCCGGTTTGCCCGCAGTCATTCTTTAATTGTCTCCCCGTCTCGCTGTCCTGGGACCAATGTGCCTGCTGCCCCCAGAGATTCCATCTAGCCACATGACCCATTCCGTGCCCCCGACATTCCTGCCAGCTACCGCCCGCGCGCCTTCTATTGTTTCCAGAATGATTTCTAAGCCGAGGATTAGAGTCACTCGGCGATGTGTCACCAGATCGGTATCTTGTACATATCCGTGCTGCGTAACCCCAGGCAACCAGAGAAAGGGACAGAGACAGATGGGGCGATAAAGAGAGAGAGAGGAGTGAGAGAGATAGAGAGAGACAGAGTGACAGAGGTGGAGATAAACAGAGAGGGAGAGAAAGAGTGAGTGACAGAGGTGGAGATAAACAGAGAGGGAGAGAAAGAGTGAGTGACAGAGGGCGAGATAAACAGAGAGGGAGAGAAGGAGTGAGAGAGAGATGGAGAGATCAGAGCGACAGAGAGGGAAAGAAATAGAGAGAGAGAGAGAGAGAGAGTCAGTCAAAGAGACAGTCAGAGAAGGGGGGAGAGAGATGGAGGCAGAGAAAGTGTGGGAGAGAGAGGGAGAGAGAGAGAGAGAGAGAGAGAAAAAGAGGGCAGCAGAGAAAGAGAGCGAGAGATGGAGGCAGAGAAGCTGTGGGGCAGAGAGGGAGAGAGGGGGAGAGAGAGAGAGAGAAGCGAAGAAAGAATGAGAGAGGGAGAGAGGTGGAGAGAGAGAGCGAGAGAGACAGAGAAAGAGAAGGAGTGAGAGAGGCAGAGAGAGACAGACCGACAGAGATGAGGAGCAAGAGAGAGAGTCAGAGAATGAGTGGAAGAGAGATGGAGGGAGAGAGACAGTGACTGAAGGAGTGAGGGGAGAGAGAGCGAGCGAGACGGGGAACAGCTATATCCCAGCTCCATCAATGTCCCACCATGTTGATGGGAAATTGCAACACACACAATAGGTTAGACAAGTGCCACAACGAAAGGAGACTTGGCCCCAAGTGATGCCGGGCCACATGACCAGCATGAAGCGCTCAATAAATTCCAGCTCATTATCTGATCAGAGCTGGTTTACCCAGCGTTCGGGGCGAATGATGTCACCACAAACAACTCTCTGTGTTGTCACATTCCTTTCATTTATATTAAATGAGTGTCTTCAGTGACTTGGGGAGGCTGGGACCGTTCTCCTTCGAGAAGGTTAAGGGGTGATTTGACAGGTGTTCAAAATTAGAAAGGGTTTTGATAGAGTGAATAAGGAGACACTATGGCAGGAGTGTCGGTAACCAAAGGACACAGATTTAAGGTGATTAGCAAAAGAACCAGATGCGACATGAGGAGTCTATATATATTTTTTTACACACTGGGTTATTATGAGGTGGCGTGCACTGCCTGAAAAGAGAATTGGATAAATACTTGAAAAGGAAAAAAAATTGCGGGCTACAGGGAAAGAACAGGGCGAGTGGGACTAATGGGAGAGCTCTTTCAAAGAGCTGGCACAGGCATGATGGATTAAATGGCCTCCCTCTGTGAACTACATAAGAACATAAGAAATAGGAGCAGGAGTCGGCCATTTGGCCCCTCGAGCCTGCTCCGCCATTCAATAAGATCGTGGCTGATCTGATCTTGGCCTCAACTCCACTTCCCTGCCCGCTCCCCATAACCCTTGACTCCCCCATCGCTCAAAAATCTGTCTATCTCCACCTTAAATATATTTAATGACCCAGCCTCCACAGCTCTCTGCCGTAGAGAATTCCAAAGAATCACGCCCCTCTGAGAGAAGAATTTCCGTTTTAAATAGGCAGCCCCTTATTGTGAGACCATGCCCCCTAGTTCTAGATTCCCCCACGAGGGGAAACATCCTCTCTGCGTCTACCCTGTCCAGCCCCCTCAGAACCTTATACATTTCAATAAGATCACCTCTCATTCTTCTAAACTCCATTGAGTATAGGCCCAACCTTTCTTCACAAGACAACCCCCAACTCTGCCCCTTATCTCTGCACCGCACACTTCCCCAGAGAGACACACACTCCGGGTCTGCATCCTGGTCAGTGCTAAACTCAGCTGCAGCAGGAGCAGGGTACTTCCCAGAGCACTCTGGACTAGCGAGAGGTTAAAAAGCGGCCAGGGTCACTGCTCGTGGCCGGGGAACGCCGCTGGAAAGTACATGCCAGTGGCGATTCGACTAAGAACATGACCAGATGTACTGTGGGGCCTCCACTCAAATAGTCTGCTGATCATCACCATCAGGAGTCACAGCTGAAGAATGGTCACTGCAGGCACCTTTGGAGCTGTGCTTCAGGAGGACTGAAGAGTACAAAAATACAAGCTTCCTGTCATAAACGCCACGTGACAGTGAGTGTAAGGCAATCTCTTAAACTCAATTAAATGATTCCTCGTGATTCAGGCTCGAGCGTGTTGTCCCAATGCAAGTTTGTTTGGAATGAGCACTTCGAAGATCTCCTCAACCGAGACTCTGCCTTTGACTCGAGTGTTCTCGACTCCATCCCGCAGCATGCGATCCGCCACCACCTCAGTGAGACCCCAACACTGCACCAGGTAGAAAAGGCCATAAGGCAGCTAAAAAACAACAAGCCTTCGGGAGCGGATGGAATCCCTGCTGAGGCACTGAAGTATGGCGGAGAGGTACTGCTGGCACGGATACATGACCTCATCTCTGTCATCTGGAGGGAGCAGAGCATGGTGGGAGATCTCAGAGATGCAGTGATCGTGACCATCTTTAAAAAAGGGGACAAGTCCGACTGCGGCAACTACAGAGGTATCTCCCTGCTATCAGCCACTGGGAAAGTCGTCGCTGGAGTCCTCCTCAACCGTCTTCTCCCCATGGCCGAGGAGCTCCTCCCGGACTCGCAGTGCGGATATCGTCCCCTCCGGGGCACAACGAACATGATTGTTGCAGCGCGACAGCTGCAGGAAAAATGCAGGGAGCAGCGCCAGCCCTTATACATGGCCTTCTTCGACCTTACAAAGGCCTTTGACACTGTCAGCCGCGAGGGTCTATGGAGCGTCCTCCTCCGTTTCGGATGCCCCCAAAAGTTCGTCACCATCCTCCACCTACTCCATGATGACATGCAGGCCGTGATCCTTACCAACGGATCCACTACAGACCCAATCCACATCCGGATCGGGATCAAACAGGGCTGCGTCATTGCCCCAACCCTCTTCTCAATCTTCCTCGCTGCCATGCTCTACCACACAGCCGACAAGCTTCCCGCTGGAGCGGAACTAAACTACAGAACCAGTGGGAAGCTGTTCAACCTTCGCCATCTCCAGGCCAGGTCCAAGACCACCCCAACCTCTGTCGTCGAGCTACAGTACGCGGAAGACGCCTGCGTCTGTGCACATACAGAGGCTGAACTCCAGGACATAATCGATGTATTTACTGAGGCGTATGAAAGCATGGGCCTTATGCTAAACATCATTAAGACAAAGGTCCTCCATTAACCTGTCCTTCCCGCACAGTGCTGCCCCCCAGTCATCAAAGATCCATGGCGCGGCCCTGGACAACGTGGACCACTTCCTATATCAACAAGAGCAGGCATTGACGACGAGATTCAACACCGCCTTCAGCCGCCTGAGGAAAAGAGTGCTTGAAGACCAGGCCCTCAAAACTGCCACCAAGCTCATGGTCTACAGGGCTGTAGTAACACCCACCCTCCTGTATGGCTCAGAAACATGGACCATGTACAGTAGACACCACCAACGATGTCTCCGCAAGATCCTACAAATCCCCTGGGAGGATAGATGCACCAACATCAGCGTCCTCGACCAGGCCAACATCCCCAGCATCGAAGCACTGACCACACTTGATCAGCTCCGCTGGGCAGGCCACCTAGTTTGCATGCCAGACACGAGACTCCCAAAGCAAGCGCTCTACTTGGAACTCCTTCACGGCAAACGAGCCAAAGGTGGGCAACAGAAACATTACAAGGACACCTTCAAAGCCTCCCTGATAAAGTACAACATCCCCACTGACACCTGGGAGACCCTGGCCAAAGACTAAGTGGAGGAAGCGCATCCGGGAGGGTGCTGAGCACCTGGAGTCTCATCGCCGAGAGCATGCAGAAACCAAGCGCAGGCAAACCTGTGCCACCCACCCCTTTCCCTCGACTATCTGTCCCACCTGTGACAGGGATTGTGGTTCTCGTATTGGACTGTTCAGCCACCTAAGAACTAATGTTAAGAGTGGAAGCAAGTCTTCCTCGATTCCAACGGACTGCCTATGATGTTACTTATACGCCAATTGTATAATAACCAATGCAGCGATACAATAGAGTCAAGACAGCCTGGCTTCCTGCAGAACCAAGGTGTTCAAGCTTGGCCTCCGTAGGTGTTAGACTGCCGACCGTCCTGGGAACTCCGCCCAAGGATGCTACCTGTTCTTTGTATCCCTCTTTTATCATCGGTCACGTTCAAAAACCTTCTAGCCATCCTTAAAGTGCCCTCCCCTTTAATGAGAGTCCTATCACATGGTGCCCAGAATTGAGTTTCCTACTCAACAAACCTCCAGACTGGACATGATAGCCATCTTGATGGTTTAACTGTTAATCAGTTTAATCTCACATCCTGCCTTTACACAGTGACTGCACTCCAAAAGTGCTTCATTGGCTCTAAAGCGCTTTGAGACGTCCAGTGGTCGTGAAAGGCGCTATAGAAATGCAAGTCTTTTTTTTATTTAACATTACAAAAGGAACGGATTGAGCTAGACAATCCCAGAGAGTTAATGTGATACTGCTTGGGTACTTCCCTTGTTCTGGCCAATTCCTTTGTTCTGGCCAATTCCTGATACTCGCACCTCACATGTGATGTAGCCATCCTGTCTGCTACTTGCTACTCCCCATTGTCCCAACTAATCGCCAATGTTAGCAAATCCAAATTGGACAATGGCCGAGAGACGTGATTGGGGGGACCTGACATAGAAGCAAGTTCTAACAGTGAACCCCAGGATGTCGTGTACCTCTGACTGCAGTACTGGCAGGGGCCAGGAGGAGGCCCTATTGTCGGACAGGCAATGTGCGTGGGAGGAGTTACTCAGAGTGCTGTATATTCTATCATTTTTAGTACCAGGGACCAGCTGCATTTCTGCGAGAACCTTCAGTGGAGAGTTTGGTCCCTATACAAAAAAGGATATTGAAAGCGAGAAATGCAAGACTTGCCTCACCTAAGTAGAGGGGCCAGAATTGCCCCTTTCAAGAAGGCCTCTGATGGCGGGAAAGCGGGGCACGGAATGGCCGCCGACTCGCTGCAGAGGGACCATTTTTGAAATTGCCTTTGCTAAGGTTTGGGGCGGTGTCCGGGACCGTGCCGCTCGTTTTCCCGCCGCGGCGTACAAACCCTTTACCGTCTGGCGGGGACGCCCTTCTGAAATTGCCCCACGGGAGCAGACCCACCCCTGGCCGGTGCCGACAGCTTTTTCTGTCGGAGCATAGTGTGCAAAATTCCGGTGCGGCCGCCATTAAAGGGGAGGGCGTACTGTCGCGGACGCCATCTTATTTTTGTTTTGCCGTCCGACTGCCAGCGCCCTCTTCGGCCTCATGATGCATCAAAGCGCTTCACAGCCAATGAAGTACTTTTGACATGCAGTCACTGCTGTAATGTAAGAAACACGGCAACCAATTTGCGCACAGCAAGCTGCCACAGACAGCAACCTGACAATGACCCAGATCAGCTGTTTCAGTGATGCTGGCTGAGGGATAAATATTGACCCCAGGACACTGGGGAGAATTCCCCTGATCTTTGTCGAAATGTCGTGGGATCTTTTACGTCCACTCGAGCGCACGGACAGGGCCTCGGTTGAACGTTGCATCCGAAAATTGTGACTTGTGTACATTTATTATGGAAACTGCTCAGTACAGCGAGTGCCTCAAGCAGGTACGTCATACCCACACCTCTTTCACCTTGCAGGGAATCACAGCTATCGACCCATGTGAGGATGTGTGTCTCGTTACATTAGCGGGCGGGTGATTTGCAAAGAGAGCCACTTCTCTCTCCCCCGGCAGAGGCAGTAGTCGGACACTGCCGATTGCAAGCTTTGCTTTCCTTTCTTAAACAAAAAAATTACTCAGGCTACAAAATAAAAGCAACATTCGAAGGCGAAAGCAGGGCAGTGAAAAGACCCAAGACTGATCCCTAGTGGCAAAAGGGATGAATGACAAGGAACGACTTGGGTGGGGGGGGCATTTTAGCTTCCTCCACCCTGCTGAAACCAGGCAGGCAGTTAAAATTGAGCGGGTAAAATACTCACCCTTCTGTTATTAAATTGCCTGAATTTTCAGGTGCACAAGTCATGTGGGAGCCACTAGCATTAATGCAAATGGGGTCCTATTGATACCCAGAGACCTCAAGAGCTACAGGCAGGTGAGAAGACGGCTAGACATTTACAGGTAGGTTTATACTCTCCTTCATTGGGCCAGGAGAAAAGGAAAATCAGAGGGCTTCACCCACAGGGTAAATCTAACCCTCCCCTCCCCTCCCCTCCCCTGAGGGGGGTTTATTCCCACCTGTAATGCATTTGCTTCATGGGTTCTTTGCATAAGCATTCATAGTAACACATTGCTATTAAGAACTAGTTGGTTTATTAACAGCAAAGGTTTAACAATCACATCACAAAACGTATGAGATTATGAGGGGGCTTGATGAGGTGGATGCAGAAGGGATGCTTCCACTGATAGGGGAAGACTAGAAATAGGGGGCATAATCATAGGGGAAGACTAGAAATAGGGGGCATAATCGTAGAAGGGGACGCCCCTTTAAAACTGAGATGAGGAGAAATTTCTTCTCCGAGGGTTATAAATCTGTGGAATTCACTGCCTCAGAGAGCTGTGGAAGCTGGGACATTAAGAAACTGTATTTTTGTCTTAAATTTATTCAAACAATAAGGGGATAGGGGGTTATGGGGAGCAGGCAGGGAAGTGGAGCGGAGTCCATGATCAGATCAGCCATGATCGTATTGAATGGCAGAGCAGGCTCGAGGGGCCGTATGGCCTACTCCTATTTCTTATTAGCAGTTCATCCACTAGGCTCACAACTGAATACCTGATCATGGATCCCCTGAACCTAACTGGCTGGGGTTTTATTGAATCTTGTGAACATGACGTGACTGGCTAGTTGGCATGGTGTACAAGGTGTGAGATGTGAGTGTGAAGCTTGCAACAGTGGTAAGTGTGTGAGGGTGGTGTGAAGCTATGATTGTGAGGTACGAGTCTTGATTGCGAGAGATTGTTTGCAGGTGAGTGATGGGGGTGTGATGCATTCAGCAATGTACGAGGCTAGTGAGGCAGTTGGTGGAATATGGCATTTGAAGATGGTCATTCACCTTGACCACTTGCGTGAGGTCATTAAACTTCTTCCAGTACTGGATCCAGGTCCGAGGGGAAAAGACTGGTGGCACTGACTGTTTCAGCGATCTCCTCCCATTGCCTTTGACCAGTGTGGCTGGAAGACCACCTGAGGGGAGAGGACCTCTCTCCTCCTGTAGATCGCCTGCACCAAGGCCTCCAATGCTGCATCAGAGAACAAAAGTGCACTTTCTCTGTCCTGTTGAGACATTGCAAGTAGAGGTAGCAATCAGAATAGAGGTGCTTCTCCCCTAAAGTACCTTTCCATTAAGAAGTGCACACAGCCCATCACTCTGCAGGCACCCATTAAATAAAGTACAGGCTTCCCACAATATTGGGCCTCCTATTAGGAGCGCTGAGCTAACT
The DNA here is from genome assembly GCF_044704955.1 of Pristiophorus japonicus. Classification (NCBI taxonomy): domain Eukaryota; kingdom Metazoa; phylum Chordata; class Chondrichthyes; family Pristiophoridae; genus Pristiophorus; species Pristiophorus japonicus. The sequence goes on along the minus strand of NC_092002.1, from coordinate 19,757,816 downwards.
AGCCTGGCGTGGCTGCTCCTGGCCCAGAGTTTAAAATACCCGTGTTGGGCTGTTAAGGAGGCCATTTTGGAATTTGAGAACAGAAACAGTGAATCAAAAATATTGATTTAAGTTAAAGTGCGAGAGGAGAGCAGGAGGATACAGATTCAAGATAGTAAATTTAGGACAAAGCAGGAAATTCTTCAGAGTGTGGGGTGAATACTGTAGAATATAGACATTCTATAAAAGATGTTTTCTGAAGGCCATTGTTTAATGATGATCTCGGCATACTTGCATCGTGTATAGGTAGTAGATTCTAAATTACGGAGTAACCCTACCATAGCTTTAAACATTGCAGCTCCCATGTGCTAGGATAGTGCAATTATTGTACTAAAAGGAGAGACCGGTAGGAGATAGGAGGCATTAGATCATTAGGTACTAGCTTTCAAAAAAAAGGAGAATCCGAAACTCCCAAGGTGTCTCTAGACTCACCGATAGTCAGTTTGGGTTCCGTCAGGACCACTTGGCTCCAGACCTCACCCAACCATGGACAAAATGAATTCCAGAGATGAGGGGAGAGTGACTGCCCTTAACAAGGCAACATTTGACCAAGTGTGGCATCAAGAAGCCCTAGTAAAACTGGTCAATGGGAATCAGGGGGAAAACTCTCCACTGGCTGGAGTCAGACCTAGCACAAAGGAAGATAGTTAGAGACCAATCATCACAGGCCCAGGACATCGCTGCAGGAGTTCCTCAGGGCAGTGTCCTAGGCCCAACCATCTTCAGCTGTTTCAACAATGACCTTCCCTCCATCATCAAAGGTCAGAAGTGGGGATGTTCACAGCAGTGTTCAGTTCCATTCGCAGCTCCTCAGCTAATGAAGCAGTACATGCCTGCATGCAGCAAGACCTAGACGATATCCAGGTTTGGGCTGATAAGTGGCAAGTAACATTCGCACCACACAATCTGCAGGATGAACTGCAGCAACTCCCAAACTCACAACCTCCACTAGCCAGAAGGACAAGGGCAGCAGGCGCATGGGACCAGCATCACATCCACGTTCCCCTCCAAGTCACACACCATCCAGATTGGGGCATATATTCACTGTTCCTTCACAGCCTCGAGGGAGTTGCAGGCTTTTGGCCTACAGAGCAACACTGTATGCAGCAATTCAAGGCAGTGGTCCACCAGAGAGCAACTTTGGCTTGGTAATGAGAGCCTTGCCAGTGACATGCACACCCCAAGAATGAAAAAGGAGTCAAACTCCTTCACCTCCTGACTCCCCAAAGCCTTTCCACCATCTACAAAAGGCACAAGTCAGGAGTGTGATGTAACACTCCACTTGCCTGGATGAGTGCAGCTCCACTACCACAAGAAGCTCGACACCTTCCAGGACAAAGCAGCCTGTTTTGATTGGCACCCCATCCACCATTCATTCCCTCCACCACCACCGGCGCACCGTGGCTGCATTGTGTACCATTATTTGGTAGTTTTCTCAGGCGTGCCGAAAACACACCTACAAGTTCTGGACGATAGGGATTCGATAGACAGATCAGACTCTGGGACACGTTTTTCGGGCTCAACCGTATTGTGTTTAATAAGATTACAACCACTCAAACAGTGCAACACAGTACAACCCTGGCTTAGTTACCACGGCTTAATTAAAAAACCCGCCCATAAAATAAGCTAACCCAGGACCCCTCCCAGCACTAAACACCTTGGGTTTGGTTAGGACTTATAATCACCCACTCACACAGCTAAGTGGTCTTGCAGGTGTGTCGATGGTAGGCAATATGCTCACCCTGATCGCCCATTGTCTTGCTTGCAGCTTCTTCCTGTACGCCTCACTCCTGAACTTACTTCCTCCTGTGCTGCAGCTTGTTACAAAGTGGCTCCTTAAATCCTCAAAACCCATCACCTTTTCTCCTGCAAATACTGACCGATGGATTGAGTCTGGTGATATGTCTGGACCCCGTGGCCTGGAGTCACTTGTAGCCTTTGAAATCTGTGAAAAACTATATTCCATTTTCTCGCTCCCAGACCTTGCATCTGAAGAGACAATGGATGCTGATTACTGGATGTCTGTTGTTTCCAGAGTTGATGGCCCACATCAGCAGGTAGTGGGTTTCGATCTCAAACCGATCTTGCTTAACTGGCTTATCTCCTGGAAGACAATGGCCCGGCCATTTCCTGCCTTGCACCAGTAATAATGCGAAGGCATAGCGTCTCTCAGTATAGTGTTCCCAGTAATCACTTTAGATGGTGATGACAATCAGCCTGGGTTCCCTTCCACCCAGCCGATCGGTGTGAAATGTTCGTTTGCATATGAACGCACTTTACTCCTACCCCCACAAGCTTGACAGTTCTTTCTTAGGGTTTTGGATTTAAGGATTTAAAGTATTGTTCATAAAATAGCCAGAAAGCTGGTGCTACACCATCTACAAGATGCACTGCAGCAACTCACCAAGGCTTCTTCAGCAGCACCTCCCAAACCAGTGACCTTCACCACCTCAAAGGTGAAGGGCAGCAGGCACATGGGGACACCACCTCCAAGTCTCACCATCCTGACTTGGAAATATAATCGGCCGTTCCTTCATCGTTGCCGGGTCAAAATCCTGGAACTCCCTCCCCAACAGCACTGTGGGAGCACCTTCATCACATGGACTGCAGCAGTTCAAGGTAGTGGCTCATCACCTTTGAGGGGCAATTAGGGATGGGCAATAAATGCCAGCAACGCTCACATCCCAGGAACAAATTAAAAAAAAAAAAAAAAAAAAGAGTCCTGCTGTATGTGTACATGGTGCAAAGGAAAATAGTGGCAGACATCAGCCAGAAGTTAAGCAAGAGGCCCTGGGAAGGCAGAGTCCTGCAAACACAAAAGATTTCAGTTGTACTGAAATTCTCTCTCGGGGCTCGAGCCAAAATAGTCCCTGGGCAGTTCCATCCCCCATTGTCAAACTCCCAGGTCAGAGGGCAATGGGCACCACCCAAACATCCAGACAGCTCTCAAAACTGATGCACTTCCTTTTATAAATTAAAAAAAAGAGAAAACTATTAAAGCAAACTATAAAAAGGACAGCTTTCTGGCTGTGACTGCCTCTGTCTCTGATCTCAGAATTAGTTTATTGTACTAGGAGGGGATATGCAATAGGCTCCCTTCCGTTACCAAAAATAAGTTTAATTAGGAGCTTACTCATCTGGCAACTACAAGCTTCTGTAACAAGGAACAGAGCAGCTCTGGCTGGAGATTCAATCCAGACCCTTCTAATTTCACCCCTTCACAGGCCGAGTCAATCATTGGTCACACTGTACATACAAGCTGTGCAGACAGGGATTTAAAGCCACCAGTTAGCACCCCTGTTCTCCAGCCTATATGCAGGCACACGTGTGTACACACACAGCGCTGCACTCTAGTCATACAGCACCCGTCATCCTTTCATTTAGTGTCAGCCGTGGCTCAGTGGGCAGCACTCACCTCAGGAAATCAGAAGGTTGTGGGTTCATAGTCCCATTCCAAGACACTGGAGCACACGGCTAGGCTAACATTCTTCAGCAGTGCTGAGGGAGTGCCGCACTGTCGGAGGTGCTGTCTTTCGGATGAGACGTTAAACCAAGGCGCCGTCTGCTCTCTGGTGGATGCAAAACATCCCACGGCCACGGTTTTGAAGAGCAGGGGAGTTTTCCCTGGTGCCCTGGCCAATATTTATCCCTCAAATCAACATCACAAAACAGAGTAGTCTGGACATCACATTGCTACATGTGGGAGCTTGCTTTGCACAATTGGCTACATTAGTACAGTGACCACACTTCAAAAGTACTTGCATTGGCTGTAAAGTGCTTTGGGACATCAAGGTCAAGAAAGGTGCTTTTTAAATACAAATCTTTCCCCACCCACCCCTCAATGACTAAGGGGAGTCATATTATGGTTAGACTTTAACCACGCGGCCAAGTAAAAGAGCAGCCCCATGACCCAGCGCAGCGTTCCTCGACCTGCATGAAAACACTATCGGCATCCGGTACGGTACAAGCAGGAGACCTAGCCACTGCAGGGAGCAACGTGAGCTCGTCCAGGAATGCAACAGTTGAGGGTGACTGGATGGATGTCATCGGAATCAGGCAGCACATTGGAGAGCAACCAGATCCACAGCTGGGTCAGGAGGAGCAGGGGAGGACCGATGGGCTGTGGCCCAGTATATAACAGCAGCAGGGTGGGGGGCCCCAGGAGATGGTGCAGCAGAGCAGGTCTCCAGTCGCCTTGGTTAACCCTCACCACTGGACCAAGACCTGGCTCTGTCAAGCCCGTGTGGTGGCTGGGGTGCAAAATCCACACAGGCATCTTCCACCCTTCAACATGTCGCTCACTGAAACACCTGTGAGATCATCCTCAACACAAGGGACTGCCCAATACTAAACTTTGACAATGTTGAAGAAATGGTTGGTTTTCAAATGCTTTAATTTTTTTTCCATTGATATACAAATTTCTTCAAATATTTTCCTGCAGCTCAGCCACAGGTTACACAGTGCCATCGAGTGAGGTAGTGTTTAATGCAGGAGGCCATTTAGTTCAGTCATCATGTCCTTTCACTTAAAGATTTTTCCCTGATTGAATGGTTTTCCTACGTGTCTGAATGTTCCTTCCATGGCAAAGTACTCATTAACCATTGTCCTGCATTCATCCATGTCCACATCCAACTTCTTCCAGGAATACGCCTCACAGACCACCCGCCAGTCTTCATTCAGCTGGAGGGAAACATGTACAATTTTAGAATAAGGATCGCCCATTTAAAACTGAGATGAGGAGGAATTTCTCAGAGGGTTGTAAATCTGTGGAATTCACTGCCTCAGAGCTATGGAAGCTGGGTCATTGAACAAATTTAAGACAGAGAGAGAGTTTCTTAAACGATAAGGGGTTATGGGAGCAGGCAGAGAAGTGGACCAGAGTCCTTGATCAGATCAGCCATGATCGTATTAAATTGGCGGAGCAGGCTCGAGGGGGCCTACTCCTGCTCCCATTTTCTTATGTACTTATGTACAATCAGAACTGGAGCAAGATGGCTTCAGAACAGCTAGTTAGGGAGCAAGAGCAGAGTTTGGACTGGACACTCCCCCCTCCCTCCATGGACAGAAACACAGGACTGCAGTTGGACCACCTGAAGGAGCAGACCTTCCTCTAGCGATGCACAAGGACCAATCATAGACCATGCTCATGTGCTGGAGAACTCAAGTGGCACAGGTACAGCCCCGAGAGCACATCAAGGCAGGTAGAGACAGGAAGCTGGGATTTAGTGGAGCTAGGATCAGATGTGGCTAACAAGGTAAATGATGACCAGTTGCAGAATGACAGCCAAAGATGGAGACTTTTCCTTTGGGTGTGTGTGGGGGGGGCGGAGAGAGAATGAGGAAGCTGCAACTTTCAAGATTTAAAAAAAGGGAAAGTCAAGTCCAGGAAAGGATGAACAGGCAGAGTTTCTGAAAAGGTTTTGATGGAGTGGATAGAGAGAGAATGTTTCCACTTGTGGGAAAGAGCATAACTAGAGGCCATCAATATAAGATAGTCAACAAGAAATCCAATAAGGAATTCAGGAGAAACTTCTTTACCCAGAGTGGTGAGAATGTGGAACTCGCTGCCACAGGGAGTGGTTGAGGCGAACAGTATCGATGCATTTAAGGGGAGGCTAGATAAGTATATGAGGGAGAAGGGAATAGAGGGTTATGCTGAGAGAGTTAGAGGAGGAAAGACAGGAGGAGGCTCGAGTGGAGCATAAACACCAGCATGGACTGGTTGGGCCGAATGGCCAGTTTCTGTGCCGTATATCCAATGTAATCCATTCAGGAAAATGCTCATTATGAAGGGGTCAAATCCAAAAGGGAACAGTACATTCGAGATTAGATGAGTGATTGAGACAAAAAGATGGATTGAGGGAGCTAGAACACAAACATAAATCAAATTGGCCAAGGTAGCCTGGAGGAAAAGTTCAGAGTGTATCCAGGATAGTTTCCTTGAACTATTGCAGAACCAACCAGGGAGCAAGCTATCTTAGATCTTTGTAATGACAGGATTAATAAATGATCCCCTAGTAAAGGATCCTCTAGGAAAGAGTGATCATAGCATGGTTAAATGTCAAATTCAGTTAGAGGGTGACAGTTAGATCGCAAACCAATGTCCTAAGCTTAAATAAAAAGGGACTACAAAAAAGGTATGAAGGCAGAGTTGGGAAAATAGATTAAAATGCAAGACTGTTGATGAGCAGTGAGTCATTTAAGGACGGTTCATAACAAAAATATATTCCAATGAGAAGGAAAGACTAAGGGATAACCATCCATGGCTAAGGAAATAAAAGGATGGTATCAAATTGAAAACAATGGCATACAAAGTGGGAGACCAGAGGATTGGGAAAACTTTTTTTTTTAAATAAGTTCTTTGGTTTTTAAAAAGATAGCTTATGAAAGTAAACTAGCAAGATAGAGTTTCTATAGAAAGTTCATAAGGAAAAAAAAAAAAAGTGTGGCAAAGTAAATGTTGATCCATTGGAGGATGAGACTGGGGAATTAATAATGGAGAACAGGGAAATGGCAGAGACTTTGAACAAATATTTTGTATTGGTCTTCACAGTAGAAGACACACAAAACATCTCAATAGTGGATAATTGGGGGGCTATAGGGAGGGAGGAACTTAATACAACTATCACTAAAACTAGTACTTGGTAAAATAATTGGACTAAAGACAGATAAATCCCCTGGACCGGAGGGTTTGCATCCTAGTGTCTTAAGTGGCTGTATTGGTTGTAATCTACCAAAATTTCCCTGGATTCTGGAGAGGTCCCAGATGATTGGAAAACAGCAAATGTAATGCAGACAGAAAGCAGAAAACTAGACTGTTTTGCCTAACATCTGTTGGGAGAATACTGGAGACCATTATTAAGGAAGCAGCAGCAGCAGGAGATTTGGAAAAGCATAATTTAGTCAAGCAGAGTCAGCATGGTTTTATGAAAGGGAAATCATGTTTGACAAATTTGCTAGAGTTCTTTTGAGGATGTAACAAGCAGGGTGGATATGGCAGGGGGGGGGTGGGAAACCAGTGAATGTGGTGTATTTGGATTTCCAGACAGTACTCAATAAAGGTGCCATTCAAGAGGTTACTGCACAAGAAAAAAGTTCATGGGGTCGGAGGCAATATATTAGTTAGCCAATCCTCTATCCATGCTAACAGAAAACAGTCAGGATAAACAGGTCATTTTCCAGTTGGCAAACTAACAAGTGGAGTGCCACAAGGATCAATGCTGGGGCCTCAACTATTTACAATCTATATTAATGACTTGGATGAAGGGACAGAGTGTAATGTAGCCAAGTTTGATGATAAAGATAGGTGGGAAAGCAAATTGTGAGGAGGACACAAAAAATCTGCAAAGGGATAGTGGCAAGTTAAGTGAGCAAAAATTTGGCAGATGGAATATAATGTGGGAAAGTGTGAGGTTATCCACTTTGGCAGAAAAAAAATAAAGCAAATTACAAAATGCAGCAAGTAATCAGGAAGGCAAATGGAATGTTGGCCTTTATTGCAAGGGGGATAGAGTATAAAAGCAGGGAAGTCCTGCTACAACTGTACAGGGTATTGGTGAGGCCACACCTAGAGTACTGCGTACAGTTTTGGTCTCCATTTGAGGTATATACTTGCATTGGAGGCAGTTCAGAGAAGGTTCACTAGGTTGATCCAGTTGATTCCAGAGATGAAGGAGTTGACATAAAGGTTGGGGCTGCACACATTGGAGTTCAGAAGAATGTGATCTTATTGAAACATACAAGATAATGAGGGGGGCTTGACAGGGTAGATGCAGAGAGTGTTATGTTCTTACAAGAAATAGGAGTCATTGGCCATTTGGCCCCCCAAGGCTGCACTGCCATTCAATAAGATCATGGCTGATCTGATCCTGGCCTCAATTCCACTTCCCTGCCCGCTCCCCATAACCCTTCACTCCTTGTTGCTCAAAAATCTGTCCATCTCCTCAAAATATATTGAATGACCCAACCCCCAAAGCTCTCTGGGGCAGGGAATTCCATAGATTCACAAACCCAGAACAAATTTCTCTTCATGTCAGCTTTAAATGGGTGAGCCAATTGATTGGACTAAATATGCTCCTTCTCTTGATGGCTTAATAAAAAAAATATAAAAAGGCACAGCCCCAGGGGAAACAAGCCTAACTATAAAAAGGAAACCAGTTTGATATTTACTGAAACAATGGGTCTCTGTTCAGCTGGAGCATTAGAATAAGCTGCAGTGCCTGAGGGCAGGGAGAAGAGAAGAGAAACATGCCAGCTATCCACTCTCCTATTTGACCAGGCGCCTATGAACATTAGGCTAGAGGTAGGTTTCCCACTCGATTGTGGGGACTTCAAGCTGCAAGTTTAGATAGATATAGAACTTCAGGAAGGAAGTGAAGGCCTTCGGGAGAGTGCAACAAAGATTTGAGAATGGTTCCAGGGATGAGGGACTTCAGTTACATGGATAGACTAGAGAAGCTGGGGGTTGTTCTTGAAGCAGAGAAGATTTGATAGAAGAGATGTTCAAAATCATGGGGTCTGGGGCACGAGAAAAAAGGAAAAAAAAAACACTTCCCATTGGTGGTAGGGTGGAGAACCAGAGGACACAGATTTAAGGCGATTGGCAAAAGAACCAAAGGTGACAAGCAATCACTATATGCAGCGAGTGGTTAGGATCTGGAGTGTGCTGCCAGAGGCAGACTCAATCGTGGCTTTCAAAGGGAGTTGGACAAGTACCTGAAAGAAAAACTTATAGGGCTACACTGGAGTGGGACTTGAAGTGCTCTTGCCGAGAGCCGGCACGGGCTCGATGGGCTGAAAGGCCTTCTGTGCCATAATCATTCTAGGCTTCCATGAACATGCAATCCTGCAAGGAGGGCATGAGGGGGAATCACTACCCCTCCCACAAGTCAACACCTTCAGGAGAAGATCTAAAATGAGTGAAACAACTCCTGTTCACACACTTCCCTCCCGTCACGTGCTGGACAAAGACCCACCCAAAACCGGTCAGGGCCTTACTTCACAGGGCAGCTGCTTCCCTCGCAGGATCCAAATCCCAGAGATTGAGCTCTCATCATCAGTCCCAAAGAGAATCACACTCGCAAAGCCGTGCTTCCGCAGGCCATCGAAACGCTGGAACATCCCTGCATTGGATTGGAAGATATTGGCAGGGTGAGAATAATTCCTCACAATGCATCACACTATCCTGGCAGCAGCAAATACTCAGCCCCTCCCAGTTTACCACCTAGATACAGAGTGTGGCACAGACATAGCGGAAAGGCAGACTCGTATTTATGTAGCACCCTCCACGACCACCGGATGTCCAAAAAGCACTTTACAGACAGACAATGTACTTTTTTTGTAGTCACTTGCAAAGTAGGAATGTGCACAGCAAGCTCCCTCAAACAGCAATCTGATACTGGCCAGATTATCTGTTTTAGTGATGTTGGCCAAGGGATAAATATTGGCCAGGACACCGGGGATAACTTCAAAATAGTGCCGCGGGATCTTTTAAGTGTACTTGAGGGGGCAGACGGGACCTCGGTTTAATGTCTCATCCTAAAGGTGGACCCCCTGGGGAGGACTGCACCAGAGTGCCATTTTTGGGTTCAAGTCTCTGGAGTGGGGCTTGAACCCACAACCTTCTGACTCGTGAGGGTGCTACCCACTGAGCCACAGCTGACACTTGGAAACAGTGGTTTCCACAGAGAGTGCAAAATTAAGTGTGGAAGCTGCATTACAGCAACCCTAGAAGCAAAATAGCCAGAGTCACAGGCATGGCCATTTGGATCAGACAGGATAGGTGTTATAGTTGGCAATAAAATCCCAAACATTAATGGATTGTGGTAGGTTCACACTGCATTCCATCCGGATAAAGACTGGAATTTTTTGTATGTGTTTACCGGATGTGGGTGTCGCCGGCATTTATTACCCATCCCCAATTGCCCTCAAGGTGGTGGTGAGCCACCTTCTTGAACCGCTGCAGTCCGTGTGGTGAAGTTGCACCCACAGTGCTGACTGTCGTATCGGTTTGGTCCAACCGAGTGGCCATTTCAGAGGGCAGTTAAGAGTCAACTGTGGGTCTGAAGTCACATAAGCCAGACCCAGGCAAGGGCGGCAGGTTTCCTTCCCGAAGGAGGACGTTAGTGAACCAGATGGGTTTGTGACACAATCCAGTAGCTACATGATCATTACGGAAACTAGCTTTTTACATCTCAGCTGCAGTGATGGGATTTGAACCCACGTCTCTGGATTACTGGTCCAGCAACATACCACTAGGCTACATGCCTGAAACCAGGGTGGAAGACAAGCTTAAAAACTCTTGCTAGTGAACAGAAAACCTGTAGCCAAATTTACAATCAGGTCATAAAACATCTTGTTCAGTTTACAGACCAGTTATTAGATTAGAGCTCATGAAGGCTAGGTGGAGCTCGTGGGGGTATTTGTACTCCATGTACCAAACGGACCAGCCCTCCTTGTCAAAGTGGTCCCAGAAATAGGGAAGTGCCACACAGTGGATGTCCTCATTGGAGTATCTCCATTTGAACTCATCCAGAACAAAGACACTGAAAAATAAAGAGTCGAAGATTTGCACGCTGTTAAATACATTTTAGCCTTGAACAACTAGACAGGACAGACGACAGACAGCCCATGCAACTTCATCCAGACGGAACTGGATTATACACTGGGAATTGGGTGGTTCAGCGAGTCAGTGACCTTTCACTTCTGGAACTTGGGTTATAGTCCAGGCACAGGCTCAAAATCCTCATGCAGTATCAGTTAAGGTTAAACCAGGTAACTATATTGCAACCCATCCAGTGATAGCTCGAGTTTAGAAATGTTAAAACTTTGCCCAAGTGAAATTAGTAAGGAGTGAGATGCATGTGGTAATTCGGTTATGTATAGAATGCCACAAAGCTGAGTACTGAGCGCTAAACAGTGACCTTAGTCTTCATAACTCCAGAGTGCCTAAACATGGCAGCCAACCTTTAACACTGGCCTTGCACATGTGTGCAGGTGACCATTAGGACTCCAATAGTTACACCTTCTAGTGGCAAGTATTACATACATAACAATAGCCTGCATGGATTTATCAAAGGTAAACTACGCTGGGGAAGTTATTTGAAGATGTGCTTGATTGACGAGGGATGCAATAGACAGAAACAGGAGCCAATTAGCTGGTCTGAGTCAAGTAAATCATGCATCTTAATCCATTTAACCACCTCTGTTCCATAACCCTCACCCAACAAAAAGTTTCCAATCTCAGTTCTGAAATTTGACCCCCAGCCTCAACAGCTTTGAGTGTTCCAGATTCCCACGACCCAAGTGCTTCTTGATCTCACCCGAGCAGCCTGGCTCTAATTTTAAGGTTATATCCCCTTCCTGCCCCTCCCACCACCCCAGAGGAAATAGTTGCTCTCCATCTACCCAATCAATTCCCTTAATCGTCAATTAGATCATCCCTTAAAAATCTTCTATACCTCAAGGGAATAAAAGCCCAGTCTATGCAATTTGTCCTTGTAATTTAATCTTGGTATCACTCGTGAATCTGCACTGCAGCCCCTCCCAAGGCGGATATCTCCTGGAGGTGCTGTGCCCAGAACTGAGCACAGTTACTCTAAAATAGGATCTAACTCGAGCTTTAGACAACTAATATAACTTCCACTCGGAGAAAGGCCAACATTCCATTAGCCTTATTAATTCTGGACCTTGTCCACTACTTTTTTGCGATTTCTGTACATGGACACAAATCTCTCTGCTCCTTCACAGTTCCTCACTCAGTTAGAAAATACTCATCTCTTTGTTTGGTCCAACACTGAACTCCATCTGATAGATTATGTGAGATGGGAAAAAACTGTCCCTTTGCAACTTTCTACTCCCTCTACTTACTGTGCCACCTAACATGGCATCATTAAACTTGGATATATGGCTATTCTTTCAGCCAAATAATGTTTAAATATAGCGATGTGTCGAGGCCCCAGTACAGAGCCCTCGAGGACATCACGTGTCATGTCCCACCAATTCAAGTTCAGATGGTGTCTATATGGAAGGAGGCAGTAGATGTAATGTGTAGATTTTCAGAAGGCACTTAGTAAGATATCTGGTTACAAATTCAGGCTGTGGTACAAGGAAATACAAGAGTATCAATAGAAAGTTGGTTGATGGTCAAAGAGTTAGGGTTAATGGGCATTGGAGATTGGGGGGGGGGGGGGGGGGGAAAAAGAGAAAGTAGTCTTGGCAGTGGTGTACCACAGGAAACCACAATTTGCTACCAACACAAAAGTAGGGTGCTCATGCATTACTTCCTCTTTCAAAATATCTACCAGGCTGACAGTGGGTCTACCCTCCTTAAAACAACCTGCTGCACTGAATTAAACAGTAGTTTCCCATTTGGGTGGTACTTTCTTTTGGAGGGGGTTGAATGTGGTATAGCAGGAAGTACAAGGGAAGAGGTTCAAATACATTTGTACAAGTAAATTAGCTGGACTAGAGTTCTGAGCACACTTATAGAAAGGGCTTTAAAAAAAAAAGGCACAAAAGATTGGAGAATGTAGATTCATCAGGATGGAATGAACTATTATGGCTAGAAGAGATTGGGATGATTTCCATTTGAACATAGAAGGCCAAGAGCAGATTAAATAAGAGTTTATGAAAAAGGTTTTGATAAGGTGCAACATGAAAGATGATCTCTGGTTGGCAGTCAATGACAATGTGTCTTCAACTCAGATTAGGAGAGAAGGTATTTTATGCAACCGAGAGAGCAACAGGGCAGAAAAAGTGTCTCAAGATTAGATTAAATTTCAAGCAAAAAAAGAAAACTCAGTAGGACTGTAGTTTTGGATTGCTCTGGCAGACACAATGGTTACGTTCCATGCAGATGGTGCTATGGACCAGTGACACAGCTTTAATGTTAGTGACACTGGCCGTTGATAATTAGCAATTTGAAAGGTTGTGGTATGTTGAGAGCCGATCACAAGACCGACACTGGACAGAGACATGTAGTTCCAGCTCGCTATGCAAATTAGAAAGTACAGGATACAGATCCTAAAGCTATGGTTATAAATATTCATGTTTAGTGTAGTGTACACACTGGTGAGTATGCTCACAGGTTTGTAGAGCTGTTGAGTTGGGAGTGGCTTAGCCAGTCACATGATGTTCACAAGACTCAATAAAACCCCGGCCAGTTGGGTTCAGGGGATCCACAATGAGGCAGGTGGAATGAACCGGTAATGTGTAGTGTGATTGTTAAACTATTAAGAACTAGTTGGTTTATTAACAATGTGTTGCTGTGAATTCTTAAGCAAAGAACCCATGAAGCAAAGAGATTACTTATAGGAAAAAAAAAAGTGACCAAACAGAACCTAGTACAAATGGAAAACGCTTGGTAGGACACGTGGATTTACCTTTTTGGCAAGTGAGCAAAGGGATCTTTGGCTTTTAACTGGTCGGCAGTGGGGTCCAAATCATCAGCACACTCTCTGGAAGCCCCCATAGTGTCCTCTGTAACCAGTTTACATTCTTGGGTTGCATCCACTGTCCATCTTGGAGTTGTCCAGTCTCCTTTGGGAGCATCGACCACGCTCACTGATCCACACTGCAGAGATGCAGCAACGATGCAGATTTCCTCTTTCGAAGTTTCTAACAGGCCCACACCTACAGTAGTGGGGCTATCCTCCAAAGTATCTACTGCACTGGTAACTTTTGGTTTACATGCCAGATTCTCAGAAGAATCTAATTTGCCCAGTGCAACCGCTCTGGCCTCCATCAATGATTCCACCATGCAAGGTTCACCCACAGCCTCCTCTCTAGCTAGACCATCGTCAGATGTGCCCATTGTGGCCACTTCTTCAGATGGTGCATCGGCTTTAGAAGCATCCACTGCCTTCAGGTCAACAGAACTGTCCTTCTCAGAAGCACCTAGCCCCTGGACCTCAGCCATGGATGCCTCTTCAACTCCTTGACATTCAGGCACATCAAGCCGGCTTACTTCTCCTGGTCCCTCTTCAGTAGCTGCTGGCTTGCAGACGTCAGCCACAGACCCCTCTTTCAAGTCATCTACCAAACTCACTTCAAGCTGATTTGGTCGATCCTCCCCCAAAGAGGACGCTACACTGACTGCAGATGTACCTTGCTCTGTACAACCATCCGCTGTGGATGCAAGCTCATTAAATGCTTCAACTGGCTTGGTCTCTTCAGAAACTTGGATGCCATCTACAGCCTCCTCCTCAGCCTCTCCATGTTCTTTGGATGCACCGGTTATGCAGACAGCCTCTTCAGAAAGATCAATCAATAGGTTAGCTATAGCCTCATCTTTAGTCCCTACAGCCTCTATGAATAGATGGATTCGGTTGCTTTCATTTGTGGTTCGATCCTCTCTAGAATGAGCTACAGATCCCACTTCATTTGTTCTATCCTCCATTGCACACACTACGGAGAGTTCCTCCTGTGATGCATCGATCAAACTCTCAATTTTGGCTGGTCGATCCTGCCGAGAAAGATCTACAACACCAACATCACCGGCAGCTCCACCAGCTGGTCCACCCTCGGCAGAAGATGCTACCAAGTGGACCTTCACTGCAGCCGTATCGTTACACAGTCCCGTAATTACTGGACCAACCTCTTCTTCGCATCCATTATCTTTGGGTGTGGCCACCAAGCAGGTCTCAATTCCAGCAGCTTCTCTGGCGACATCTTGCTCAGCTCGTGACTCTGATGGTTCCCTGGCTGTTTAGAAATAAATGCAGCTTGAATCTCTTCGCTGTAGAAAGTTACACCATTGCCCCCTCCCCCCAACCATGGTTATAAATGTCATGTATTCAATCAGCATTGTAACCCATGTATAATCTGACCCAAGTTGTACACAGAACAATGACCACTAGGTGGTGAACTTGTGGGAGACACTCCTAACCTGGACACTCGGGTATAAAGGGGAAGCTCCACCCACTTCCATCACTGGAGTGCTAAGGAATAAAGGACAGGTCACAGGCTGACCTTCTCTCAAGCATGGGCCTCGTGTGCATTTATATACTGTATAGTAAGGACATATCAATAAATATTCATGTTTTGTAGTGTAATGTATGCATTGGAGTATGCTCACAGGTTTGTAGAGCTGTTGAGTTGAGTGGCTACATCCAAAGTACCACATTGCCTGTAAAGTGCTTCCCTACTGAACCCAATGCCCTAATTTACCACAGAGCCACTGACCCAAAGCTAATCAGCTGCAGACAGCAAATTGTAACAATTAATCTGCTGGATTGAGAACCAGAGTCAAACCCCAATTTAAAAAATGTTGAACGAACATTTTAGCTAGTTTATGCACAAAAATAAGCCAACTTCTAAGCAAGTTCAACCAAGGCTCCACTGTAAAAGACTTGCATTTATATAGCACCTTTCATGGCCACCTCAGCACTTTACAGCCAATGCAATACTTTGAGTGTAATCACTTAATATAGGAAATGCGGCAGCCAATTTGCACACAGCAGGCTCCCACAAACAATGTGATAATGACCAGATAAATCGGTTTATGTTATGTTGATTGAGGGATTAACATTGGCCCCGGGACACCATTCGAAATAATGCCATGGGATCTTTTACGTCCCACCCGAGGAGGAAGACAGGGCCTCGGTTTAACGTCTCATCCGACAGTGCAGCACTCCCTCAGCACTGCACTGAAGAGTGAACCTGGATTTATGTGCTCAGGTCCCTGGAGTGGGACTTGAACCCATGACCTTCTGACTGAGGGGAGGGTGCTGCCCACTGAGCCACGGCCAACACTAGGACAAGATTCAATGCTTCTCTATCATTTGGTCTTTCAAAAGCCTCGCAGAGTCTGAAAGGAATGCAGCTATAACTAACTTGGGCACAAGATATTTATTTAATCTTAAAATCAAAATGCTTGCGGGGGCTTTCTCCAGTACAAGAGGTCTCCAATTTACTTAATAGCCAAGCACGAGATTTTAAAAAGCTACAGAATATAGCTACTTATTGACATTAAACTCCTAGCTTCAATGCAACAGAGGAATGAGCAGTACCAGGAACTTAGCAAGTCATGTTTCCACTCAGCTTTGGTTTTTGCTTCTTTAGTGGCCTTTGATCATGTTGGAAGATCCATGGTTATACAAGGGCTTCCACAGCTAGATCTAGCAATAAGACAGACTATGTCCAGAAGCCAAACAAGTTGCTCCCACAATTAATCCAGCCATCCCAGAGATGACCCCATACAGGCCAAATGTCAGAGGTTCACCTGCCCTTGGCCAAACTGCAGATGAAGGAGCGGACAGTAAGTGTGGCTAGCAGGGCGGGTCAGTCGGTCAGAAGCACCCTTCCGAAGGAGCCAACACACTAGATTCTGGTGTAGACTCCATCAGATAGTACTGTAGGCCAGAGCATGGAGATCAAATCTACTGCTGTGGCATCGGCAGGCAATAGACTTGGGAACAAAGACATAGGTAGGAAAATGATGCAAAAGGCAGCTGGCCATTCAGCCCACCAAATGAATGTTAACTCCCCTTAGTGCTCACTAGTCCACTACACATAATTCACATTGCTTAATTCAAGCAATGTAAACAAATTGGGAATTTACTGCTAAAAGTTTAATGCAGGGAAAAAATATTAATTCAATTAAAAAGTAGATTGCATATGAAAATAGAAGTGATTGTCATCAAAGTGAAAGAAGATTTGCCCAGGTCAGGAATCATGCTATGCAAGGTCACCTGAACAAACAGAATGTCTTTGGGACAGTATTGTCCCCTAGCAGCACAAGGGAGTGCCTCATTTCTCTCCACCACCACACAGCGCACCCCCCCACACAACCACCCATTACAAGGGGGTGGCAAGTTTGTCCCTCCCCCACCAATCACTGCTTACCTGGACACTGGACAGCTGGCTCACAGAACTTCACCTCTCCCAGTATTCTCTGGAACGGAGACTGATTCAAACATGTAGTGAACCAACGGTTTACATCAGCAAACTGCTCCCAGAGAGCGGGCTCCAGAACCTAAAGAGAAAGCACAGCCTTTACTCACGTGTCCTGGGCAGACACCAGTTACCTGCAAGTATCCAAGTCTTAGCTTGAATATTTTATATAAAATTAAGTTGTATTTTATTTTATTTCAGTCCTAAATCAACAGCTATTCAATTTTAAAAAACAGGCAAATTAGCATTATATTTGCATAACCTCACCCTCAAAGGCTGGATGACAGTTCCATAGACACTCAAGGGCATCACAATGGAGCACGATAGTGTCCTCACCTAACATCCAAACGCTTGCTTCTGAACAGAAATCACAGGATTGGAATTGAGAACCCTGGTCGATTTCCTATCTCCCTCCTCTTCCCCTCCGGCCACGATGACTGCAGTGTTCAATTCCATTTGCAACTCCTCAAAATGCAATCCATGCCCGCATGTAGCAAGACATTCAGGTTTGGGCTGATGTGTGGCGTGAATATAACCAACCACAAGTGCCAGGCACTGACCATCTCCAACAAGAGAGAGTCTAGCCACCTTCCCTGATATTCAATGGCATTACCATTGCCAAATTCCCCACCAACATCCTGCAGGTCACCATTGACCAGAAACTTAACTGGACCAGCCACACAACTACCATGGCAACAAGAGCAGGTCAGAAGCTGGGTGTTCTGTGGCAAGTGTCTCAGCTCTTGACTCCCTAAAGCCTTTCCACCATCTACAAGGCACAAGTCAGGAGGGTGATGGAATACTCTCCACTTGCCTGGATGGGTGAAGCGGCAACAGCAGTCAGGAAGCTCGACACCATCCAGGTCAAAGCAGCCCGCTTGACTGGTACCCCATCCACCACCTTCAACATTCACTCCCTCCACCACCGGCGCACCGTGGCTGCAGTGTGCACCATCTACAAGATGCACTGCAGCAACTCACCAAGGCTTCTTCGGCAGCACCTCCCAAATCATCCACCTCTAAAACATAGGTCAAGGGCAGCAGGCACGTGGTAACACCATCACCTGCAAGTTTCCCTCCAAGTCACACACCATCCCAACTTGGAAATATATCGGCCATTCCTTCATTGTCACTGGGTCAAAATCCTGGAACTCCCTCCCCAACAGCACTGTGGGAGCACCTTCACCACACGGACCGCAGCAGTTCAAGGTGGTGGTGAGCCACCACCTTCCCAAGGGCAATTAGGGATGGGCAATAAATGCCGGCCTTGCCAGCAGTGGCTACATCCCGGAACGAATAAAAGAAAAAAAAAGTCAGGGATATTCTGCACCCCTCCCACCCCCAAACATCAGGGTTAGAGATAAGCTGCACTGCTACTCCCATTCAGGTTACCATTAGTCATAAAGGAAACAAAATGTCAAAGGAGACAAAATGTCAAAGGAGCCACTTAAATGTACTAGGGCAGCTCTTGGCTATGCTGCACCAGCTCCTGTATGGCTCAGAGATGTGGACCATATACAGCAGACACCTCAAATTGCTGGAGAAATACCAATGCTGCCTTCGCAAGATCCTGCAAATCCCCTGGGAGAATAGACGCACCGTCAGTGTTCTCGATGAAGCCAACATCGAAGCACTGACCAAACTCGACCAGCTCCATTGGACGGGCCACATTGCTCGCATGCCCGACACGAGACTCCCAAAGCAAGCACTCTACTCGGAACTGCTACATGGCAAGCGAACCCCAGGTGGGCAGAGGAAACGTTTCAAGGACACCCTCAAAGCCTCCCTGATAAAATGCAACATCCCCACCGACACCTGGGAGTCCCTGGCCAAAGACCGTCCTAAGTGGAGTAAGTGCATCCGGGAGGGCGCTGAGCACCTCGAGTCTCATCACCAAGAGCGTGCAGAAATCAAGCGCAGGCAGCGGATGGCAAACCAGACTCCCCACCCACCCTTTACCTCAACCACTGTCTGTCCCAGCTGAGACCAATTCCCATATTGGACTGTTCAGCCACCTGAAAACCCAGTGGAAGCAAGTCTCTCTCGATCGAGGGACTGCCTATGACGACCAGCTCAGTATTGGAGCCAATTCACAAGAGCAGTAATGAGAAATTTCTTCACTCAAAAAGGTTGTGAATCTTTGGAGTTCTTCACCAGAGGGCTGTGGATGCTCAGTTGTGGAGTATATTCAAGACAATGATTGTGGGAATCAGTAGATTTTGGGATACAGAGGGATATGCAGATCGGGTGGGAAACGAGTTGAGGTCAGTAATCAGCCACGATCTATTGAATGGTGGATTAGGCTCAAGGGGCCAAACGGCCGATACCTATTGCATGTTCGTTAAAGTTTGTTGCCAGACAACGAAGCGTGTGTAGGTAGATTATTAGCACTTGAAGGGGATTGCTCAGTTCAGGCAACGATGGTCAGTATGGCACAGGTCAGAAACTAGGGAAAGATTGGTCTCCAACATTAGCTGATGCCCAAAGTGTCCGGAGGGGTAAATTAAAGTTTAGATCTATTCACCCCCAGCTCCATTTGAAAACAGCAGCAGATCATTACTCCGCCAGACTAACCTTTTTCTAACTTCTGCCATTACCATTTCAATTTGGCCCATCATCCCTTTTGTCTCTAATCTCTCCTGCCTTCCACCCATCACAGACCTTCCCTTTTGTTCTTTCCTCCCCTCCCCAGTGTTGAAGAATGTGCTCCTTTCAAACAAACATTCAGCAGTTCTGATGAAGGGTTGTTGACCCGAAACACCAACTGTTTCTCTTGCCACAGATGCTGCCAGACCTGCTGAGATTTCCAGCACTATATTTCAAATTCCAGCATCTGCAGGACTTTATTTTTGTATCAGCTGGCACATAATTGCAATGAAATATCTGTTTATTTCAGCTTGGCTCAGAGTACAAAAGTAACTTCAGGAACTTTTAATTGACCAGTTTTAGAAAAAAAAACTTATCCACAACTCTCCCAGGGACTGCTATTAATTCAGTGGATTCACCAGTATTAAAATCTTAGCCACTTCCATTCCCAGAGTCGGTTAGAATTCATGCAGGATGGCAGTGCCTGCTTGTCCCTTGAGCGGTCACATCAAGACCAGAATTTGCACATGCAGAACCCAAGGGCGTCCCTCCTTCCCAAAGGGGAAGCTGGAAACAGAACATAAATAGGTGCAGGAGTAGGCCATTTGGCCCTTCGAGCCTGCACCACCATTTAATATCATGGCTGATCATGCAACTTCAGTACCCCATTCCTGCTTTCTCTCCATACCCCTTGATCCCTTTAGCCGCAAGTGCGCTCGGCCCCTCCCCACACCCTGCGGGGATGGGAGTCACTGGCACAAAGCAAGTTGCCCGTTCCCTATACAAGAGCAACACCTCCCGATTGCTGATGCAAGTAAATGCCCAGCGGTGTCCCCACTGCAAGCTCGAAGCACCGTCCACATTCAGAGTCCATTCTCACCACCAGTCATCCACAAGGATAGAGACAGCAAGACAGAGGAGAGTAGGGTTGAGGGGGAGCCGTGACCAAAAAAACTTATATAGCGCCTTTCATGACCACCGGATGTCCTATAGCGTTTTACAGCAATGTACTTTGAGTGTAGTCACTGTTGTAATATCAGCAGCCAATTTGCACACAGCAAGCTCCCACAAACAGCAATGAGAGGCCTATAAAAGGCCCGGCGGCAGAGAAGATACAGGAGCAGTGTCGAGGCTGATAAAAGGCAAGCCAGTGCAGCTGCAGCAGGGTAAGGAGGCAAAAAAGTAGAAAGAAATTGAAAAGTGATGTCACAGCCAAGCGGGTAAGTGATTGGTAAGTAGCTTTCCTTTTCTTTATCAGTAAGTAACCGTTGGCATTGTTGTTTCCAAGTTAAGTTAATCTCTAAGGGTTAAGTCATGGCAGGACAGCTCGGACACATGTTATGCTCCTCTTGTACCATGTGGGAAGTCGGACGCTTCCGGTGTCCCAGATGACTACGTGTGCAGGAAGTTTATCCACCTGCAGCTCCTGACAGACCACATTGTGGCACTGGAGTTGCAGGTGGATTCACTCTGGAACATGCACGATGCTGAGAATGATGTGAGTAGCACGTTTAGTGAGTTGGTCTTACTGCAGGTAAAGGGTCCACAGCCAGATAGGGAATGGAAGACCAACAGGAAGAGCAGTGCAAGGAAGGTAGTGCAGGGGTCCCCTGCAAAACAGATACACCGCTTTGGGTACTATTGAGGGTGATGACTCATCAGGGGAGAGCAGCAGCAGTGAAGTTCATGGCACCATGGCTGGCTCTGCTGCACAGGAGGGCAGGAAAAAAAAAAAAAAAAAAAGAGTGGAGAGCACTAGTGATAGGGGATTCAATTGTAAGGGGAATAGATAGGAGTTTCTGCGGCCGCAAGAGACTCCAGGATGGTATGTTGCCTCCCTGGTGCAAGGGTCAAGGATGTCTCGGAGCAGGTGCAGGACATTCTGAAAAGGGAAGGTGAACAGCCAGTTGTTGTGGTGCATATAGGTAAAAAACTGGAGGAGATCCTATGAGACAAATTTAGGAAGCTAGGAGTTAAATTTAAAAAAATAAGACCTCAAAAGTAGTAATCTCAGGATTGCTACTGGTGCCACATACTAGTCAGAGTAGGAATTGCAGAATAGCTCAGATGAATACATGTCTTGAGCAGTGGTGCAGAAGGGAGGGATTCAAATTCCTGGGACATTGGAACCGGTTCTGGGAGATGGGACCAGTTCAAACCAGATGGTCTGCACCTGGGTAGGACTGGAAACAATGTCCTAGGGGAGAGTGTTTGCTAGTGCTGTTGGGGAGGAGTTAAACTAATATGGCAGGGGGATGGGAAACCTATGCAGGGAGACAGAGAAATAAAATGGAGTCAGAAGTAAAAGATAGAAAGGAAAATAGTAAAAGTGGAGGGCAGAAAAACCCAAGGCAAAAAACAAAAAAGGGACACATTACACAAAATTCTAAAGGGGCAAAGTGTGTTAAAAAGACAAGCCTGAAGGCTGTGTGCCTCAGTGAGGAGCATTCGGAATAAGGTGGACAAATTAACTGCGCAGACAGCAGTTCACAGGTATGATGTAATTGGCATCACGGAGACATGTCTCCAGGGTGACCAAGGCTGGGAACTCAACATCCAGGGGTATTCAGCATTTAGGAAGGATAGACAAAAAGGAAAAAAGGAGGTGGGGTGGTGTTGCTGGTTAAAGAGGAAATTAATCCAATAGTAAGGAAGGACATTAGCCTGGATGATGTGGAATTGGTATGGGTGGAGCTGCAGAAAACGTTAGTGGGAGTTGTGTACAGACCACCAAACAGTAGTAGTGAGGTTGGGGGCAGCATCAAACAAGAAATAAGGGATGTGTGCAATAAAGGTACAGCAGTTATCATGGGAGACTTTAATTTATGTATTGATTGGGCTAACCAAACTGGTAGCAATGCAGTGGAGGAGGATTTCCTGGAGTGTATTAGGGATGGTTTTCTAGACCAATAGGTCAAGGAACCAACGAGAGCGCTGGCCATCCAAGACTGGGTGATGTGTAATGAGAAGGGACTAATTAACAATCTTGGTGTGCGAGGCCCCTTGGGGGGGGGGGGGGGGAGGAAAGAGTGACCATAATATGGTAGAATTCTTTAAGATGGAGTATGACAGTTAATTCGGAAACTAGGGTCCTAAACTTAAGGAAAGGTAACTTTGACGGTACGAGGCGTGAATTGGCTAGAATAGACTGGCAAAGGATACTTAAAGGGTTGACGGTGGCTAAGCAATGGCAAACATTTAAAGATCACATGGATGAACTTCAGCAATTGTACATCCCGGTCTGGAGTAAAAATTAAACGGGGAAGGTGGCTCAACCATGGCTAACAAGGTTGTAAAGCCAAGGAAGAGGCATATAATTTGGCTAGAAAAAGCAACAAACCTGAGGACTGGGAGAAATTTAGAATTCAACAGAGGAAGAAGGGTTTAATTAAGGAGGGGGAAAATAGAGTACGAGGGGAAACTTGCAGGGAACATAAAAACTTCTATAAATATGCGAAGGGAAAAAGATTAGTGAAGACAAACGTAGGTCCCTTGCAGTCAGATTCAGGTGCATTAATAAATGGGGAACAAAGAAATGGCAGACCAATTGAACAAATACTTTGGTTCGGTCTTCACGAAGGAAGACACAAATAACCTGTCGATTGTACTAGGGGACAGTAGGTCGAGTGAGAAGGAGGAACTGAAGGATATCCTTATTAGGCGGGAAATTAATGGGATTGAAGGCCGATAAATCCCTGGGGCCTGATAAGTACTCTGGGATGTAGACTAAGTGGCCCGAAAATAATAGTGGATGCATTGGTGATCATTTTCCAACAATCTTATCGACTCTGGATCAGTTCCGATGGACTGGAGGGTAGCTAAAAAAGGGAGAAAACAGGTAATTATAGACCAGTTAGCCTGACATCAGTATTGGGGAAAATGTTGGAATCAATTAAGGATGAAATAGTACATTTGGAAAGCAGTGACAGGATCAGACCAAGTCAGCATGGATTTATGAAAGGGAAATCATGCTTGATGAATCTTCTGGAATTTGAGGATGTAACTAGCAGAGTGGACAATGAAGAACCAGTGGATGTGGTGTATTTGGACTTTCAAAAGGCTTTTGACAAGGTCCCACACAAGAGATTGGTGTGCAAAATCAAAGCACATGGTATTGGGGGTAATGTACTGACATGGATAGAGAACTGGTTGGCAGACAGGAAGCAGAGAGTCGGGGTAAACGGGTCCTTTTCAGAATGGGAGGCAGTGACGAGTGGAGTGTCGCAGGGCTCAGTGCTGGGACCCCAGCTATTTACAATATACATTAACGATTTAGTTGAAGGAATTGAGTGCAATATCTCCAAGTTTACAGATGACACTAAACTTTGTGGTGGTGTGAGCTGTGAGGAGGATGCTAAGGGGCTGCAGGGTGACTTGGACAGGTTAGGAGAGTGGGCAAATGCAGTATAATGTGGATAAATGTGAAATTACCCATTTTGGGGGCAAAAACACAAAGGCAGAATATCATCTGGATGGTGGCAGATTAGGAAAAGGAGAGGTGCAACGAGACCTGGGTGTCATGGTTCATCAGTCACTGAACGTGGCCATGCAGGTACAGCAGGCAATGAAGGCAGCAAATGGTATGTTGGCCTTCATAGCTAGGGGATTTGAGTATAGGAGCAGGGAAGTCTTACTGCAGTTGTACAGGACCTTAGTGAGGCCTCACCTGGAATATTTTGTACAATTTTGAGGAAGGACGTTCTTGCTGTTGAGGGAGTGCAGCGAAGGTTCACCAGACTGATTGGACCGTCATATGACAAGAGATTGGATCAACTGGGCCTTTATACACGAGTTTAGAAGGAGGGGATCTCAAATGTATAAGGTTCCGACGGGACTGGACAGTTTAGATGTGGGAAGAATGTTCCCGATGTTGGGGAAGTCCAGAACCAGGGGACATAGTCTTAGGATAAGGGGGTAGACCATTTAGGACTGAGGAGAAACTTCTTCACTCAGTTGTTAACCTGTGGAATGCCCTGACAGAGTTGTTGATGCCAGTTCATTGGATATATTCAAGAGGGAGTTAGATATGGCCCTTATGGCTAAGGGGATCAAGGGGTATGGAGAGAAAGCAGGAAAGGGGTACTGAGGGAATGATCAGCCATGATCTTATTGAATGGCGGTGCAGGCTCGAAGGGCTGAATGGCCTACTCCTGCACCTATTTTCTATGTTTCTATGTGATAATGACCAGATAATCTGTTTTAGTGACATTGATTGAGGGATAAATATTGGCCAGGACACCAGGGAGAAATCCCCAGCTCTTCCTCAAAAATAGTGCCATGTGATCTTTTACATCCACCCGAGAGCAGACGGGGCCTCGGTTTAACGTCTCATCCGAATGGCAGCACCTCAGACAGTGCAGCACTCCCTCAACACTGCAGTGGGAGTGTCAGCCTGGATTTATGTGCTTAAGTCCCTGGAGTGGGACTTGAACCCACAGCCTTCTGACTCAAAGGCAAGAGTGCTACCCAGAGCCACACAGCCAACACAAAAAAGGGAGGAAAAAAAAAAAAAGACAATCAATTAAAAGCTTATGAAACATGATAGTGGGGCAGCCCACAATACGTGACTTAAACCAGCGCAAGACGACTGTTTGGTGCATGGGTACGAGAATGACAACTGGCAATAGTTGAAACAGTAATCCGTGAAAAGGGAGTGCACGATGGCAGAGGGGAGGGTGGGCCTGAAGCTCTAGCCCTGCAATGGTGGGTCCTTCACTGAATAGTAACTCCTTCCTGGGAAAACCCACTGCAGCACGTCATTTACTGCATCGACAGGCAGATGAGAGTGTGTGTGTTTTCACGAGGCATTGCCAATGCAGGATTCACAGGTATTCTGTGGAGTCAGGAATTCAAAAGCCAATCCACGCCAAGCTAATGTTTACACAGAAAGTTCTCAAACGATCGAAATGCACAGGACGGATATTAAAAGCTAGGTTTTGAGGGATAGGAGTGAGTTGCAGTGTTAAACAGTGCAAGACCCACACTACCAATCCCAGCCAGCGTCACCCTCCTGCCATTTAGTGAATAACTGGGAGCAGCTCTGCCCGATAATAGTTGGTGTGCAGCCCAATGTTCCCCATTGTTCTAGGATGTGTCAAGTCTGTTGTTGTATTCCTCCCTTTGACAGTATCTGGCTGCAGCTGCTCTCAATTGGACAAAGAGAGACAGCCATTTGACCAAGAGCACATGTCACCCACAACCCAAACTGTCGCCCTCGTCACTGAACTCCCAAGCATTTCAGGAAGGAAGCCTGGCTCAGTGACACCAGCATCAACTGTGGCACCCAAACAGCAGTGGCCACAAATCACAAGCCCTTTGGGAGTAATTGGCTAACACACAAGGCCGCTTCACTATCACATATCCACATCAAGTTAGTGCCCGCACCACAGCATTAAAGCTGCACTCCACCATTCACATTGACTGTGGATTGAGGAAGTCTGCAGCAGCACACAATTCTGCTGTTGGTCAGGGTAGGGCTGAATGGTCAGATAGATAACGATGCAAGTACCAGAGCCAGCTTGTTAAGTGACCAAATAAGAAGCTTGTACAGGAGCTGAAAGTCGAGAAAGTGTCAAGCAGTCAACAAACAGGTGGAATCTGTGAACCGACAGCCTTATGTCTGGGTCAGGTGCCAGCTACAATTTGCATTTAGCTACAAGTTGGCTCCTGGGCTAAGGAAATAATGTACGGCGATGCCTTCAGACTTTAATTTCCCATTTAACAAAAAAAAATTGGGAGCTGAGCTAGGCCTTACAGAACCTCGAGCCTGCTCCACCATTCAATATTATGGCTGATCTTTAACCTCAACTCCACTTTCTCACCTGATCTCCATATCCCTTGATATTCAAAAATCTCAGCCTTGAATATATTCAGATTCAGCATCCACAGCCCTCTGGGGCAGAGAATTCTTCATCTTAGTCTTAAATGGCCAACCCCTTATCCTGAGACTATGCCCCTAGTTCTAGACTCTCCAACCAGGGGAAACAACCTCAGCATCTATCCTGTCAAGCCCCCTCAGAATCTTAAGTTTCAATGAGATCACCTCATTGCCAGAGAGCATAGGCCCCGGTACACATCATATAATTCAGTGGAAGGAGAAAGATTTAATTACATTGGATATACAGCACAGAAGCAGGCCATTTGGCCCAACCAGTCCATGCTGGTGTTTATGCACTGGTTAGAGTGACTGAGGGAGGACAATTGCTTCAAGGAAGAAGGAACTTTAACAGATGTCCCATACCAACATGCACAAAAGCTACTTGGGATCAGAAACACTAGAAGCAAAATCTGGACAGACTAAAAGTAACTGGAGCACAGTTGGCAAACATTGGCATTCTGCTCTGGAATGATTTCATCCATTAGGTTCAACACAAGGTGGTTATGTATGTAAACTTGTATATACCTTGTACAGCCACCAGAGGGCTCATCCCCTGGAGTCCCAAAGGATCCCACAATCCCTTGGGAGCACAGGTACGGAGGCCTCAGGCTGGCGAGGCACTCTGGAGACCTGCAATAAAAGACTAAGGTCACACTTTACTTTGAGCTCACAGTATCCAGTCAGACTCTATTCATATAGAACAGGCCTCCGAGCATCACCCTGGTGCTCCAACACAATCTGAATGGAAGGAACCCATTTGTACCCATGGGTCCCCACAGGCATCAACTGGGACGTTGAAGACACTAGGGGAACTTCTTGCACTGGGCTGGTGGAGGAGTGGTGCATCCAGGTCTCAAATTCACAGCTCAGCATTTCAACATCTCTAAACCACAGTCACTGAATCAGGATCGAAATGCATGCCTAACCTCCCACTGTACTTGCGAGGATTATGACCAGCGACACCCCAGCAGAGGGGTGCCTGAAGACACCAGGCATCAAGGCTGGTGTTGGGAACACCACCCCCCCCCCCGCGAGAACTGGCAGGTCTCCAGAAGTCCTGGGAAAGCCCAAAGATGGATCGGGAGAACACAGGTACTCTTCCAATACTCGGAGCGTCGGGCTTTCTGACTGCATTTCTGCTCCAGGACCAGCCTCATGTGTTTGGATTGGGGTGAGGTGGACAGGCCAAGAAATTCAAGGGCACCTGTCCATTGGCAGGCACAGCAGACCACTGATCAGTAGCAGAGGAAATCTCTACTGTACTGTACCAAGGCAGGCAGTTGGAGAGAGTCAGGGATTCTTGCACCAGCTCAGAAGGGAAAGGGAGGTGGTTGGAGGGCAAGGAGAAAGAATTAATCCTGAAGACTACAACCATGGCATAGAACACCAGGGGTCCCCTACAGTCACGTCGACTTGTAGTACTTCATAAAATCAAGATAACACCGTGCAAGTGGCTACACTACTAGACCATGAACGTTACGACTCAAGTCAACACATCATGGTCGGAGTCAACACTGCACCAGGATTCAGGAACCAAGTTTTCCCAGAATAGATCAGAAAGTCAGCCACATCAAGATTATAAAAGCACGCACAAACAGTAGCAAATATGGATTTGGAATTTGTGGAAACAAAGACGGAATACTGATCAGCTTCCTCTTCAACCAGAGACTGAATGACTTTACTGTATCCAACGCAAGGATACAGTAAAGCTCTGATCTGTAGCAAGCTCTGAAAAGTCACTGTCGCTGGATGAAGCTGGAACATTCTAATAATTCAAAGTGCAGTCAGATCAGGAGCCCGAAATAAAACATACTCCTTATGCTCAGGCATAGAAAACAAAATACATCAACCATGACAGGTTGTCACACTCACTGTCCCCAGTCAAAGTTAGTCACCCATTTATAGATACTTAAAACCAACTCAATCCAACAGTGAGTTACAGAGAACAGTCCATCGTTCATTCAGCATTATGGACTCCAGTTTGGTTAAAATATATATATGCACTTTACAGGTCAATGAAGTACTTTGAATGTAGTTACTGTTGTAATGTGGGAAACCAGTCAACTTGCACACAGCAAGCTCCCACAAACAAACAGTCAGTCCCTCAAAGTCAAAGACTTGCTTCAACTCTAAGCGCAAGTTCTCAGGTGACTGAACAGTCCAATACATGAATCTGTTACTGTCAGTCACAGGTGGGACAGAGTGGTTGAAGGAAAGGGTGGGTGAGGAAGCTGGTTTGTCACACGTTCCTTCCGCTGCCTGCACTAGTTTTCTGCATGCTCTCGGCGACAAGACTCAGTCATGTGATAATGACCAGATAAACGATTTGTGATGTTGATGGAGGGATAAATATTGGTCAGGACACCAGGAATAACTCCCCTGCTTCTCTTCAAAAAAGTGCCACAAGATCTTTTGCATCCACCCGAGGGGGAGGGGGGGGGGCAGGGGGCAGATGGGCCCTCGGTTTAACGTCTGATGCAAATGCAGCACCTCTGTTGCAAATGCAGCACCTCTGTTGCAGCACTGCACGGGAGTGTCAGTCTTGATTTGTGCACTGGAGTGGGACTTGAACCCACAACCTTCTGACTGAGGGGAGTGTGCTCCCCAGAGCCACGGCTGATCGGCAACAGATGCACACCAACCCAAAGAGCTTTAAGCAGTTGGAAAGGAGTAAAGTCAAACCCCTCTTCCCACCTGAAAAAAAAACAATATCCCAAGTAAAGATCAGAGAAAACAAATCAATTTGATTAACACAATTGTAATCCTGACCGATTTAAGAGGTTGGGAGAAACAATGTTAGTGGAGGAGATGATACATGGAAGACACTCTGATAAACATAGAAACATAGAAAATAGGAGGCCATTTGGCCCTTTGAGTCTGAACCACCATTCAATACCATTGCTGATCCTCTATCAACACTAAATTCCCACTTTTTCCCTCCCATACCCCTTGATGCTTTTTGTTTCTGGAAATCTATCAATCCCCCTCTTAAATATATTCAGTGACTTGGCCTCCACAGCCTTCTGTGGTAGAGAATTCCACAGGTTCACCACCCTCATTTCTCCTCATCAGTCCAAGTCAGCATGGATTTATGAAAGGGAAATCATGCTTGACAAATCTTCTAGAATTTTGAGGATGTAACTGGTAGAGTGGACAAGGGAGAACCAGTGGATGTGGTGTATTTGGACTTTCAAAAAAAAAAAAAGATTTTTGACAAGGTCCCACACAAGAGCCTGGTGTGCAAAATCAAAGCACATGGTATTGGGGGTAATGTACTGACAAGGAGAACTGGTTGCAGACAGGAAGCAGAGAGTCAGGATAAATGGGTTATTTTCAGAATGGCAGGCAGTGACTAGTGGGGTATTGCAGGGCTCAGTGCTGGGACCCCAGCTATTTACAATATACATTAATGATTTAGATGAAGGAATTGAATGTAATATCTCCAAAGTTTGCAGATGACACTAAGCTGGGTGACAGTGTGATCTGTGGAGGATGATGCTAAGAGGCTGCAGGGTGACTTGGACAGGTTAGGTGAGTGGGCAAATGCAGCATAATGTGGATAAATGTGAGGGTCACCACTTGTGGCAAAAACACAAAGGCAGATTATCTGAATGGTGGCAGATTAGGAAAAGGGGAGGTGCAATGAGACCTGGGTGACATGGTACATAAGTCATTGAAAGTTGGCATGCAGGTACAGCAGGCAGTGAAGGCAAATGGTATGTTGGCCTTCATAGCTAGGGGATTTGAGTATAGGAGCAGGGAGGGCTTACTGCAGTTGTACAGGGCCTTGGTGAGACCTCACCTGGAATATAGTGTACACAGTTTTGGTCTCCTAATCTGAGGAAAGATGTTCTTGCTATTGAGGGAGTGCAGCGAAGGTTCACCAGACTGATTCCCGGGATGGCAGGACTGACATATGAGGAGAGACTGGATTGACTGGGCCTGTATTCACTGGAGTTTAGATGTATGAGGGGATCTCAAACAAAATTGACAGGACTGGACAGGTTAGATGCAGGAGATCCCCGCAGGAAGAATGTTCCCGATGTTGGGGAAGTCCAGAACCAGTGGACACAGTCTAAGGATAAGGGGGCAAGCCATTTAGGACTGATGAGGAGAAACTTCACTCAGTTGTTAACCTGTGTAATTCTTTACTGCAGAGTTGTTGATGCCAGTTCATTTGAATATATTCAAGAGGTGGTTAGATATGGCCCTTACGGCTAAAGGGATCAAGGGGTATGGAGAGAAAGCAGGAATGGGGTACTGAGGTGAATGATCAGCCATGATCTTAGTGAATGATGGTGCAGGCTCAAAGGGCTGAATGGCCTACTCCTACATCCATGTTTCCATCCGGAGACTGACCCCTCATTCTAGACTTCCCAGCCGGGGGAAACATCCTCCCCGCATCCAGTCTATCCAACCCAGTCAGAATTTTATCTGTTTCAATGAGATCCCCGCTCATTCTTCTAAACTCGTGAATACAGGCCTCATCGACCCAATCTTGCACGACAGTCCGGCCATCCCAGGAATCAGTCTGGTGAACCTTCACTGCACTCCCTCTATGGCAAGTACATCCTTTCTTTAGGCAAGGAGACCAAAACTGCAGGGGTGGTCTCACCAAGGCCCATTTATAACTGTAGCAAGACATCCTTGCTCCTGTACTCAAATCCTCTTGAATGGTTTGTTGGCCTTCATTGCAAGGATGCAACTATAAAAACAAATAGGTAGGAGTGAAGACAAGACCAGGTCAACAGATCGGAAACGATGGTTACCTGTTTATAAAGTCCCAGCATTGCGCACACCAGCGTGATGTCCGCGAGGGTGACGTGCTCCCCCACCAGGTATGTCCGCACGTGGAGGTGATCATTCAGCAACACCAGCACCTTCTTCACATCCTCTCTGGCACGCTGCATCTCCTGGAGGGGGGAGAGAGAGAGAGAAAAAAATCACATTGCAATCCTGCAGAGCTCAGTGCAAGAAATCAAATACGGCATGACTGGCGGAATGGGTCGCCAAATCCCAGGCATCACGTAGGTTACAATCGACACAGCAACAGGACAGGAGTGACGTACAGGAGGAAAATGGTGGCAGATGACCTTCACCATCCATTTGAGGTAGTCTTTAAGGGATGGGCACAAGCCTTTTTTTAAAAAATATTAATGCATGTGGACGACACCAGCATTTATTGCCCATCCCCAATTGCCCTAGAGAAGGTGCTGGTGAGGCGCCTTCAATACAATGGCCTGCTGGACCATTTCAGAGTCAACCATATTGCAGTATGGATTCACGTGCAAGGACGGCAGAATTCCTTTCCCGAAGGACATTAGTGAACCAGATGGGTTTTTACAACACTCCCTAGTTTGTCACCATTACCGACACTAACTTTAATTCCAGATTTTTAATATTTGATTTTCCACCCCCCGCTTCCATGGTGGGATTGGAACTCCAGTCTCTGAATCACAAATCCAGGAACCACCACTGCTACTGTACCCAGTAACAATGTACACATACCTGCCAGGAAAGTGTGGGGAAATATCCAAAAGCTGGCAGTCAGGCACATTAACTGCTGAAAATATGTGGTGACATATTTTCTATGTTTACATGAAAACAATGAGTAAGTGCAGGAGGAGGCCACTTGGCCCTTTGAGCCTGCACCACCATTCAATAAGATCATGGCTGATCATTCACCTTGGTACCCCTTTCCTGCTTTCTCTCCATATCCTTTTAGCTGAAAGGGCCATATCTAACTCCCTCTTGAATATAGCCAATGAACTGGCACAACACTCTGCAGTAGGGAATTCCACAGGTTAACAGAGTGAAGTTTCTCCTCATTGCAGTCCTAAATAGCTTACCCCTTATCCTTAGACTGTGTCCACTGGTTCTGGACTTCCCCAACATCGGGAACATTCTTCCTGCATCCAACCTGTCCAATCCCATCAGAATTTTATATGTTTCTATGAGATCCATGAGATCCCCTCATCCTTCTAAACTCACGAATAAAGGCAGAGTCAATCCAGTCTCATGTTAGACCAGCCATCCTGGGAATCAGTCTGGTGAACCTTCACCGCACTCCCTCAATAGCAAGAATGTCCTTCCTCATTAGACCAAAACTGAACACAATATTCCAGGTGAGGACTCACCAAGGCCCTGTACAACTGCAGTAAGACCTCCCTGCTTCTATACGCAAATCCCCTAGCTATGAAGGCCAACATACCATTTGCCTTCTTCACCACCTGCTGTACCTGCATGCCAACTTTCAATGACTGATGTACCATGACACCCAGGTCTCGTTGCACCTCCCCTTTTCCTAATCTGCCGCCATTCAGATAATATTCTGCCTTCATGTTTTTGCCCCCAAAGTGGATAACCTCATTTATCACATTATACTGCATCTGCCATGCATTTGCCCACTCACCTAACCTGTCCAAGTCACTCTGCAGCCTCTCCACATCCTCCTCACAGCTCACACCACCACCCAGCTTAGTGTCATCTGCAAACTTGGATATATTACTCAATTCCTTCATCTAAATTAATGTATATTTGTAAATAGCTGAGGTCCCAGCACTGAGCCCTGCAGCACCCCACTAGTCACTGCCTGCCATTCTGAAAAGGACCCATTTATCCTGACTGACTGCTTCCTGTCTGCCAACCAGTTCTCTATCCACATCAGTACATTACCCCCCAATACCATGTGCTTTAATTTTGCACACCAATGTCATGTGGGACCATGTCAAAAGCCTTTTGAAAGTCCAAATACACCACATCCACTGGTTCTCCCTTGTCCACTAGTTACATCCTCAAAAAATTCCAGAAGATTTGTCAAGCATGATTTCACTTTCATAAATCCATGCTAACTTGGACCGATCCTGTCACTGCTTTCCAAATGCACCGTTATTTCATCTCTAATAATTGATTCCAACATTTTCCTTACTACTGATGTCAGGCTAACCGGTCTATAATTACCTGTTTTCTCTCTCCCTTTCTTAAAAAAAAAAGTGGTACATTAGCTACCCTCCATTCCATAGAACTGATCCAGAGTCGAAAGACGGTTGGAAAATCACCAATGCATCCACTATTTCTAGGGCCACTTCCCTAGGTACTCTAGGATGCAGACTATCAAGCCCCAGGGATTTATCGGCCTGCAAATTCCCACCTAAGGATATCCTTCAGTTCCTCCCCAGACCCTTGGTCCCCTCGTAATTCTGGAAGGTTATTTGTGTCTTCCTTTGTGAAGACAGAACCAAAGTATTTGTTCAACTGGTCGGCCATCTTTGTTCCCTATTATATAAATTCATCTGAATCTGACTGCAAGAGACCTACTCTTGTCTTCACTAATCTTTTTCACTTCACATATCTATAGAAGCTTTTGCAGTCAGTTTTTATGTTCCCGGCAAGCTTCTTCTCATACTCTATTTTCCCCCTCCTAATTAAACCCTTTGTCCATCTTTGCTGAATTCTAAATTTTTCCCAGTCCTCAGGTTTGCTGCTTTTTCTGGCCAATTTATATGCCTCTTCCTTGGATTTAACACTATCGCCAATTTCCCTGGTTAGCCACAGTTGAGCTACCTTCCCCGTTTTATGTTTACTCCAGACAGAGATGTACAATTGTTCATCCATGTGATATTTAAAATGTTTGCCATTGCCTATCCACTGTCAACCCTTTAAGTATCATCTGCCAGTCTATTCTAGCCAATTCATGTCTCATACCATCGAAGTTACTTTTCCTCAAGTAAAAGGTAGTTAAATGAAAGTTAGAAGCTGCATCACTTGGTTCGGCAGAATTGAATTGGGCTTTCACACAGACAGTGTCTGGCTCTTCCAGACATGTAAAGACTCTTATTTGGACTGTTCAACAGTTCTAAACACATTACAATCGGTGACTATGGAGGAGCAAGCGAGGGGGTTTAGTTCTCAGTGTTGTTGCAGATTTTAACTGGGGGTAGCATTTGAGGCGTTACAATGGGCTTCAACACGCTCCAGTTTTCCCAATCACGGAGTTGTGCTGCAATGTGTGCGGGGCTGTCTGATGAGGCTTGCCCAGGTTGAATAGCCGGATGATTCACCATGGAGGACATGGTGCTGGGGAACTGTACCCAGCAAGAGTTAATTAAAAAAAGGGGGATAGGGAGAATAGCCAGCCTTGAACAGCAACACTTAGAGTGGTGAGAATCATCACATGACCACTCGATTGTTAGCAGCTTGTGTTGGCCAAAGGATGGAGTCAAATTCACGGCGAGTCCAACATGAAAGAATTATATTTCCTGTTGCACTGTAAGAGGGGCCATTTAAACAGCCGTTTGGAAGTCCCCAAGGGTCACAGCGGTCCCGTGAACACCAATGTCATGGACAGCTTCACGTTCCCACAGACAGCAGGAAGGGTGGGCTGCCTTATGGGAGGACGCACTAGATCAAGGCAATTTATAGTGAGCAGCACGTTTACAGAGTGATGCCAGAGAGAGAGAGAGAGAGAGAGAGAGAGAGAGAGAGAGAGAGAGAGAGAGAGAGAGAGAGAGAGAGAGAGAGAGAGAGAGACCAGAGGAGAGTGTACCAGCATCATCACAGCCACAAATAAGTGCCTAAAATAAACAAAGCATTGAGACTCCACAGCACACCCAGCAGTATGAGAGCGCAGACAGGTTGGGGTTTCAGGTTTGCCAAGATACTTCAGCTGAAAGGTAGGTGGTTAAACCCAGGACAGTCTTGGAAAAGCTCAGTTCCTGTTTGAGGTTGGCCATTCATCCTCGGCTGAGGAACAGGGTTTGGCAGAGAGTAGAGCATTTCAAAATTGCTTTCTCCACCAACCAGATAGCAACATAGAAACAGAAAATAGCAGGCGGCCATTCGACCCTGTGAGTCTGCATCGCCATTCAATATCATGGCTGATCCTCTCTACCATATTCCTGCCTTTTCCCCCATACCCCTTTTGTTTCTAGAAATCTATCCATCTCCGTCTTAAATATATTCAGTGACTTGGCCTCTACAGCCTTCCGTGTAGAGAATTCCACAGGTTCACCACCTTTGGAGTGAAAACATTTCTCCTTATCTCGGTCCTAAATTTCCTACCCAGTATACTGAGACTGTGACCCCTTGTTCTAGACTTCCCAGCCCCAGGGGAAACATCCTCCCCGCATCCAGTCTATCCAACCCCGTCAGAATTTTATACGTTTCAATGAGATCCCCTCATTCTTCTAAACTCTAGTGAATACAGGCCTAGTTGACCCAATCGCTCCTAGTGACAGTCCTGCAATCCTAGGAATCAGTCTGGTGAACCTTCACTGCACTCCCTCTGTGGCAAGTATATCCTTTCTTGAGACCAAAACAGCACAATACTCCAGGTGCAGTCTCACCAAGGCCCTAGATAACTGTAGTAAGACATCTTTGCCCCTATACTCAAACCCTCTTGCAATGAAGGCCAACATACCATTTGCCTTCCTAACTGCACGTTTGCTTTCAATGACTGGATCCAACTGCAGCCAAGGTTTGGCCTCCGCAATCCAACTGGGTTGATCAGTTCCATCAGCTTACAACTTGCCAAAATGGTGCCGCGTTTGAAAGCTGCTTCCCAGCCAGGGAACTTACCAACTTGCTGGACTTCCTGAGGCCCAAGGTTGGGAAGACCCAGGCTGCAACAGGTGGGATGAGCTCACTTTCTGCAAAGTTGATCCACTGCTGAACAAGACTGGACTCTTGCTGGGATGGCCCTTGCAGCACATCACTACTAACTGGGAGAGAGAGAGGAAAAAAAAAAAAAAGAGGCCAGTCATAACATTGCTTCATTTAATCAGTCTGGGAGCCAGTGTCAACCATTACACTGAAACGGTTTGCACAGGACCAAGACAACTTGCATTTATACAAGAACACAAGATTTAGGAGTAGGCCATTCGGCTCCTTGAGTCTGCTCCGCCTTCAATATCATGGCTGATCTACCTCAACTCTACTTTTCCCACCTGATCCCATATCCCTTAATATGATTCACCATCCACAGCCCTTTAGGCTAGAGCCTTTCATGCAGTAAAACATCCAAAAGGCACTTCACAGGAGTGATTAGATGACAATTTGACAGCCACACAAGGAGAGATTACAATAGGTAACCAAAAGGAGTATGTATGTTTGGGGTTACTAGCCACCAGGTGGCACCGCTGTCAGAAATCATTGGGCTGTGTGCATGGCCCAGGTATAAAAGGCAAGCCATCATGAAATGCAATCACTTTGGGTCTTAATAAAGCAGAGCCAGGTTTGTACCGGTGTTAGACAACAAATTATTACATACATAAAAGAGAGCGAGAGCGAGCAAATTCCAGAGCTCAGGGCCTTGGCAGCTGAAGACACAGCCACCAATGGTGGAACGCTGGAATTTGGGGGTGTGCAAGAGGCCTGAATCGGAGGAACGCAGAGGGTTGTAAGGCTGGAGCCAGAGAGATTCATCAAGAATGCCAGAATGTCATGAATAAACATTAATATTCAAAATAGTGAGGAGCCATGTTCCCCTTCACCAAAACAAATTGCCTGAACATTATCTCACTCAGCTTGCTGTGTTATGGGCTGTCACTTTTCCTATGTTAGAACAGTGACTGCACTGCAACAGTACTTGGCAATGGAAGATGCTTTGTTAATGCACATTCTTCAAGCTACATGCTGCTTTTGACCAGAATGCCAGGTATGTGAGGGGCAAGGAAGAGCCCACCCTGCACAGATGTCACAGCAGACCAGCGCTATAGAGACACCTGCAAGTTTTCATTCGTCATTCCAGGTGCATGATCTGTGCCACAGAAATCTCTTCTCTAAACGTCACAAGGGATGCCCCACGGTCAACCATGGCTCAAGTGAGTCAGAGTCCCACTCGAGACTTGAGCACACAAATCCAGGCCAACACTCCAGTGCAGTGCTCGGAGGTGCCATCTTTCAGAGGAGACTTTAAGCCAAGGCCCTGCCTATTCTATTGCACAGCACTATTGAAGAAGAGCAGGGAAGTTATCGTGGTGCCCTGGTCAATATTTATCCCTCAAATCACTAAAATAGATCATCTGGTCATCACACTGCTTGTGGGAGCTTACGGTGTGCAAGTTGGTTGCAGCATTGCCTACATTACAGTGACTCATACTTCTAAAGTACTTCACTGACTAAAGCGGGGTGTCGGTTTATTGTCTATCTAGAAGACAGTGCAGTACTCCTTCAGCACTGCACTGGAGTGTCAGCTCGGATGTGTGTGCTCAAGTCTCTGGAGTGGAACTTGAACCCAACCTTCTGATGGAATGCTATCCACAGCTGAGAGGCATCCCTTGTGACATTTGGAGGGGAGGATCCTGTGGGGCATTGGCCATGAAAGGCGCTATATAAAATGCAAGTCTGTCCATCTTCCACTGCATCAGGCTGACCTGAGAGTTACTGGCAAGCCAGAATCTAGCTCATGTTTTCTGAAATTGAGCTGTGGTAGCAAGAGGCTGCAGGGTGATGCCATGCCAGTTGGCATTGAAGGTGGTTTAAACCAGATTCCAGCAAATTGCTCCCGGTATAGAGCAGCAATGAATTCTTAGCACTGCAACAGTGAGCGTTCCCTCACACGCCTCCTGTTCCACAAAGTCCCGAGACTCAGGACTTGAAATAAAAGCCTTTTTGATCCAAAGCTCAACAGCTTGGGTTATTTAAAGTGACGAACCTGCATCAGCTATACACAAGAGTACAGTTAGTGAGCACAAGCACAACACAGCTGGAGCACATCTGGTGCAGCTCCACTCACAGAAGCCAGGATCAAGCAGCCAACAGCTCTGCATCAGCTACTTAAAGCTCCAATATCTTGGCCATTCAACAGGAATGACCGCCAGAGCACCGGGGGGGGGGGGGGGGGGGGGGGTGAAAGGTCTGCTGACACACGCTCTATTGTGGACAACACAAACTATGGAAACAGACTATCTACTTTACAAAACCCAGTCTGGCATTAACAGGTCACAAATTGTCCAGTTGTGGCTCAGTGGGCAGCACTCTCACCTCAGTCAGAAGGTTGTGGGTTCAAGTCCCACTCCAGAGCACAAAAATCTAGGCCAACACTCCAGCGCTGCACTGTCGGAGGCAACGTTAAACTGAGGCCCCATCTGCTCTTGCTCAAGTGGATGGAAAAGATCCCGCTGCACTATGTCGAAGAGCAGCGGCGTTCTCCCTGGTGTCCTGGGGCCAATCAACAATTTAAAAAAACAGATTGTCCGGTCATTATCACATTGCTGCTTGTGGGAGCTTGCTGTGCACAAATTGGCTGACATTTCCCCACATAACAGCGACTACACTCACTCCAAAAGTACTTCCTTGGCTGTAAAGTGCTTTTGAGATGCCCGCTGGTTGTGAAAGGAGCTATATAAATGCAAGTCTTTCTTTTTAAACGGA
The DNA here is from genome assembly GCF_044704955.1 of Pristiophorus japonicus. Taxonomy (NCBI): domain Eukaryota; kingdom Metazoa; phylum Chordata; class Chondrichthyes; family Pristiophoridae; genus Pristiophorus; species Pristiophorus japonicus. Next base: position 19,719,049 of record NC_092002.1, on the reverse strand, counting down.
GTGACAAGATGCAATCCTCAGAGGGGAAGGGGGAAGGGGAGGGAAGCGGCCAACAGCTACTGTGACATCATGTGGTGGAGGGGGGGGGGAATAATCCAGACCAGAGGGAATGTCACGAGTTTAATGAGGCACACAAGGCCCACCCATTTCACAGGGCAGACCCAAATCCACTGATTAAAAAGTAGAACAGAACATTTTCCCCCCCAAACTCCATGTTGGATCCTCCCTTTAAAGAAATGAGATTCGCCGAGAAAGTTGGCACATTTTCACCTTCCGAGAGGTGCGATCCATTCACTGGGACACCCTCCGCCCAGCAGATCAGGAGTGCTCAGCAACAAATGCACTTGCATTATAAACAGGACATCCTAATCATGCAGAAAGCTTCCTCTGCAAAGACGGGCAGTCTGCAGCTCCACCCTGGCACCAATCACGTAACAAGACAACCGATGGAGCTGCGCTGGGTGGCTCTCCTCCCTCCCTCCCTCCCTCCATCACCGGAGTAAGGCAAGGACTCCAATCAGAGTGCACTCAAAAAAAAATACAAGAGCCAACCCTCACAATGGCAGCAACAATTCTCATGAGTTAAATCCAGTTCACAGGAGCGCACATTAAACCAGCCTGGTCTTATGTCCTTCACCCTTGCCCCCTGAAGCAGGCACGTGTTCTGACCGAGAGCTGGGGAATGTGAGCAACTGGTGCCAGCACCTTCAAAATGTAGAATAGTAAAAGATCCAGAGGCCAAAGGGAAAAAATGGATGGAGAGAGAAAGGTGGAGGGAGGTAGAGGGGTGGAAAGGTTTGGAGATGCAATTGCAGAGTATAGGGCCCAGACAGTGAAAGCATAGTCACCAGTGACAGGCAAAAGGGAGTCAGCAGGGCAGGGGAATTGTTATAGATGCAAGCCTGTATATACCTTGTGTAGCCACCAGAGGGCTCATCCCCAGAATCCCAAGGGATCCCACAATCTCTTTAGAACACTGGTACTTAAGGAAGCCTCTGGAGACCTGCAATAAAAGACTACGGTCACACTTATGAGGAAAGAGTCCAGAGTCAAACAAACGAGAGGCCATAAACAATTTATATAGCACCTGTAACGTCCCAAGGCGCTTCACAGGAATATTATGAGAATTGGCACTGAGCCACACAAGTAGAAATTAGCACAGGTGACCAAAAGCTTGGTCAAAGAGGTAGATTTCAAGGAGGAAAGGAGGTGTAGAGGCAGAGAGGTTTAGGCAGAGTTCGAGCTTGGGCCTAGGCAACAGAAGGCACGGCCACCGATGGTTGAGCGATTATAAATCAGGGACACTCATTGGGATAAAGGGATTTAAACAGGAGGAGAATTTGAAAGGTTGAGGGCCAGCAGCCAATGTAGGTCACTAAGAATGTGGGGAGGGGGGGGGGGGGGGGGGGGGGGAAGAAACTTTGTGGGTGTTCGGATATGGACAGAGGTTTGGACAAGGTGAAGTTTATGAATGGGAGACTACCAGGAGAGCATCGGTACAGACTAGAGGCAACAAAAACAGCTGCAGGTTTCAGCACCAGATGGGACAGGAGCAGGGATGGAGACAGCCAATATTACGTAGGCAGTCTGTGATTCCAAGGATGTGCGGTCAGAAGCCAAGCTCGGGGCTGAATAGGATACAGAGATTGCGGTACAGGTCACCACTTTACAGGAAAGATGTGATTGTATCAGAGAGGGTACAGAGGATATTTACGAGGATGTTGCCTGGACTGGAGAATTTTAGCTACGAGAACAGATTGGATAGGCTGGGGTTGTTTGTCATGCATGTAGACCATGTATACTAATTGTATATAGTCAAGGTGTGCCACCAGAGGGCACTGCAGGTCACCAGCATAGGTGTGCAGGGCCCAGTATAAAAGGCTGCCCAGCATGCTTGTGCCTCACTCTAGAGTTACAATAAATGGGACTAAGGTCACAACAGCTCAAGTACAATACTAGACCTCGTGGAGTCATTCATGAGTATTAAAGACAACAGTTTTCTTTGGAACAGAGGAGGCAGAGGGGAGACCTCATCAAGGTGCATAAAATTATGAGGGACCTAGATAGAGTGGATAGGAAGGACCTATTTCTTTTAGAAAGGAGGTGCCAACAACCAGGGGGCATAGATTTAAAGTAATTGGTAGGAGGTTTGGAGGGGATTTGAGGGGAAATGTTTTCACCCAGAGGGTGGTGGGGGTCTGGAACTCACTGCCCGAAAGGGTGGTAGAGGCAGAAACCCTCACCACATTTAAAAAGTACTTGGATGTGCACCTGAAGTGACGTAAGCTACAGGGCTACAGACCTAGAGCTGGAAAGTGGGGTTAGGCTGGATAGCTCTGTCAGCCGGCACAAACACAATGGGCTGAAATGGCCTCCTTCCATGCTTTAAATTTCTGTGATTCTATACCAGAGAGTGGCCCAGTGGAATCAATACGAAAGGTAGAATTTCTATTGACAATGGCTTTGGTTATGTCTAATGCACTTATGACTCAGAGACAATGTGTTGTACTCAAACTGTAGTGACCTTGGTCCTGTATTAGTAACTAGAGTGAGGCACAAGCATGGTGGGCAGCCTTTTATACTGGGCCCTGCACACCTATGCAGGTGACCCTCAGGTCTCCCACCACAGTGCCCTCTACCACAGGGGCAGGAAACTCTGGTCTTCACCAGTTGCACCCTCTCGTGGTGTCAGCATAGTACAGTGTAAACCTTATTGATGTACTAAGTCTCCACCTTATGCAACAATACAGCAAATACACAAGAGTATATCTAGTCTGCATATATAACAGCTTTTATCTTCCTCATTTCTTAACTGGATGAAATTGCAGCTCATCCAAGGCTGGATATCGGACACGCAGTCCAACAGCAGAGGGAACACAGCAGCTGAGGGGTGCTAGTTGGGAGACGGTGTACATGTGGCACCTCACCCTACATCTGGAGAAAGGGGGGGGGGGGCACAGACAGTACGCCATTTTGGCCCCATCGTGTCCACGCCGGCTGACAGAACCCACAGCCCTCGGTCAGCAGCCCTGAAGGTTACATACAAACCTATGAACAATGGCGGACAGGGAAAGAGCATCCAGCCCAACCAGTCCGCCTCACACAACTGCGACACCCCTTGCACCGAAACATTCTACACTCCACCCCAACTGGAGCCATGTGATCTCCTGGGAGAGGCAAAAACCAGATTAAAAACCCAGGCCAATTGGGGAAAACAAATCTGGGACAATTCCTCTCCGACCCATCCAGGCAATCGACACTAGTCCAGATCACCCTGGCAGCATTAGATTCCTTGCAGTACTTGTATCTGAGCCGGCCAACAAAAAGTTATCCAGTCTAATCCCAATTACCAGCTCTAGGTCTGTAAATAAGGAAGAGCCAGCAATGTATGGATGCTTGGGGCAGAGGTGAAAAATAAGCTCGAAACAAACAGGTTATTGAATCAAATTGGGCCCCTATTTTGGCATTTGGTAGTCACCTTCAATGAAAATGAAGCTGGGGCTTCTAAAGTAGCCAGCCATAGCTTGGTGAGTAGCACTCCTCACCTCCAAGTGAGAAGGCTGTAGTTTCAAGTCCCACACCAGAGACATAATTCAGGGCAGTGCTGCACTGTTGGAGGTGCCGTCTTTGGGATAAGTCGTTAACCAGAGCCGCCCATCATCCCTCAAGTGGATGTAAAAGATCCCATTGGCATGATTTTTGAAGGTGGTGGGTGGTATCCTTAGTGTTCTAGTCAATATTTATCTCAATTAATCCCAAAAACAGACAATCTGGTGTGGGAGCTTGCTGTGCACAAATTGGCTGCCACATTAAGTGAATTGACTACACTTCATTGGCTGCAAAATACTGGAGCCATCCAAAGATTGTGGAAAGTCCCGCACGCACACATGCCTACCCAACACAAGACTCTGGAACAACCTACTCGTTTGATGCAGTACTACAGACCCACAGCAACTCAGCGATTGAGAGCCAGGCAAGCAAGGGTTAAAAGGGAGGAGTACCTGGTGTCTCCTCTGGATATTCCAAAGTGCTTTATAACCAAGGCATTGTTTCTTTTGTAAATACAAGAGTATCCTCAGTTACACAGGTGACCGAGGCAACCCATTTTCACACAGCACAATCCCGTAAACAGATAAAATAAATTGGTCGTGGTGGCATCTGTCGAATGCCTTGGAACACACACACACACGACTGAACCTGGCCTGCATTGCTCAGTGGCACCAGAGTGTCAGCCATGGCTCAGCGCTCGCCTCGGAGCCAGAAGGTTGTGGTTTCAAGCCCCTCCCCAGATACTGGAGCACAGTGCTGAGAGTGCGCGGCACCATCAGTGGAGCCGTTTTTCAGACAAGACCTTAAAACCAAGGCCTCCAAGACCCTGGAGCAGGGGAAGTCTCCTTGGTAGCCAGGCCAATAATTATCCCTCAGCCAACATAGATTACCTGGTCACTAATCTGCACAAATTGGTTGCCAGGTTTCCTTAATCAGTGACTGCACTTCAAAAGTACTTCATTGGCTATGAAGTGCTTTGGGAGATCTTGAAAGGCACTATATAAATGCAACTTGTGTCTTTTTGCCCTCAGGGAACCCTCCACATCAAGTCTTCATTGTAAGAATTAGGAGCACAGCCCCTTGAATCTACTCAGCCATTCAATATCATGGCTGATCAACTTCAACTCCACTTTCCTGCCTGATCCCCATATCCCACGATTACCCTAGAGTTCAAAAATCTCTCACCCTTGAATATACTCAATGACTCAGCACCCATAGTTCTTTGGGGCAGAGTTTTCCAAAGATTCACCCTCAGTGGAAAAAATTCCCCCTCATCTCCATCTTAAATGGGTGACCCCTTATCCTGAGACTGACCCCTGGTTCTAGACTCTCCAGCCAGGGGGAAATAACCTCAGCATCTACCCCCAAGAATGTTTTAAGTTTCAATGAGATCACATTCTTCTAAACACCAGAGAACATAGGCCCAATTTACTCCAGCTCATTCCAGGAATCAATCTAGTGAACCTTTGTTGCACCGCTCCCAAGACCAGTAAATCCTTCTTTAGATAGGATCAAAACTGTGCACAGTACTCCAGGTGTGGTCACACCAAGGCCCTGTACTGTTATGTATATAAACATTGTAACTGTAAGACTTGGCTCCAGAGGGTGCAACTGTTGGAGGCCCCAAGGTCACCTGCACACCTTGTGCAAGGAGTATAAAAGGTTGTCTGCTGCTGCTTAGGCACTCTGAAGTTGTATTTAAAAAAAAAAGAGACACTAAGGTCACATCAGTTTTAGCTCACAGTACTCAGTCTTGGAGTTCTTCCATACCAAACATATACAATTGTAGCAAGGCTTCCTTACTCTTGTACTCCAACCCCTTTCCAATAAAGGCCAACATGCCATTTGACCTTCTAACTGCAGCTGCATTTCTTGCACAAGGATACCTAAATCTTACTGAACACCAATATTTAACAGTTTTGCACCATTTAAAAAATAATCTGTTTTCCTATTTTCCCTACCAAAGCGAACATTATACTGCATCTGCCATCTTGTTGCCCACTGACTTTGCCGGCTAGGTCCTCCTCACAGCTCACTTCCACCCAAACAGCATTCTTCAGATCCTCACTACTGCCATCAACTTCATAAATAAGTGAACAGATCACCAGCCAGGAGCTCCTTCACAGGCAGCAAGTTTCCCTTGTGCGTAAATAGTCAACTCCCTCCATTGGACTCAGCAACTCGACTGTAATCACGATTCCAGGACTGGAATTCTCACTCAAATCTGTTGGCTTTAATAGGCAAGTTAACTGATCACACCCAGGAGGGTGCCATGTATTGGTTCAAATTTGGGGGAAACAGTGGGCAGAGTTTGGAGAACGGGCAGCCTGGGCTGGACGTTAGCCAGGGTTCGGAGAGCAGTAACAGGATTTCTGTGTCCCATGTCTCCCTCATGTTAGCTGGGCTTTCAAGTGTGTCTGGTTCTCCTTGGAACAGAGGAGACTGAGGGGAGATTTAATTGAAGTGTATAAAATTGAGGGGCCTAGATATAGAGTGGATAGGACAGACCGGTTTCCCTTAGCAGAGGGGTCAACAACCAGGGGGCATAGATTTAAAGTAAATGGGGAGAGGTTTAGAGGGAAATGTATTCACCCAGAGGGTGGTGGGGGTCTGGAACTCACTGCCTGAAAGGGTGGTAGAGGCAGAAACCCTCATCACATTCAAACAGTGCTTGGATGTACACTTGAAGTGCCGTAACCTGCAGGGCTACGGACCTAGAGCTGGGAAGTGGGATTAGGCTGGATAGCTTTTGGTCGGCCAGCACGGACACTAGGATGGGCTGAAATGGCCTCCTTCCGAGCTGTAAATGCCTCCGATTCCATGACTGATCTTGGTTTATGCAACATGCAGTAAATGGCATTTACTGAGCCATCCAGCAGAACCTGCCGCTCCGCCAGTCAGAAAGCACCTTCCCAGGAGGTCACTAGGGCCGATTCAGTAGCTGCTGTCAGACGTTGCAACTCCCAGTCACCGTATTAGCCGTGCACTCAAACTCCGCAAGCCTCCTTATTAAAATCAGAAGTCAGGCTGGTTTCTAGTTCAAGAGAAGCGCTAAGAAAGATTTTATCCAACATTAAAACACGGTAGAATGTCAGGACCAACTGCAAGAACTGGACTAACATGCACCAGTTCACAAGATAGTCAAGGCCATTTGGTGCAGCTGCCCAGAGAGACCCCCTACTCATCCTGGAGGCTGATCAGTTTCATTTCGACCAGTGCAGGCCACCCCTGCTTGGTAATGAAGGGTTTAATCAGCATTAGGATGTCGAAGCATCCAGGCACTATACAACTGAGCCAATGCTGCCCCTTGTTGGATAAGCTGCCCCACTGCCCATTGTCAATTGAAACAGGTTCTGGAGAAGCTGCAGTTCAGCAGTGACTGCTCCCATTCATTCTCTTCCCTCCCTTCTCACCCCAACATTTAAATGTCTGACCTGAAGTATAAAACAGATCAGGCCTCCTGATCCAGTGTCAGCTGTGGCTCAGTGTTTTGGCCATCTCACCCGAGTCAGAAGGTTGTGGGTTCAAGTCCCACTCCAGAGACTGGAGCACAAAAATCCAGGCGGTCATTGGAGGGAGCGCTGCACTGTCAGAGGTGCCGTCTTTCAGATTAGACGTTAAACCGAAGCCCCGTCTGCTCTCAGTTGGATGTAAAGATCCCAGTGCTATTTTGAAGAGCAGGGGAGTTATCCCTGGTGTCCTGGCCAATATTTGTCTCAATCAACATAAAAAATTATTTGGTGATCACATTGCTGTTTACTGGAGCTTACTGTGCGCAAGTTGGCTGCTGCGTTGCCTCACATTATAACTGTGACTACATGCCAAAAGTACTATAAAGCGGTTGAGACATCCGGTGGTTGCGAAAGAAGCTATATAAATGCAAGTCTTTATTTCCTGTACTCAACACCTCAGTTCCTAGGAGGTGCCAAGAACTTTGTACAAACTAGACTGCAGGAAAAGGGTCCCCAACAAATTATTAGAAACAAACCCTAGTTATGAGGAAAGATTGGATAGGCTGGGGTTGTTCTCTTTGGAACTGAGGCAGAGTGGAGATTTAAGTGTATAAAATTATGAGGGGCCTAGATAAGTGGATAGGATGGACCCATTTCCCTTAGCAGAGTCATCAATAACCAGGGGGGCATAGATTTGAAGTTATTGGTAGCAGGATTGGAGGGGAATGCAAGAACATTTTTCACTGAGGGTGGTGGGGGTCTGGAGCTCTATGGCCACCGACCACACACACACACACACACACACACACATGTATTTGTTCCACACCCATGACCGATTCACACCTTGGTCAACATTTTTAACAGGAACAGATTATCTGGTCATTCATCTTATTGCTATTTGTGCACACATTGGCCTACAGAACAGTGACTGGATTTCAGAAATAATTAATAAGTTGCAAAGCACATTGTTCTGGTCCTGGGAGTGTGGCAGTGATAAACACATTTCCTACAAGCATCAATTTTCACAAAACCATCTCTGGCCAATGCACCAGTCTCCTCCTTTTGTTCTGAAAAAGGCCCACGTTCAAAAATGTTAGTGTCTTAACTTGACACCTTCACACTGGTCAGCCATAGCTCAGTGGATCACATGCTCATCTCAGTCAGAATTGAGAGAGAGTCAAGTCCCACTCCGGAGGCATAATCTAGGCTGACACTCCAGTGCAGTACAGAGAGTGTGCTGAGCTGTCAGATGTGTCGTCTTACCCCATCTGCTTTCAGGTGGACGTAAAAGATCCCGTGGCACTATTTCAAAGGGCATGAGAGTTTTCCCCCTGGTGTCCTGGCCAACATTTAACCCTCAAATCAACATCACGAACACAGATCTGGTCATTATCACATTGCTGTTTGAGAGAGCTTGCTGTGTGCAAAATGGCTGCCACGTTTCCCACATTACAAGTGACTACACTCCAAAAAGTACTTCATTGGCTGTAAAGCACTTTGGTCTATAAATTCATGTCCTAGTCAGGAATAACACTGGAATCTATACTAAAAAAGGTGTGATAAAGAGCATCTAGAGACAGAAAAGTCACCATTGATTTCAAAAAGGTTAATTCATGTCTTAAACATGATATAACAGAAAGAGTAGACAAGGGTAATGCAGTAGAGGTCATATAGTTGGATTTTCAAAAGGCCTTTGATAAAAAGGTCACAGTGGGCTCATGACAAAGGTTTGGGCATGTGGAGTCGGGGGTAATTAGCTGGATGGATCACAAATTGACTAAAAATAAAAAAGCAGAGCGTAGGGGTAAAGGATTGTTATTCAATTGGAAGGAGGTAGAAAGTAACAGTAATCACAGACCCAGGAACAATCTAAATTTGCAGACAATTCCAAACTGGGGCGGGGGGGGGGGGGGGGTAGCCAAAACTGAGGAACACAAACATAATAATAGGAGCAGGAGTCAGCCATTCGGCCCCTCGAGCCTGCTCCACCATTCAAGAAGATCATGGCAGATCTTCTGCCTCAACTCCACTTTCCTGCACTATCCACATATCCCTCAATATCCAAAAATCTATTGATCTCGGTCTTGAATATATTCAAAGACTGAACCTCCACAGCCTTCTGGGGAAGAGAATTCCAAAGATTCACCACCCTGAGTGAAGTTTCTCCTCATCTCAGACCCCTTATTCTGAGACTGTGCCCCCTGGTTCTAGACTCCTGAGGGGAAACATCCTCCCTACAAGAATGTTGTATGTTTCAATGAAATCAGCCCTCATTCTTCTAAAGTCTAGAGAATAGCAGCCAAGTTTACGCAATCTCTCCTCAGGACAATCCCTACATCCCAGGAATCAGTCTGGTGAACCTTTGTTGCACTCCCTCAACAGCAAGTATATCCTTCCTTGGGTAATGAGACCAAAACTAGACAATACTCCAGGTGTGGTCTCTGTCAAACACAACATAATACAAGACATTCAAAAAAGTAGTAGACTGGGCAGTTAAATGGCAGAAGAATTTTACCATTGATAAATGAGACGATACACTTTAGCAATAATAGAATCACCACCGACACTAGAAAATATCTGAATGGGGTGAGAGCAAAGGGACCTAGGGATACAGGTGAACACATTTTAAGCAGCATCACAGGTCAGCAAGGCTATTAAAAATGCTGACAAAGCTCAGATTTATTTCAAGTATATAGAATTCAAAAGCAGTGGTTATGTTGAACATGTATAGGACCCAGGTCAGGCCACACAGCATGGTGCACAGTTCTGGTCTCCACACTATAAAAAGGATTAGAAGCACTGGGGAAAGTTGAAAAAAAAAGGATTTAGAAGGATGGTACCAGAACTGAGAGATGACAGCTATCGGGAGAGATGGAACAGGTTGGGGATTTTTCTTAGAGGTGACCTGATAATTATGACGATGTTGGACAGAGTGGATGTGGAGAGAATGTTTCCACTTGGGAGAATGCAAAACAAGGAGCCAACAATCAGATAATTACTCAAACCATGTCATGTATGTAGACCATGTATAACTAACTCTATATAGTCACATAAGGTGTGCCACCAGAGGGCACTGCGGTGGGAGACCCGAGGGTCACCTGCCTAGGTGTGCAGGGTCCAGTATAAAAGGCTGCCCAGCATGCTTGTGCCTCACTCTGGAGTTACAATAAATGGGACTAAGGTCACATCAGCTCAAGTACAATACTAGACCTTGTGGAGTCATTCATGAGTATTAAAGACATAACCCAATAGGGAGAGGAGGTGAAATTTCTTTGCTCAATGTTGGAATGTGGAACTCGCTACCACAGGAAGTGATTGAGGCAAATAGCTTAGATGTTTTCAAAAGTAAATTAGGAGTACATGCAAGAAAAAGGAGAGTAGAAAGATACACTGAACAGCTGAGACAAGGCAGATGGAATGAGGGGAGCCTCGGGTGGAATATAAACTCTGACAGACTAGCTGGGCCAAATGGCCTGATACTGTTGTATATTTTATTTAGAGTCCAAATCTAGGTACAATAAATAAAAAGGTATAAATCCAATTGGGAGTTTAGTACAAACTGCTTTACCCAGAGAGTGGTGCAACAGGGAGTAGTGGAGGCAAATAGCAGAGATGCATTTAAGAGGGAAGCTGGATAAACAGATGAGGGAGAAAGGAATAGGATATGTTGATGGGGTTTGATGGAGGGGTGTGAGGAGGTTGGTGAGAAACATAAACACCGGCTGAATGGTCAGTTGCATTTCTGTGCTGTCGACGCGAGGTAAAATGGAGCAGTGGCAGGGAGGGGGAAAGACAGAGACAAAGAGACTTACTCACCATAATAAGCAGCCGCATTACTTTCCTGCACACAGAAGCCGCTATCTGCCACCAACACTGGCACCTACAGGGGAAACAGACAGGTTTACACTTTCATACTGTAGAGCTGCCTGTTGTCAGGGGAACTACCAAGATCACCTATTTCCACCTCCGTGACATCGCCCGTCTCCATCCCTGCCTCAGCTCATCTGCTGCTGAAGCCCTCATCCATGCCTTTGTTACCTCCAGACTTGACTATTCCAGCGCACTCTAGGCTGGCCTTCCACATTCTACTCGACATAAACTAGAGTGATCTGAAACTCGGCTGCCCCGTGTCCTAACTCGCACCAAGTCCCGCTCACCCATCACCCCTGTGTTCGCTGACCTACATTGGCTCCTGGTTAAGCAACGCCTCGATTTCAAAATTCTCAAATCCCTGCATGGCCCTCACCCCCCTCCCCATCTCTAATCTCCTCCAACCCCACAACCAATTCTGCCTTCTTGAGCATCCCCGATTATAAAATCACTCAACCATTGGTAGTCGTGCCTTCTGTTGCCTAGGCCACACCTGCACCCAAGCTCTGGAACTCCCTCCCTAAACTTCTACCTCTTTCCTCCTTCAAGACTTCTTAAAACCTACCTCTGACCAAGCTTTTGGTCACCTGCCTCAGTGTCAAATTTATATCAATACTCCTGCAAAGCACCTTGGGACTTTTCACTTAAAAAGGTGCTATATAAATACAGGTTGTTGCTGTGGGGGAGGCAGTCGCACAACATTGACAGGCAGAGCACGTCCCAAGGGAGCTTCGCTGGCTCAGCCACAATGCCCACAAGCATTGGACGTTAGGTCCATCAGTCGGTCAGTGGCTGGGTGATTAATCGTCCCCCTGAGCAGCACAAACACATGTATCGATGGCTTGTTTGGGCACTGCCTGCCCTGTCCCACACAACTGAACTGCACATGTAGTTTCCCCGAGACAGTATAACTGGGGTAAATGTGGCAGTCAATCAAGAGAGTTTGTAACAGACACAGACTGTCACTCAATAAATTGAGACCCCCAGCCAGTCACTGCGAGAGCATCCTGGAGTATCAATGTAGCACAACCACACTACAACCTGGGCAAATGCAGTGACTGGGAATATGCCCAAACCCCTCTGGGCTTACCTCCTACTGTACACCTCAGCAGCCACACAAGCAGAGAGGCACTGGTACATCTAAACATTAGCAAAACCACGTCACCTGTAACCAGCTCCGCTACTCAGTCTCTATTAGCAATAGAATCAGTGCCCCTGTCCCATCAAGTTAGCACAGTTAAATCAAGTACTGCAATAACCCTTCCAATTGGCTACCACCAGGGCCCCACAAGTGCCAGGTAGCCTCACCCTATTGACAACGCTTTTGGGGGGGAACAAAACAAACATTAGATCAAGTGCCCCCCGATCTGGGGGACACTCCAGACACTTAACTGCCCCTTTTTCTAATAAATGTTTTTTTTTGTGTTTTTTTTTGGGGGGGGCATTAAAACCATATATTTTACAAGTGCCCCCTATAAAAGGGGAGGGGGACCCAGCTCTACAACTCTTTTGGTTGGATAACAATAAAAGAGTTAAGTCAAGTGCCCTCCAATCTGGGGGACACTCCAAACATTTTTCAACTGACCTTTTTTTGGTTTTTTTTTTAAAACTTTGTTTTTTGTGATTTTTCACCCTATTGACAATTCACACACGAGCATAAACAGCTGTGATCTTGCTATTGAACCACCCAATATCCAATTCCCCCCCCTCCTGAGCCTTTGACCACCACACTGCAGCACTCCCACAACCAGACGACACAGCACTAGTGTTCTGACCAACACACAGGCCACCAGACACTGTCCAGGGCCTACAGTCCACCAACAGCTATCTCCAATCTCAGCCAAGACTCATTTTTGCCCAGTCTTGCATCCTATTGTTGGGAAAAAGGACAAAGAGCAGGATGGGAAAAGCCCAGGTTGAAGACGCAATGTTAGCACCATTTAGTATTTATCCATCCAAATCACTTAAATTTACCAAGTGTCACCCTTCTAGTGACTACACTTTAACAAAAAAAGCACCTCAATGACTAAAGCACTTTTGGGACATCCAGTGGTAATGAAAGGCACTATACAAATGCAAGTAGTTCTTTTATTTCCACTCGGCCCCTAGGAGGCAGTATGTACATGTGAAATCAGCATTACAAAAGCTACCTTCACCATTCAATGGACACAGGTTTAAACTAATTGAATTGATGTCTGCACAGGAGGTTCGTCAGTGATCGGGACTCCTGGACACATCGTATTTACTGCACAGCTTCCTGGAGACATTCAGCACACAAAGCAGTCAATAGCCTGCTGACCTTTCCCTGGGGGAATCTGCTCAGGAAGTATGGTGTTGCACAACCAGTCTCTGGGCAGAACTCTGGACCCTCGGACACAACTCGGAGCATCACGTCGCTGTATTCAGCAGCGATCAGAACTGGGTAGGACCTCCAGAAACCGGGGGGCGTATACAGGGTCTGAAAGACAAAAAGCCATTACACAGAGAAAGTTAGGCCGCGAGGATCACCAAGTCTGGCTGGACATATCCCTGGAGGTTACATCACATGGTTCCATCACCAACCACCCCACCATTAAATCACCAGACACATCCACCCTCAACTCTTGGGGGGGGGGGGGGGGGGGGGGGAACAAAATAAACATTAGATAAAGTGCCCCCCAATGTGAGGGACACTCCAGACACTTAACTGCCCCTTTTTCTAATAAATGTTTTTTTGGGGGGTTTTTTGTGTGATTTTTTTTTGGGGGGGCATTAAAACCATATATTTTACAAGTGCCCCCTATAAAAGGGGAAGGGGACACTAAAAATCCAGCAATCACATCCACTCTCATGCAGCACACAAGTATAAAAAGGTGAACAGACTGTTACTCAAACAGATGATGAGAGTCAAACAGCCAATGTTCCCCAGCTCCAATAGCAACTAATAAGTGTGCTCAAAGAAAATTAAAACATACAATTTTGTTTAATGCCCCCAATGATTTTTCACCTGGGGGCAGCAAACCTATTGCCACCTCACCCCCACCCCATGGGCCTGGAGGTGCAAACACTAAACCAGCCAGGAAAGGGGGTGAGAAGGGAAGGGAAGGGGGGGGGGGGGGGTGGAAAAAGAGAGAGAAACACACCCCTAAAGACACAAGACAAGATAGGCAAAGGCCATTCAGCCCATCATCAAACAGTCCCTCAAAACAAGGATGACTTGCTTCCACACCAAAAAAGGGCAAGCTCACAGGCATTTCAATGAAGGATCAGAACTACATCCTGAAAGGTGGGAGATGCCTGTGCAAGGATTTAAATATAATAAATGTGGGGAGGCCATTACACACCAGCCAGCACACAGGCTTGATGGAGCTAGGTCTTAGGCCAGTGGCAAGGATTACCCAAGACAACTGGAGAACAGCTCCACTGCACTGACCTACTGCACACACGTATCACAGTATGGGCTGGTACTGCCCCATGGCCCCTCGCCCCCTGACCTACATTGGCTTCTGGTTAAGCAACATCTCTTTCAAAATTCTCATCCTGGTTTTCAAATCCCTCCCATGGCCCCAGCCAATCACCACCACCCATCCGAGATGGCTGCACTCCTCTAATTCTGCCCTCTTGAGCATCAGATTATAAAATTGCTCAACTATTGGTGGCCATGCCTTCAGCTGCCTAGGCACCAAGCTTGAACACCCCACCTAAACCTCTCCTGCCACCTTTAAGACACTCCTTAAAACCTATCTCAACCTGTGCTAATTTCTTGCAGTTTGGTGTCAAATTTATTTGTGTTGTCTTAGAATGCTCCTGTGAAGCACATTTTACTACATTAAAAAAAGGTGCTATATAAATACAATGTGTTGTAAATTAGCCTCTAATTTAGCTAGTCTAACTATACTTAAAACAAGCAAATCACACTGGTGATGCCACTGTAACAAATCCAGTCCCGAGCAGCATAACTTTAAATATTAGTAACTTTGCGCATATAACTCCAGCCAACTACAAACTCAGACCATCAGCAGGATCCAAGCCCCAGAAACCATGGCAACCACCAACCCACCCGAAAGGCCGAACTTCGCGGGAGAGGGAAAATACAGATAGAAAGACGCGTCAAAGTACACAAATAACCGCAGCAAACGGCGGCGGGGGCCGCGGTGAACAAGACGAACCGGTTGCCGGCAAGCCGCCCGCCCGGATGGCGGAGATTGCAACCAGATTGTGCGGCAGCTCACCGTTCCCGCCATGGCGCGGCCACACTCCCACAAGGCGACTGGAAGCAGACTAAACTAGGCCCGGCCTCAGACCTGGGAGTCCTGGTGACTGTGAGAATAGCCTGGGGGCAGGGTTTTACTCCAGCTCATCATTTGCTGCAGCTACTAGCTCCACAGCTTAAATACCTCCATTTAACATGATTCTGATTTAAAGCAACAGTGCCTCAGATAACAACAAGGGAGACACAGTGGAATGGCCCTGCATCACAAGCTCTAATTTGCTTGGGCTAATGAAAGAAAAGAAACAATTTGCATTTATACAGCACTTTATAGAGCTAATTAAGTACTGTGGAAGTATCATCATTGTTGTCATGTTGGAAGTGTCCACACAGCCAGATCCTACAAACAGCATTGAGATAAATGTCTGTGGTAGTGTTACTGTTTTTTCAAATTCATTCATGAGATGTGGGCATCGCTGGCAAGGCCAGCATTTATTGCCCATTCCTAATTGCCCTTAACTGAACGGGTTCCCATTTCAGAGGGTAATTAAGAGTCAACCTCATTGCTGTGGGTCTGGAGTCACTGAGAGATAAATATTGGTCAGGACATCAAAGGAACTCTGCTGTCCCTCTAAGATTAGTGCCAAGGGACCTTCTACATCCACTTGACAGGGATGACGAGGCCTCAGGTGGGAGTTGCAAAAGATGGCACCTCCGACAGTGCAGCACTCCCTCAGTACTGCATTGGAGTGCTCAAGTCTCTGGATTGTGGCATACACCCACCACCTTCCAGCTCAGAGGCGAGAGTGCGGACTTATACAAAGTGGTCCATGTGTGCAAAGTCTGCCGCAATATATTTGCACAAGCATGTTTGGTCTGCGTTACAATCCGGGCTCTTCCCAACACTCCAGTGCAGTGCTGAGGGAGCGCCGCACTGTCGGAGGTGCCGTCTTTCGGATGAGACGTTAAACTGAGGCCCCGTCTGCTCTCAAGTGGATGTAAAAGATCCCTTGACATTATTTCAAGAAGAGCAGGGGAGTTCTCCCCGGTGTCCTGACCAATATTTATCCCTCAACCAATATCACTAAAAGCAGATTACAGGTCAATTATCTGATTGCTGTTTATGGGAGCTTGCTGTGCACAAATTGGCTGCTGATTTTCCTACATTCCAAAGGTGACGCCACTTCAAAAGTGCTTCATTGGCTGCGGAGCACCTTAGGAAGTCCTGAGAATCTGAAAGACGTGATATGCATAGGAACTTGGAACCAGGGGAAAGCCATTCAGCCCCTCAAATCTGTTCTGCCATGAGTCTGTTCAATGAGTGTGATCTGTGACATAGCTCCATCATCATCATCATCATAGGCAGTCCCTCAGAATCGAGGAAGACTTGCTTCCACTCCTGAAGTGAGTCCTTTGTGGCTGAACAGTCCAATACGAGAGCCACAGACCCTGTCACAGGTGGGACAGAGGGAAGGGGTGGGTGGGGCTGGTTTGCCGCATGCTCCTTCTGCTGCCTGCGCTTGACCTCTTCACGCTTTCGGCGTTGAGATTGAAGAGCTCAGCGCCCTCCCGGATGTACTTTCTCCACCTAGGGCGGTCTTCGGCCAGGGACTCCCAGGTGTCAGTGGTGATGTCGCACTTTATCAGGGAGACTTTGAGGGTGCCCTTGTAACGTTTCTGCTGCCCACCTTTGGCTCGTTTGCTGTGAAGAAGCTCCGCATAGAGCATTTGCTTGGGGAGTCTCGTGTCTGAGATGTGAACTATGTGGCCTGCCCAGCGAAGCTGAACGAGTGTGGTCAGTGCTTCAATGCTGGGGATGTTAGCCTGGACGAGGACACTGATGTTGGTGCATCTGTCCTCCCAGGGGATTTGCAGGATCTTGCAGAGACATCGTTGGTGATATATCCAGCGACTTGCGGTGTCTACTGTACATCGTCCATGTCTCTGAGCTATACAGGAGGGCGGGTATTACTACAGCCCTGTAGACCATGAGCTTGGTGGTAGATTTGAGGGCCTGGTCTTCGAACACTCTTTTCCTCAGGTGGCCGAAGGCTGCACTGGCGCACTGGAGGCGGTGTTGAATCTCCGCATCAATATCTGCCTTTGTTGATAAGAGGCTCCCGAGGTATGGGAAATGGCCCACGTTGTCAAGGGCCGCGTCATGAATCTTGATGACTGGGGGGCAGTGCTGTGCAGCGAAGACAGGCTGATGGAGGACTTTTGTCTTACGGATGTTAAGCGTAAGGTCCATGCTTTCATATGCCTCAGTGAACACGTGAATATATCCTGGAGTTCAGCCTCAGAACGTGCACATACCCAGGTGTCGTCCGCATACTGCAGCTCAACGACAGAGGTTGGGGTGATCTTGGACATGGCCTGGAGGCGGCGTAGGTTAAACAGCTTCCCACTGGTTCTGTAGTTTATTTGCATTCCAGCAGGGAGCTTGTTGACTCCATATACCCACCCTTAGCCCATATCCCTTAATACCTTTGGTTAGCAAAATCTATCAATCTCCAATTTAAAATTAACAATTAATCTTGCATCAATTGACGGTTTGCAGAAGAGAGTTCCAAACTCCTACCACACTTTGTGTGTAGAAGTTGTCATGTATGTAGACCATGTATACTAACTGTATAGTCACATAAGGTGTGCCACAAGAGGGCACTGCGGTGGGAGACCTGAGGGTCACCTGCATGGTGTGCAGGGCCACCATGCTTGTGCCTCACTCTGGAGTTACAATAAATGGGACTAAGGTCACAACAGCTCAAGTACAATACTAGACCCCGTGGAGTCATTCATAAGAGTATTAAAGACATAACAACTGGCGACGAGATTACGAACTTTCACGCAAAAATGACTAACGTTGGTGCATTAGAAAGTTCTCAGAGGGTGAAGATTGGGAAGCCTTTACGGAGCGGCTCGACTAATATTTCATAGCAAACGACCTGGTAGGCGATGATCCGGCCACGCTGGCAGATAATCGCAGAGCTATCCTGTTGATCCGTTGTGGGCCTGCAGTCTACGGCCTCGTCAGGGACTTGCTTGCACCAGAGAAAACAACAACCAAGTTATACATGGAGCTGAAAGTGCTAATTTGGGACCAACTCAAACTGAAGGAGAGCATCCTCACGGCCAGTCATCGATTTTATACACACCGCCGTCCCGAGGGCCAGGAAATCGTGAAGTACGCTGCCAACCTCAAGAGGATGGCAGAACAGTGTGAATTCGGCGCATCCCTCGCTGATGCGTTGCAGGACGTCTTCGTAATTGGCATCGGTCATGAGGTCCTTCTTCAGAGGCTACCTTCTGCCGAAACCACCTTCACTCTGCAGAAGGCCATTTGGCATCAGCCAGGCGTTCATGACCTCAAGCTGCAGCTCCAAGCAGATGATGACTCACTCTCAGGACTCAAACCCGGCAAGTACTGTAAATAGAATGGTGCCTTTCACAGGCAGAACTGTTGAACGTGAATCTGCCCAGGGCAGAGCGTACAGGCCCCCGAGTCCTTTAACTCAGAGTCCGCCGAGGGGTGCAAACGTAAGTCGAGTAGCACCATGCTGGCGTTGTGGAGGGAATCACAGGGCTCATCGGTGTTGGTTCAGAGACTCTGGGCTAGACTTTCCACTAGGTGGCTAAGGCCCCAAAAAATGGGCCTTGTTCCAGCGATGTGGGACGTATCGCCCGTCCTGACCGCCGGCACAAGGCCAATTTTTTTTTGTGATTTTCCACTCGGCCTTACCCCGGCGATGTCCAATGGGCAATCTGATTTTTCAGCAATCTCACGATCGTCCAAAGAAAACGGAAGTGAATGAAAAAAAAGCTTCCCTAGCAACGCTATACTGCGCATGTGTAGCTTCATTTTTTTTTAGGTTGATTTTCTTTGCCGCGTTTGAGAGGTCAGGGGTTGTCACACATGCTCAGAAGCTCTGTGAGGGTCGGGGGGGGGGGGGAGAGAGAGAGGAGAAGGGAGAAAAGAGAAAGGAAAAAGCAGTTACTGGATTGTTTGAATTTATATGATAATATTACCCATATTTCGAAAATGGAGGGATCAATGGAAAGGCGAAGGGCCAAGTCCTTCAGCGAGGAGGCCAATGAGGCCCTCGTGAACATAGTCAGCACAAGGTGGGAGGATCTGACATGGGGGTGGGTATGGGAAACCTCCACCCCGTGCATAATCGGAGGATTTGGGCAGAGATTGCCGACGTGGTCACATCGGCATCAAATGAAGTCCGGACACCGGACCAGTGCCGCAAAAGATGGAACAGCCTACTGGCGGCTGCCAGAGTAAGTTGAAATTTATATTTGAAATCATCGATATGTATTATTTAATGATGGAAATTGTAACTAGAATCTGCAATGTTATTTCGCAATTTTTAAACGTAACTAAATTATGAATAAATTTATGCACCCCAACATAAAGTTGAATGTTATAGTATGAAATATTTTATTCCTATGCAATGTAATGCAAATTTGTAATTGAACATTTAAATCTGTCAGTCTTAAATGTTTATTGTCAAATCCATTTGCTTATGCCGTGCAATGTTGTCTTATCATTTACAGACGAAGATATCTATCAATCACCGCGAGCACCGCAGGACGGGCAGGGGCTCTACCATGCTGCAGTCTCTAAGTGCTTACGAGGAGCTTGCGGTGGCCTTGCTGGGCCAGAAAGCCATTCGGTCATGTCGAAATCTCGACCTCCGATAAATGACTCAGACACCTTCAGCTCCGGCAGAAGTTTCTTTAATTTACTTGCTAGCAAGGGAAAGGTCACACTCAGTCAATGGCTAAGTGAACACCTTCCAAATGGTACAGTTTCACAAGATATTTATACAGTAAAACCCAAGTTATGGCCTCTCCCTGTGTATTGGCTCTGTCTCGCAGTCATCTCTGAATACAGATAAAGAGTTAATTACTACATCCTTGTCCTGACATGGTTTCCAGATATTTCCTTTTGTCAGGGTTATTAGTTGGCCAGCCGGCCATCACTCGATGAACGTGTGGTAATGAGCTCTTACCTGCATTGCATTGTGTCAGGATTGTCCAGTTTCCTAGTCATAAGAACATAAGAACATAAGAATTAGGAACAGGAGTAGGCCATCTAGCCCCTCGAGCCTGCTCCGCCATTCAGCAAGATCATGGCTGATCTGGCCGTGGACTTAGCTCCACTTACCCGCCCGCTCCCCTTAATTCCCTTATTGGTTAAAAATCTATCTATCTGTGACTTGAATACATTCAATGAGCTAGCCTCAACTGCTTCCTTGGGCAGAGAATTCCACAGATTCACAACCCTCTGGGAGAAGAAATTCCTTCTCAACTCGGTTTTAAATTGGCTCCCCAGTATTTTGAGGCTGTGCCCCCTAGTTCTAGTCTCCCCGACCAGTGGAAACAATTTCTCTGCCTCTATCTTGTCTATCCCTTTTATTATTTTAAATGTTTCTATAAGATCACCCCTCATCCTTCTGAACTCCAACGAGTAAAGACCCAGTCGACTCAATAATCTTTTTGCATCAAATGGATGAGGTCTCTACAAGAGATAATGGCTGGTGGTTTGAGTACTTCGAAAAGGGTGGGGTGGAGTGGAACTGGTGTTGTATAGACAATAGGAGAGCACCATAGGGGGGGTACTTGTCTCAGCAGGACTTGCCTCCCAGCTGTCTGGTGGCTATCAGTCATTTCAAGCCAGGTTTAGCTGTTTATGCAAACCGACTGCTTTATGCAGAAATTTCTGGAAGGACCAGGACTCCATTTTGTTATATATTGCAAAGGGCACAAAAATACCGTGTGGTATCAGCTTAGATAAAAATACATTTCCACAGTCACAACCCGTGGTGTGGCCGAACCCACCCGCGAGTCACGTGACTAATGAGAACTGTGCATTTTGCAGTGTGTGAATCGATAGTAAATACTACATATATCTTAGTTACGCATGTAATGTTATGCAATTATAATGTCATTTGATATATAATTGAGATGTACTATTGATCTTCGAATGAGGTCATGTTAGGCCTGATGATCCCTTGTGCATATGGGGGAATGGAAAGCATTGTAATGTTTTGAGTTCTTGAAAAAATTGAGATGGATTAATTTGAATTGTTAAACATTGTTTATAAATTTCATTTGTTTTTCAAAGGTCAACAAGTGTCCATGGAGGAATCTTCTGGAACTTCGCAGGAGGAAGAGCCAGAGGAGGAGCCACTGCAGACTCCTGCTGCTGTGCATGAACAGGAGGAGGAGGAGGAAGATGATGATGATTTTTTTTGTTGCAGGGGGGGAACAACCTGCGGCCATCTCCTTTGAGATGGATGAGGCACCAGGACCAAGCAATGTGCAGGTGGTGACGCCAAGGTGCATGACATTGCAAACGCCGATCCCACGGAGGTCCGGTCAGTGCGCTATGCAATCGCCTACCACGGAGGACCAGACGGAGAGCTTACTATCCCTGTGCAGGGAGACGGTCGCGATCGGTCGCGACCTTATCCAGGGGTTCGCGGATTTCTCATCAAATTGGAGCCAGTTCTCCACAACCTAGAGCGAGTTCTGCTCGCGCTTCTCCAGCTGGTCTTCTGAGCAGTCACAGACTGCTCGGGAGACGTTGGAGGCGGTTAGGCAGCAGACAGTCACAACAAATGCCCCACGGCACGCGTTGCTGGCTGGACACGGCGCTGCACCCCAAGGTGTCGTGTCCACTCGCAGCGAGACCCCAAGCACGCAAGCGAGTACGGAGGACACAGTTCCTCCTGACTCGGAAGTGGAGCCGGAGGCTTCTGCTTACGCTCCGTCACCTCCACCACGGCAGGAAGTCTTGCCGTCACAAACTGCACAACGTGTTCGTGTCGGTCTGCGTAGACCAAAACGGGCGGGTGGGGTGCGAACACGGGGTGGGACAGGATCTGGAGGGAAACGTGGCCGCAGGTAGGGAGGGGGGAGTGTTTTTCAAAAGTTCCATAATGTTATTGTTACTTAAATGTTCAATTTCTTCATGTTATCACGTTTTGGGGATTTGAGGGAAGGGTGGGTTGGTGCGGGGGGGGGGAGGGGGGCGGGGGTTTGGAGCGAGGGTGTTGTTCATTAGTTTAAAAAAATTCTATCTTTGTTAATAAAAAAAAATGTATTAAACAAGTTTTGTGCCTTCTCTCTTAGTTACATTAGTTTTCAAATGTACAGTTTTTCATGCATATTTGTTTGTTTATTCTGTTATTATACCAGTACTTTTACTTTGCCAGTATTTTAAACTTTACTTAAACTAATTCAGATGATAGGCCAGTGCAGGAAAGACAAGGAAGCCCCACGCAAATGAAACTTTTGATTAACCCTAACTGAAATTGAACATTTGAATAGCCACAATTAATAGTTCATGCAAAGCGTTCATTAATGAGCTGCTGACGCAAGAGCTTAGCGGCCGTGTAACTGCCACTGGCTACTGGTCTTCGGGAGAGGTGTGGTGGTACCGGTGCTAGATCGCCAGGCTGATTAAGCTCCCCGATGTCCTCGCCCGCGTCCTCTCCCACCTGTTCCTCCTCTTCATCCTCGCTGGCTGCCTTTTCTGTCTCATCTCCTTCTGGAGGTGGACCTGCAGCATGATCTGGTATTATTTGGCCTCTCTTTATAGCTAGGTTATGCAGCATGCAACACACCACAATAAACTCTGCTACCTGATCAGGGTGGTACTGGAGGTTGCCTCCAGAATGATCCAGGCATCTGATGCGCTGCTTTAGGACTGCAATTGTCTTTTCAACGATGTTGCGAGTCGCTATGTGACTTTCATTATACCGTTTCTGTGCTTCAGTGACGGGATTACGCAGAGGGGTCATCAGCCAACTGGCAAGGCCATATCCTTTATCCCCCAGCATCCAACCATGACCTTCTGGCTGATTGACAAACAGGTCAGGGACGGCACTCCCACGTAGGATGTGCGCATCATGGATGCTGCCAGGAAATGTATCATTTACTGTCATAATTGTTTGATTGTGGTCGACAACAAGCTGCACATTTAGTGAGTGGAACCCCTTTCTGTTACGAAACACCTCTGCGTTCTTTAAGGGTGCTTTCAGAGCAATGTGCGTGCAGTCCATTGCTTCCTGCACCTTGGGGAAGTCTGCTATTCTCGAGAAACCCAAAGCCCTCTCGGTCTGTGCCTCCCTGGTCATTGGGAAGCTTATGAAGTCCATCCTGCGAGCATAAAGGGCTTCAGTCACCTGTCGAATGCAGCAGTGTGTGGCGTGCTGAGAGAGATGGCAGATGTCGCCAGCTGAAGCCTGAAAAGATCCCGATGTGTAGAAGGCTAGGGCAGCAGTAACCTTCACCTCAACGGACAGTGCGGTTCTGATGGTGCTGGAAGGCTGCAGATCACCCTTGACGAGTTGACATATCTCATCGATGACCTCCTTCCGGAATCGCAGCCTCCTAAGTCAAGCATTTTCAGACACGTTCAGGTTAAGACTGCTTTTCCAAGTACCTTCGTTGGTTGTACGGTCTCCTCCTCTGTCTTCGTCTCCATCTACGCATTTCTCTGCCACCTCTTCGATTGATCCTTTCAGTAACCAATGTGTGAGCAGTTACAATTAAAGGCAGGGAAAGCATGGGCCCCATCACTATCGATAATTACTTTCACTAATTTTAATAATCTCTCTACTCTGTACTCTCTAATCACTGTATTCTGCACTTTCTGTACTCTCTACGCTGTATACCAGTCAGTTTGATAAGCCCCAACAATATCAAAAACTTCAATATGTAAAAGCTATTTACAAAATAATTTCAATATATAAAAACTATTTACCAAAAATAACTTGATAATACCTATTTATATTCCCTGTCCCAATATTCTGAGTACAATTATCTTCAATTTAACTCTCTAAATAACTCAACTAATTCTCCACCCTTCCTCCGAAGTTCAAAATGGCGTCCGTAGTGCCCATTTACTTCTCTTAGGCCCAGAAAAAGCAACTATTTCTCAGCACTCTTTTGGGCCTTGCATCGGCCCAGCGGAGTGCATGCTAGGTGCCGAAACTTGAGATGGGCCTTGTGTGGGCGATCATCACGGCGATCATCTCGGCGATCAAAGTGGAAACTTAGGCACCTGTTTTCCGGTGATATTTTGGGCCTAGTTTCCACTTTTTGCTCAAAATGGGCACTAGAGGTCCATTTTGGGCGATAGATGGGCCATAGATGGGCGATGTGAAGTGGAAAGTCTAGCCCTATGTGTGCAAAGGCTGCAGCACAAAGGGCCACCTCCAGCGAATGTACAAAAGAACTGTGACTCACCACGTAGAAGAGGAGTCAGAAAGTGGCTGTGAATCCAGCGGGGATTATGAGGAGATGGCTAGAGGCAGCTCAGCTCCAGGATGAAGTGTATGGAGTATATACCTGCACCACAGATTGTCCTCCAGTGATAATGGAAGTCGAGATAAATGGCGTTCCAGTCTTCATGGAAGTGGACACGGGGGTGAGTCAGTCAGTAATGAGTCAAGAAGCCTTTGAGAGGCTATGGAACGATCGAGCTGAATGACCCAAGCTGGTCCCGGTTCAGGCAAAGCTGTGCACCTACACCAAGGAACTGATATCAGTTGTTGGTAATGCTGATGTGAGTGTATCCCATGCTGGCGCGGTGCACAATTTACCATTGTGGATTGTTTCAGGTGATGGACCAACGCTACTTGGAAGAAGATGGATGGAGAAGATTCATTGGAACCGGGAAGACTTCATCCCTCCAGCGATCGACGTCCCCCGTGCTCAGAGGCAGAGCAAGCCCCCACCTGCGGTTGGACCAGGCATCGGAGAGCAGATCCACGCAGCCCCCGAGGCACAGACCGTTCATCATGACTGCGTGGTGATGATCCGGCTGAGACGACCCGGACGCACCTTCCCGGTTTCAGTGGAAGGACTCCTGGGGAGGAAGATTGGATCCAAGGGCGCCCCCCCCAGCTTCAGTGGCAGAATCCCTGGGAAAGAAGATTGCAGCAGTCGACATCAGGGACAGGGAAAAGATGGCGTCCAAACCACGAGGTGCAGCACTAATGGAGCAACGACACGTGGTTT
Organism: Pristiophorus japonicus; assembly: GCF_044704955.1. Classification (NCBI taxonomy): domain Eukaryota; kingdom Metazoa; phylum Chordata; class Chondrichthyes; family Pristiophoridae; genus Pristiophorus; species Pristiophorus japonicus. The sequence continues at coordinate 19,693,951 of NC_092002.1, read as the reverse complement.
CACACAAGGAAGACGATTGGAGTAAAAGTACTAAAGCCATTTTAAAGGAGGCCAGCAACCCGCCATTTTTGAATGAACTGCTTGAAATTGGTAACCAATGTAAAAGTCCAACTGTAACAAGCAAAATGTTGTTGAGCGATGTCGGGTGCAAATTGCAATCAGCCAATGTAACGGGCGAACACCTAACGGTCGTATACAGATCCAGCGGGCTACCCAATACTGTAGCCTGCATCCCCGGGACCAGAACGATGTATCATAAAGTGTCCCCACAGCTGACAGAAGTAGACAAGCTGCAGAGTAAACGATCCCCGGAGAGCAGAGGCACCGGTAGCGATACCCTGCCTCAGATCAGTTTAACATTGCAGGCACCCGATGGCATGAACCACCATGGGCCAGAAGCAGTAAAGTGCGCCAATGCTCGCAGTCGGCTACCGTTGCCCACCACCCGGGTGGAAAAGGCGCAGCCCACAATCCCATTCGCCACCACGGCAATGCCCAAGAGCGAAGGGTCACCCGCAACGGCTCCCCCGAACGGGACCTGGACCAGCCAGGATCCCAAATTAGAGAGTGCTCACAATGGTGCCCTCAAGGAAAGCGAGTCAGCAGTGCCCTGCGAACTGCTAGACAAGATGAGGCAGCCCCACCGTTGCTTAGATGAAACGCTCACTTGCTCAGACTGCTTCCCCAGGGAACAGCAGCGACACTGTGCAAACGAAAAGGACAGGGCGATCACAGACACATCAGCTGTCTTAGGGCCTGCCCGACACTAGCAGTAACGGCAAGAGCCCTGAGCTCTGGCAACTCGAGCAAAATGAGCTCACCTCGCCCACAGACCCACTAGCATGGGGCGCTGCACCACCACCAGACGACCCGGATCTCATCCGGCCATGCTGGAACTAGACTGTCCTTGTGTACCTGTACTGATATACCTGTACTGATCATGTAAATGTACCACACAAAAAGAAACACAACTGTAATCCACTCAACAAATGTACCAAGAAGTAAAAGTAAAACCCATGTGATGAACTTGAATGCAACTTGCCTGTAACAGGCCATTAGCATGATCTGTGTGTGGGGGGGAGAGAAAAGAATGGAGTAGTCATGGACTCACAACCAGAAACCACTGGGACCTCCACTGGCAACAATCTCACTACCAACCCACCCAATGGTCAACCAGGAAGAGCAAAGCCCTGATCACCGTCAATGTACGAGTCAATTTGCATTAAAGACTTGGGGGGGGAAGTGATGTAATGTATGTAGACCATGTATACTAACTGTATAGTCACATAAGGTGTGCCACCAGAGGGCACTGCGGTGGGAGACCTGAGGGTCACCTGCATAGGTGTGCAGGGCCCAGTATAAAAGGCTGCTCACCATGCTTGTGCCTCACTCTGGAGTTACAATAAATGCGACTAAGGTCACAACAGCTCAAGTACAATACTAGACCTCGTGAAGTCATTCATAGAAACATAGAAACATAGAAACATAGAAACATAGAAAATAGGTGCAGGAGTAGGCCATTCGGCCCTTCTAGCCTGCACCGCCATTCAATTAGTTCATGGCTGAACATTCAACTTCAGTACCCCATTCCTGCTTTCTCGCCATACCCCTTGATCCCCCTAGCAGTAAGGACCTCATCTAACTCCTTTTTGAATATATTTAGTGAATTGGCCTCAACAACTTTCTGTGGTAGAGAATTCCACAGGTTCACCATTCTCTGGGTGAAGAAGTTCCTCCGCATCTCGGTCCTAAATGGCTTACCCCTTATCCTTAGACTGTGACCCCTGGTTCTGGACTTCCCCAACATTGGGAACATTCTTCCTGCATCTAACCTGTCTAAACCCCGTCAGAATTTTATATGTTTCTATGAGGTCCCCTCTCATTCTTCTGAACTCCAGTGAATACAAGCCCAGTTGATCCAGTCTTTCTTGATAGGTCAGTCCCGCCATCCCGGGAATCAGTCTGGTGAACCTTCGCTGCACTCCCTCAATAGCAAGAATGTCCTTCCTCAGGTTAGGAGACCAAAACTGTACACAATACTCCAGGTGTGGCCTCAGCAATGCCCTGTAAAACTGTAGCAACACCTCCCTGCCCCTGTACTCAAATCCCCTTGCTATAAAGGCCAACATGCCATTTGCTTTCTTAACCGCCTGCTGCACCTGCATGCCAACCTTCAATGACTGATGTACCATGACACCCAGGTCTCTTTGCACCTCCCCTTTTCATGAGTATTAGAGACATAACAGAAGCGTTTCCGAATTTCGCTCCTGAAAGGTCTGTCTCTAATTTTAGACTATGGCACCTAGTCCTAGAATCCCCAACCAGCGGAGATAATTTCTCTCGATCTACCCTATCCGTTCCCCTTGCAAATTCTTTCTTTATAACTCGTGCTCATGGCAGATTCCGCAAAATCCTGTGAACTGAAGTTTGCCGTGAGTGCGACACATAGGAACAGGAGGCGGCCATTCATCCCCTCGAGCCTGTTCCGTCATTCACTGAGATCATGTCTGATCTATGACCCAACTCCATCCATCTGCCATGGCTCCATATCCCTTAGTGCCCATGGCTAGCAGAAACCTACTGATCTCAGATTTTAAATTATTAATTGAGCTAGCTTTTTGTGGAGGGAGTTCTACACAATTACTATCTCCAGACTGACCCGGCTCTGATTTTAAGGTTATGTCCCCTTGTTCTAGACTCTCCCACCTCCAGAAAATGTTTCTCTCTACCCCATCAATTCCTTTCAAAATCCTAAAATCTTAATCAGATCACCCCATAACCTTTGATATTCCAGGGAATACAAGTCTAGTTTATGTAATCCCTCCTCGTGATCTAACCCTTGTGGTGAACCTGCTCTGCAAGGCCAATATATCCTTTCGATGGTGTGGTGCCCAGAACTCCAGATGTGGTCTAACCAGGGCTTAGCACAGCGACAGCAAAACTTTCTCCCCTTTATTTTCTCTCTCACTAGTTATAGAGACTAAGGGCTGTAGTAATACCCGCCCTCCTGTATGGATCTGAGGCATGGACGATGTATAGAAGGCACCTCAAGTCGCTGGAGATATATCACCAACGATGTCTCCGCAAGATCCTGCAAATCCCCTGGGAAGACAGGCGCACCAACATCTGTGTCCTCGTCCAGGCCAACATCCCCAGTATCGAAACACTGACCACGCTTCGCTGGGCAGGCCACATGGTTCGCATGCCAGACACGAGACTCCCAAAACAAATGCTCTATGCGGAGCTCCTTCACGGCAAACGAGCCAAAGGTGGGCAGCGGAAACGTTACAAGGACACCCTCAAAGCCTCGCTGATAAAGTGCAATATCCCCACTGACACCTGGGAGCCGAAGACCGCCCTAAGTGGAGAAAGTGCATCCGGGAGGGCGCTGAGCTCTTCGAATCTCAACGCCGAGAGCGTGAAGAGGTCAGGCGCAGACAGCGGAAGGAGCGTGCGGTAAATCAGTGCCACCCCACCCCCCCCCTTCCCCCGACGAATGTCTGTCCCACCTGTAACACAGTGAGTGGCTCTCGTATTGGACTATTCAGCCACCAAAGAACTCATGTTTAGAGTGGAAGCAAGTCTTCCTCGATTCCAAGGGACTGCCTTTGATGATGATGATGATGGGAGACTAAGGCGGAAAATTCCGTAGCACCCCGTTCGGGAGGCGGAACATTTTGCACCAGGCACGGAAGTCCCGTCCCACTCGCTAAATAACACACTCCACTTTGTTTCTGGGGCGGACGCGTCGGGAGTGGAGCGCAATGCTACGCACTGGGCCACGTAGCACTGTCGCTTAGGAATCGCTCGTCCCTTAATTAAAGGAACAGACCCAAGCTGCAAACTCTGCATTAATGAAAGGGGCCTCCCTTGACTACCAGGGAGCGGGGTTGCCTTGCCTCAAACAGAGTGCCAGGCTGCCCAATCCCAATGGGGTGCTCGGCAAAATTGGCAGAATTTGATTCTGTCAGTGGCTCACACCTCCCTCTTTAACTTGCGTCCCAGGAGCGGCCAGCCACCCTGTACGTGCCACCACCCCACCCCCCCCCGAAGCTGACGCTGGCACTGCTTGATGCTGGCATCGCCTGATGCTGGCATCACCTGGTGCAGCTTCAGGGCACAATATCTAATTTAGGGTCAAGGGTGCTGCACATGGTGATGACGTCATCATCGCCAGCGCCGCAGGACGGGATGCTATGGGTTGCTGCTGCCGCTAAACTCCCGCCGAATTTAGCGGGAGTTGTTAGCGGCGCCGCGCTCAGGCGGAAAGTCGGGGGGCGCTAACAGGAGGCGTAAACGACTCGGATTTCTAACCTGAACATTCCATTCGGCTTTATTGGTTATTTTTCGTACCTGAGCACTACATTTTGGTGATCTGTGTACATGGACCCATAAATCTCTTTTGGCCCTCACCTGTTCCCAGCTTTTCAACATTTAAATAATACTCACATCTATCCTTTTTGGGTCAAAAAATGGATGACCTCACACTTCCTTGCATTAAACTCCATCTGCCACAGTTTTGCCCACTCACTTAATCTATCAATGTCTCTGTGATGATATGCTCCCGTATACACTATTTATTGTGCCACCAAACTTTGTGTCATCGGCAAACGTGGATATATAAATCACTATTGCATTATCTAAGTCATTAATATATATTATGAATATTTGAGGCCCCAGCACAGATCCTTGTGGGACACGATGAGGCACATCCTTCCAATTTGAGTATGTACCTATTATCCCTACTCTCTGCCTTCTTCCGTCTAACCAATCTCCTAACCGGGACAATAATTTGCCTTTTATCCCATGAGCTTTACAACAACAACTTGTATTTATATAGCACCTTTAATGTAGTAAAGCATCCCAAGGCATTGCACAGGAGCATTATAAAACAAAATTTGACACCGAGCCACATAATGAGATATTAGGACAGATAACCAAAAGCTTGATCAAAGAGGTAGGTTTTAAGGATTATCTTAAAGGAGGAAAGAGAGGCGGAGAGATTATGGGAGGGAGTTCCAGAGCTTGGGGCCCAGGCAGCTGAAGGCACGGCCACCGATGGTTGAGTGATTATAATCAGGGATGTTCAAGATGCCAGAATTAGTGGAGTGCAGACATCTCGGGGGAGTTGTGGGGTTGGAGGAGGTTACAGAGATAGGGAGGGGTGAGGCCATGGAGGGATTTGAAAACAAGGATGAGAATTTTAAAATCGAGGCGTTGCCAGCCAATGTAGGTCAGCGAGCACAGGGGTGATGGGTGAGCGGGGCTCGGTGCGAGTTATGACACAGGGCAGCGAGCACAGGGGTGATGGGTGAGCGGGGCTCGGTGCGAGTTAGGACACAGGTCAGCGAGCACAGGGGGTGATGGGTGAGCGGGGCTCGGTGCGAGTTAGGACACAGGGCAGCGAGCACAGGGGTGATGGGTGAGCAGGATTTGGTGCAAGTTAGGACACGGTCAGCCGAGTTTTGGATGACCTCAAGTTTATGGAGGGTGGAAAGTGGGAGGCCAGCTAGGACTGCATTGGAATAGTAAAGTCTAGAGGTAACAAAGGCATGGATGAGGGTTTGAGCAGCAGATGAGCTGAAGCAGAGGCGGAGTTGGTTGATGTGCCAGAGGTGGACATAGGTGGTTTTAGTTATGGTGTGGTTATGTGGTCAGAAACTCATCTCGGGGTCAAATATGACACCAAGGTTGCGAACAGTCTGGTTCAGCCTCAGTCAGTTGCCAGGGAGAGAGATGGAGTTGGTGGCTAGGGAACAGAGTTTGTTGCGGGGACCGAAGGCAATGGCTTCAGACTTCCCAACATTGGAGGAAATTTCTGCTCATCCAGTACTGAATGTCGGTCGTGTAATCTGACATTTTAGAGACAGTGGAGGGGTCGAGAGAGGTGGCTGTGAGGTCAGCATACATGCAGAAAATGACAATATGTTTTCAGATGATGTCGCCAAGGGACAGGATGTAGATGGGAAATAGAAGGCAGCCAAGGATAGATTCTTGGGATGACAATGCGGGAGCGGGAAGAGAAGCCGTTGCAGATGATTCTCTGGCTACGATTGGCGGCGTTGGAGCAGGATGGAGTGGTCAACCGTGTCAACGGCTGCAGACAGGTCGAGGAGGATGAGGAGGGATAGTTTACCTTTGTCACACTCACATAGGATGTGTCATTTGTGACAAAGATGTTTTGGTACTGTAGCAGGGGCGGAAACCTGATTGGAGAGATTCAAACATGGCGTTGTGGGAAAGATAAGCACAGATTTAGGAGGCGACAACACGTTCAAGACTTTGGAGAGGAAAGGGAGGCTGGAGATGGGGCAGTAGTTTACAAGGATGGAGGGGTCGAGGGTTATTTTTTGAGGAGAGGGGTGATGATGGCGGATTTGAGGGAGAGAGGGACAGTACCTGAGGAGAGAGAACAGTCTCTTATGTGGAACCCTATTGAATGTCTTCTGAAAGTCTATATAAACTACATCCATAGACATTCCCCTGACTTTAGTTATTTCCTCAAAAAATTCATTGAGGTTCGTTAGACATGACCTACCCATGACCAATCCATGTTTGGCTCTCTCTAACCAGCTCAAATGTCTCTAAGTGCTCTGTCCCTCTGTCCTTAATTATAATTCCAATAATTTCCCCACAACAGATGTTAGACTAACAGGTCGATCATTTCCTGGTCTCTCTCTCACACCTTTCTTCAATAAAGGAGTTACATTTGCAATTTTCCAGTCTAAAGGGACAATTCCTGAATCAAGACAGATTTGGAAGATTATGGCTAACGTATCTGTAATTTCGTCACATACTTCCTTTAAGTCCTAGAGGCGGGAGTTCGTGGTTGGTGAGGCCTATAAAGGCCCAGCGGCAGCGAGAGGCGGCGGCAGTCCGAGAGGCGGGAGTTCGTGGTTGGTGAGGCCTATAAAGGCACAGCGGCAGCGAGAGGCAGCGGCAGTCCGAGAGGCGGGAGTTCGTGGTTGGTGAGGCCTATAAAGGCCCAGCGGCAGCGAGAGGTGTGACCTGTGCAGCTGCAGCGGGGAGAGAAGGCAAAAAAGAAGTAGAAAGAAATCAAAAGGTGACGTCACAGCCAAGAATGTAAGTGATTGGCTGGTGATTGGTGAGTAGTTTTTCTTTTTTCTCTTCTATAACAGTGAGTAAACTTTAACATTGTTGTTGCCAATTTAAATGTATCTAAGGGTTAAGTCATGGCAGGAGAGCTCGGTTGGGTGTTATGCTCCTCCTGTACCATGTGGGAACTCAGGGACGACTCCGGTGTGCCTGACGACTACGTGTGCGGGAAGTGTATCCACCTCCAGCTCCTGACGGACTGCGTTGCGGAGTTGGAGCTGAGGGTGGATTCACTCTGGAGCATCCATGATGCTGAGAATGACGTGAGTATCACGTGTAGCGAGTTGGTCGTACCGCAGGGAAAGGGTCCACAGCCAGATAGGGAATGGAAGACCAACAGGAAGAGCAGTGCAAGGAAGGTAGTGCAGGGGTCCCCTGTGGTCATCCCCCTGCAAAACAGATACACTGCTTTGGGTACTGTTGAGGAGGATGACTCATCAGGGGAGGGCAGCAGCAGCCAAGTTCATGGCACCGTGGCTGGCTCTGTTGCACAGGAGGGCAGGAAAAAGAGTGGGAGAGCGAAAGTGACAGGGGATTCAATTGTAAGGGGAATAGTTAGGCGTTTCTGCGGCCGCAACCGAGACTCCAGGATGGTATGTTGCCTCCCTGGTGCAAGGGTCAAGGATGTCTCGGAGCGGGTGCAGGACATTCTAAAAAGAGAGGGAGTTCAGCCAGTTGTCGTGGTGCACATTGGTACCAACGACATAGGTAAAAAAAGGGATGAGGTCCTACGAAACGAATTTAAGGAGCTAGGAGCTAAATTAAAAAGTAGGACCTCAAAAGTAGTAATCTCGGGATTGCTACCAGTGCCACGTGATAGTCAGAGTAGGAATCGCAGGATAGCGCAGATGAATACGTGGCTTGAGCAGTGGTGCAGCAGGGAGGGATTCAAATTCCTGGGGCATTGGAACCGGTTCTGGGGGAGGTGGGACCAGTACAAACCGGACGGTCTGCACCTGGGCAGGACCGGAACCAATGTCCTTGGGGGAGTGTTTGCTAGTGCTGTTGGGGAGGAGTTAAACTAATATGGCAGGGGGATGGGAACCAATGCAGGGAGACAGAGGGAAAAAAAAAGGAGACAAAAGCAAAAGACAGAAAGGAGATGAAGAAAAGTGGAGGGCAGAGAAACCCAAGGCAAAGAACAAAAAGGGCCATTGTACAACAAAATTCTAAAAGGACAAAGGGTGTTAAAAAAACAAGCCTGAAGGCTTTGTGTCTTAATGCAAGGAGTATCCGCAATAAGGTGGATGAATTAACTGTGCAAATAGATGTTAACAAATATGATGTGATTGAGATTACGGAGACGTGGCTCCAGGATGATCAGGACTGGGAACTCAACATCCAGGGGTATTCAACATTCAGGAAAGATAGAATAAAAGGAAAAGGAGATGGGGTAGCATTGCTGGTTAAGGAGGAAATTAAGGCAATAGTTCTGAAGGACATTAGCTTGGATGATGTGGGATCTATATGGGTAGAGCTGCAGAACACCAAAGGGCAAAAAACATTAGTGGGAGTTGTGTACAGACCTCCAAACAGTAGTAGTGATGTTGGGGAGGGCATCAAACATGAAATTAGGGGTGCGTGCAATAAAGGTGCAGCAGTTATAATGTGTGACTTTAATATGCACATAGATTGGGCTAACCAAACTGGAAGCAATACGGTGGAGGAGGATTTCCTGGAGTGCATAAGAGATGGTTTGTTAGACCAATATGTCGAGGAACCAACTAGGGGGGAGGCCATCTTAGACTGGGTGTTGTGTAATGAGAGAGGATTAATTTGCAATCTCGTTGTGCGAGGCCCCTTGGGGAAGAGTGACCATAATATGGTGGAATTCTGCATTAGGATGGAGAATGAAACAGTTAATTCAGAGACCATGGTCCAGAACTTAAAGAAGGATAACTTTGAAGGTATGAGGCGTGAATTGGCTTGGATAGATTGGCGAATGATACTGAAGGGGTTGACTGTGGATGGGCAATGGCAGACATTTAGAGACTGCATGGATGAACTACAACAATTGTACATTCCTGTCTGACGTAAAAATAAAAAAGGGAAGGTGGCTCAACCATGGCTATCAAGGGAAATCAGGGACAGTATTAAAGCCAAGGAAGTGGCATACAAATTGGCCAGAAATAGCAGCGAATCCGGGGACTGGGAGAAATTTAGAACTCAGCAGAGGAGGACAAAGGGTTTGATTAGGGCAGGGAAAATGGAGTACGAGAAGAAGCTTGCAGGGAGCATTAAGACGGATTGCAAAAGTTTCTATAGATATGTAAAGAGAAAAAGGTTAGTAAAGACAAACGTAGGTCCCCTGCAGTTGAATCAGGGGAAGTCATAACGTGAACAAAGAAATGGCGGACCAATTGAATAAGTACTTTGGTTCGGTATTCACTAAGGAGGACACAAACAACCTTCCAGATATAAAAGGGGTCGGAGGGTCTAGTAAGGAGGAGGAACTGAGGGAAATCCTAATTAGTCGGGAAATTGTGTTGGGGAAATTGATGGGATTGAAGGCCGATAAATCCAGAGTGCCTGATGGACTGCATCCCAGAGTACTTAAGGAGGTGGCCTTGGAAATAGTGGATGCATTGACAGTCATTTTCCAACATTCCATTGACTCGGGATCAGTTCCTATGGAGTGGAGGGTAGCCAACTTTTCAAAAAAGGAGGGAGAGAGAAAACAGGGAATTATAGACCGGTCAGTCTGACATCAGTAGTGGGTAAAATGATGGAATCAATTATTAAGCATGTCATAGCAGTGCATTTTGAAAGAGGTGATATGATAGGTCCAAGTCAGCATGGATTTCTGAAAGGGAAATCATGCTTGACAAATCTTCTGGAATTTTTTGAGGATGTTTCCAGTAGAGTGGACAAGGGAGAACCAGTTGATGTGGTATATTTGGACTTTCAGAAGGCTTTCGACAAGGTCCCACACAAGAGATTAATGTGCAAAGTTAAAGCACATGGGATTGGGGGTAGTGTGCTGACATGGATTGAGAACTGGTTGTCAGACAGGAAGCAAAGAGTAGGAGTAAATGGGTACTTTTCAGAATGGCAGGCAGTGACTAGTGGGGTACCGCAAGGTTCTGTGCTGGGGCCCCAGCTGTTTACACTGTACATTAATGATTTAGACGAGGGGATTAAATGTAGTATCTCCAAATTTGTGGATGACACTAAGTTGGGTGGCAGTGTGAGCTGCGAGGAGGATGCTATGAGGCTGCAGAGCGACTTGGATAGGTTAGGTGAGTGGGCAAATGCATGGCAGATGAGGTTATCCACTTTGGTGGTAAAAACAGAGAGACAGACTATTATCTGAATGGTGACAGATTAGGAAAAGGGGAGGTGCAAAGAGACCTGGGTGTCATGGTACATCAGTCATTGAAGGTTGGCATGCAGGTACAGCAGGCGGTTAAGAAAGCAAATGGCATGTTGGCCTTCATAGCGAGGGGATTTGAGTACAGGGGCAGGGTGGTGTTGCTACAGTTGTACAGGGCCTTGGTGAGGCCACACCTGGAGTATTGTGTACAGTTTTGGTCTCCTAACCTGAGGAAGGACATTCTTGCTATTGAGGGAGTGCAGCGAAGGTTCACCATACTGATTCCTGGGATGGCGGGACTGACCTATCAAGAAAGACTGGATCAACTGGGCTTGTATTCACTGAAGTTCAGAAGAATGAGAGGGGACCTCATAGAAACGTTTAAAATTCTGACGGGGTTAGACAGGTTAGATGCAGGAAGAATGTTCCCAATGTTGGGGAAGTCTAGAACCAGGGGACACAGTCTAAGGATAAGGGGTAAGCCATTTAGGACCGAGATGAGGAGGAATCTCTTCACCCAGAGAGTGGTGAACCTGTGGAATTCTCTACCACAGAAAGTTGTTGAGGCCAATTCACTAAATATATTCAAAAAGGAGTTAGATGAAGTCCTTACTACTAGGGGGATCAAGGGGTATGGTGAGAAAGCAGGAATGGGGTACTGAAGTTGCATGTTCAGCCATGAACTCATTGAATGACGGTGCAGGCTAGAAGGGCCGAATGGCCTACTCCTGCACCTATTTTCTATGTTTCTATGTTTCTAAAACCCTGGGATGGAAATCATTCACGTGTTGGGGATTTGTCAGTCTTTCGTGCCGTTATTTTTTCTAATACTGTTTTCTTTCTTATGTTAACTTTAGTGAGTTCCAGTCCTTGATTCAGTATTAATTTCTCTGAAATGTCAGGTATATTATCTTCCTCCTCGACTGTGAAGACTGACGTAACAACACCAACTTGTATTTATATAGCGTTTTTAACATAGTGAAACAGCCCAACGTGAGTCACAGGAGTATTATGAGACAAAAATTTGACACCGAGTCAAATAAGGAGAAATTAGGGCAGGTGACCAAAAGCTTGGTCAAAGAGATAGGTTTAAAGGGGTGCCTTGAAGAAGGAGAAGGCAAAAAAGAAGTAAAAAGAAACAGAAAGGTGACATCACAGCCAAAGGGGTAAGTGATTGGCTGGTGATTGGTGAGTAGTTTTTCTTTCTTCTCTTTAGCAGTGAGTAAACTTTAACATTATTGTTGCCTATCTAAAGGTTAAGTCATGGCAGAAGAGCTCGGTCGCGTGTTATGCTCCTCCTGTACCATGTGGGAACTCAGGGACGACTCCAGTGTTCCTGACGACAACGTGTGCTGGAAGTGTATCCACCTCCAGCTCCTGACGGTCCGTGTTGCGGAGTTGGAGCTGAGGGTGGATTCACTCTGGAGCATCCACGATGCTGAGAATGATGTGAGTAGCACGTGTAGTGAGTTGGTCTTACCGCAGGTGAAGGGTCCATAGCCAGATAGGGAATGGAAGACCAGCAGGAAGAGCAGTGCAAGGAAGGTAGTGCAGGGGTCCCCTGCGGTCATCCCCCTGCAAAACAGATACACTGCTTTGAGTACTGTTGAGGGAGATGACTCATCAGGGGAGGGCAGCAGCAGCCAAGTTCATGGCATCGTGGCTGGCTCTGTTGCACAGGAGGGCAGGAAAAAGAGTGGGAGAGCGATAGTGATAGGGGATTCAATTGTTAGGGGAATAGATAGGCGTTTTTGCGGCCGCAACCGAGACTCCAGGATAGTATGTTGCCTCCCTGGTGCAAAGGTCAAGGATGTCTCGGAGCGGGTGCAGGACATTCTAAAAAGGGAGGGAGAACAGCCAATTGTCATGGTGCACATTGGTACCAACGACATAGGTAAAAAAAGGGATGAGGTCCTACGAAACGAATTTAAGGAGCTAGGAGCTAAATTAAAAAGTAGGACCTCAAAAGTAGTAATCTCGGGATTGCTACCAGTACCACGTGCTAGTCAGAGTAGGAATCGCAGGATAGCGCAGATGAATACGTGGCTTGAGCAGTGGTGCAGCAGGGAGGGATTCAAATTCCTGGGGCATTGGAACCGGTTCTGGGGGAGGTGGGACCAGTACAAACCGGACGGTCTGCACCTGGGCAGGACCGGAACCAATGTCCTAGGGGGAGTGTTTGCTAGTGCTGTTGAGGAGGAGTTAAACTAATATGGCAGGGGGATGGGAACCAATGGAGGGAGACAGAGGGAAACAAAAAGGAGACAAAAGCAAAAAACAGAAAGGAGATGAGAAAAAGTGGAGGGCAGAGAATCACAAGACAAAGAACAAAAAGGGCCACTGTACAACAAAATTCTAAAAGGACAAAGGGTGTTAATAAAACAAGCCTGAAGGCTTTGTGTCTTAATGCAAGGAGTATCCGTAATAAGGTGGATGAATTAACTGTGCAAATAGATGTTAACAAATATGATGTGATTGGGATTACGGAGACGTGGCTCCAGGATGATCAGAGCTGGGAACTCAACATCCAGGGGTATTCAACATTCAAGAAGGATAGAATAAAAGGAAAACGAGGTGGGGTAGCATTGCTGGTTAAAGAGGAGATTAATATAATAGTTAGGAAGGACATTCGCTTGGATGATGTGGAATCTATATGGGTAGAGCTGCAGAACACCAAAGGACAACAAACGTTAGTGGGAGTTGTGTACAGACCTCCAAACAGTAGTAGTGATGTTGGGGAGGGCATCAAACAAGAAATTATGAGTGCATGCAATAAGGGTGCAGCAGTTCTAATGGGTGACTTTAATATGCACATAGATTGGGCTAACCAAACTGGAAGCAATACGGTGGAGGAGGATTTCCTGGTGTGCATAAGAGATGGTTTTCTAGACCAATATGTCGAGGAACCAACTAGGGGAGAAGCCATCTTAGACTGGGTGTTGTGTAATGAGAGAGGATTAATTAGCAATCTCATTGTGCGAGGCCCCTTGGGGAAGAGTGACCATAATATGGTGGAATTCTGCATTAGGATGGAGAATGAAACAGTTAATTCAGATACCATGGTCCAGAACTTAAAGAAGGATAACTTTGAAGGTATGAGGCGTGAATTGACTATGATTGATTGGCAAATGATACTTGAGGGGTTGACTGTGGATGGGCAATGGCAGACATTTAGAGACCGCATGGATGAACTACAACAATTGTACATTCCTGTCTGGCATAAAAATAAAAAAGGGAAGGTGGCTCAACCGTGGCTATCAAGGGAATTCAGGGATAGTATTAAAGCCAAGGAAGTGGCATACAAATTGGCCAGAAATAGCAGCGAACCCGGAGACTGGGAGAAATTTAGAACTCAGCAGAGGAGGACAAAGGGTTTGATTAGGGCAGGGAAAATGGAGTACGAGAAGAAGCTTGCAGGGAACATTAAGGCGGATTGCAAAAGTTTCTATAGATATGTAAAGAGAAAAAGGTTAGTAAAGACAAATGTAGGTCCCCTGCAGTCAGAATCAGGGGAAGTCATAACGGGGAACAAAGAAATGGCGGACCAATTGAACAAATACTTTGGTTCGGTATTCACTAAGGAGGACACTAACAACATTCCGGATAGAAGAAGGGTCAGAGGGTCTAGTAAGGAGGAGGAACTGAGGGAAATCCTTATTAGTCGGGAAATTGTGTTGGGGAAATTGATGGGATTGAAGGCCGATAAATCTCCAGGGCCTGATGGACTGCATCCCAGAGTACTTAAGGAGGTGGCCTTGGAAATAGCGGATGCATTGACAGTCATTTTTCAACATTCCATTGACTCGGGATCAGTTCCTATCGAGTGGAGGGTAGCCAATGTAACCTCACTTTTTAAAAAAGGAGGGAGAGAGAGAACAGGGAATTATAGACTGGTCAGCCTGACATCGGTAGTGGGTAAGATGATGGAATCAATTATTAAGGATGTTATAGCAGCGCATTTGGAAAGAGGTGACATGATAGGTCCAAGTCAGCATGGATTTCTGAAAGGGAAATCATGCTTGACAAATCTTCTGGAATTTTTTGAGGATGTTTCCAGTAGAGTGAACAAGGGAGAACCATTTGATGTGGTATATTTGGACTTTCAGAAGGCTTTCGACAAGGTTCCACACAAGAGATTAATGTGCAAAGTTAAAGCACATGGGATTGGGGTAGTGTGCTGATATGGATTGAGAAATGGTTGTCAGACAGGAAGCAAAGAGTAGGAGTAAATGGGTACTTTTCAGAATGGCAGGCGGTGAGTAGGGGGTACCGCAAGGTTCTGTGCTGGGGCCCCAGCTGTTTACACTGTACATTAATGATTTAGACGAGGGGATTAAATGTAGTATCTCCAAATTTGCAGATGACACTAAGTTAGGTGGCAGTGTGAGCTGCGAGGAGGATGCTATGAGGCTGCAGAGCGACTTGGATAGGTTAGGTGAGTGGGCAAATGCATGACAGATGAAGTATAATGTGGATAAATGTGAGGTTGTCCACTTTGGTGGTAAAAACAGAGAGACAGACTATTATCTGAATGGTGACAGATTAGGAAAAGGGGAGGTGCAACGAGACCTGGGTGTCATGGTACATCAGTCATTGAAGGTTGGCATGGAGGTACAGCAGGCGGTTAAGAAAGCAAATGGCATGTTGGTCTTCATAGCGAGGGGATTTGAGTACAGGGGCAGGGAGGTACTGCTACAGTTGTACAGGGCCTTGGTGAGGCCACACCTGGAGTATTGTGTACAGTTTTGGTCTCCTAACCTGAGAAAGGACATTCTTGTTATTGAGGGAGTGCAGCGAAGGTTCACCAGACTGATTCCCGGGATGGCGGGACTGACCTATCAAGAAAGACTAAATCAACTGGGCTTGTATTCACTGGAGTTCAGAAGAATGAGAGGGGACCTTATAGAAACATTTAAAATTCTAATGGGTTTAGACAGGTTGGATGCAGGAAGAATGTTCCCAATGTTGGGGAAGTCCAGAACCAGGGGTCACAGTCTAAGGATAAGGGGTAAGCCATTTAGAACCGAGATGAGGAGAAACTTCTTCACCCAGAGAGTGGTGAACCTGTGGAATTCTCTACCACAGAAAGTTGTTGAGGCCAATTCACTAAATATATTCAAAAAGGAGTTAGATGTAGTCCTTACTACTAAGGGGATCAAGGGGTATGGCAAGAAAGAAGGAATGGGGTACTGAAGTTGCATGTTCAGCCATGAACTCATTGAATGGCGGTGCAGGCTAGAAGGGCCGAATGGCCTACTCCTGCACCTATTTTCTATGTTTCTATGTTTCTATGAAAGAGAGGTAGAGAGGCGGAGAGGTTTAGGGAGGGAGTTCCAGAGCTTGGGCCCAGGCAACAGAAGGCACGGACACCGATGTTGAGTGATTATAATCAGCGATGCTCAAGAGGGCAGAATTAGAGGAGCGCAGACATCTCGGAGGGGATGTGGGGCTGGAGGAGATTCATCATAGGCGGTCCCTCAATCGTGGATGACTTGCTTCCACATGAGTTCACAGATATTTTAAAGAAGGACCCCATGTTGCAGTCCTGAACTCCAATTAGGGGAGGGAAGCAGCAGCCAAGTTCATGGCACCGTTGGTGGCTCTGCTGCACAGGAGGGCAGGAAGAAGAGTGGGAGAGCGATAGTGGTAGGGGATTATATTGTAAGGGGAATAGATAGGCGTTCTGCGGCAGCAAACGAGACTTCAGGATGGTATGTTGCCTCCCTGGTGCAAGGGTCAAGGATGTCTCTGAGCGGCTGCAGGGCATTCTGGAGCAGGAGGGTGAACAGCCAGTTGTCGAGGTGCATATAGGTACCAACAATATAGGTAAAAAGCGGGATGAGATCCTACAAGCTGAATTTAGGGAGCTAGGAGTTAAATTAAAAAGTAGGACCTCAAAGGTAGTAATCTCAGGATTGCTACCAGTGCCACGTGCTAGTCAGAGTAGGAATAGCAGGATAGTTAAGGTGAATATGTGACTTGAGGAATGGTGCAAGAGGGAGGGATTCAAATTGCTGGGACATTGGAACCGGCTCTGGGGGAGGTGGGACCAGTACAACCCGGACGGTCTGCACTTGGGCAGGACTGGAACCAATGTCCTAGGGGAAATGTTTGCTAGTGCCGTTGGGGAGGATTTAAACTAATAGGGCAGGGGGATGGGAACCTATGCAGGGAGACAGAGGGAAGTAAAATGGGGCCAGAAGCAAAAGGTATAAAGGAGAAAAGTAGAAATGGAGGGCAGAAAAATCAAAGGCAAAAATCAAAAAGGGCCACATTACAACATAATTCTAAAAGGACAAAGAGTGTTAGAAAAACAACCTGAAGCTCTGTGTCTCAATGCGAGGAGCATTCGTAATAAGGTGGATGAATTAACTGCGCAGATAGCTGTTAACAGATATGATGTAATTGGGATTACGGAGACATGGCTCCAGGGTGAACAAGACTGGGAACTCAACATCCATGGGTATTCAATATTCAGGAAAGATAGGCTGAAAGGAAAAGGAGATGGGGTAGCGATGCTGGTTAAAGAGGAGATTAACGCAATAGTAAGGAAGGACATTAGCGTGGATGAGGTGGAATCTGTATGGGTAGAGCTGCGGAACACCAAAGGGCAGAAAATGCAAGTGGGAGTTGTGTACAGACCACCAACAAACAGTCATAGTGAGGTTGGGGATGGCATCAAACAGGAAATTAGGGATATGTGCAATAAAGGTAGAGCAGTTATCATGGTGAATTGAACAAATACTTTGGTTCTGTCTTCACTAAGGAAGACACGAATAACCTCCCGAAAATACTAGGGGACCGAGGGTCTAGTGAGAAGGGGGAGCTGAAGGAAATCCTTATTAGTCAGGAAATGGTGTTGGGGAAATTGAAGGGACTGAAGGCCGATAAATCCCCAGGGCCTGATAGTCTGCATCCCAAAGTACTTAAGGAAGTGGCCCTAGAAATAGTGGATTCATTGGTGGTCATTTTCCAACATTCCATGGACTCTAGTTCAATTCTTATGGATTGGAGGGTAGCTAATGTAACCCCACTTTTTAAAAAAGGAGGGAGAGAGAAAACAGGGAATTATAGACTGGTTAGCCTGACATCGGTGGTGGGGATAATGCTGGAATCAATTATTAAAGATGTAATAGCAGCGCATTTGGAAAGCAGTGACAGGACAGGATTTATGAAAGGAAAATCATGCTTGCCAAATCTTCTAGAGTTTTTTGAGGATGTAACTAGTAGAGTGGATAAGGGAGAACCAGTGGATGTGGTGCATTTGGACTTTCAAAAGGCTTTTGACAAAGTCCCACACAGGAGATTAGTGTGCAAAATTAAGGCACATGGTATTGAGGTTAATGTATTGATGTGGATAGAGAACTGGTTGGCAGTCAGGAAGCAAAGAGTCGGGATAAACGGATCCTTTTAAGAATGGTAGGCAGTGACTAGTGGGGTGCCGCAGGGTTCAGTGCTGGGACCTCAGCTATTTACAATATAAATTATTGATTTAGACAAAGGAATTGAATGTAATATCTCCAAGTTTGCAGATGACACTAAGCTGAGTGGCAGTGCGAGCTGCGAGGAGGATACTAGGAGGCTGCAGGATGACTTGGATAGGTTAGGTGAGTGGGCAAGTGCATGGCAGATGCAGTATAATGTGGATAAATGTGAGGTTATCCACTTTGGTGGCAAAAACAGGAAGGCAGCTTATTATCCGAATGGTGACAGATTAGTAAAAGGGGAGGTGCAACGAGACCTGGGTGTCATGGTACATCAGTCATTGAAGGTAGGCATGCAGGTACAGCTGGCAGTAAAGAAAGCAAATGGCATGCTGGCCTTCATAGCGAGGGGATTTGAGTATAGGAGCAGGGAGGTCTTACTGCAGTTGTGCAGGGCCTTGGTGAGACTACACCTTGAGTATTGTGTACAGTTTTGATCTCCTAATCTGAGGAAGGACATTCTTGCTATTGAGGGAGTGCAGCGAAGGTTTACCAGACTGATTACTGGGATGGCAGGACTGACATATGAAGAAAGACTGGAATTTAGAAGAATGGGAGGGGTTCTCATAGAAACATATAAAATTCTGACAGGATTGGACAGGTTAGATGCAGGAAGAATGTTCCCGATGTTGAGGAAGTCCAGAACCAGGGGTCACAGTCTAAGGATAAGGGGGTAAGCCATTTAAGACCGCGATGAGGAGAAACTTCTTCACTCAGAGAATTATGAACCTGTAGAATTCTTTACCACAGAAAGTTGTTGAGGCCAGTTCATTAGATATATTTAAAAAGGAGTTAGATGTAGCCCTTACAACTAAAGGGATCAAGGGGTATGGAGAGAAAACAGGAATGGGGTACTGAAGTTGCATGATCAGCCATGATCATATTGAATGGTGGTGCAGGCTTGAAGGGCTGAATGGCCTACTTCTGCACCTATTTTCTATTTTTCTATGTTGAAGGGGTGGAAGATGCCTGTGCGTGGATTTTTTAACGTGTGGTGACCGTTGCACATCGGCCACTTACACACGGGCTTGACAGCCTTTATCCAGTGGCAAGGGTTAACCAGGACGACTGGAGTCCTGCTCTGCTGCACGGACCTAGTGGGCACACACATCGCAGTGTGGGCTGGTCCATGCTGCCCCTGGGCCCCCGGCTCTTCTGGGCCCCGAACCCTCATTTGCTGCACCTCCACAATGATCTCTCACCGCTCCTCCACCACAAACATCCGCCGTACCTCCGTGAGAGATCACCTCTGCAGGTCGGGGCTATAAAGAGAGCTGGAGCTGCGGGGCCTTTACCATCGTGGGCCACCCTGACCTGCGTGAGAACACCTCCGGGGTTGGGGCTTTAAATAGAGCTGGAGCGGCCACTACAACCTGCAGCACGAGCTGCTCCAAGTGTGCGACAGCTTCGGGGTGGGCGACTTAGTGACATCATCTGGACCCAGGTCGCCGATTGGAGTATGGACAGGAGTATTGGTGGGGCCCAGGTACAGCAGAGGAGCGGGAAGGTCGTGGCGGAGGTGCGGCGAGGGATCATGGCTGAGATTAGGTGGGTGGTCGTGGCGGAGGTTTGGCGAATGTTTGGTGCGGAGATGCGGTGGGATATCGTGGTGAAGGTGCGGTGAGTGTTTTGTGGCGGAGGAGTGGTGAGAGATCGTGGTGGAGGTGGTTCCAGAGATAGGGAGGGGCGAGGCCATAGAGGGATTTGAATACAAGGATGAGAATTTTGAAATCGAGGCATTGCTTAACCGGGAGCCAATGTAAGTCAGCGAGTCCAGGGGGTGATGGGTGAGTGGGACTCGGTGCGAGTTAGGACACGGGTAGCTGAGTTTTGTATCACCTCTCGTTTACGGAGTGTGGGAGGCCAGCCAGGAGTGCATTGGATTAGTCAAGTCTAGAGGTAACAAAGGCATGGATGAGGGCTTCAGCAGCGGATGAGCTGAGGCAGGGATGGAGACAGGCGATGTTACGGAAGTGGAAATAAGCGGTTTTAGTTATGCTGTGGATAATTAATCATTCACGATATCGAATATTTCATTTGCAATATGGACGGGAGCGGGTCAAACAAGCCGACCCCAATCCCACATGTTTAAAATTCATCAAAGACAAATCAGGCCACCGATGAGGCTCCTGCAAAAGGCAGACGGGGGCTTAATTCACATTCAGTAGTCACACAGCCAGGGAGGATCGCACGATGCGATTGTAGCAGCAGATCTGAGGCGGGAGGGGCCGATTGGCTAACGATCTGCATCTTTTAGCACTCTCCGTGGTGTGGACCTTTGGTCTGACCCATGATTCCCCCCAACCTCCATGACCAAATCGTGCCACCAATATTCTCTCCCACGCCCCTCCGATTGTGGCCAAATTGTTGTCTTCCCCTGATTACGGCCCTCAATATTCACCCCCCCGCCGCTGTCAGGCCCGAAGTTTCCATCCTGTACTCCCTGCCGGGTACCGACCCCCACAGGGCCCCGTCCCCTGCCTCCTGCCGCTCGTTCGCCCTCGGGCCAGGCTGCCAATTTGATCGGCTGTGGGAGTGGGATCCTGCAGACACATTCTCTGTGTCTCTCCATTCAGAGCAGCAGGCCCTCCACACCTTGGCTTCGCTGGCGTTTTCTGTATTACTGCGCCCTCCCCGTTAATATGGGGACCAATAAAGTTGTCCACTGCCCTCAGTCTGAGGACTCGCAGACATTAGCATTTCAGAGACGGAGCAAGTGCCCAGCAAACTTTGACCCAATTGAGTGCGGGCCAGGACACCAACAAGATCTTCATTGCCATGATTACTGGTCCATTTAATGTAAGCTCTCGCTCTCTCTCTCTATCACCAGTCAGAATGGCTATAAATCGCTACAGTAGACACCTCAAGTCGCTGGAGATACACCACCAAAGATGTCTCCGCAAGATCCTGCAAATCCCCTGGGAGGACAGGCGCACCACCATTAGCGTCCTCGACCAGGCCAACATCCCCAGCATTGAAGCACTGACCACACTTGGTGCAGGCCACATTGTTCGCATGCCAGACACGAGACTCCCAAAGCAAGCGCTCTACTCGGAACTCCTTCATGGCAAGCAAGCCAAAGGTGGACAGAGGCAACATTACAAGGAAGCCCTCAAAGCCTCCCTGATAAAATGCAACATCCCCATCGACACCTGGGAATCCCTGGCCAAAGACCGCCCTATGTGGAGGAAGTGCATCCGGGAGGGCGCTGAGCACCTCGAGTCTTGTCGCCGAGAGCATGCAGAAATCAAGCGCAGGCCGCGAAAGGAGTGGGCGGCAAACCAGACTCCCCACCCACCCTTTCCCTCAACGACTATATGTATCACTTGTGACAGGGACTGTGGTTCTCATATTGGACTGTTCAGCCACCTAGGGACTCATTTTTAGAGTTGAAGCAAGTCTTCCTCGATTCCGAGGGACTGCCGATGATGAGCCCGCCACGTTTTTAAGTAAACATTTTTATTCAGATACCCAGGTGAGGGGCAAGGGGCTGAGAGCACAGGACACAAAAGGGTGAAGAGTGCAGGAGAAGGGAGGGTAAATGAGCAAGTTGAGCCAGGGTGACACTGAGCATGGAGTTTTCAAGCTCTATATACTGTGTGGAAGATGAGGAGTCCCAAAGATTTGAGGACCCTTGATTGTGACTCCATTTCAGCACAGGTCTTAGTGTGTTCGCAACATAGAGGTTTTGCTCATTGGATTTGATATTAAAGTCTCCCAGCTGTATACAAAGTGCAGCCGAATGTATTAGTCTGCTTACTCACAGAGTGCCATCTCACATACAAAAACATAAGAATTAGGAGCAGGAGTCAGCCATAATGCTCTCGAGCCTGCTCCACCGTTCTATAAGATCATGGCTGATCTTCGACCTCAACTCCACTTTCCCGCCCGATCTCCATATCCCTTGATTCCCCTGGAATCCAAAAATCCATCGATCTCAGCCTTGAATATACTCAATGACTCAGCATTCACAGCCCTTTGTGGTAGAGAACTCCAAAGATTCACCACCCTCTGAATGAATAAATTCCTCCTCATCTCAGTCTTAAATGGCCAATCCCTTATCCTGAGACAGTGCCCCTAGTTCTCGACTCTCCAGCCGGGGCAAACAACCTCTCAGCAATTACCCTGTTAATCCCGTCAGAATCAGAAGTATGTTGAACTTATGTACTGGTTTCTCCCAGTGATCTAGAGTGTTACTGTATCCATAAGCACTAACTAAATCAGAAGGGCTATAGGGAGGGAGGAACTTATCACTAAATAAGTGGTACTCGGCAAAATAATGGGACTAAAGGCAGACAAGTCCCCTGGATCTGGTGGCTTACATCCTAGGGTCTTAAAAGAAGTGGCTGCAGAGATAGTGAATGCATTGGTTGTATTCTACCAAAATTCCCTGGATTCTGGGGAGGTCCCAGCGGATTGGAAAACCGCAAATGTAACACCCCTATTTAAAAAAGGGGCAGACAGAGAGCAGGAAACTAAAGACCAGTTAGCCTAACTTCTGTCATTGGGAAAATGCTGGAGTCCATTATTAAGGAAGCAGTAGCAGGACATTTGGAAAAGCATAATTCAACCAAGCAGAGTCAACATGGTTTTATGAAAGGGAAATCATGTTTGACAAATCTGCTGGAGTTCTTTGAGGATGTAATGAACAGGATGGATATGGGGGAACCAGTGGATGTGGTATATTTGAACTTCCAGAAGGCATTCGATAAGGTGCCACATAAAAGGTTACTGCCTAAGATAAAAGTTCACGGGGTTGGGGGTAATATATTAGCATGGAGAGAGGATTGGCTAACAAACAGAAAACAGAGTGTCGGGATAAATGTTCATTTTCCGGTTGGCAAACAGTAACTAGTGGGGTGCTGCAGGGATCGGTACTGGGGCCTCAACTATTTACAGTCTATAGTAATGACTTGGATGAAGGGACTGAGTGTAATGCAGCCAAGTTTGCTGATGATACAAAGATGGATGGAAAAGCAAATTGTGAGGTCACAATCTGCAAAGGGATATAGACAGGCTAAGTGAGTGGGTAAAAATTTGGCAGATGGAGTACAATGTGGGAAAATGTGAGCTTATCCACTTTGGCAGAAAAAATATACAAGCAAATTATATTTGAAATGGAGAAAAATTGCAGTGCTGCAGTACAGAGGGACCTGGGGGTCCTTGTGCATGAAATACAAAAAGTTAGTTTGCAGGTACAGCAAGTAATCAGGAAGGCAAATAGAACTTGGCCTTTATTGCAAGGAGGATAGAGTATAAAAGCAGAGAAGTCCTGCTACAACTGTGCAGGGTTTTAGTGAGGCCACACCTGGAGTACTACGTACAGTTTTGGTCTCCGTATTTAAGGAAGGATGTACTTGCATTGGAGGCTGTTCAGAGAAGGGTCACTAGGTTGATTACGGAGATGACGGGGCTGACTTATGAGGATAGGTTGAGCCTATACTCATTGGAGTTCAGAAGAATGAGGTGATCTTATTGAAACATACAAGATAATGAGGGGGCTTGACAAGGTGGATGCAGAGAGAATATTTCCACTCATAGGGGAAACTAAAACTAGGGAACATAGTCTCAGAATAAGGGGCCGCCCATTTAAAACTAAGTCGAGGAGAAATTTCTTCCGAGGGTTGTAAATCTGTGGAATTCTCTGCCCCAGAGAGCTGTGGAGGCTGGGTCATTGAATATATTTAAGGCGGAGATAGGCAGATTTTTGAGTGATAAGGGAATAAAGGGTGACGGGGAGCGGGCAGGGAAGTGGAGCCGAGTCCATGATCAGATCAGCCATGATTTTATTAAATGGCGGAGCAGGCTCCTATTATGGCACGAGAGCGAGTGCGCGCGCGAGAGCGAGTGCGATGTGTGTGTGTGAGAGCGAGAGTATTGGTGAGTGAGATTGAGAGTGAGACTGGGAGTGAGTTTCCTCAGTGTTCTGAATGCTGTCCATTTCCCTTTTGTTCCCAATTCTGACGAAGGGTATTTCCCATACTTTCTGATCTACCGAGTTTCTGTTCTTCCATCGCTATGTCGCTCCAGTTTCAGATGCTGCTCATCCCACGTACATTTCCCAACCTGGGCAGGAGTCACATACAAACTGCAGTGACTCCGGCACAACCCATGTGGAGTTCAAGAGGGGGAGCAAGGTAGCAACGGAGAGCAAAAACATTTGGAATATGAAACTTATGTCTGTCATGCAATTATGAATGACTCCACGAGGCAATGTGTTGTACTCAAACTGTAGTGACCTTGGTCCTTTATTCCTAACTCCAGAGTGAAGCACAAGCATGGTGGGCAGCCTTTTATACTGGGCCTTGCACACCTATGCAGGTGACCCTCAGGTCTCCCACCGCAGTGTCCTCTGGTGGACAGCCTCTGCCACAGGGCAGGAAAGCCCAGTCTCCACCAGTTGCACCCTCTAGTGGTGCCAGCATAGTATATACAGTGTAAACCTTATTGATCATATATCAGGTAAAAAGTCTTCATCTTAAGCAGCTATACAGTGACTACACATAGTATATCTATAGTCTACCTATATAACAGAACCAGACAGGCAGAGATGTGTAAATATGTAGAAATCCCCAGTGAGGCAGGTTTATTATGACAAAGAATCGGCTAATTACATTTTATGCAAATTAACCCAGCACTACAGTTTTAATGCAATATAAATTAAAAAACATGCAGAGTCCAGTATTTGTCCAGTAATTGTTCATAAATACAACAAAAAGATACAAAGAGGGGGTTAACGCTCTTTAAAGGGTAGCTTTGTAAACAAAGTACGTTTGTGAGTATTGGGAGCTGGAGACAAGAGTTCAAAGTTACCATGTGGCTCAATGTTTGCAGGGAACTTTATGAAAGCAAATCAGCTGGAAGAGCCAGCCACAGGCTGCTGTGTTGGGTGTTTAGACCAGGTCACTATCAGTTCGGTTAGCTGGCCACTGCGCCAGACACTGACAGGGCACTAGACACGTCTGGGAATGTCAAAATCCGCTCACCTGCAGGTGAACGTCTCAGTGAGGAGCAGGGGTCGCTCGGACCCTGCACTGGCACAATACTGGGCCGGTGGGGGTCTGGAGAGCTTTGGGGCTCAGCTCTGACCAGCTGGCACTGCAGCCACCCCTCCCCCCCACCCCGGGCCCCCAGCTCTCTCGCTCTAGTGTCAGCGAGCACGCTCAGACCTGCAGTAACTGAGCCTCAGTCAGCCCTGGACTGGTTATGCTGCAGGTCCGTGTCGAGCGCTCTCTATACAAGGGCTCTTTCTCTGATCAGCATCAACAGGACCAGGTGCAACTGCAACTGCAACTCCTGAGCTGGCAGGTGGACAGGCAGATTCTCGCACTTTCAATCTAAACATGGCTCTGATGGGATTGTGGGGGGGCGGGGGCGGGGAAAGACCTCCAAGCCCAAATTAACCCTTTAAGGGCCAGGGCGTTTACACGCTTCCTCCCCCTCTAACACGGTTGCGAACCGTGAGCGTAACAGGACTTATTAATGACCAATGTTAAATACAAATCCCTTACTGTGGGAAAAGGGCAGGGGAGAGGAGAGGGTGAGCCCCTCACTAGCTCTGATCATCTTGTGTCAGGACCACTAACGATCCAGACACAAGAAGCTTAAGGTGGGTACAGACAGCCCCCCACACTCTGACATGACCTCCCCCCCCACCCCCACATTACACCCCAGCCCCAGGGGCACATTGCTTACAATTTAAAAAATTTTTTACAATAAAGGATGTGTCGATCCTGCAAGAACTCCAGGTGTGGGGGCAGGCCAAGAAACGGTTCCAGCACAACAAAGCAGCTCTGCTGGTTCATGTCCTGCACCTTCAGCTCCTGACCAATCGCCCAGATAAAACCCTCTGCCAGAAACGTCAAGAAAATATACAACCGCAAACAGTTCAGGCACATTGCATTTAGGATTCAATTTACAGCGTCCCGTATGGTACAACAGATATTTATATACAAGACAAGGGGCCCCTCTAAACAAGGCGAGAGACCATAAGTATTTACAACGGCTGAACTCGATTTGACCATCGACGATCAACAGGATTACTTTGTTCCGATATTTCAGTGCGCGGACACCGGGGTTTCAAGTGAAGAGAGATGGCAGCTGGGGAACTTTCTCAATCCTGCCCCTCCAAAGCCGGGCTGTGGGAGGAGGGAATCTCTGAGCTGTTTAACACTCAGGCGGGGTGCTGCTGGGAGCAGATCTGGCCTGCTAAAGGGACAAGTGGAGATGGTCTTATATTTGTTCACCTCCCTCCCAGTCTCCTCCTTTGACTCGGTGCGTATTCCCCTCGCACTTCAGGGAGGTTATTCTAACGACCAGGACACAGCATAAACCGCAAGCTCAGAAGTGCTGGTTTAAGTGTGATGTGTGCTGTTGCACAATGTACTGAGTGAGAGCTCTGCTCTCTGCTGCTACGGGTGACCCTGTCTTTGCCACAGCCGGCTTTAGTTCGAAAATGAAGTTATAAGAAGCCTTGCAGGGAGACTGACTGAGCCAGCCTGCAATGAGGGAAGTGTTCCCTCTGTATAGCATCGACAGGTCACAATCATTCCTTTCACACGTGTCGAGCCTGCAATTGGTTCCAGTTTAACACTGTCGGTGGGGTAGGCGTGCAGAATTTAAGCTTAAATAGATAGAGGCACAAATTTTCTGTGTGTGCTTACAAAAATGGCATTTCCAGTTTGATCCCAGGATGAAGGAATTGAATTATTGTCGCACCTTTGATGGGCCGTACCATTATAAGATTATAAGCTTTTCCCGTCTTACCAAACAATAACCCTTGAAAGGGTTAAGAAAACTCTGAAATTAACCAGACTCCGAAGGACGGGGGGGGGGGGGGGGCAGCGGGAGGGGTCACAAGCCAGGATATCCAGCGAGGATTCCTTACCGCTGTGCATGCGCATTTAAAAACTGAGACTAGTTAAAAATCTGTACAAAATAAAAGCTGGCCTTTCTTGAGTAATTCAGACTCCCTTGAAATATTCCACAGCATTCCATAAGAATACCTGCTGCAAGGGGATTAACCCAGACCTGAAACTGCCCCCACCCCCAGCAGCGGAATCCTGGGGCTGAGGGAAATTTAAAAGCCCTCTTTAAGACTCAAGACTCCACTTGTTAAACAGAGTTCCAGCTACGCTGAACGGCAGGGACTTTCCAGAGCCCAAGGTCCTGCTCATGCTGGTAGAGTCAGAAATATAAACAGGAACTGCTGAGAGATACTGCAATCGGTTCGGAATCGGGAACATCCAGGTTAGCATTCCAGACAGAGATCTGTCCAAGCTCGTCCCGCTCTTTCCCAGATTCTCCTGTTTACTTCAGCTCTATTCTGGGGGCTGTGTGAACGTTTCCAGTGTATGTTGGGAGCGTTTGGAACCTGCTCCCACTTTGCAACCTCGCAGGAGACATTTCCAGAAGCATTCCCTTCCAAATCTCGAGGATTGGGAAGAGCTGGAATCAAGGAGGAATAATTCTTTAAGCGTGCGGTTGCGCAATCCAGCACTAGGGGGCGCCCGCACTCCCCGAACCAGTTCACAGCAGCACTGTGAGCAATCCTGGAATCTTTCCATTCCCAGCCCCAGAGTCGCTGCCCCTCGCCACTGTTGGGAAACAAGGCCCTGAGCAGTCAACACCATTCCCAGCCCCAGAGTCGCTGCCCCTCGCCACTGTTGGGAAACAAGGCCCTGAGCAGTCAACATACCCAGATACTCTTCCCATTGTAGCTAAAGGCTGAGCGCTCAGAACCAGCCTTCCATCAGGAAGATAGCAACTTTCCTGGAACTAACCCAGATCCTGAGTGTCAGTGTGTTGGGGCCCTTGATGCTCTGTTAAAGCAGTCAGCCAGGGGCAGGAGGGACCCGATCTGATCAGACACAGGTCGGCAGATCAGGTCTGCTCCACTCACTTTGCCCAAAATGGGTCCCCACGAGAGCGTGTCCAGTACAAACCCACTCTCACCCCTGTGTCAGTGCCCCCACCGACTCTACACATGGTGACGCACTCGACAGGGCGATCGCTGGCCTGGTAGCGAGTGGAGGATGGTTTGGGTTTGGCAGGCAACTGTCTTGGTCACTGCCCGTGCCTCGGGGAACCGTTCCCATTGCCCGGTGGTCTCGGTACGCAGTGCAGTGGGAGCCCACCGAGGATGGAGTGGGCGGCAAACAGGGGACTAAATTCTGTTGGGTCACAGCCAACGTTCCCTCTAATTTCTTTCTTTTTTTTTTAAAAAGGGCATGCGCGGCCCATTCAAAATTCTGCACGTGCGTTTTTTCCCCCCAATTTAAAAGCTGGCTCACCGGCTGCGTGGGACACCCCAGAGCGCTGCACGGGACCCCCCCCAAGAGCGCTGCACGGGACCCCCCCAGAGCGCTGCACGGGACCCCCACCCAGAGCGCTGCACGGGACCCCCACCCAGAGCGCTGCACGGGACCCCCACCCAGAGCGCTGCACGGGACCCCCACCCAGAGCGCTGCACGGGACCCCCACCCAGAGCGCTGCACGGCCATGAAGCTTAAAGGGAGCACTGGGCGCAGCACATCATAAGGGCTCCAAATGTGGCAAACGGAGCAAAAAACAGGAAAGTATTTCTAGTCTATATGAAAGCCACTGATCTCGGTGCAAGTAGAAGGTTAACTACGACGCCGGGGTTTCACTACTGTTCCGCTATGCGGCTTTACAAAGACGTTGAACCAACCCAGGATTTAATCGGAAATATCTCTGCCTCGCTCCAGTGTTGAGGTGCACATTTAAAAGGAAAAGTGTTTGCTGGCTCAACCAGGTCCTCACTGTGCGCGCATGCTCCGCACCGGCCCGCAGGGAGCGTCTCCACGGTTCAAAGTTCAAACTCCTCAGTTCCGCTGTCCCCTCCAGAGGTCAGCTGCAGGGCTGCTCGGGGACGACGACTTCACAGCTTGGTGGCAGCACGTCGGAGCCCTTAAAGCGCAAGCGCGCTCTTGGCTTGGCGTTCTTCAGCCCGTTTGTAAACCCACGCACCACCCCCCCCCCCACCCCCACCCCCCCCCCCAAACGTGTGTGCTGCTGCGCTGGCTCCCTCCTCCGTTACCGCGGTGGGCATCAAGGCCTGTCGGAGGAGGGGGGGGGGCGCGGGCGGGGAAAGAGGAAGATCCCAGAGAAGAATCCGCCCGCGTTCACTCCCGGGGCACGGGGCTGCGAGTCGTTCGAAGGTGGCAGACTAGGCTGGCAGGGAGAATGCAAGGCCCGAGGGCCGCTGGAACCAGTCACTCCTCCACCATGCTGTCGATGATGTTGATGAGGTTGTCCAGCCCCCACAGGTAGCCGTCCTCCCGATTCCCCTCCACCCAGGCCACCCGGTGGTTCAGTCTCTCTCGGTCGGGCAACAGCACAGTTTTCCCAAAGTCGATCATCCAAACCTTGGCTTGCTCCGTCTTGTCGTGGACAAAGAGAAGAGAACTCCCCACCACCTGCAAACATGGGAACAAAGTCAGAAAACGCCACAATTCGAAGGGAGCAAAATGACTCATTCTTAAATAAAATTAATTCTCGGGATGTGGGCGTCGCTGGCTAGGCCGGCATTTATTGCCCACCCTGAATTGCCCTCGAGATGGTGGTGATGAGCCGCCTTCCTGAACCTCTGCAGTACCACGGAGTGTCTCGCTCGGCCATTTCAGAGGACAGTTAAGAGTCAACCACATTGCTGTGGGTCTGGAGTCACATATAGGCCCAGACCGGGTAAGGGCGACAGATTTCTTTCCCTAAAGGACATCAGTGAACCAAATGGGTTTTTAACGATAATCCAGTTGTTTCATGGCCATCATTACTGACACTAGCGATTCTATATTGGATAAGTACCCGAAGGAAAAAAAAATTTCAGGGCTGCGGGGAAAGGGCAGGGGAGTGGGACTGGCTGAAGTGCTCTTGCAGAGAGCCAGCACGGGCGCGACGGGCCGAATGGCCTCCTTCTGTACTGTAACCATTCTCTGATTTATTTAGGTAACTGAATTTATATTCCCCAGCTGCCGTGGTGGGATACGAACTCGTGTCTCAGGGTCATTAGGCCTCTGGATTACTAGTCCCACATAATCACAGTGCTACTGTACCCCATTTACTGCTGACCAGCTGAGTGGCAGAACGTGTTATCCAGTGTAGCAGGCTCAACTTGTGCTGAATCAGCTAATCCCATCGAGCCTGCTCCGCCATGCAATATGATCATGGCTGATCTTCGACCTCAACCGCACACTCCCGCTCTATTCCCATATTCCTTCGTGCCCAATACTCAACGACTGAGCATCCCAAACCTTCTGGGATAGAGAACCCCAAACATTAACAATCCTCTGAGTGAAGAAATTTTTCCTCATCTCAGTCTTATAATCTGATATCAATTGTTTTTGTAATTCATTCTCAGGATGTGGGTGTCACAGGCGAAGCCGACCATTTATTGTCCATCCCAAGTTGCCTTTGAGAAGGTGGTGCTGGGCCACCTTCTGGTCACAAGGAAAGAAGTGATTGCACGAGAGAGGGTGCAGAGGGGATTTACCAGGATGTTGCCAGCACTGGAGAATTTTAGCTATGACGAAAGATTGGATAGGCTGGGGTTGTTATCTTTGGAACAGAGGAGGCTGAGGGGAGATTTAATTGAGTTGTATAAAATTCTGAGGGGGCTGGATAGAGTGA
Organism: Pristiophorus japonicus; assembly: GCF_044704955.1. Taxonomy (NCBI): domain Eukaryota; kingdom Metazoa; phylum Chordata; class Chondrichthyes; family Pristiophoridae; genus Pristiophorus; species Pristiophorus japonicus. The sequence continues at coordinate 19,663,390 of NC_092002.1, read as the reverse complement.
TAGGAAGGACCTATTTCCCTTAGGAGGGGCCAACAATCAGGGGACATAGATTTAAAGTAATTGGAGGGAGGTTGAGAGGGGATTTGAGGAGAAATGTTTTCACCCAGAGGGCGGTGGGGGTCTGGAACTCACTGCCTGAAAGGGTGGTAGAGGCAGAAACCCTCACCACATTTAAAAAGTACTTGGATGTGCACCTGAAGTGCCGTAACCTACAGGGCTACGGACCAAGAGCTGGAAAGTGGGATTAGGCTGGATAGCCCTCCTTCGGCTGGATCAGATATGATGGGCCGAATGGCCTCCTTTTGTGCCGTAGATTTCTAGGAATCTTGGAGGGCTGCAGTCTGTGTGGGGAAGGTACTCTCACGGGGAGGGAGGGGTGAAAGAAGCAAAGGAAGGCAGTGGTCAAGTTCCTGCTCGATTGCACCCGATAAAGAAAATGAGAGGCAGCAGTTCCGTCAGCATCTGGACTAGTATTTTCGATTCTGACAGTGTCATGAAACATAAAGCTTTCCAGATGCTACTGGGAGTGCTGTGTATTTTCAGCTGTAATTTGTTTTGTGCAGTTGCTTGAGAAACACTGGGCTCTGCTCCTGAGGCTGTGAGCAGACAGGGCACATCCCTTACCTCGTGCGTGTTAAAGAACTCCGAGCTCTCCAGCGCTGTCCTCACTTCTTTCAATCGCGTCAAGTAGTTTCTCTGCAACAGAGTAACATGGGAACATTAGCAGCACGCTATCACAGCAGGGAACATACTAAGCCGGCACACACTATACCGGTGTGGAATCCGTTAACCCGTGAACCTCATCAATACTGGCACATTAACCCAATGCACAACATGGGAACCTGCTCACACTGAAAGAGGGAACGGGAGGACCAGCCCACATGGGAAGGCGGGGGAAGAAAGAGGGGGGGAGAATTTGAGCCCACTTGGGTGGGGGCGGGGAGAAAGGACCAATCCACTCGGGGAGGGAGGACCATCCCATTCATAGAAGGGGGGAAATGGAAGGACCAGCCCACTCAGGGAGGGAGGATGGGGGAACCAGCTTACGGGCCCACGTGCTACCACTCTTAACCACCCAGACTATTTAAAGAGAGAGAGGATGTGGAGGGGTAAATATAACCTCTGATACGACGCTGAGAACCTGCAACCTCAAGCTACGTAGTAACAGAGCAGAAATAGTTACCAGGATGTTTCTGTTGCTGTCCACAAAATCTTCCAGTGCATCCATGACCTGCTCTTTGAGTTTGGTTTTCTTGAAGTTGGTGTTGCAGGAACTGTCGGCCTTCTGGGGAAATCGAAGGAAAACAGAAGCCTTTAACTGGAGTGAGCAGGGACGCGCCATTCCAAATGCAGTCCTCGATCTCCATTGCTCCCTCACATCCTGCTGCTCGCCCTCCTACCCCCGTTGCCCTGCGCCATACTGTGACTGGCTGGACTGTGACAGCACTGTACTCCGTTCTGGGCGCCACACCTTCGGAAGGATGCATTGGCCTTGGAGGGACGGCAGCGTAGATTTGCCAGATGGTAAATGGACTCCAAGGGTTAAATTACGAGGAGAGATTACACAAACTAGATAGAAAGACTTGCATTTATATAACGCTTTTCACGACCAATGGACACCCCAAAGCACTTTCATAGAAAGGTACAACACGTTGGACGGTTATTTGGCCCGTCGAGCCCGTGCCAGCTTTACAGCCAATCAAACATAGAAAATAGGTGCAGGAGTAGGCCATTGGGCCCTGCGAGCCATTCAATGCGTTCATGGCTGAACATGCAACTTCAGTACCCCATTCCTGCTTTCTTGCCATACCCCTTGATCCCCCTAGTAGTAAGGACTACATCTAACTCCTTTTTGAAGATATTTAGTGAATTGGCCTCAACAACTTTTCCACAGGTTCACCACTCTCTGGGTGAAGAAGTTTCTCCTCATCTCGGTCCTAAATGGCTTACCCCTTATCCTTAGACTGTGAGCCCTGGTTCTGGACTTCCCCAACATCGGGAACATTCTTCCTGCATCTAACCTGTCTAAACCCGTCAGAATTTTAAACGTTTCCATGAGGTCCCCTCTCATTCTTCTGAACTCCAGTGAATACAAGCCCAGTTGATCCAGTCTTTCTTGATAGATCAGTCCCGCCATCCCAGGAATCAGTTTGGTGAACCTTCGCTGCACTCCCTCAATAGCAAGAATGTCCTTCCTCAAGTTAGGAGACCAAAACTGTACACAATACTACAGGTGTGGCCTCACCAAGGCCCTGTACAACTGTAGCAACACCTCCCTGCCCCTGTACTCAAATCCCCTCGCTATGAAGGCCAACATGCCATTTGCTTTCTTAACCGCCTGCTGTACCTGCATGCCAACCTTCAATGACTGATGTACCATGACACCCAGGTCTCGTTGCACCTCCCCTTTTCCTAATCTGTCACCATTCAGATAATATTCTGCCTTCCTGTTTTTACCACCAAAGTGGATAATCTCACATTTATCCACATTATACTTCATCTGCCATGCATTTTGCCCACTCACCTAACCTATCCAAGTCACTCTGCAGCCTCATAGCATCCTCCTCGCAGCTCACACTGCCACCCAACTTAGTGTCATCTGCAAATTTGGAGATACTACATTTAATCCCCTCATCTAAATCATTAATGTACAATGTAAACAGCTGGGGCCCCAGCACTAAACCCCACTCGTCACTGCCTGCCATTCTGAAAAGTACCCATTTACTCCTACTCTTTGCTTCCTGTCTGACAACCAGTTCTCAATCCGTGTCACCATAAGAAATAGGAGCAGGAGTGGGCCATTCGGCCCCTCGAGCCTGCTCCGCCATTTAAATACGATCATGGCTGATCCGATCATGGACTCAGCTCCACTTCCCCGCCCGCTCCCCATAACTCTTCACTCCCTTATCGCTCAAAAATCTGTCGATCTCCGCACCAAATACATTCAATGACCCAGCCTCCACAGATTTACAACCCTCCGAGAGAAGAAATTCCTCCCCATCCCAGCCCCAAATGGGCGGCCCCCCATTCCAAGACCACGCCCCCCCAGCTCCAGCCTCCCCCATCAGTGGAAACATCCCCTCTGCATCCAGAATACTTTTTTTGAAGTGTAGTCACTGTTGTGATGTAGCAAATACGGCAGCCAATTTGTGCACAGCAATCTCCCACAAATAGCAATGTGAAAATGACCAGATAATCTGTTTGTCATGTTGGTTGAGGGATAAATATTGGCACGGGCACTGGGGTGAACTCCCCTGCTCTTCTTCAAAATAGTGCTGTGGGATTTGTACATCCACCTGAGAGCGCAGACGGGGCCTCGGTTTAACGTCTCATCCGAAAGACGGCACCTCCGACAGTGCAGCACTCCCTCTGCACTGCACTGAAGCGTCAGCCTGGATTTTGTGCTCAAGTCTCTGGAGTGGGACTTGAACCCACAACCTTCCGACATAGAGTCGTATTCAACTAGGGTTGTACTATATAAATGCAAGTCTTTGTTATCTTTTTACTCCCTAAAATGCAGAAGATGAAGGGGTGATTTGATTGAAGTTTTCAAGATATTGAGAACAAATAGACAATGGTCCCGTGAAGCTGCGCAGCGCTCTGGAAATCCCACACAGCTGGCTCACTGGCTTCCAAACGAGCAAAACCGCGAGCACGTTCTGTTCTGAATGGGCCGCGCACCCAATAAAAGTTACAGGGAACATCGCTGATTGGGTAGAGAGAGAAAAACTATTTCCGCTGGTTGGGGAGTCTAGGACTAAGGGGTATAGTCTAAAAATTAGAGCCAGACCTTTCAGGAGTGAAATTTGAAAACACTTCTACACCCAAAGGGTGTTAGAAGTTTGGAACTCTCTTCTGTAAATGGCAATTGATGCTGGGTCACGTGTTAATTTTAAATTGGAGATTGATAGATTTTTGTTACTCAAAGGTGATGGGGGGAGGAGGGGAAAGGGGAGACTCGAACTAGGATAAGGGGCCGCCCATTTAAAACTGAGATGAGGAGGAACTTCTTCTCTCAGAGGGTTGTAAATCTGTGGAATTTGCTGCCTCAGAGCTGTGGAAGCTGGGACATTGAATAAATTTAAGACAGAGATAAACAGATTCTTAACCGATAAGTGAATAAGGGGTTATGGGGAGAGGGCAGGGAAGTGGACCAGAGTCCAGGATCGGATCAGCCATGATTGTATTAAATGGCGGAGCAGCTCGAGGGGCCGAATGGCCTACTCCTGCTCCTATTTCTTATGTATATGCAGTTAGGTCGCAGATAAGCCATGATCTCATTGAATGGTGGAACAGTCTCGAGGGGCTGAATGGCCTGCTCCTGTTCCTATGATCGGTTATTGTCAGTGTGGACTGTTGACTGAGAAGTACGGCTCGTCACTCACCCTGATGCCTTCTATCCTGAACCCTAATGTTGCAGTCGAACTGAGAGTCTCCCGCCACTGCATGTAACGTGGCTTCAAAACGGCCGCCTGCTCGTGCTCCTCCGGCGTGGGCGCGTTTGGATCTACCGCGATCATCTTCTCGTACATGTCTTTCCGCAGCTTGGGCTTCTCGCGAGCCTTGGTCAACTCCTCCTCGAGGTAGGTCCTTCAAAAGGAAATTTGCAATCAGTGTCAGAAAAATATAAAGGACTAAGCAGGCAGTGAAAACGTCAACCGTGATTCGCAGAGACAGTTACTGCACCATCCTCCATGGCCTCGCGCCCTCCCCATCTCTGAAACCTCCTCCAGCCCATCAACCCTCCAGGGTCTCAGCGCTCCTCCAATTCCGGCCTCTTGAGCAATTCCAATTTTCTTCGCTCCGCTAACGGCGGACATGCCTTCAGCCATCCAGGCCCTAAGTGTTGGAATTCCCTCCCTAAACCCTCTCCGCCGCTCTCCTCCTTCAAGACCTTCCTTGACCAAGCTTTTGATCACCTGTCCTAACATCTCATGTGGATCTGTGTCAAGCTGTGCCTGATAACGCTCCTGTGAAGCGCCTTGGGGAGTTTTCCTTTTAAAATCACTATATAAATGAATGTCGTTGTTGCAGATGTGACAGCTACACGGCCTCCAACATGCTGAACCCCCTCAGGTTGTAACTGGGGATGGGCGTGGAGCAGCAACCAGAATTAGGTGAGATGATCAAGAGGATACATAGTCAAGAATGTGGAGGTTTTGGAAAAAAATGGGGAGAGCAACACTAAGGCAAAGTTACATTACAACAGTGACTACACTTCAAAAAGTACGGTGGTTGTGAAAGGCGCTATATAAATGCAAGTCTTTCTTTCAAAGAGCATCGGGGAGGGAAAATTAGGGAGCAGGCAGCTAACTGCTTCGCCACGATGAGCGGAGAGAGGCCACAAAGGTCAGAGGAGGTGTCGAAGGATTGGAGAGTGGAGAGGCGTGAGTCAGGGAGACAGTGGGGGTCAGCGAGGTCCAGGGACACGGACCTGTGTTTGCCGCTGGAGATCACGCTGGATGGGTTGGAGTGTGCGTACAGAGTGGACCGGACCCCCCCCCCCCCCCCCCAGAGAGGCTGGTGATGAGGGATGTAGGAGATATCAACCTCGGAAAACAGGGTCAAGCCGCGAGAACATTTCAACCCTCTGCAAATGTTCTCAAACAAAGAGTGGCCACTCGACCCGGGACGAGGGGGGTGATCAGTGACCATGGAACCAAACTCCAGCAAGAATCGATAGGAGGAAGGGGGGGGAAAGGGAGGAGGGACGAGTAATGGGCCATTAGTGAGGGGCTGGCTTGCAAGGAGTGTTGGATTTAATTAAAGCTTTTTCACAGCTAAAATATTCCTGACTGCTACAAAGGAATTGTTTGTGATGGGCTTGTTATGGAACATAGTGTTAATATGTGGGTAAACACAGCACAAAGAGAGAGAGAGAGAGAGAGAGAGAGGGGTCAGGAAGGATGTGGGAAATCACACACCCAGGTATGTAACAAAGGACGTGCAGTTGCAGCTCCAGCCAACAGCACCACTCCCTGCACCTCACGCACTGAGCGTTTGGATTCAGGACAGAACATGGACAAGTTACTAATGACTACGTTTAGAGAGCGCTCAGTGCCGCGCCTTTAAATGCAGGCTGAGTGGAAAGTTTGAAGGTGCTTTGCAAACCACACATTTGCATTCTGGTCTGGTGCTCACAACCAGCGTGCGGGTTTTGCAGCCCTGTACTAGGCCGGTTCAGAAATGTGGCTTGGTGCTGTCACGAGCACCTTCGCACCCGGTATCGTGCGCTCCCCACAGGTTTTCCAGCACAATTTGTCGGATATTACCAAGGCTGGAACAATGGAGTACTGGGGGGGGGCGGAAGGAGAGGTAGAAGAGAAGGCAAACGGGAGTTAGTATTTCGAGAGGGTAAAGTCCTCTCCGAAAGTTGCTCTCACTGGGGCAGCGGTCCCTCCAGCACCAAACACCCAACTGTACCACACCCCAAATGGTGTTAACCTAGATAGTGAGTGTTGACTGGCTATTCGGCCACAGGGAGCAATCGCATCTAGTCCTTGCGAATGTCTCCTTTAAGCTGCACTGCTGTGCAGCTGGCTCACCGGCTATTAAATGGTGAAAAACCGCTCGTGCGATATTTTCAATGGGCCACGCAACCACTTAAAGGGGCCGTGCAGCCAGAAGAAATTAAAGGCAACATTGGTCCTCGCCCTCCGTCAAGCAGCACTGGATAGTGGCTGAGTGTCCCCTCTCTCTAACCCAAGGGCATTCGAACAAATGGGGAGGTCTTGGCCGGAGATCAGCAACTGCTCTGGATGGCTGACAAATATTACAAACTTAACTGGCAACTACACAAGCTCCAGGATAGAGGCCCTGTGGTGTTAAATTCTGAGGCGCAGCAACCTGTATTTATATAGCACCTGCAACGTAGTAAAAATGTCCCTAAAGCACTTCACAGGAGGGATTATCAGACAAAATTTGACACAGTCCTGTTCGGAACAGGTGACCAAAAGCTTGGTCAAAGAGGTAGGTTTTAAGGAGCATCTTAAAGGGGAAAGAGAGAGATACAGGGTGGAGAGGTCTAGGGAGGGAATTCCAGAGCTTAGGGTCCCAGGCAGCTGAAGGCATGGCCGCCAATGGTCGGGGGATGAAAATCGGGGATGCTCAGGAGTCCAGAATTGGAGGAGTGCAGAGACTGCGGAGGGTTGTAGAGCTGAGGAGGTTACAGAGGGAAGCAGTGAGGAGTAACAGGCACAGCGCCCCCTTTTTCCAAGGTCCACTAGTAGCGTTAACAGACCAACTTACCTCACCCCCATCTTACAGTCCATGATTGAGGGGGAGTCAAACTCTGACAACAGGTCGTCCATCTGGTTGTAGCTGTCTCCATCCTTGTCCACCACACCATAATAGCCCGGCACATAGGGACGCAGCACGGCATCCTTCATCAGGGACTCCAGGCACTGATGCTCGCACTCACAGTATTTCTTTAGGATCTTCCCAAAATCTCCCGCTTTGAAGTTACCTGAAAGAAACAGGCCGCTTAGTGAGCACCATCGCAAGGCGTTCCACCATTCACAATCCTGCACTCCCGCTCCACAGTCTTTTACTGTGCCTCCCCCGCCTCCCCAACACCAGTCAGTGAAATACAACTAAACCAGTGTCCATCGCCTCGGAGTCAGAAGGTTGTGGGTTCAAGTCCCTTTGCAGAGACTCGAGCACAAAAATCTAGGCTGACACTCCAGTGCAGTACTGAGGGAGTGCTGCACTGTCGGAGGTGCCGTCTTTCAGGTGAGACACTAAACCGAGGCCCTGTCTGTCCTCTGGTGGATGTAAAAGATCCCATGGCACTATTTCGAAGAGGAGCAGGGGAGTTATCCCCATTGTCCTGGCCAATATTTATCGCTCAATCAACATAAACATAGATTATCTAGTTATCACATTGCTTTTTGTGGGAGTTTGCTGTGCGCAGATTAGCTGCCGCGTTTCCCACATTACAATAGTGTTGTAGTAATTGGCTGCAAAGGGTTACCTGCGTGTCCCGCTAACTGCACCCATGGATAGCGCTTCTTGAAGGAGACGACGAACGGGGACCAGTGCACCATGGTTTTCAGCTTCTTCCACGATTTGTTCTGGAAAAGAAAGGTCCATTTAACAAAAATACAAAACCACTGCAGAGATCTCTCCCTCCCCCCCCCCCCACACCTCAACCAGTGACCCCCCCCCCCCACACACCTCAACCAGTGAACCCCCCCCTACCCCTCAACCAGTGACCCCCCCCACACACCTCAACCAGTGAACCCCCCCCCACCCCTCAACCAGTGACCCCCCGCACACACCTCAACCAGTGAACCCCCCCTACCCCTCAACCAGTGACCCCCCCCCACACACCTCAACCAGTGAACACCCCCCCCACACCTCAACCAGTGACCCCCCCCACACACACACCTCAACTAGTGACCCCCCCCACACACACCTCAACCAGTGACGACCCCCACCCCCACACCTCAACCAGTGACCCCCCCCCCCACACACCTCAACCAGTGAACCCCCCCTATCCCTCAACCAGTGACCCCCCCCCACACACCTCAACCAGTGAACCCCCCGCACATACCTCAACCAGTGACCACCCCCCTACACACCTCAACCAGTGAACCCCCCCCACCCCTCAACCAGTGACGCCCCCACACACAACTCAACCAGTGACACCCCCCCCACACACCTCAACCAGTGAACCCCCCCTACCCCTCAACCAGTGACCCCCCCCACACACCTCAACCAGTGAACCCCCCCCACCCCTCAACCAGTGACCCCCCGCACACACCTCAACCAGTGACCACCCCCCTACACACCTCAACCAGTGAACCCCCCCACCCCTCAACCAGTGACGCCCCCACACACAACTCAACCAGTGACACCCCCCCCACACAACTCAACCAGTGACACCCCCCCCACACACCTCAACCAGTGAACCCCACCTACCCCTCAACCAGTGACCCCCCCCACACACCTCAACCAGTGAACCCCCCCCCACCCCTCAACCAGTGACCCCCCCGCACACACCTCAACCAGTGACCACCCCCCTACACACCTCAACCAGTGAACCCCCCCACCCCTCAACCAGTGACGCCCCCACACACAACTCAACCAGTGAACCCCCCCCACACACCTCAACCAGTGACCACCCCCCCACACACCTCAACCAGTGACCCCCCCCACACACACACCTCAACCAGTGACACCACCCCCCCCAACACCTCAACCAGTGACCACCCCCCACCTCAACCAGTGATCCCCCCCCCACACACCTCAACCAGTGACCCCCCCCCACACACCTCAACCAGTGACCCCCCCACACACACCTCAACCAGTGACCCCCCCCCCCACACACCTCAACCAGTGACACCCCCACACACCTCAACCAGTGACCCCCCCCACACACCTCAACCAGTGACACCACCCCCCCCACACCTCAACCAGTGACACCACCCCCCCCACACACCTCAACCAGTGACCCCCCCCACACACACACACCTCAACCAGTGACCCCCCCCCCACACACCTCAACCAGTGACCCCCCCTCCACACACCTCAACCAGTGACCCTCCCCTCCCCATCCCACACCTCAACCAGCGACACCCCCCCTTCCCTGTCCCACACCTCAACCACATATTTCTATTCAAAAACACTCTGTTCGTGAGCATTTCAAAAGGAGGGAGAGAGGTAGAGAGACGGAGAGGTCCAGGGAGGGAATCCGAGAGTTCAGGGCCGAGACAGTTGAAGGCACGGCCGTCAGTGGTGGACCGATGGAAATCCGGGTGCACAAGAGACATGAATTGGTGGAGCAGAGTTCTCAAGTGATTGTGGGGCTGGTGGAAATTACAGAAATAAGGAGGGGAAAGAGGCCATGGAGATTTTGAAAACAAGAATTAGATTTACAGTCTTTGTAAAAAGCTTGGACTGTTAATCAGATCAGCCATAATCGCGAGCGAGAACAGTTCCCACCGAGGTCAATGCTCCTCCGAATTTTTTTCAAACACTAAACACTGCCCTACAGTCTCTCTCTCTCTGCTCAAACTCCAAACACTGCCCTGCAGTCTCTCTCAAACTCCACTCCAGAGACTAGAGCACAAAAATCTAGGCTGACACTCTAGAGTGCTGCACTATCAGAGGTGGCGTCTTTTAGATGAGACGATAAACCGAGGTCCCGTCTGCGCTCTCAGGTGGACATAAAATATTCTATGCCACTATTTCAAAGAGCAGGGGAGTTCACCTGGTGTCCTGGCCAAAATGTATTCCCTCAATCAACATCACTAAAACAGATGACCAGGTCATTATCACATTGCTGTTTGTGGGAGCTTGCTGTGCGCAAATTGGTTTCCGCGTTTCCGACATTACTTCAACGTACTTCGTTGGCTATTAAGTGCTTTAGGACGTCCTGAGGCCAAGAAAGGCGCTGTAGAAATGCAAGTCTATCTTTCTCCAAACACTGCCCCGTAGCCTCTTTCCCTTCTCCACACTGCACCATCTACCTCGGACTTTGCCGAGACCTTAACCCAGTTGACCTAGCGATAGTGTAGTGATCATGTTTACTAGACTAGTAATTTAGAGAATGATAGTTCAAAGTCCCTTCGATATTCAGTTGAAAAAGAGAGAGATTACAAACCAGAGCCACACAAATAGCGGGGAAGACCAGGAGCTCTGACCGGTGGCCTCACCATCATTCATTGCCAGCGGCGACTGAACAATGTTTGCAGCCTGGAAATATTTCAACTGTTTTTTAAAAAAAAAGCTTACAGCCAAGATCTACAAGAGAATAGCAGCATTCCCTTTTTGTTTAGAATTAACTTAAACTTCCGGCTACTTCTAATGCCACAGATAAAACACACAAACCGCACAATTTCTTAGTCATACAGCAACCTCACTACTGTAACCCCAGGCATAGGCAGCTTTCCTCAAGGGAGTGGGCCTCCTCAGTACAGGCTGCCATGGAGGAAGTGTTTGTTGTGTAACCGCCTGCGTTCCAGTCCCGGTAACTACCACTAATGTGCGCTGCAAACCCTGCCTGAATAGTGCACAAGCATGTCATCCCAGCACCACAGCATTCCACTGGCATCTACTCACCCAAACACTGCTGGGCACAACGCTGTGTCTGCTCGTCATGGGGACGCTGGCTTCTGCCAGCTTGGTTCCCCTTGTGCTCCAAATAATGAGTGCAGTCTCGCGTGCGACCACCCAGCGTGGCCCAGCCGCCCTCACACCCACCCAGCGTGGCCGGCCCCCCTCACACCCACCCAGCATGGCCGGCCCCCCCTCACACCCACCTAATATGTCTGTCCCCTCACACACCAGTATGGACACACACGCTCACACATCCCTCTGCAATAAATTCCATCTATGGAATTGTGGTAGGACACTCAGAAGTGTAGAGGAATAAAGGGACCTTGGAGTGCATGTCCACAGAGTCCTGAAGGTGGCAGGCCAGGTAGATAAGGCGGCATTATTAGTCAAGGCATAGAATACAAGAGCTGGAGTACTGCATGCAGTTCTGGTCACCTCAGACAGGAAAGATGTGATTGAACTAGAGAGGGTACAGAGGAGATTCACGAGGATGTTGCCTGGACTGGAGAATTTTAGCTATAAGGAACGATTGGATAGGCTGGGGTTATTTTCTTTGGAACAGAGGAGGCTGAGGGAGAGTGTATAAAATTATGGAGGGGCCTAGATAGAGTGGATAGGATGGACCTATTTCCCTTAGCAGTGGGTCAACAACCAGGGGGGGGGTATAGATTTAAAGTAATTGGTAGGCGGTTTAGTGGGGATTTGAGGGAAATTTCTTTACCCAGAGGGTGGTGGGGGTCTGGAATTCACTGCCTGAAAGAGTAGTAGAGGTAGAAACCCTCATTGCAGTTAAAAAGTACTTGGATGTGCACTTGAAGTGCCATAACCTACAGGGCTACGGACCCAAGAGCTGGAAAGTGGGATAAGGCTGGATAGCTCTTGGTTGGCCGGTGCGGACATAATGGGCCGAATGGCCTCCTTCGGTGCTGTAAATTTCTCTGATTCTATCGAAGCAATCGACTGACCAGTCTATACCGTCCTCGTTACTTAGTTCCCCCACCCCTCAGTTAACCCCACTAATTTTGTCCCATCTGTACCTATTAATATTGCTCCCCCCTATATCCAAGTCCAGATTACTGACATAAACTGAAACGAGTTATAGTCCTAACATTGTTCCTGGTCCTAAGGGACCAGCAAATTTCAGGTAAAAAACACCCATTAACCACCACTCTGTGTTGGGTCTTCTGACCAGCTTCTATTACTGCTGCCACCTTCTGGAATACCGTGTCTCTTAGACTTCATCAACAAACAGCTCTTGCTGCACCTCAGCCAATGACTGAACAATCCAGGTTCGCGACATTCACTGCCTTTATTAATCCCCTCCGCCATCTCCTCAGTCATTCTGGTAAATTCGGTAGAATTCCTGCTGGCTGAGCAGAATAAACCAATGCCTCGCTGAGCGTTTGTTCCCAGCTCAGGGGGTCCCGCTCCCCTTCGTTATCCAGGGACCCGTGTGGGCATTGGACGAGCAAAGGACTGGGCTCGGCTGGGGTGCCAGAGAGTGAATAAATCACCGTTTGAAATCGTATGTGAAGATTGGCCATTGTCGGCCATACGTTCAGCTGCCTGGGCCCCAAGCTCTGGAATTTCCTCCCGAAACCTCTCCTCCTCCTTTAAGCCACTCCTTAAAACCTACCTTGGAGAAATCTTTTGGTTACCTGTCCAAATATCTCTGTGCTTCGGTGTCAAGTTGTATTTGATAACATTCCTGTGAAGCAACTTGGGACCAGTGCTCCTGCGAATTTTGTTTTGGGTGCACGGCCCCCCTTTATTCTAAAGCCGTTGAGCAGCATGCACGGGACCTCCAGCCTGCTGCGCGGCCACGCAGCTTAACGGGAACAGTTGCTTGGGTCGTTTTACTACATTAAAGGCGCTATTGCAAATACAAGTTGTTGCTGGGTGAGGTACTGAGGATTCTTGGCAGCCATGCTTTCCGGTGTTAACCAGCTGGTGAGCCCAGTCCCGCTTGTGCTCAACATCTGGCAGTGGACAAGACACAGCGGCAGGGGGTCCACAGGCTCAGTCATTGACTAGCTCACACCGTTAAACACCGGCTCCAGTGGTTCGTTCACAGGCCTTTGGCTGAATAAGTCATCGCTTTTCACAGTCGATCAATGTGTGAAGCACTTTCGGATGTTTCGAGCTTAAGGCACTATCAAGTGCAGGCCTGTACACGAACACTGCCACCTCTACACGTGTGGCTGGAGACCAGCCCCTTGATGTCCTCTGCTGCTGGGACCCAACACACCGCATTTTTCATTGAATACACTTCTGATTGCAGCAGTTCTATCGGGGCCACTGCGTAGAACAGAAGGAATGTTTCGTGCACAAGACAAAGGGTTTTTAAGATTCGGGACTGCTCCGTTGTGTTATGATAAGCAGTGAACTGGAACATCTTGATCAGTGCAGCATTCTTGGGCTGGGCGGTACTGGGCTGGATCAGCATCACGGGAAGCAACTTCCTCCCTCTGATGAACCGCTCTCACGCTGGACCGCCTTGCTCCAACCAGGCACTGAGTCGGGGAGTTACTGCTCCCCTGGTACCCCAGTTGAGAGAATCTTTGTAGCTCAGCCACACAGCCAAGATCATCCCAACAGTGCCTTTAACAGAGTGAAATCCCCCAAGGCACCTCACAGCAGCATTATCAAACAGAATTTGACACCGAGTCACATAAGATGATATTAGGGCAGGTGACCAAAAGCTTAATCAAAGGAACGTCTTGAAGGAGGAGAGAGCTGTCGTGCGGAGTAGCGGTTTAGGGAAGGAATTCCAGACGGGCCTCGATAGCTGAAAATACAACTGCCAATGGTGGAGCAATTAAAACCAGGCCGGGGGGAGGGGGAAAGAGAGAGGTTGAAAGGGGGAGGGGAGAGAGGTCGAGGGGGGGAGAAGAGGGAAGAGAGAGAGAGAGAGAGAGAGAGGGGGAGGGGGAGAAGAAGAGAGAGAAGTCGAGAGCTGGGGGGGGGGGGAAAGAGAAGAGAGAGAGGTCGAGAGCGGGGGGGAGGGAGAGAAGAGAGGGGAGTGAAGGAGAGAGAGAGAAATTAGTCCGGGTTGTTGCCCCTCATTGCTATCCAAGTGAACAAGTGGAATGGACTTCATATCGAGCAATGGAGGGAAAACCCTGGAAACATTTGAGGATATTCAGATAGAATTGGGACAAGCGGGAGAAAGATTCTGAGGTTTACTGGAAATGAGGTAACATGGGTCGAATGGCCTTTCTGTCCTGTGGCATTGGGGCACTACAATACTCCCCGCTCATGCGGAGCCGCCACTGGGGCACTTTTAAATGGCAGGGATTTGCCGCCTTAAAGCGCAACATTGCGGGGGGAAATAAAATGAGGGGGAAAAAAACCCTTAAACCAAGGTGCTGTACAATTCGGCGGGCTGAACGGTGGGCATAGGCTGCACATGGGGGGAGCAGGGCACATCAGCCTACATCGTGTAATCCCTTATTGTTATCACCCTGCCCTAAACAGTCTGAGTGCTGGTTCAGCCTTGCTGCAGCTTGCCTGAACTCAGCGATGACACATTTTTTCCATTACAGCCCATTTGTGGTTTCTGTGGTTCAACTTTTTTTGCAATAGGCAGCTTTAAGTTGCAGCAAATCTGGCAGAAACCACACGCACATACTCACACTCAGACAGAAAGACACACACACACACATTGTTCGCTCACACATACACTCACCTTGCTTACTCGCGCCCCCCCCCCCTCGCTCACACACACACGCGCGCCCTCGCTCACTAGGGTTTATTTTCAATCGACACAGCTGTGACCAGGTACATGGATTTAGAAAGGCCTTCAGAAGCGATGCTAACAGACGAGCTGATAAAACCCACTCGCTGCCAGGTCACTGAGTTCGTACAGCGACACGGAGCCATGTTGGACAAGCCACTTGCTGATAATGTTAAAACGGGATTGATAAGATCCCAAGCTCAGCAGGCGGCAATCTGCATTCTGACAGGAGTTCGAGGTGTCCTCAACAACAACCTGCATTTATATAGCATCTTTAACGCAGTAAAACGTCCCAAGGCGCTTCACAGGAGCGATTATCAAACCAAATTCGACACTGAGCCACCTATTACAACAGCTTGGTCAAAGATGCAGGTTTTAAGGAGCGTCTTGGAGAGAGAGAGAGAGAGCGCGCGAGAGAAAAGAGAGAGAGAGAAGTAGCAATGGAATTTCAGAGCTTAGAACCATGGCAGCCAAAGGCACAGCCACCAATGATGGAGCTTTGGAAATCGAGGATTGACAAGACTGAATCGGATGAGCGCAGAGATCCTGGAGGATTGTAGGGCTGGAGGAGGTTCCAGAACTCCTAGATACTTGACGAAAGCCAGAGAGCAGAAAGGAACGGCAGAGATGTTGCATCAGAACCATTGACGCCATCGCCGTGACAGTCTGGAGACCAGAACACACTGCGGCCTTCAAAGCCGCACAAATTGCCCACTGCATGTTTGAAAGGACACGATTGATGCTGCAATATAACCAGACAGGACGAAAATGTAAAGCAGGCGTTTCAGCAAGCTTGAGCACATCTGAGGATGACCTTGCTGCTTCCCCCGCCCGCCCCACAACTCTGTTTGGTTGCAACATGCAGGCAGATCATATTCCACATGGAAATAATTAAAAGAGATGCGACAGGGACAGGAGGTTCTCTGGAGCCCTGCCTCCAGCATGTGACAGACCAGCACGCTCCCGTCCCTTTACACTCACCGGGAAGATCCTGTACCCGCCACAGCAAACCATCTGATGCAAGTGGAGGGTTAGAATTCAACAGAACTACTCGGGACAACACTGCGAGACCCCCTCTCCCCCATCCCTTCCTACTCGGGGAATCAGCTGTGGAGTTCTGCAGCAATGCTGCACGGACAGACCTGCCCACGCTGTGCCCACTGTCTTGACGATAACATCGCCACAAACAGGGACATTGAGATCCTGTGCAGCGAAACGCGTCAGAACAAAGGACCAGAAAACAATGGGCCTTAGTTATACCAGAGTCGAACTGCCTTCACACTGAACGTACCAGTACCCTATTATCAATATAAAAAGGCCACATTAGAATCGCGATCATGGGACAGGATGAGCAGCTCGAGGTCACGAGTTCAAATCCCACCAGGGCAAGTTGTGAAATGACATTTAATAGAATCTTACCGCACAGGAGGCCGCCATTCAGCGCATCGTGCCTGCTCTCTGAAAGAGCTCTCCAATTAGCCCCACACCCCCTGCTCTGTCCCCATAACCCTGCAAATGTTTACTTTTCAAGTATTTATCCAATTCCTTTTGAAAGCTACTGTTGAATCTGCTGCCACCGCCCTTTCAGGCAGCACGTTCCAGATCACAACAACTCGCTGCGTAAAAAACACTCATCTCCCCTTGGGCTCTTTTGCCGATCACCTTCAATCTGTGTCCTCTGGTTACCCACCCTCCAGCCAGTGGAACCGGTTTCTCTTTATTTACTGTGATCGTCAGTGATCAAAATCTGGTTATTTATGGGCTGTCACCAGAAACAGTGAAAATGACCACGAAAGCGATGGCAAAAACCCAACTGGTTCAAGGCTGCGTCCAGGGAAAGGAACCGGTGTCCTTACCTGATGCCTCCAGTGCCACGGCATGTGGGTGCCTCTCAACACCCAATGAAGCGTCTCAGCACTCGACTTGGCTGTACAACAATCAGCGCACAAGTAGACCCATCGCCTTCCGAGCGCCAGTAGGGGCGGGCAATGAATCGGGCCTCACCAGTAGTGGCCACGGTCTGAGAATAAACGATCCAACATCCGCCCCCAATTCGACAGACGCTCCCAGACACAACACGTACAGGAGGATGCAGCGTTAACCGGCCGTGCTGACCCAGGCTCAACAGACGATGGTACTGCTCTCAGCGTCGCCGACCCCCCCGAGAACACCGAACACCAACAGTCTGATTTACAAACCAATGACAAAGCTGCAATCCACTCCGCACTGCTCACCGTGACTCCACGGGATCCAGGGGAAACTGGTTCCAACAATTCCAAGATCTCAAATCCCGGGAGCTTTAGCCACAAGATATTGAAGCGTAGAATGTACCGAGGCAACGTACAGAGGAGAAAACAAGGCAACACGGAGAGAAACAAGTCAGCCAATGTTACCAGGACTGGTATTAGTTGTGTCTCCTCAGTTAATGCTGCAGCCTCTCGGAGAGCCTTGGTTTTATCCCAGGTCACAGGGAACGTCAGTCGGACACTCCCCTCATTACATGTGAACCACCAGTGACGTGCACACTGACTCACACTGAATGATGACAGAAGGCGACCTTGGCTTGCTTAACTTTGTTTTTTAACCCGCATTTCAATTCCGGGACAGGACCAGAGCACGGAGTTCCAAGCTCTTCCGTCTGGAGAACATCTGCGGTCATTTCCCAGATGCCACAACTGTCCCTGCTGCTCAATGAGAGCGTGCGTCTCGAACACCATTGATTCATCTCTTGCAGGAAAATGATGGGCAGTTTCCAGTTCCTATGATGCAGGAATGGTGAGGCTTGCTACTGTGGCAGCTCCCAGGCAATTGCTCAGAAAAATTTCAACAGCACAGATTCAGTCATTCTACTCACGGTTAAACTTTAGTGCACCAAGGTACAAGTTACCGTCCCGACTTAAACACGGGCAAGAGTGCCCATTACACACTACCCATCAAGTCAGTGCACAACTCTGTACAACAACTACACGCCGGCAAAAGAAAGTCAGCCAAGCTTCTCTTGGCTCAGAACTTGCACAATTGCTCTTTATAAAGTGCCCAATTCAAATCAAGAAAGACTGGATCAACTGGGCTTGTATTCACTGGAGTTCAGAAGAATGAGAGGGAATCTCAAAGAAACATTTAAAATTCTGACGGGTTTAGACAGGTTAAATGCAGGAAGAATGTTCCCAATGTTGGGGAAGTCCAGAACCAGGGGTCACAGTCTAAGGATAAGGGGTAAGCCATTTAGGACCGAGATGAGGAGAAACTTCTTCACCCAGAGAGTGGTGAACCTGTGGAATTCTCTACCACAGAAAGTTGTTGAGGCCAATTCACTAACTATATTCAAAAAGGAGTTAGATGTAGTCCTTACTACTAGGGGGATCAAGGGGTATGGCGAGAAAGCAGCAATGGGGTACCGAAGTTGCATGTTCAGCCATGAACTCATTGAATGGCGGTACAGGCTCGAAGAGCCGAATGGCCTACTCCTGCACCTATTTTCTATGTTTCTATAATTGCTTTTCAACTGACGAAGTTGCTATTTCTACATCCTAATTACAATGAATTAGGATTCTTTCACTTAGTCAGTTGATCTGCGTTCAGAAATATGTCCCTCAGCCCCGCCTCCCCGACAGGCAACAACAGCATGTATTTATTTTGCGCCTTTGACGTAGTAAAAAGTCCCAAGGCACTTCACAGGTGTGTTATAAGACAACAACAAAAATTTGACACCGAGCCACATAAGAAATTAGGGCAGGTGACCAAAAGCTTGGCCAAAGAGATAGGTTTTAAGGAACGTCTTTGAAGGAGGAAAGAGAGGTAGAGAGGCGGAGAGGTTTAGGGAGGGAGTTCCAGAGCTTGGGGCCCAGGCAACAGAAGGCAAGGTCACCAATAGTTGAGAGATTATAATCAGCTCAAGAGGGAAGAATTAGAGGAGGGCAGACATCTGGGGGGCAGAGGGGGTAGTGGGGCTGGAGGAGATTACAGAGATAGGGAGGGGCGAGGCTATGGAGGGATTTGTAAACAAGGATGAGAATTTTGAAATCAAAGCGCTGCTTAAGACAGACTTGCATTAATATAGCACCCTTTACAAGCTCAGGCCATCCCAAATAGCTTTACAACAATGAAGTACTTTTGAAGTGTAGTCACTATTGTAATGTGGGAAACGCGGCAGCCAATTTGCACACAGCAAGCTCCCACAAATAGCAATGTCATAATGACCAGATCATCTGTTTTAGTGATGTTGGCCAGGACACCTGCTAATCTTCAAAATAGTGCTATGGGATCTTTTACGTTCATTTGAGGGCAGATGGGAGCTTAGTTTAACGCCTCATCTGAAAGACGGCACCTCCGACAGTGCAGCGCTCCCTCAGTACTACAGTGGGCGTGTCAGACGAGAGAAAGATACTTCCAATAGAAACAGTTTAGTACATTAAACAAGGCAGTCAACCTGATGCATTCCAGACCCACAGGTGACAAAAGTTGCGGTACATACACCAGCTTTTACGGTAATGAAATACCCGAGCGTAACAGTATGTGGGGGTTGCTATGCTCCGACCAGCTCTACGGTGCAGTGTGTTTTGCCTCTGTGCACGCAACACAAGGACTAAACGGTGGCACAATTGAGGAACAGTGGAGGACTTTTAAGGAGTTCTTTCATAATGCGCAACAAAAATGTATTTAAGTGAAAAAGAAGGGCGAAAAGAAGAAAGAGAGATAACCAGCCGTGGATAACTAAGGAAATAAAGGAAAGTATCAAATCAAAGACCAATGCGTATAAGGTGGCCAAGGTTAATGGGAAACATAGAAACATAGAAAATAGGTGCAGGAGCAGGCCATTCAGCCCTTCTAGCCTGCACCGCCATTCAATGAGTTCATGGCTGAACATGAAACTTCAGTACCCACTTCCTGCTTTCACGCCATACCCCTTGATCCCCCGAGTAGTAAGGACTTCATCTAACTCCCTTTTGAATATATTTAGTGAATTGGCCTCAACTACTTCCTGTGGTAGAGAATTCCACAGGTTCACCACTCTCTGGGTGAAGAAGTTTCTCCTTATCTCGGTCCTAAATGGCTTACCCCTTATCCTTAGACTGTGACCCCTGGTTCTGGACTTCCCCAACATTGGGAACATTCTTCCTGCATCCAACCTGTCCAAACCCGTCAGAATTTTAAACGTTTCTATGAGGTCCCCTCTCACTCTTCTGAACTCCAGTGAATACAAGCCCAGTTGATCCAGTCTTTCTTGATAGGTCAGTCCCACCATCCCGGGAATCAGTCTGGTGAATCTTCGCTGCACTCCCTCAATAGCAAGTATGTCCTTCCTCAAGTTAGGAGACCAAAACTGTACACAATACTCCAGGTGTGGCCTCACCAAGGCCCTGTACAACTGTAGCAACACCTCCCTGCCCCTGTACTCAAATCCCCTCGCTATGAAGGCCAACATGCCATTTGCTTTCTTAACCGCCTGCTGTACCTGCATGCCAACCTTCAATGACTGATGTACCATGACACCCAGGTCTCGTTGCACCTTCCCTTTTCCTAATCTGTCACCATTCAGATAATAGTCTGTCTCTCTGTTTTTACCACCAAAATGGATAACCTCACATTTATCCACTTTATACTTCATCTGCCACGCATTTGCCCACTCACCTAACCTATCCAAGTCACTCTGTAGCCTCATAGCATCCTCCTCGCAGCTCACACTGCCACCCAACTTAGTGTCATCCGCAAATTTGGAGATACTACATTTAATCCCCTCGTCTAAATCATTAATGTACAATGTAAACAGCTGGGGCCCCAGCACAGAACCCTGCGGTACCCCACTAGTCACTGCCTGCCATTCCGAAAAGTACCCATTTACTCCTACTCTTTGCTTCCTGTCTGACAACCAGTTCTCAATCCACGTCAGCACACTACCCCCAATCCCATGTGCTTTAACTTTGCACATTAATCTCCTGTGTGGACCTAGAGGATTGGGAAGATTTTAAGCAACATCAAAGAATGACTAAAAAAGCAATAAAGAAAGGGAAGATAGATTACGAAGGTAAACTTGCGCAAAACATAAAAACAGATAGTAAAAGCTTTTACAGATATATAAAACGGAAAAGAGTGACTAAAGTAAATGTTGGTCCCTTAGAAGATGAGAAGGGGGATTTAATAATGGGAAATGTGGAAATGGCTGAGACCTTAAACAATTATTTTGCTTCCGTCTTCACAGTGGAAGACACAAAAACCATGCCAAAAATTGCTGGTTATAGGAATGTGGGAAGGGAGGACCTTGAGATGATCACTATCACTAGGTAATGCTGGACAGACTAATGGGATTGAAGGTAGACAAGTCCCCTGGTCCTGATGAAATGCATCCCAGGGTATTAAAAGAGATGGCGGAAGTTATAGCAGATGCATTTGTTATATTCTACCAAAATTCTCTGGACTCTGGGGAGGTACCAGCGGATTGGAGAGCAGCTAATGTAACGCCTCTGTTTAAAAAAGGGGGCAGACAAAAGGCAGGTAACTATAGGCCGGTTAGTTTAACATCTGTAGTGGGGAAAATGCTTGAAACTATCATTAAGGAAGAAATAGCGGGACATCTGGATCGGAATAGTGCAATCAAGCAGACGCAGCATGGATTCATGAAAGGGAAATCATGTTTAACTAACTTACTGGAATTCTTTGAGGATATAACGAGCATGGTGGATAGAGGTGTACCGATGGATGTGGTGTATTTAGATTTCCAAAAGGCATTCGATAAGGTGCCACACAAAAGGTTACTGCAGAAGATAAAGGTACGCGGAGTCAGAGGAAATGTATTAGCATGAATAGAGAATTGGCTAGCGAACAGAAAGCAGAGAGTCGGGATAAATGGGTCCTTTACCGGTTGGAAATCTGTGGTTAGTGGTGTGCCACAGGGATCAGTGCTGGGACCACAACTTTTTACAATATACATAGATGACCTAGAGGAGGGGACAGAGTGTAGTGCAACAAAATTTGCAGATGACACTAAGATTAGTGGGAAAGCGGGTTGTGTAGAGGACACAGAGAGACTGCAAGGAGATTTGGATAGATTAAGCGAATGGGCTAAGGTTTGGCAGATGGAATACAATGTCGGAAAGTGTGAGGTCATCCACCTTGGGGGAAAAAAAAAAAAACAGTAAAAGGGAATATTATTTGAATGGGGAGAAATTACAACATGCTGTGGTGCAGAGGGACCTGGGGGTCCTTGTGCATGAAACTCTTTTGGATCCCAAAAGGTTAGTTTGCAGGTGCAGCAGTAATCAGGAAGGCAAATGGAATGTTGGCCTTCATTGCGAAAGGGATGGAGTACAAAAGCAGGGAGGTGTTGCTGCAACTGTATAAGGTATTGGTAAGGCCGCACCTGGAGTACTGCGTGCAGTTTTGGTCACCTTACTTAAGGAAGGATATACTAGCTTTGGAAGGGGTACAGAGACGATTCACTAGGCTGATTCGAGAAATGAAGGGGTTAACTTATGATGATAGATTGAGTAGACTGGGTCTTTACTCCTTGGAGTTCAGAAGGATGAGGGGTGATCTTATCGAAACATTTAAAATAATGAAAGGGATAGACAAGATGGAGGCAGAGAGGTTGTTTCCACTGGTCGGGGAGACTAGAACTAGGGGGCACAGCCTCAAAATACGGGGGAGCCAATTTAAAACCGAGTTGAGAAAGAATTTCTTCTCCCAGAGAGTTGTGAATCTGTGGAATTCTCTGCCCAAGGAAGCAGTTGAGGCTGGCTCATTGAATGTTTTCAAGTCAAAGATAGATAGATTTTTAACCAATAAGGGAATTAAGGGTTACAGGGAGAGGGCGGGTAAGTGGAGCTGAGTCCACGACCAGATCAGCAATGATCTTATTGAATGGCGGAGCAGGCTCGAGGGGCTAGATGGCCTACTCCTGTTCCTAATTCTTATGTTCTTATGTTCTTAACACCAAAAAACACTGCCAGAGACTGAGTGGGAAACAGTCTCGGCCCTTCGGTTGCCGTGTGCCTTAGGGTCGTTCCGGTCGCACTGGGGGAGCTGCAGCACATCCCAACTGAGGAGGCAATATCTGCGAACAGAATGAGCTACGTTGGTAATAAAGGATCATTCATTTTTTTTTTATTCGTTCCTGGGATTTGGGCGTCGCTGGCAAGGCCGGCATTTATTGCCCATCCCTAATTGCCCTTGAGAAGGTGGTGGTGAGCTGCCTTCTTGAACCGCTGCAGTCCGTGTGGTGAAGGTGCTCCCACAGTGCTGTTAGGGAGGGAGTTCCAGGATTTTGACCCAGTGACGATGAAGGAGGTTGATGCCGGATGGTCCGATCGGTTTTATTGTTTCTTGTAGCGGTTTGTTACAACAGAGTGGCTTGCTGGGCCAATTCAGAGGGCAGGTAAGAATCAACCACATTGCTGTGTGTCTGGAGTCACATGTAGACCAGACCGGGTAAGGACGGCAGATTTCCTTCCCTAAAAGACATTAGTGAACCAGATGGATTTTTCCGACAATCCAGTAGTTTCATGGTCACCATTACTGACACTGGATTTTTATTCCAGATTTATTTAATTAACTGAATTTAAATTCCACAGCTGCCGTGGTGGGATTTGAGCTCATGTCTCTGAATTATTAATCCCGGTTTCTGCATTACTAATCCCATAACTTAACCACTATGCTAGCACTCCCTTGTACCTGGTATCGCTGGCAGGCTGGCATCGCCGATGGACACTTGCAGCTGTCCAAGGGACATACACAGGACCCACAGACACAACAATTCAATTGTTAGGGGAATAGATAGGCGTTTCTGCGGCCGCAACCGAGACTCCAGGATAGTATGTTGCCTCCCTGGTGCAAAGGTCAAGGATGTCTCGGAGTGGGTGCAGGACATTCTAAAAAAGGAGGGAGAACAGCCAGTTGTCGTGGTGCACATTGGTACCAACGACATAGGTAAAAAAAGGGATGAGGTCCTACGAAACGAATTTAAGGAGCTAGGAGCTAAATTAAAAAGTAGGACCTCAAAAGTAGTAATCTCGGGATTACTACCAGTACCACGTGCTAGTCAGAGTAGGAATCGCAGGATAGTGCAGATGAATACGTGGCTTGAGCAGTGGTGCAGCAGGGAGGGATTAAAATTCCTGGGGCATTGGAACCAGTTCTGGGGGAGGTGGGACCAGTACAAACCGGACGGTCTGCACCTGAGCAGGACCGGAACCAATGTCCTATGGGGAGTGTTTGCTAGTGCTATTGGGGAGGAGTTAAACTAATATGGCAGGGGGATGGGAACCAATGGAGGGAGACAGAGGGAAACAAAAAGGAGACAAAAGCAAAAAACAGAAAGGAGATGAGAAAAAGTGGAGTGCAGAGAAACGCAAGACAAAGAACAAAAAGGGCCACTGTACAACAAAATTCTAAAAGGACAAAGGGTGTTAAAAAAACAAGCCTGAAGGCTTTGTGTCTTAATGCAAGGAGTATGCGTAATAAGGTGGATGAATCAACTGTGCAAATAGATGTTAACAAATATGATGTGATTGGGATTACGGAGGCGTGGCTCCAGGATGATCAGGGCTGGGAACTCAACATCCAGGGGTATTCAACATTCAGGAAGGATAGAATAAAAGGAAAAGGAGGTGGGGTAGCATTGCTGGTTAAAGAGATTAATACAATAGTTAGGAATGACATTAGCTTGAATGATGTGGAATCTATATGGGTAGAGCTGCAGAACACCAAAGGGCAAAAAACGTTAGTGGGAGTTGTGTACAGACCTCCAAACAGTAGTAGTGATGTTGGGGAGGGCATCAAACAAGAAATTATGGGTGCATGCAATAAGGGTGCAGCAGTCATAATGTGTGACTTTAATATGCACATAGATTGGGCTAACCAAACTGGAAGCAATACGGTGGAGGAGGATTTCCTGGAGTGCATAAGGGATGGTTTTCTAGATCAATATGTCGAGGAACCAACTAGGGGAGAGGCCATCTTAGACTGGGTGTTGTGTAATGAGAGAGGATTAATTAGCAATCTCGTTGTGCGAGGCCCCTTGGGGAAGAGTGACCATAATATGGTGGAATTCTGTATTAGGATGGAGAATGAAACAGTTAATTCAGAGACCATGGTCCAGAACTTAAAGAAGGGTAACTTTGAAGGTATGAGGCATGAATTGGCTAGGATTGATTGGCGAATGATACTTGAGGGGTTGACTGTGGATGGGCAATGGCAGACATTTAGAGACCGCATGGATGAACTACAATTGTACATTCCTGTCTGGCATGAAAATAAAAAAGCGAAGGTGGCTCAACCGTGGCTATCAAGGGAAATCAGGGATAGTATTAAAGCCAAGGAAGTGGCATACAAATTGGCCAGAAATAGCAGCGAACCCGGAGACTGGGAGAAATTTAGAACTCAGCAGAGGAGGACAAAGGGTTTGATTAGGGCAGGGAAAATGGAGTACGAGAAGAAGCTTGCAGGGAACATTAAGACGGATTGCAAAAGTTTCTATAGATATGTAAAGAGAAAAAGGTTAGTAAAGACAAATGTAGGTCCCCTGCAGTCAGAATCAGGGGAAGTCATAACGGGGAACAAAGAAATGGCGGACCAATTGAACAAGTACTTTGGTTCGGTATTCACTAAGGAGGACACTAACAACATTCCGGATATAAGAAGGGTCAGAGGGTCTAGTAAGGAGGAGGAACTGAGGGAAATCCTTATTAGTCGGGAAATTGTGTTGGGGAAATTGATGGAATTGAAGGCCGATAAATCTCCAGGGCCTGATGGACTGCATCCCAGAGTACTTAAGGAGGTGGCCTTGGAAATAGCGGATGCATTGAGAGTCATTTTCCAACATTCCATTGACTCTGGATCAGTTCCTATCGAGTGGAGGGTAGCCAATGTAACCCCACTTTTTAAAAAAGGAGGGAGAGAGAAAACAGGGAATTATAGACCGGTCAGCCTGACATCGGTAGTGGGTAAGATGATGGAATCAATTATTAAGGATGTCATAGCAGCACATTTGGAAAGAGGTGACATGATAGGTCCAAGTCAGCATGGATTTGTGAAAGGGAAATCATGCTTGACAAATCTTCTGGAATATTTTGAGGATGTTTCCAGTAGAGTGGACAAGGGAGAACCATTTGATGTGGTATATTTGGACTTTCAGAAGGCTTTCGACAAGGTCCCACACAAGAGATTAATGTGCAAAGTTAAAGCACATGGGATTGGGGGTAGTGTGTTGACATGGATTGAGAAATGGTTGTCAGACAGGAAGCAAAGAGTAGGAGTAAATGGGTACTTTTCAGAATGGCAGGCGGTGAAGTAGGGGGGTACCGCAAGGTTCTGTGCTGGGGCCCCAGCTGTTTACACTGTATATTAATGATTTAGACGAGGGAATTAAATGTAGTATCTCCAAATTTGCAGATGACACTAAGTTAGGTGGCAGTGTGAGCTGCGAGGATGATGCTATGAGGCTGCAGAGCGACTTGGATAGGTTAGGTGAGTGGGCAAATGCATGACAGATGAAGTATAATGTGGATAAATATGAGGTTGTCCACTTTGGTGGTAATAACAGAGAGACAGACTATTATCTGAATGGTGACAGATTAGGAAAAGGGGAGGTGCAACGAGACCTGGGTGTCATGGTACATCAGTCATTGAAGGTTGGCATGCAGGTACAGCAGGCGGTTAAGAAAGCAAATGGCATGTTGGCCTTCATAGCGAGGGGATTTGAGTACAGGGGCAGGGAGGTGTTGCTACAGTTGTACAGGGCCTTGGTGAGACCACACCTGGAGTATTGTGTACAGTTTTGGTCTCCTAACCTGAGGAAGGACATTCTTGTATTTGAGGCAGTGCAGCGAAGGTTCACCAGACTGATTCCCGGGATGGCGGGACTGACCCATCAAGAAAGGCTAAATCAACTGGGCTTGTATTCACTGGAGTTCAGAAAAATGAGAGGGGACCTTATCGAAACGTTTAAAATTCTGATGGGTTTAGACAGGTTAGATGCAGGAAGAATGTTCCCAATGTTGGGGAAGTCCAGAACCAGGGGTCACAGTCTAAGGATAAGGGGTAAGCCATTTAGGACCGAGATGAGGAGAAACTTCTTCACCCAGAGAGTGGTGAACCTGTGGAATTCTCTACCACAGAAAGTTGTTGAGGCCAATTCACTTAATATATTCAAAAAGGAGTTAGATGTAGTCCTTACTACTAAGGGGATCAAGGGGTATGGCAAGAAAGCAGGAATGGGGTACTGAAGTTGCATGTTCAGCCATAAACTCATTGAATGGCGGTGCAGGCTAGAAGGGCCGAATGGCCTACTCCTGCACCTATTTTCTATGTTTCTACGTTTCTAACACGGCTCACAGAAGTTCAGTCAAACAGTGCTTGGTGGCAGCATGTGGCATAGTTTGCATTTGCGGTCTGACACTGGGCTGGGGTGGTCTGAGCCCCTCACGCTGGTGCATGTCTGGAGCATTAAGAGATGTGTAGAACAGCCATCTAGTGTGCAGTTGTGATCCATCCCTTAACCCAGTTCTGCAGTCACACATTAATAAAATGCCAGTGCGTTGCTGCAGACCAGGCGAGTGGCTTGGACCAGTCAGTCTGCGCAGAGCGCTGCTTCCTGTTGTGCAATGAACATCGGGTTATTTGCACAACAGACATGACGACAGGCACAACCATTAACCGATCGCATCCTGTTCTCCCACAAATGCAGAAGTGCTTCCAACGGCAGCCTGACCTGGACTCACATTGTCCATAAACACCCCTTCCCTTTGCCCTCCTTCCAAGTGAGGCCAGCCAGGATATCCAGCCATCCTCTGCAACCTCAGCAGGCAAGAGGACTGGGGGAGGGGGGATGAGAGTGGGCCGGGGGACGCGAGAGCGGGCTAGGAATCACGAAAAGCACAAAAAATCTAAAAGAATTAAATAATTACTATGACAGCATTGGTACTTAGGGAGATTTCCATTTGTAGCCACCATATCCTGACACTCTTCCTGAAAAATTTATAAACAAAATGAGTTGCAGAAAATTAGTAAAGTCAGTTGCACTGGACTTGTTGCAGGGCAGGGAATGAGGGGGTACAAGACAAAGGAGCGAATAAATTCTCAGCTCAGCGAGCTAATCTGTGAGGACAGCACGCCAATAGAATACGACGGAGGCTGGAAACCAGTAGGTCAGGCAGATCCCGAGGAGAGATACACACACAGGGTTAATATTTCTGCTCGATGACCTTTCGTCAGTTACAGATGAACAGTTTATAAAACAGGTACCGAGGCAGGGAAAAGAGGGCGGAAAAATGAGAGAGAGGTGTCTGTGATTGGCAGAGCGCAGGATATGATTAAACGGACAGGTGATGCTGGTGCGAGGCAGGAAGAGGTGATAGAGACAGATTAAAGAAAGAAAAGATGTGCCTGGAGTTAGTGTGAATAGCAGAGGGGGCGGGGGCTGCATGGAGTGCCATCTCAGCTTCCGACCACAATGGAGATGATTGGCTAAGTCCAACATTAATCACTGCTGTAAATGCTAATACACTAATTCAAGTCGCTGGAGATATACCACCAACGATGTCTCCGTAAGATCCTGCAAATCCCCTGGGAGGACAGGCGCACCAACATTAGCGTCCTCGACCAGGCTAACATCCCCAGTATTGAAGCACTGACCACACTCGATCAGCTTCGCTGGGCAGTCCACATCGTACGCATGCCAGATACGAGACTCCCTAAGCAAATGCTTTATGCGGAGCTCCTTCATGGTAAACGAGCCAAAGGAGGACAACGGAAACTTTATAAGGACACCCTCAAAGCCTCCCTGGTAAAGTGCGACATCACCACCGACACCTGGGAGACCCTGGCCGCAGACCGCCTGAAGTGGAGAAAGTCCATCCGGGAGGGCGCTGAGCTCTTCGAGTCTCAACGCAAAGAGCATAAAGAGGCCAAGCGCAGGCAGCGGAAGGAGCGCGC
Source organism: Pristiophorus japonicus (assembly GCF_044704955.1). Lineage (NCBI taxonomy): Eukaryota > Metazoa > Chordata > Chondrichthyes > Pristiophoridae > Pristiophorus > Pristiophorus japonicus. The sequence continues at coordinate 19,634,667 of NC_092002.1, read as the reverse complement.
GGCAAACCAGCCCCACCGACACTTTCCCTCGACGAATGTCTATCCCACCTGTAACAGGGTCTGTGGCTCTCGTATCGGACTGATCAGCCAAAGAACTCACTTTGGGAGTGGAAGCAAGTCCTCTCGATTCCGAGGGACTGCCGATGATGATGATGAATACAAAAGCAAAATACCACACTATAACCTCTCTCCATATTTTGCTCCCTTTCCTCCTTTTTTCTTTAACTCCCGCCCTGATCTTATGTATTTTTTCTCTGTTTCCCAGGGCAGCTGGTGATTATTCCGCCAGTCACACCTTATCTAGACTCATCTTTTTCTAACTTCTGCCATTACCATCTCAATTCGGTCCATCATCCCTTTTGCCTCTCAAATCTCTCCTGTCTTCCACCCGATCACAGACCTTCCCTTTTGTTCTCCCCCGCTCCACCTTTCAGTACTCCTCAAGAATTTGTTCATTTCGAACTTTCGCCAGTTCTGATGAAGGGTCACTGGCCCGAAATGTTAACTCTGTTTTTCTCGCCACAGATGCTGCCTGACCCGCTGAGTATTTCCAGCATTTTTTGTTTTTATTACTGCTGCAAACGACTGGGATTCATTTTAGTTTACGCAGAGAATGTGCATTACACTGGAGAAATAATCCTGCTGTTAGCTGACTCAGAGGCAACAGTGCTTCCAGCTGAGCCTCGGTGACACAGCGAGAATTTCCCAGCTCTTTTATGCAACTTTGGTGGGAAATGGTTAAGAACATAAGAAATAGGAGGAGTAGTCCATACGGCCCCTCGAGCCTGCTACGCCATTCAATAAGCTCATGGCTGATCTGATCTTGGCCTCAACCCTTAAACCAGATGCTTTAAACCTATATCATTATATTTAGCACTTCAGTTGCAATCTTTAAATGATTGTATACAAGGTGCAATAAATGTTTTCTATTTCTGGCCAAATGTCGATTTGCGTACATGTGAAACAGTGCAGATTAGATTTATATCAACCATTTTGGGAAGTGTGGTGTTTTCAAGATGGTCTTGTGAATAAAGATTATTTGACCATCTACTAATGTCAATTCCTGTTTTTTTTATATTATATATATATATATATATACACATATAAATAAATAATATACATTTATATTTGTTTAAAAAGGACAACCTTAACCTCTCTCTGTTTGGAACTCACTTTCAGAATTGGCTCTGGAATTTCCCACTTTCACATTTAGCCAGGTTTCTGCCAGCTCACTGAAGCTGCAACCCAACAGTTTCAATACTTCCACTGGATTCCGGTAACCACGAGTCATAACCTGCGGTGCTCCTCAAGTCCCACACCCACCCTCACTCTCATTCTCCCCTGCCGAAGCCCTCATCCATGCCTTTGTTACCTCTAGACTTGACTATTCTAATACACTCCTCACTGGCCTCCTACATTCTACCCCACGTAAACTAGAGGTGATCCAAAACTCAGCTGCCTGTGTCTTAACTCGCATCAAGTCCCGCTCACCCATCATCCCTGTGCTCGTTGACTTACATTGGCCCCGTTAAGCAAAGTCTCTATTTCAAAATTCTTATCCTTACTTTCAAATCCCTCCGTGGCCTCGCCCCTCCCTATCTCTAATCTCCTCCATTCTTCATTCTCCTCTCTTCTCCCCCCCCCCCCCCCCCCAAAAAAATATCTGCGCTCCTCTAATTCTGGCCTCTTGAGCATCCCTGATTATAACCGCTCAACCATCGGTGACCGTGCCTTCTGCTCTCTAGGCCCAAAGTTCTGGAACACCCTCCCTAAACCTCTCCTTCCTTTTAAGAGGATGCTTGTCCTAATTTTTACTTATGCGGCTCAGTTTCAAATTTGAAAAAATCTCATAATACTCTGTGAAGCACCTTGGGACGTTTTACTATGTTAAAGGCGCTATATAAATTCAAGTTATTGTTGATACCCCTATGATAAAGGACGTGAGAGAGAGCGAGAGAGTGAGAGTGAGAGTGAGAGTGAGAGTGAGAGTGAGAGTGAGAGTGAGAGTGAGAGTGAGAGTGAGAGTGAGAGTGAGAGTGAGAGAGAGAGAGAGAGAGAGAGAGAGAGTGAGAGAGAGAGAGAGAGAGCAAGTGAGCGAGCGAGAGAGAGAGAGCAGAGAGAGAGCGAGAGCGAGAGCGAGAGCGAGAGCGAGAGCGAGAGCGAGAGCGAGAGCGAGAGCGAGAGCGAGAGCGAGAGCGAGAGCGAGCGAGAGCGAGCGACAGAGAGCGACAGAGAGCGACAGAGAGCGACAGAGAGCGACAGAGAGCGACAGAGAGACATTCTATACTCTACACAATCTTCAATTGATGAGTTTTATCTAAATATTTATCCAGATCTGAGAGATTATAACAATCAGGAAAGACTGAACAGGCTGGGGCTATTTTCTCTAGAAAAGAGAAGGCTGTGAGGTGGGGTGATCGAGCTCTTTAAAATGAAGGGGTTCGATAGGGTAGATGTAGAAATGTTTTCACTTGTGGGGGAGTCCAGAACGAGGAGCCATAAATAAATCCAATGGGGAATTCAGGAGAAACTTCTTTACCCAGAATGTGGAACTTGCTACCACAGGGAGTGGTTGAAGTGTAAAGCATTGATGCATTTCAGGGGAAGCTAGACGAAGGAGGAAGGAACAGAAAGATATGCTGATAAGGTTATATGAAGTAGGGTGAGAGGAGGCTCGTGTGGAGTATAAACACCGACATGGACCATTTGGGCCGAATGGCCGGTTTCTGTAATATTTAAAGAGATGCTAGCCCAGCAGTCAAGGCTGTACATTTGCCTCAGCTCCTGCTCACTGTCCAGTGGCTGTGTGGACATTGGCTAAAATAAGGATTGTCTGTGACACCCGTGTAGCTGAATAGCCTGCCAGCATTTACTGAGGATGATGCCTCACACAGGGAGAATGGCTACTTGTTTGAGGCATTGAAAGACCATCAGTGCCCATTGAACCTTCATTCCCTAAGAGGTTGTGTCTTCAATCGAGGGGAGAAGACAAATGGGACGGTTAATGCACATACACAGACCCATTTAGAGCCATAGATGTGACTGGAAAAACAGCAGAGGCCCAGGAACAGAGGGGTAAGGACGAGATGAGGTGTGAAGTGAGGGGAGGGGGAAAAGGAGAAAAAAGGAGAGAGAGAGAGAGACACACACAGACACAAGGACTGAGGCATATCGGAGAGCAGCAGGCGGGAAATGCCAGCAAGGCTGGTGGTGGGAGGCCCAGTAAATAAGCAGTGGGAGGGCTTTATGGACCTAAGTTACCTTTGCTGCATCAGGTGAGGGGACTGAGGGGATGGACTATCAGGGATGATATAACCAGCCAATGAAGTATTTTTAAAGTGTAGTCACTGTGGTAATGTAGGAAGCGCAGCAGCCAGTTTGCACACAGCAAGATCCCGCAGTGTGATAATGACCAAATAATCTGTTTTTCCAGTGAAGTTGGTTGAGGGATAAATATTGGCCAGGACACCAGGGAGAACTCACTTGCTTTATTTTTTGCAATAGTGCAATGGGATCTTTTACGTCCAACTGAACGAGCGGACAGGGCCTCGGTGTAATGCCTCATCCGCAAGACGGCACCTCCGACAGTGCAGCACTCCCTCAGCACTGGAGTGTCAGCCTAGATTTCTGTGCTCCAGTCTCTGAACCCACAATCTTCTGACTCAGAGGCGAGAGTGCTACCCACTGAGCCACAGCTGTCACCAAGGTATTGGGAACTTACTCCACAACTCGATCACCCTTTGGCTGAAAGGTTCCACCTAACCTCCCTTCTGTCTACTTTTTAAACAAAGAACATAAGAAATAGGAGCAGGAGTAGGCTATTCGGCCCTTTGAGCCTGCTCCACTGTTCAATAAGATCATGGCTGATCTTCTATCTCAACGCATCTTGCCTGCACTATCCCCATATCCCTTTATTCCCTAAATATCCAAAAATGTTTCAATCTCTGTCTTGAATATATTCAACAACTGAACCTCCACAGCCCTCTGCGGTAGAGAATTCCAATGATTCACCACCCTCAGAGGAAATTTTTCCTCATCTCAGTTCTACATGGCCAACCCCTTATTCTGAGACTGTGACCCCTGGTTCTAGACTCCCCATCCTCGCTGCATCTACCCTGTCTAGCCCTGTAAGAATTTTTTGTGTTTCAATGAGATCACCTCTTATTCTTCTAAATTTTGGAGAATATAGGCCTAGTCTACTCAATCTCTCCTCATAGAACAATCCCCCCCATCCCAGGAATCAGTCTGGTGAACCTTTGTTGCACTCCCTCTATGGCAAGTATATCCTTCCTTAGGTAAGGAGACCAAAACTGTACACAATACTCCAGGTGTGGTCTCACCAGGGCCCTATATAACTGCAGTAAGACGTCTTTACTCTTGTACTCAAATCCCCTTGTAATAAAGGCCAACATACCATTTGCTTTCTTAATTGCTTGCTGTACCTGTGATTCATGTACAAGGACACCCAGGTCCCTCTGAACACCAACATTTCCCAATCTCTCGTTTAAAAAATACTCTGCTTTTCTATTTTCCCTACCAAAGTGGATAACTTCACGTTTCTCCACATTATATTCCATTTGCCATGTTCTTGCCCACTCACTTAGCCTGTCTCTATCCCCTTGAAGCCTTTTTGCATCCTCCTCACAACTTACATTCCCATCTAGCTTTGTATCATCAGCAAACTTGGATATATTACATTTGCTCCCCTCATCCAAATCATTGATATAGATTGTGAATAGCTGAGGCCCAAGCACCGATCCTTGCGGTACCCCACTAGTTACAGTCTGCCAACCTGAGAATGACCCGTTTATTCCTACTCTCTGTTTTTTGTCCGTTAACCAATCCTCAATCCATGCTAGTATATTAGCCCCAATCCCATGAGCCCTAATTTTGTTGATTAACCTCTTGTGTGGCACCTTATCGAATGCCTTCTGAAAATCCAAATACACATCCACTGGTTCCCCCTTACCTATTCTGCTAGTTACAACCTCAAAAAACTTAACAGATTCGTCAAAAACGATTTCACTTTCATAAATCCATGTTGACTCTGCCCAATCCTATTATTATTTTTTAAGAACCCTGTTACCACGTCCTTAATAATAGATTCCAGCATATTTCCTATTACTGATGTTAGACTAACTGGTCTATAGTTCCCCGTTTTCTCTCTCTCCCTCCTTTCTTAAATATCGGGGTTACATTTGCTACCTTCTAATTTGCGGGAACTGTTCTAGAATCTATGGATTTTCGGAAGACGACAACCAATGCATCCATTATCTCTTTAGCCACCTCTTTCAAGACCTTAGGATGTAGGCCATCAGTTTCAGGGGACTTATCAGCTTTCAGTCCTATTAATTTCTCCAGTACTATTTTCAGTTCCTCATTCTCGCTAGACCCTTGGTTCTGCACTATCTCCAGGAGGTTTCTTGTGTCTTCTTCGGTGAAGTCAGACACAAAGTATGTGTTTAATTTCTCTGCCATTTCCTTATTCCCCATTATAATTTCTCCTGTCTCAGCCTGTAAGCGACCCGCATTCATTTTTACTAATCTTTGCCTTTTTACATAACTATAGAAGCTTTCACAGTCTGTTTTTATGTCTCTCGCCAGTTTACTCTCATTCTATTTTCCTTTTTTTTTAAATCAATTTCTTGGTCCTCCTTTGCTCAATTCTAAAATTCTCCCAATCCTCAGGCTCTGTTTGGCAATAGTATAAACCTCTTCCTTTGATCCATTACCATCTTGAACTTCTCGTTAGCCACGGTTGGACCACTTTTCCTGTGGGGTTTTTGTGCCTTAAAAAGAATATATATTAATGTAAATTATGTATTAATTCTTTAAATGTTAGCCATTGCTTGACTACCATCATACCCTTTAATGTAGTTTCTCAATCTACCTTAGCCAACTCGCCTCTCATAACTACACAGTTTGCTTTATTTAGATTTAACTAAATCACTTTCAAACTTAATATAAAATTCTATATTATGGTTACTCTTCCCTAAGGGTCCCTTTACTACAAGATTAATTGACCCTTTCTCATTACTAGATCTAAACTAACCTGTTCCCTAGTTGCTTCCTCAACATATTGATCTAGAAAACTATCTTGTATATTAGTCACTATCTCACATAAGATTTGCTAGAAAACAACTTGTACTTATATAGCACCTGTAATTATAGTGAAATGTCCCAAGGTGCTTCACAGGAATATTGTGTGATAATAATTTGACACTGAGCTACATAAGTAGAAATTTGTGCAGGTGACTAAAAACTTGATGAACGAGGTTTGTTTTAAGGAGTGTCTTGAAGGAGGAAAGAGACAGAGAGGTTTAGGCAGGGATTCCAGAGTTTAGAGCCTAGGCAACAGAAGGCATGGCCACTAATGGTCAGGCGATTACAATCAGGGATGCTCAGGAGGGCAGAATTAGAGGAGCACAGACATCTTGGAGAGTTGTGGGGCTGGAGGAGATTACAGAGATAGGGAGGGGCGAGGCCATAGAGGGATTTGAAAATAAGGATGAGAAATCCGTTCCGCGCAATATACGTCTCATGCAACACTCAATTCACAACCTCAAAGTGCTCCCACAACGGCAACCACCAGTGCCAGACCCATACCCACCAACTTCAGCCCAGTGGTCCACACAAATCAAAGGACACGCGCGCGCGCCCACACACAGACATCAGGTGCGCGCACTGCATCAGGGGTCATGAGAATCAATGGGAAACACATAGGAGGAGCCTTTCAGCCTTGCTTACTTGCGCTGAATTTAGCATCAGTAATTCCCAGCACCTTCATAGCTGTACTCGACTTTAAATTGACCACCAATTGTGACAAAGCACTCAGCATGCAAATAATTCCCCTTATCCTCCACCTTCATACATCTAGCTGCTCATCTCAGGTCACTGCAAATACTTGGCCATTCCTTTATCAGTTCGAATGTTTCTGTCAAATGCCACAATCTCCTCAGTTTGTGAAAATACAATTCTAGTTATTCTCCTCCGAGACCCTTCATTCCTGGTAAATCTGCTCTTTCCCTTGGATTATTCCATCCCTCCTACAGTGAGCAGCCCAGAACCGCACATTGTTCACATTGCAGCTTAACCGAATCCTCATGACCTCTGCTTTTGGAAGATCCTCATTTTCAAATCCCTAAATGCGGCCCCCACTCCCCCACCCCCGAGATATCTGCGCTCCTCGAATTCTGCCCTCTTGAGCATCCCTGACTTTAATCACAACACCAATGGTGGCCGTGCCTTCTGCTGCCTAGGCCCCAAGCTCTGGAATTCCCTCCCGAAACCTCTCTTTCCTTCAAACCTCCTTAAAACCTATCTTTTTGACCAATCTTTTGGTCACATGCCTTAATAGCTCAGGTGGCTCGGTGTCAAATTTTGTTTTATAACACTCCTGTGAAGTGCCTTGGGACATTAAAGGCGCTATATAAATACAAGTTGTTGTTACATGAAGTTCAAAATCCCATTTGTCGTGACTTACAAGCTTTTTAAAAAAAAACAGCCCATCCACTTTTAAGGATGTATCTGTGTATGTAGATGTATTTTCCTGAACGCAGAGAAATTGACCATTTAAGATACAATTCCTTGGCTTATTCCTGCCCCCACAATGGTGTACCTCACGTTAGTCTGTATTAAACTGCATCTGCCTCTTGTCTGCCCATGCTCCCAGCCAGTTTGTGTCCTTCTGTCATTTCTGGCATTCTTCCTGGCAGTTTGCTGCTCCTCCTCCTCTCAGTTTGACACAATCAGCAAACTCTGATATCTCCCCCTTTATGTCGAGGTGAAGATCATTTATACATGTGATCCTCGGGCAGACCCCTGGGGCACCCCCCCTCCCCCTCAAGCCACTCGGTACCAGTCTGAGTCATAGCCATTTACCCCAAACCTTTTGCTGTCTGCATCTATCCATTTCCACTCCCGCACTTTCCCTTTGTTGTGTCAGCCGTGGCTCAGTGAGTAGTACTCTTACCTCGGAGTCAGAGGGTTGTGGGTTCCAGTCCCACCCCAGAGACTTGAGCACAAAAATCTAGGCTAACACTCCAGTAATGTACTGAGAGTGCGCTGCACTGCCGGAGGGGCCTGCTTTAGGATGGGACGTTAAACCTGCTCCCTTGGGTGGACATAAAAGACCCCATGGGACTATTTCGAAGAAGAGCAGGGTGACCTGGTCAATATTTATCCTTCAATCTATGTAACAAAAACAGATTATCTGGTCATTATCACATTGCTGTTCGTGGGAGCTTGCTATGAGCAGACGGGCTGCCACATTTCCTACATTACAACAGTGACTACACTTCAAAAACTTTATTGGCTGTGAGGCGCTTTTGGTCGTCACAGTGGTTGCGAAAGGCGCTATGTAATTGCAAGTCTTTTTCTTTTCTTTTTTGATGCCACACGCCTTAATATTCTCAACCAAAGCAGTGAGAGCCCTGGTTGATTTTCTCCTTCTCCTAGCTCAGTAACACTTGGAATAATTGTGGCCACTTCTGCTGAGATCAGATATCTCAGCACAGGCCAGGTATGGAACTAGAGGCACCCGTGGGCCATCACTGACACAGAAGAGAAAATAATACTTGCTGCCTTTGAAAGAGAACTGTGTTTTCTTTGTTGCTCCAATGCACTCCTGGCTGGCCTCCCATAAACCTGAGGTCATCCAAAACTTGCCTGTGTCCTAACTCGCACCAAGTCCCGCTCAGCCATCATCATCATAAGCAGTCCCTTGAAATCTAAAAGTGAGTTCTCAGGTGACTGTACAGTCCAATATGGGATTTACAGTCTCTGTCACAGCATTCGTTGAGGGAAAGGGTGGATGGGTTGTCTGGTTTTCCGCACGCTCTTTCTGCTGTCTGCGTTTGGTTTCTGTATGCTTTCGGCGACAAGACTCAAGGTGCTCAGCACCCTACCGGATGCTCCTCCTCCACTTAGGGTGGTCTTAGGCCAGGGATTCCCAGGTGTCGGTGGGGATGTTGCACTTTATCAAGGAGGCTTTGAGGGTGTCCTTGAAACGTTTCCTCTTCCCACCTGGGGCTCGCTTGCCGTGTAGGAGTTCAGAGTAGAGCGCTTGCTTTGGGAATCTCCTGTCGGGCATGCGAACTATGTGTCCCGCCCAACGGAGCTGGTCGAGTGTGGTCAGTGCTTCGATGCTGGGGATGTTGGCCTGATCAAGAACACAGACGTTGGTGCGTCTGTGCAGGACCCCTGTGCTCGGTGACCTATATTGGCTCCTGGTTAAGTAACGCTTCGATTTCAAAATTCTCATCTTTGTTTTCAAATCCCTCCATGGCCTTGCCCCTGCCTATCCCTAATCTTCTTCAGCCTCACAACCCCCCCCCCCCCAACATTTCTGCACCCCTCAAATTCTTCCCTCCTGAGCATCCCTGATAATAACTGCTCAACCATTGGTGGGTGTGCCTTTAGCTGCCTGGGCCCCAAGCTCTGGAACTCCCTGCCTAAACCTCTCTGCCTCTCTTTCCTCCTTTATGACCCTCTTTAAAACCTACCTCTTTGACCAAGCTTTTGGTCATCTGCCGTAATTTCATATGTGGCTCAGTGTCAAATTTATTTGTTTTGTCTTATAACACTCCTGTGAAGTGCCCTGGGACGTTTTACTAAATTAAAGACGCTATAGAAATACAAGTTGTTATTACAATGTGGAATTCTCTGGCACAAGCTGCTGTTTATGCAAAGAATTATGAAAGGAGAATAGGAGAGAGAATGTTCAAGGGCACGGGGAACAGCAGGAGAGAGCGATTAGACTGGGAGGCTCAAGTGGAAAAAGATAGAGCAGAATTGATGGGCCGAATGACCTGTTCCTGTCCGGTGACATGCTCTTATTTTAATGGAGCCTTCCGCGTTGCATTTTGTACCATGAATTGTCACAATGGTCACAACACCAGGAACTCGAACAACCTGTGGTGTCATAGCCTACCGACCAACCCCAGCCTTGGTACGTTGTGCATCATACTCCAGATAACCAAGTCTCACAATCAGTACAGCTCAACAACTTCACACATACTCCATCATTGCCTCTCCTGGCCAATAACCAGTACACGCGCACGCACGCTATACTTTTCCCAATAACCAGTGCACTCTCACGCATACGGTCACTGCAGCTCCGGCACTATACCTTTCCCAATAACCGGCACCACACAATTACCGAATCCACGTATATAATATCTGTTCCTGCACAGAGACCACTTTTCAAACACTGCCCATGCACAATGAGAGCTACTGAGCATTTTAAAGTCCAGTTTCACAGCGACTGATCAGGAGTAAAATACCAGGTTCCCAGGCTAAACCTCACCCTGGAACGTGGGTCTAATTTCAAAAAAACAAGAATCAAATCCATCTGCTGCTGAAACCGTCGTCCATGCCTTTGTTACCTCTAGACTTGACTATTCCAACGCACTCCTAGCTGGCCTCCCACGTTCTACTCTACGTAAACTTCAGGGGATCCAAAACTCGACCGTGTCCTAACTCGCACCAAGTCCCGCTCACCCATCACCCCTGTGCTCGCTGACCAACATTGGCTCCCGATTAAACAACACCTTGATTTTAAATTTCTCATCCTTGTTTTCAAATCCCTCCATGGCCTTGCCCCATCTCTGTAGTCTCCTCCAGCCCCACAACCCTCCGAGATATCTGCGTTCCTCTAATGATGCCCTCTTGAGCATCCCTGATTTTCATCGTTAAACCATTAGCAGCCGTGCCTTCTGTTGCCTGGGCCCAATGTGGAAATGTATTTTTATCTAAGCTGTACCACACTGTATTTTTATAAAACAAAATGGAGTTTCTGCAACAAGCAGTCGGTTTGCATAAACAGCTAAACCTGGCTTGAAATGGCTGATAGCCACCAGACAGCTGGGCGGCAAGTCCTGCTGAGACAAGTACCCCCCTATGGTGCTCTCTTATTGTCTATACACCAGTTCCACTCCACCCCACCCTTTTCGAATTACTCAAACCATCAGCCATTATCTCTTGTAGAGACCTCATCCATTTGATGCAAAAAGATAACTGACCAGGATAACTGGACAATCCTGACACAATGAAATTCAGGTAAGAGCTCATTACCACACTCATCGAGCGATGGCCAGCTGGCCAACTAATAACCCTGACAAAAGGAAATATCTGGAAACCATGTCAGGACAAGGATGTAGTAATTAACTCTTTACCTGTATTCACTGACTGCGAGACAGAGCCAATACACAGGGAGAGGCCATAACTTGGGTTTTACTGTATAATATCTCGTGAAATTGTACCATTTCGAAGGTGTTCACTTAGCCATTGACTGAGTGTGACCTTTCCCTTGCTAGCAAGTAAATTAAAGAAACTTCTGCCGGAGCTGAAGGTGTCTGAGTCGTTTATCGGGAGTCGAGATTTCGACACCTACATGCGGGAATTTCCTCCCTAAACCTCTCCGCCTCTTTCCTCCTTGAAGACGCTCCTTAAAACTTACCTCATCTGCCCTAATGTCACCGAAAGTGGCTCGATGTCAAAGAATGCGTTTTAGAACACTCCTCGGGACGTTGTACTATGGTTAAAGGTGCTATGCAAATACAATATGTTGTTATTGAGAAAGGTACACATTGAAACAAACACCCTGTGCCCTGGTAGAATTTTTCTTCACTTGTGGAACATTCGATTCAATGAGTTTCCGACCCAGCCACGCACAAAATCTACCGAAAAGTACAGCTGAGGCAGTGAGCTGAAACACCCTGGAGAAACTTTCCACAGTTCTGAAGACAGGAACCAACAGAGGGATGAAAAACAAGACGACTAACTACAACCAAAGCCTCATTATGCGCACACACACACACGCACTCCTACAGAGCAGCCCTGAAAATAAGAGTCATTGACATTTCAATTAATCTGCCAAGTAAAAGTTAGAAACATTTGTTTTCCGAAGTCAGAGATTGACTTTTAGAACATTTACTCTCACACGCCCCCTGACCTTGATCATGGAAACACCCAGCACAGAAGGAGGCCATTCGGCCCATCGCGTTGTGCCGGCTCTTTGAAAGAGCTCTCCTATTAGTCTCACCCCCTTGCTCTTTCCCCCTGGCCCTGCAAATCTACATGAAAAACAGACAAACTCTGACACGTTGACTTTGTGAAATGATAACCTGTGGCAGGGAATCATGCTAGTTTACAAGCACTGCCCTAAGCCTGTGTTTATAGGGTACGTTCTTCCCTTCTGTAATCTGAAAGAGCTGAAAGATATCTCTTGCAGTTCTGTTGTGTGGCACAGAGTGTAACTGGTCAGATACACAGCATGCATTTTCCCTTCGACTCTGCAACATGACTCTAGCCCAGAAAAACAGACTTGCATTTTTATAGCACCATTCAAGACCTTAGGATGTCCAAAAGCGCTTTACAGCCAATTAAGTACTAGAGTCTGTCACTGATGTACTGTAGAAAACACGAGCACCAATGTGTACACAGCAAGATCCCACAAACAGCAATGTGATAATGACCCGATAGTCTGTTTTAGTGATATTGATTGAGGGATAAATATTGGCCTGGACACCGGGGATAACTCCCCTGCTCTTCTTCAAAATAGTGCCATGAGATCTTTTACATCCACCCGAGAGAGCAGACGCGACCTCGGTTTAACGTCTTATCTGAAAGATCGATGTCTCCTCTTGGGAGAGGTGGGAGACTTGGGTCAATGAGACTTGGGAGTCAGGTACATAATTTCAGACAGTTTAAAAAGGAGCTTTCCCCTGCAGCTAACCTGTGCCGAGCCAGATCTTGTTGTGTCCGACCCTGGCGCCAAGTGCTCCATTCACTAACTCCCACATGGATGGCAACAGATTCACCAAAAACAAAGCAAATAAAAGCAAAACACTCTCAGCAGCGACAATTTACCTGTAGTAATCGTTTTGGGATTGGCTCAATGTTGTCCCTTCCTCTCTGAAAGGTGTGGAGTCTTGTGCTACAGTACTATGAGGGCCAACAGATTCTATGGTAACTCACAAGGGGGAGCAGGCCATTGAAACATGAGGGGATGGGGGAAGGAAAACCTCAATGCTGAACCTGATCCTGTCCTCATCCAATTAACACACACATGCTTTCTAGCAGGGCTCAGTGAGGAGCAGGAAGCCTGGCTGAATTTCCCGCTCTAAAGCAGGGAGGCAATGCTCCCTCTAAATTGTCTCCGTTCTGAGTGGCCTGTTTATTTCAATGCACGGTCCCTTTAAATTTCTGCGCACGCACGGTATATCAAATGGAAAAGCTCGTGAGCGGCCTGCGCAGGACCTTGCAGGTTGGTGTGCAGCTTGGCGGGAACATTGGTACCAAGACCAACTTCTAGTTGTCTGTGTGGCCCCCTCCGCTCAGGGGCCAGTCACTGCACTGTCAGGTTCCATAAGTTATGCATCTCATGAAAATCTAGCCCAAATATACACCTGCTGCAATCCTACCCACCGAACGCCAACATGACAGGGGCCGTCAATACCAATCTATGCCAGCTCACTCTCTGGCATAGCCTCACACTCAACTCCTTCCTTGCTGGAATTTTCAATGCGCTGTCAGGACGCGTGTTGTTAAATCCACCTCCTCCCATTTGTGCGGTGAAAGACTCGATTGCGATTGTTGCGATGGCTGCTTTGAAATGAGAATAACTGGGCCTGTCAGCGGAACAGCCCCCTCGGGCACCACTCAACAAAGCCGCTCAATTATTGGCCGTACTACGCCACCACACACACACATACTTTCACTGCCCATGCACATAAACTCCCCAGAGGAACTTTACATATTTAAGGTTAGTACCTGTAATACAATCTCAAGAGCTCTGGTTTCAGAAGCGTTCCATCTTTCCAGCGTCGAGGAAACAGGAGGTTGAGAAGCAGCAGCTTCAAAATGTCCTCCTGTGTGACTAAACCTTCTAACACAGGCCATTCTCCTGACAAACAACCGTCCTTTCTATCCACTGAAACTGGAGCGGCAGGTGAAAATAAAGAACTGTACTGTTGGAGATGGAACCTTCCAGAGTTTCAATACTTAGTCACTTCATGGGCTTGACTTTGGGAGATGCTGAAAAATCTTGTATTTTAACTACCCCATTGCACACACAGTGAGTCACTTTAATTCTCCATCCCACTCTGATCTCTCCGTCCTCGGCTTTTTACACTATGCCAAAGAAGCTCAACGCAAGCTCGAGCAGCAGCACCTCATCTTTCCATTGGGCACTTTACAACCATCATTCAACACTGAATTCACCAATTTCAGATCATAACCACCGCTCCCATTCTCAGACAACAATGTTCACAGGGTAGATGCTGAGAGGTTGTTTCCCCATGACTGGAGTGTAGAACCAGGGGACATAGTCTCAGGATAAGGAGTTGGCCATTTAGGACGGAGATGAGGAGGAATGTCTTCACTCAGAGGGTTGTGAATGTCTGGAATTCTCTATCCCAAAGGGCTGTGGATGCTTATTGGTTTTGTAAATTCAAGGCTGAGATAAGAGAGATTGTTGGACTCTAGTGGAATCAAGGGATATGGGGATAGTGCAGGAAACTGGTATTGAGGTCGAAGATCAGCCATAATCTTACTGAATAGCAGAGCAGGCTCAAGGGGCCTTATGGCTTGCTCCTGTTCCCAATAATAGTTTTCTTATAGCTCCTCTAGACCCATCTTTGCTTCTTTACTTGTCCCATTACCATCTCGCTTTGCCTTGCACCATCATCCCATTTGTCATTTAATCTCTCATGCCTTCCACTCGATCAGAGATCTTCCCTTTTGTTCTTTCCGCCCCCTCCCTCCTTTCCCCTTTCCATGGCTCTGTACTTTCTTTAAAAATTCTTCCATTGACCTGAAACGTTAAAACTGTTTCTCTCTCCACATATGAACATAAGAACATAAGAAATAGGAACAGGAGTAGGCCATTCAGCCCCTCGAGCCATTTAATAAGATCATGGCTGATCTGATGCTGCCTGACCTGCTGAGTATTTCCAGCATTTTCTGTTTGTATTCCTCATTTGAAAGCCATGCATTCTATTTTGAGATTTCTATTATAAATTGGTATGTCTGTATTTAAACTGGAAAATGATGTGAACTGGTCACGCTGAAGTTACATCCTCCTGCCAGTGAGGCACTGTAGTGCTGCATAAACTTAGTTTGGTCTTTCAGAGCAAAGAGTCCACTCTTGAAATTTAAATGCCATTTCAAACGTATTATGAAGTCAATTATTACACGTAGCGAGTGGGGCATAGCACAGATCTTATTCTCGTGTTATGTCAGGCCACTCCCATCTTGTACTTCCAGAAACGCGTGCCAGCCTGTGCCCTCCTCCGTGGAAGCACTGTGCCTGTCGCCGATGGCATGTTATCAGCTGCCTCAGCCCTGCTCAGATCACAACAAGGGCCGGCTGCATTTTAGCAATAATTACACGACCCCCGACAATCCGGCAACGGATAAGGTGTGGTCTGAGCAACAAGCTCAGGCAAAAGATCTTTCGAACAGCTCTGAAGGACTCAGGATTGAGTGATATAACCTGACTTACAAATCAAACAGGGACAGCCTCATCCCTCGGATGCACGAGGAAAATGGAAACCCTATAGATTAATTTCACTCTGCTGAACAGTGACTCTGTAGAGTTGAACAGTAAATAATCTGTCCCTCAACCTTGCTGAAAGAACAGAAACTCTACAGTTGCACAGTGAGTAACCCTCACCCTGCTGAATAAACAGCGATTCTGTCCAGTTACACAGCGAGTAACCCTCACTCTGCTGAATAAACAGCGATTCTGTCCAGTTACAGTGAGTAACCCTCACCCTGCTGAATAGACAACGACTCTGTCCAGTTACACAGCGAGTAACCCTCACTCTGCTGAATAAACAGCGATTCTGTCCAGTTACAGTGAGTAACTCTCACCCTGCTGAATAGACAACGATTCTGTCCAGTTACAGCGAGTAACCCTCACCACCCTGCTGAATAGACAACGACTCTGTCCAGTTACACAGCGAGTAACCCTCACCCTGCTGAATAGACAACGACTCTGTCCAGTTACACAGCGAGTAACCCTCACCACCCTGCTGAATAGACAACGATTCTGTCCAGTTACAGCGAGTAACCCTCACCCTGCTGAATAGACAACGATTCTGTCCAGTTACAGTGAGTAACCCTCACCCTGCTGAATAGACAACGACTCTGTCCAGTTACACAGCGATTAACCCTCACCCTGCTGAATAAACAGACATTCTGTAGTTGGCGAGTAACCCTCACCCTGCTGAATAAACAGCGACTCTGTCCAGTTACACGAATAACCCTCACCCTGCTCAAGAACAAAAATGCAGCAGAGTTAGACGGTGAATGTTGTGACAAATATTTTCACTTACATTTTGACGTCAATGCAATGTGAGATTAACCCTGTGGCACCACAGTAAATCTCAGCACTCAGGACCAATGCTCCATGTACGTGGCAGGGTGGGAAGAAAGAGAGGTAAATCAGGCCAGCAGTGCCTTGTGCCCCACCCCCATTCCCCCACCAGGCTGCAACAAAGAGAATCCTCTCCCAGTTCTAGCCGTTGCAACTGCAACCCTGCGACTGTGAAACCACGGTAACGAGTTCGATCGGCTGGAAAAGAAGGCTTCAAAACAGAGAGATGGTGGATCACAGTGAACAGTCACACTGTGTTTATGGCCAGCTGGATCGCAGCCCTTCCATGCACCTCCCCTGCAATATACATAAATACAAACAAAGCATCGACTCGCCCATAATTTATGATCCTAGACGAGCCCAAGGGACGCATTAAAAAGGTAAAAACAATGGTTTAGGCTAAGCCGAGTGCTGAGCTATGATCCGTGTCAGGTTTAGTAACCTGGGGAAAGCGCTGCTCACCTTCACAGGCTCTGAATCATGCAGAGACGCAGGCAATGGACAGTCACCTGTTTGCAGCATCGACAGAAATTGCTCTTCCCCAGGCAGACTCCTCCTGCCCCATTCACCCCAATGGTAGCCACACACACAATACTTTCACAGAGCAACAGCGGAGCCTCTCCACTCTCAGCCTTGCTTTCCTCCTCCAGCAGCTTCCGGTGACACCCTCCCCTTCATCTGGTCCCTGCATACCACAAAAGGCAAGGTGACGTCAACCTGGTTGCCCGGCAACTAGCTACCTGCCACAGCAAAAAAAAAAGTTTCCATTACACGCCAGCGATGTTGTGGTTTCGGTGACAATTTGATCAGATGGCACAACATGCACAGCGAGGGCCAGAGTGACTTGATCGTCGTCTGCAAGCAGCTCCCCTTAGACACTGCCATTCCTGTTCAGGGGGAATGTACTTAATCCATGTACAGGCAGGGTTATCCAGGGTGAATGGGTAATATCCTCTTCATTCTGCACTGTTCGCAGGCAGTATTCATAGAATCATATGAATTTCATCATAGACAGGCGGTCCCTCGCTTCCACGCCAAAAAAAGGATGAGCTCACAGGTGTTTCAATGCAGGACCTAATATTCCAAATCCCGAACTACATTCTGAAGGGTGGAAGATGCCTGTGCGTGGATTTTTTTTTAACCGTTGCACACCAACCACTACACAGACTTGACAGAGCTAGGTCTTGATCCAGTGGCAAGGGTTGGGCAGAGAAATTTACAGCACCGAAGGCGGCCATTTGGCCCATTTAGTCCGCGCCGGTTGACAAAGAGCTTCCCAGCCTTATCCCACTTTCCAGCTCTTGGTCCGTAGTCTTTAGGTTACGGCACTTCAGGTGCACATCCAAGTACTTTTTAAAGGCAATGAGGGTTTCTGTCTCTACCACCAGGGTGGTTAGGGTCTGGTGAGTTCGACTCAATTAATGTGCCATGCTGCCAAGCAAAGTATTGTATCTATTTTGACAGAACATTTGTTCAATGGATGCAACGGTTTCCCAAATGTCAAAGAACTTTTATTGTGAGTTCCAGATCCTAACCACCCTCTGGGTGAAAAAAGTTCTCCTAGCAGTATAGAATAGAATAGTACAGCACAGAAGGAGGCCATTCAGCCCATCGAGTCTGCACCAGCTCTTTCAAAGAGCAATTCAGTCAGTCCCCACTCCCTCACTCTTTCCCCATATCCCTGCAATATTGTTTCCTTAATGTATTTATCCAATTTCCTTTTGAAGGCTACTATTGAATCTGTATCAACCACCCTATCAGGCAGTGCATTGCAAATACTAACTATTTGTTACGTTAAAAAGTTTGTCCTCATGTCACCTCTGGTTCATTTGCCAATCACCTTTAATCTGTTCCTCTTTGTTATCGACCCTTCAACCATTGGAAACAGTTCCTCTTTATTCACTATCTAAACCTTCATGATTTTAAACATCTCTATCAAATCTCCTTAGATGTCTCTGCTCCAAGGAGAACAATCCCAGCTTCTCCAGTCTACCCACATAACTGTAATCCCTCATCCCTGGAACCATTCTAGTCAATCTCATCTGTACCCTCTCCAAAGCCTTGACGTCCTTTCCAAAGTGCGGTGCCCAGAATTGGACACAATACTCCAGCTGGGGCCGAACTAGTAGTTTATACACTCCTGTAATGTACCATAGGGGCAGGGTTATCAGGAGTAACTCCCAAAGCAAGCGCTCTACTCGGAACTCCTTCACGGCAAACGAGCCAAAGATGGGCAGAGGAAACGTTACAGGGACACGCTCAAAGCCTCCCTGAAAAAGTGCAACATCCCCACTGACACCTGCGAGTCCCTGACCAAAGACAGCCCTAAGTAGAGGAAGTGCATCCGGGAGGGCGCTGAGCACCTCGAGTCTCATCGTCGAGAGCATGCAGAAACCAAGCGCTGGCAGCGGAAAGAGCATGCGGCAAACCAGTCCCACCCACCCCTTCCCTCAACCACTGCCTGTCCCACCTGTGACAGACGGTTTGCTCTCGTATTGGACCTGTTCAGCCACCATTTTAAGAGTGGAAGCAAGTCTTCCTCGATTCCGAGGGACTGCTTATGATGATGATGAAATGGATCATGTACTCCTTGCTACAAGGAAGCAGTGCAAATCAACAACTTACATTTATATTTCACTTATGGAACAAACATTTGGAGGTGATTCAGAGACAGCCAACACCGGGCATTGGGAGCCAAGATCAAGAACTCAGTCAACACAGTGCATTTTCAGGAGGCTTTTAGAAGATGGGTGGGGGGGGTGGTGGAAAAGAAGTACTAGGCCCAGGGGATCGTGAAGAAGTAGGGGAAAGCCAGCTGAAGACACTGCCAATGAGGAGACAGGAGGAGACGGAGATAGGAGTCGTCGTCTACAACCAGGGATCACAGTCTCCGAATCAGGGGTCAGCCATTTAGGACTGAGATGAGGAGAAGTTTCTTCACTGTGAATCTTTGGAATTCTCTACCCCAGAGGGCTGTGGAGGCTCAGTCATTGAGTACATTCAAGACAGAGATCGATAGATTTTTGAATATTAAGGGAATCAAGGGATATGGGAATATTTCAGGAAAGTGAGTTGAGGTAGAAGATCAGTCATGGTCTTATTGAATGGCGGAGCAGGCTCGAGAGGCTGAATGGACTACTCCTAATTCTTATGTTCTTATGAGGAGGAGACAGGACGAGCGTAGGCTGCATAAAAAGGCTGGAGATCGGCTGGGGCATGGGCACGGAGAGATTTGTAGACAAAGATGAGGATATTGAACTTGGTGCATCGGAGGACAGGAATGGGTGAGTGGGACACAATAGGTGCAGCAGAGATTTCAACAAGCTAAAATAAACTCAAGGCATTGTTGAGAAGAGCAATAGAGAAATGGAGGAGGGGATGAAGTCTGGGCAGACAATGTCAGGGTGAAAGTAGGTAAAGGAGTGGTCAGTTCTAGTCTCCATATTATAAAAAGGACACAGAGGCACTAGAGAAGGTGCAAACAAGATTTACTAGAATGAGTCTCCTGGCCAGAGGCTTGGAGAACTGCCAACATTGTACCATTGTTTAAAAAGGAAGGAAAGGATAAATTGAGCAATTACTGGCCAGTTAGTTTAACCTCAGTGATGGGCAAATTACTGGAATTCATTCTGAGGGACAGTATAAACCTGCATTTAGAAAAAGACAGATTAATCAAGGACAGTCAGCATGGATTTGTTAAGGGAAGGTGGTGCATGACTAACTTGCTTGAGTTCTTTGAGGAGGTATCAAGGAGGGTTAATGAGGGCAGTACGTTTGATGTAGTTTACATGGATTTTAGCAAGACTTTTGACAAGATCCCACATGGTAGGCTGATCCTAAAAGTAAAAGCCCATGGGATCCAAGGGAGAGTAGTAAATTGGATCCAAAATTGGCTCATTGGCAGGAAGCAAAGGATAATGGTTGAGGGGAGTTTCTGTGACTGGAAGTGGGGTTCTACAGGGCTCTGTACTCAGTCCCTTACTTTTTGTAGTATCTATGAATGATTTAGACTTAAATGTAGGGGGCATGATAAAGAAATTTGCAAATGATACAAAAATTGGCCATGTGGTTGAGAGTGAGGAGGAAAGCTCCAGACTGCAGGAAAATATCGATGAATTGGACAGTTGGGCAGAGAAGTGGCAAATGGAATTCAATCCGGAAAAGTGTGAGATAATGCATTTGGGGAGGGGCATCAAGGCAAGGGAAGATACTGAGAGGTGTGGAGGAAGAGAGAAACCTTGGAGTATATTAAGGAAATCAAGGGATATGGGGACAGTGCAGGAAAATGAAGTTGAGGTTGAAGATCAGCCATGACCTTGTTGAATGACAGAGCACGCTCGAGGGACCAAATGGCCTACTCCTGCTCCTAATTCCTATGTTCTATGTCCACAGATCCTTAAAGGTAGGTCAGGTCGACAAGGGAGTTTAAAAAGGCATACGGAAAGCAGAGGCATATAATAAGAGAGCATTGGTGTTATGCTAGAACTGTATGCAACACTAGTTAGGCCATCTAGCTTGAGGACTGTGTACAGTTCTGGTCACCACATTACACGAAGGATGCGACTGCACTAAAAAAGGTGCAGAGGAGATTTAACCAGGGTGTTGCCAGGACTGGAAAACTTAATGAGGAAAGATTGGATAGACTGGGGTTGTTTTCCTTGGAAGAAAGGAGGCTGAGGGGAGATTTAATTGAGGGGCCTAGACAGAGTGGATAGGAAGAACCTATTTCCCTTAGCAGAGGGGCCAATAACCAGGGGGCATAGATTTAAAGTAATTGGTGGAAGGATTAGAGGGGAGATGAGGAAATATTTCTTCACCCAGAGGGTGGTGGGAGTCTGGAAATCACTGCTGAAAGGGTGGTAGAGGCAGAAACCCTACACATTTAAAAAGTACTTTGATGTGCACTTAAAGAGCCTTGACCTACATGGCTACAGACCTAGTGCTGAAAGGTGGGATTAGGCTGGGTAACTCTTTTTCGAATAGCACACACAATGGGCCGAATGGCCTCCTGTGATTCTATGTCTGCCAGCATAGACTATTTGGGCCAAGTGGTCAGTTTGTGATGTAAACTCCTTGCAACTGCACGACTTCGAGGGGGCAGTACTTTCACGCTGCATGCTTCTCAACAGAGGCAGTGAGACACCAATAAAATTCAAGTCCTGTTCATGCACTGAGTAAGTTTAAGAGCAACCGCTTTACCACCACCCCATCCCAAAGACAGCACTGGGGTATAGGGACCCTCCCAATGTGTTACGATGGGCAGTGAGCTTTGACAAATGCTTTAACATGGGAAGGCGATAGGTGGACGCCATAGGTAATCGCTATACAGGGCATTATCTAGGAGGGATAGTCTTGGGATGCGGAGGCCAAATGAGGCGAACCAAATGCTGCCCCACCCGAGAAGTGCAAACTCAATGAGCAACACAAATATCCGAACACAGAAATCTAGGCCGACACTCCCAGTACTGAGGGAGCGCTACACTGTCGGATGAGACGTTAAACTGAAGCCACATCTGCTCTCTGAGGCAAACATAAAAGATCCCATGGCACTGCTTCGAAGAGCAGGAGAGTTATCCCTAGGCGGCCAAACCAATATTTATCCCTCAATCAACATTAAAGATGAACTGGTCATGATGGCTGCTATAAAGACTTACATTTATATAGCGCCTTTCACATCCACCAGGCGTCTCAAAGCGCTTTACAGACAATGAAGTACTTTTGAAGTGTAATCACTGCTGTAATATGGAAAACGTGGCAGCCCAGTTGAGCACAGCAAGCTCCCACAAACAGCAATGTGATAATGACCCAGATAATCTGTTTTTATTATGCTGATTGAGGGATAAATATTGGCCAGGACACTGGGGATAACTCCCCTGCTCTTGTTCGAAATAGTGCCATGGGATCTTTTACATCCACCTGAGGGAACAAGCAGGGCCTCGGTTTAACATTTCATCCGAAAGACAGCACCTCCGACAGTGCAGCACTCCCTCAGCACTGCACTGGTGTGTTAGCCTGGATTTATGTGCTCAAGTCCCAGGAGTGGGATAGAAATGCAAGTCTTTCTTTCAAACCCTAGACCCTCAACAGAACCACAGAGAGCAAAAGCAATGGGAACCTCGGCCTCTCTGTACTGGGAGCCTCGCCAAGAGTACCACTCGCCAGTGAGCTCAATGGGGCTTCACGCTGCACTCAGCCCTCCCCCATTCTGCAGTCTGCCGTTCCAAATGGCCACTGAGCGAAGAGAAAGGCCAGAGAATGAGCACAAGAAACAGGATGCAGGTCTCCATTACTGGAGGTTTAATCACAGGACCTCCAACCACCCCCACAAGCCTTTTCTTCCATCGCCAAGATTTTTTGAACTAATCAAGTATTCAAAGCAAATGAACAACACACACACTATTTTTAACGGCCAATGTGTTTTCTCCTGGCAGCAGTGCCCAGTAGTTTGCTCGCAGCAGTGCCCGGGAGATTATCTCTCATTTAAATCACCTAAAGTGCACTGCGTTGAAACAGATTTTATACATTGATAAAAATAGAACCCAGGGAGAAGGTTTTAAATCAAGTGGCTCACTCAGTGGCTTAGTAAAAAGGGAGTGCAACGAGACCTGGGTGTCCTGGTACATCAGTCATTGAAAGTTGGCATGTAGGTTCAGCAGGCAGTTAAGGTGGCAAATGGCATGTTGGCCTTCATAGCGAGGGGATTTGAGTATAGCAGCAGGGAGGTTTTGCTGCAGTTGTACAGGGCCTTGGTGAGACCACACCTTGAGTATTGTGTGCAATTTTGGTCTCCTAATCTGAGGAAGGACGTTCTTGCTATTGAGGGAGTGCAGCGAAGGTTCACCAGACTGATTCCCAGGATGGCAGGACTGACAAGACTGGATCGACTAGGCTTATATTCACTGGAATTTAGAAGAATGAGAGGGGATCTCATAGAAGCATATAAAATTCTGATGGGATTGGACAGGTTAGATGCACGAAGAATGTTCCCGATGTTGGGGAAGTCCAGAACCAGGGGTCACAATCTAAGGATAAGGGGTAAGCCACCTAGGACCGAGATGAGGAGAAACCTTTTCACCCAGAGAATTGTGAACCTGTGGAATTCTCTACCACAGAAAGTTGTTGAGTCCAGTTCATTGGATTATATCCAAAAGAGTTAGATATGGCCCTTACGGCTAAAGGGGGTATGGAAAGAAGGCAGGAGTGGGGTACTGAAGTTGCATGATCAGCCATGATCATATTGTATGGTGGTGCAGGCTCGAAGTGCCGCATGGCCAACTCCTGCACCTATTTTCTATGTTTCACTCCTCCATTCCCCGACCTGCATATAGACACACTTCCCAGCTCCCGTCACTGAGCAGAGAGCAGGGACGGACAGTGACCAACTACCCTCTCATGATGGCTGATCCACTGCTGATCTCAAACTCCTTGCAGAATGTCCGTTCACTTGCGAACAAGGACCTTGCCATCCATGAGCTTATCATTGATGATTGCATCGACATCATAGCCCTGATAGAAACTTGGCTGAGGGATGATGACACCTTACCTTTAAACAAAGTCTCCAAATGCCGGCATTCAGCATGGCGGCCCCAACCTGCAATCAGTAGGTTGGGGCCTTCAAACGAGCATACCACTTTAAGGTACAGCGCGTGCTGGAGAGCAACGGCTGTGAAGAGGGCGACTGGACTGGATGTCACCAAGGTCCAGGTTGCTGATTGGAGCGTGGCAGGTACAGCAGGAACGGCGAGGTGGGGTGCAGGAGCGGTGAGTGCAACGTGATCGGGGCTCAGGAGGAGTGAGTTTGGGGCCCAGAAGAGGCGAGGGCCCAGGGGCAGCCCACACTGCGATATGTGTGCACACTAAGTCCATGCAGCAGAGCTGGTTTCCAGTCGTTTTGGTTAATCCTTGCCACTGGACCAAGACCTAGCTCTGTCAAGCCCGTGTGGTGGCTGGTGTGCAAAGGCCACCACACGTTAAAAAAAAATCCACGCACAGGCATCTTCCACCCTTCAACATGTAGTTTGGGACCTGGAATATTAGGTCCTTCATTGAAACACCTATGAACTTATCCCTTTTTGGCGTGGATGCAAGTTATCCTCGATACGAGGGACCACCTATGATGATGATGATGACCCTTTCGTGTAGCTTGGATCTGAGATCGGCTCAATCCCTACTGACCGAGAACCGGACACAGCTTTCAGGCAGAGCTGCCTGCTCCCAAAGTTTGAGGGATTGGGAGGGGGGGGTGTGTGGGAGAGGGAAGGAGGAAAGAAAGGAGAAAGACTTTCATTTATATAGCACCTTTCATGACAACTGGACGTCTCAAAGCACTTTACAGCCACTGAAACACTTTGGGTGTAGTTATTGTAATGTGGGAGCTTGCTTGTGCGCAAATAATGACCAGATAAGCTGTTTATTTGTTACAAAAGCAAATTATGACGAAGGGTCATCAACTTGAAACGTTAACTCTGTTTCTCTCCACAGATGTTGCCTGACCCGCTAAAATTTCCAGCTTTTACTGTTTTTTTATGTTATGTTGATTGAGGGATAAATATTGGCTAGGACACCGGGAGTAACTACCCTGCTCTTCTTCGAAATAGTGCCATGGGATTTTTTACGTCCACTTGAGAGCGCAGACAGGACCTCGGTTTAACAACTCACCCAAAAGATGGCACTGGAGTGTCAGCCTAGATTTATGTGCTCAAGTCCCTGGACTGGGACTTGAACCCACATCATCATCAGCAGTCCCCGGAGTCGAGGATGACTTGCTTCCACATTAAAAATAGGTCCTCAGGCGACTGATTAACTCATTTTAATTGGTGGAAGATGCCTGTGCATGAATTATTTTATCGTGGGGTGGCCGTTGCACACCAGCCACTACACGGATTTGACGGAGCAAGGTCTTGGTCCAGTGGCAAGAATTAACCAAGGCGACTGGAGACCAGGCTCCGCTGCATGTGCCAATACGTACACAAACTCAAACATATCCCTACTGTCCTCCTTCCTTCCCACAGGACCTCTCTCTACATGGAGTTCATAGTACGCAATGTGAGCTTCACGACCTCACAGCCTCGCTATTGGCCCGTGCTGCACCTTCGCTTGGTCTTGTCCACGCTGCTCCACCTCTGGGCTCCGAGCTCGCCGCTCCTCTGTGCCTCGTCCGTTTTCTCCTCGCCGCTCCCGACCGCCATGTTGTTGATTCTGCTGCTGCGGTGGCTAGCGTTTTTTGATTGGCCCACTGCTCCAGCCTAACACTCCAAACTGCTCCTCTGACTGTCCCACGAAGTCGGGCTTTTTTTGATTTGAACCCACAACCTTCTGACTTGGAGGCGAAAGAGTGCTAGCCACTGAGCCACGATTAGCACTAAGGAGAGGGGAAACCCACACCAGCTCACATTAGGGAGAGCCTGCCCCCAACAATGGGCTCTGCACGCTGCAGCTTCCCACAAACACTCGGCCATCAACAGAAGAGACATTTGAATGCAGCTTTGACACTCCCGCTCAGACTTTCCATAACCATTTCCCATATCTCGGGAGCCTCTGATCAACAAAGGCAGACATTGATGCGGAGATTCAACATCGCCTCCAGTGCGCCAGTGCAGCCTTCGGCTGTCTGAGGAAAAGAGTGTTTGAAGACCAGGCCCTCAAATCTACCACCAAGCTCATGGTCTCCAGGGCTGTAGTAATACCTGCCCTCCTGTATGGATCTGTGGCATGGACTATGTATAGAAGGCACCTCAAGTCGCTGGAGATAAATCACCAACGATGTCTCCGCAAGATCCTGCAAATCCCCTGGGAGGACAGGTACACCAACATCAGTGTCCTCGTCCAGGCTAACATCCTCAGTATTGAAGCACTGACCACACTCGATCAGCTTCGCTGGGCAGGCCACATAGTTCGCATGCCAGACACGAGACTCCCTAAGCAAATGCTTTATGCGAAGTTCCTTCATGGTAAACGAGCCAAAGGTGGGCAGCGGAAACGTTACAAGGACACCCTCAAAGCCTCCCTGGTAAAGTGCGACATCACCATTGACATATGGAAGACCCTGGCCAAAGACCGCCCGAGGTGGAGAAAGTGCATCCGGGAAGGCGTTGAGTTCTTTGCGTCTCAACGCAAAGAGCTTGAAGAGGTCAAGCGCAGACAGCGGAAAGGAGCACGCGACAAACCAGCCCCACCCACCCCCTCCCCTCGACGAATGTCTGTCCCACCTGTGACAGGGTCTGTGGCTCTCGTATTGGACTGTTCAGCCACCAAAGAACTCACTTTGGGAGTGGAAGCAAGTCTTCCTCGATTCCTAGGGACTGCCTATGATGATGATTAAATATACCAGGCATAGTGTTAGATTAATGAAGGTGGAATATATGGGCCTCTCACCATCGAGAGTGCAGAACAACTGGATTCCAAATAAAAAGGATAAAATCACACACCGCACCCTCTCGCACACCACACTCACACACATTCCAATAAGGCTTCCTGATTTAATTATGGACTGCAGTGAGTGAACATTTCCCAACACAAGGCTCCTGCAACCCACTGGCCAACCCCCCCAGTGTCAGCCATGCCTCCAGCCGCTCTCCGAAGTGCGACTGATGTAGCCACAGGCAGAGTTCGTTCTGACCGGTGCGAATACGCACAGCACCGAGAGCACGATCACACACACAACATTGCCCAAAGCTATGGGCAGCGACGTCACAGACTCAGCACACTGCAGACAATCGCACCGAAGGCAATCACACGTGCGAGAGTACACAAACCACAGGAACAAACTGATTTAACAGTCGGAAAGGCACCTCAGTCAAAACAAACAGTCTGCACAATTCAGTTTATCAATAATACAGGGCCAGATAAACATAGATATTAACAGCGTAATAAAAATAACCGCACCATAATAAACAGCAGTGGCCTTGCTGCGTCACTCACTGCTTGCTTTCTATTACCTCCTTTACCGCATTTCCCACATTACAACAGTGACTACACTCCAAATGTACTTCATTGGTTGTAAAGCGCTTTTGAGAGTGGGTGGTTGTGAAAGGCACTATATAAATGCAAGTCTTTCTTTCCTTCCTTCTCCAACAAGGGCAGGAGTTTGGGTTCAGGCATCATAGGCAGTCCCTCAGAATCGCAGAAGACTTGCTTCCACTCTAAAATGAGTTCTTAGGTGGCTGAACAGTCCAAGAGGAGAATCACAGTCTTTCCCACAGGTGGGACAGACAATCGTTGAAGGAAAAGGTGGGTGGGACTGGTTTGCCGCACGCTTCTTCCACTGCCTGTGTTTGGTCTCTGCATGCAGTCGGTGAAGAGACTCGAGGTGCTCAGCGCCCTTCCGGATGCACTTTCTCCACATAGGGCGGTCTTTGGGCAGGGCCAGGCAACAACTGAGCCTGGAGGATCTCTCTCCCTGCGGGGGAGACTCTGGCTGCCATTCAACCGCAACCCAAAGAGACAGAACTGAAAGAGAGAGAATGGGGGGCCTGGGGTCTCGCTGTGAATGGGGGGGCCCGGGGTCTCGCTGTGTGTGAATGGGGGGGCCCAGGGGTCTCGCTGTGTGTCAATGGGGGGGCCCGGGGGTCTCGCTGTGTGTGAATGGGAGGGCCCGGGGATCTCGCTGTGTGTGAATGGGGGGGCCGGGGGTCTCGCTGTGTGTGAATGGGGGGGCCAGGGGTCTCGCTGTGTGTGAATGGGGGGGCCCGGGGGTCTCGCTGTGTGTGAATGGGGGGGCCCGGGGGTCTCGGTGTGTGTGAATGGGGGGGGGCCGGGGGGTCTCGCTGTGTGTGAATGGGGGGGCCCGGGGGTCTCGCTGTGTGTGAATGGGGGGGCCCGGGGGTCTCGCTGTGTGTGAATGGGGGGGCCCGGGGGTCTCGCTGTGTGTGAATGGGGGGGCCCGGGGGTCTCGCTGTGTGTGAATGGGGGGGCCCGGGGGTCTCGCTGTGTGTGAATGGGGGGGCCCGGGGGTCTCGCTGTGTGTGAATGGGGGGGCCAGGGGGTCTCGCTGTGTGTGAATGGGGGGGCCCGGGGGTCTCGCTGTGTGTGAATGGGGGGGCCCGGGGGTCTCGCTGTGTGTGAATGGGGGGGGCCTGGGGGTCTCGCTGTGTGTGAATGGGGGGGGCCCGGGGGTCTCGCTGTGTGTGAATGGGGGGGCCCGGGGGTCTCGCTGTGTGTGAATGGGGGGGCCCGGGGGTCTCGCTGTGTGTGAATGGGAGGGCCCGGGGGTCTCGCTGTATGTGAATGGGAGGGCCCGGGGGTCTCGCTGTATGTGAATGGGAGGGCCCGGGGGTCTCGCTGGGGGCCCGGGGGTCTCGCTGTGTGTGAATGGGGGGGCCCGGGGGTCTCGCTGTGTGTGAATGGGGGGGCCCGGGGGTCTCGCTGTGTGTGAATGGGGGGGCCCGGGGGTCTCGCTGTGTGTGAATGGGGGGGGCCCGGGGGTCTCGCTGTGTGTGAATAGGGGGGCCCGGGGGTCTCGCTGTGTGTGAATGGGGGGGCCCGGGGGTCTCGCTGTGTGTGAATGGGAGGGCCCGGGGGTCTCGCTGTGTGTGAATGGGGGGCCCGGGGGTCTCGCTGTGTGTGAATGGGGGGGCCCGGGGGTCTCGCTGTGTGTGAATGGGGGGGCCCGGGGGTCTCGCTGTGTGTGAATGGGAGGGCCCGGGGGTCTCGCTGTGTGTGAATGGGAGGGCCCGCGGGTCTCGCTGGGGGCCCGGGGGTCTCGCTGTGTGTGAATGGGGGGGCCCGGGGGTCTCGCTGTGTGTGAATGGGGGGGCCCGGGGGTCTCGCTGTGTGTGAATGGGGGGGGCCCGGGGGTCTCGCTGTGTGTGAATGGGGGGGGCCCGGGGGTCTCGCTGTGTGTGAATGGGGGGGCCCGGGGGTCTCGCTGTGTGTGAATGGGGGGGCCCGGGGGTCTCGCTGTGTGTGAATGGGAGGGCCCGGGGGTCTCGCTGTGTGTGAATGGGGGGGCCCGGGGGTCTCGCTGTGTGTGAATGGGAGGGCCCGGGGGTCTCGCTGGGGGCCCGGGGGTCTCGCTGTGTGTGAATGGGGGGGCCCGGGGGTCTCGCTGTGTGTGAATGGGGGGGCCCGGGGGTCTCGCTGTGTGCGAATGGGGGGGCCCGGGGGTCTCGCTGTGTGTGAATGGGGGGGCCCGGGGGTCTCGCTGTGTGTGAATGGGGGGGCCCGGGGGTCTCGCTGTGTGTGAATGGGGGGGCCCGGGGGTCTCGCTGTGTGTGAATGGGGGGGTCCGGGGTCTCGCTGTGTGTGAATGGGGGGGCCCGGGGTCTCGCTGTGTGTGAATGGGGGGGCCCGGGGTCGCGCTGTGTGTGAATGGGGGGGCCCGGGGTCACGCTGTGTGTGAATGGGGGGGCCCGGGGTCGCGCTGTGTGTGAATGGGGGGGGCCCGGGGTCGCGCTGTGTCTGAAATAATGACCAGACTGGATGTGATGTAATCACGACCCAATCAAATCGCTGCAGCGGTGTAACTGGTGACCGAGATCAGAGGCCCATTACCCAGGGGCTAGACAATCATCACTGCCAATACCGTATGTCTCATAACACAATAACCGAAAGACTGCAGAGCAACCATACTTGCTCAAATCTTCATTCACTTCAATCTTCAATCCTGAATTAATGTACTCCGAAATGTAGCACTGTCACAGGGAGTAGCCACAACTTGCAACTCCTGCTGCGTAAAGTCCCGCAGTTTCCTGGGCAGCCCAAGATAACGTATTAGCGGGACATTCAACCTTAGTACAACAAAGCCTAGTCCTGTCTCAGCCAGTATCAGACTGCACAATCTTCATCGGCAGCTCTTCGAAGCGAGGATGACTTGCTTCCACGCCAAAAAAGGAAGAGTTCACAGGTGTTTCAATGAAGGACCTAATATTCCAGATCCTGAACTACATCTTGAAGGTGGAAGATGCCTGTGCATGGATTTTTAAAAAAAAGTGTGGTGGCCGTTGCACACCAGCCACCACACGGGCTTGACAGAGCTAGGTCTTGGTCCAGTGGCAAGGATTACCCAACACAACCCAGCACAGTACTGTGGCACCAGATGCCACAGTGTTTGCGCGCAAGGTCCTGGGCTGTATTGCCCTTACAGTTCAGCATGAAGTCAGTGCCAGGAAATTAGGCATAAACAAGGCTTTTGACAAGACCTCACCTGGAGCATGGTGTATTTAGTATTAAACGAACCCCAGTCTCAGCTCACTGGGCTATGGGGACAGCCATCATTCCTTGGATTTGCTGATTTATATCTCCAAAATTATTAAGACATCGACAACAGACATGTAGACAGATTGTGTCAGCTGTGGATCAGTGGGGAGCACACTCGCCTCAGAGTCAGAAGGTTGTGGGTTCAAGACCCACTCCAGATACCTGAGCACAAAAAATCTAACCCGACACTCCCAGTGCAGCACTGAGGGAATGCTGCACTGTCAGAGGTACTTTCGTTTGGATGCGATATTAAACAGAGGTCCCGTCTGCCCCCTCGGGTGGATGTAAAATATCTCATGGTACTATTCGAAGAAAAGCAGGGAAATTCTCTCCAGTGTCCTGGGACCAATATTTATCCCTCAACCAACATCACACAAAAAACAGATCATCTGTTCATTATCAAATTGCTATGTGGGAGCTTGCTGTGCGCAAATTGGTTGCCACATTTCCTACATTACAACAGTGACTACACTTCAAAAGTACTTTAGTGGCTATAAAGCTATTTGGGATGTCCTGAGGTCATGAAAGGTGCTATATAAATGCAAGTCTGTCTTTGCCCGTCGGTGGGGAGGCTGTGCACAAATTGGCTGCTGCTTTTTCTACATTGGCGGTGGGAGTCTAGAACTCACTGCCTGAAAGGGTGGTAGAGGCAGAAACTCGCAAATTTAAAAGGTACTTGGATGTGCTCTTTGAAGAGGCGGAACCTACAGGGCTATGGACCGAAGTGCTGGTGGGTGAGATTAGGCTGGGTAACTCTCTTGTGACCGGCATGGATACGATGGGCCGAATGGCCTCGTTCTGTGTTGTAAATCTCAATGATTCTATGATTACAACAGTGACTACACTTCAAAGTGGTTGTCAAGCACTTTGGAGCGTCCTGAGGATGTGAAAGGGGCTCGAGAAATGCAAGTCTTTCTTTCCTTATCATGAGAGAACATAAGAACATAATTAGGAACAGGAATAGGCCATTCGGCCCCTCGAGCCTGCACCGCCATTCAATGGGATCATGGCTGATCTCGTAACTCAACTCCACTTTCCTGCACTGTGCCCATATCCCTGGATTCCTGTAATATACAAAAATCTAAATGATCTCTGTCTTGAATATACTCAAAGACTGAGCCTCCACAGCCCTCTGGGATAAAGAATTCCAAAGATTCACCTTCCGAGTGAAGAAATTTCTCCTAATCTCAGTCCTAAATGGTCAACCCCTTATTCCGAGACTGTCACCCCCTGGTTCCAGACTTCAGTCAGAGAAAACATCCTCCCTGCATCGACCCTGCCGTGCAGAACAAGGAGCCAGCCATTACATTCAGGAAGCGGGGCAACGTGAATACGGATATCGGGAGGTTTGTGTTTCTCAGAGGGTGATTGATCTCTTGGATCAGATTACTGGAGGTGGTGAAGAAAACCGATTCCTTCCGGCCTTTCCAAAGCTGTGAAATGGCAGCAGATTGCGGGTAATGACCAATGAGTTTGGGCCCCCTGGGATTTGCCTACTCTACCGTGAGGGTCAGAGAAAAGGTTTTAACACAGGTTTCTGATTAGCAGTGGGTGTGTTCTTTTCCTGCTCCCCGGGGGGTGGGTCCCTTGGGGGATCAGATTAAACAGAAAAAGGGCCAAGTGGGCATGGGACTGAGGTCATTGTATCCTCTGTGCAGAACATCAGCCATCAGACTGCATGCTGTCTATGATGGCACCATTACTAACCCAGCAGGTTTTCCACAAACACCTGTAAAAGCTAAAAGTAGAACATTCCTGTGCGTCACTGACCACAATTCCATATGCACTGCCTTGTTCAGTCAGACAGGACGTGACTGGAGGAAAAGGAGGAAAAAAAAAGTGCATCCTCCCAATCCCTGAATCAGCACTCCCAGCAGACATTTCTAAGCTCGTTTTGTTTAATCATTGGAGAGTGAGTCAGTGCAGGACCAGAATAATAGGATGCATCACACGCACACAGCTAATGTGTTGTGTACAGATATAGGTGGGGCACAGGGAGAGAGAGAGAGAGAGAGAGGAGGGGGCGCACGCGCACGAGCGGGGGGGCGCACGAGCGAGGGGGGGCACGCGCGCGAGCGAGCAAGAGAGAAAGAGCAAGAGAGAAAGAATTGGGGCGGGGTGGGGGGAGGATCTGTTGGATCTGGGAATCAAATCCATGTCTTCATCACTGTGACGATCCACCTGATATTAATCTGAAATTTACCTTTCACGAGGTTGAACCTATGGAGCTTTTCTGACTGTCACCATCTAATCTGAAGTACTATTCCAGGTTGACCATCTCCATTGCCTTCAATCCTCTGCGAGATCTTCCTCTCGGGCTGCAAACCCCAAAAGACCATGAGGGTAATGTGGAGCGGAAGATGTGGGTATGGTTCTTAATGAATACAAATGAGAGGAGCGATGCAGACACTACTATCGAGGAGGAGAACTGTGAAATATTAGATGAAATAAACATAGTGACGAGAGGAGTTATTAAGGGGCTTAGCAGCTTTGAAAGCGGATAAGTCCTCAGGCCCAGGTTAAATGTATCCCAGGCTGTTAAGCAAAGCAAGAGAGGAAATAGCAGAGACTTTGACCAGCATTTTCCAATCCTATTGTTGATTTCTGGATTATTTTCCTTCAATCTGTTCAGCGAATACAGAGGCGAACACCAAAGAAGCTTATAACAAAGCAGTCTTTATTAAAGATTTACCGGCCGGGACTTATCAGACAGAAGGAATGCTCTCTCGATAGAGCGCACCCACTTCCTACGGACAAGTGAAATTACATTGTAAAGGCACAACGGTTATATATTTTCGGTACAAGATAACAAGATACAATTTAGAGTGACATCCTAGTTCAGCCTATCCCTTTTGATCCCTCCTTCCCTTTGTCCACTCATAAGCCGACTTCAGTATGGTCTGTTTTTCCCAAAGAACTTTCTCACACTTTGCTCAAAGAACTTTCTCACACTTTGCTCAAAGAACTTTCTCACACTTTGCTCAAAGAACTTTCTCACACTTTGCTCAAAGAACTTTCTCACACTTTGCTCAAAGAACTTTCTCACACTTTGCTCAAAGAACTTTCTCACACTTTGCTCAAAGAACTTTCTCACACTTTGCTCAAAGAACTTTCTCACACTTTGCTCAAAGAACTTTCTCACACTTTGCTTCTAAATGTTACAATTTTACTGGCGTGACTAGTAACTTAGACCTTGCAAATCTGTTAATTGTGCTGATGTTGTAATATTTGCAGACTGACATTCTTTTAGTTATTCTCCCATGATTTCTTTGTTCAATTTCACTTTCTTTATACATTTTCCCACATTCTCAACTTCAATGTCTCTACACATTTTCAAACATTCATATTCTATACATTTTCAAACATTCACACTCTCTGGCTTCAGGTGTGGTACCGGAGGACTGCTAATATGGTACCTTTGTTTAAGAAGGGAGAAAGGGATAGATGGATTAATTACAGGCCAGTCAGCCTAACCTCAGTGGTACGAAAAATCTTGAAGGACAGGATAAATCTTCACTTGGAAAGAAACGGATTAATCAAGGACAGTCAGCACAGATTTGTTAAAGGAAGGTCTAACTTGATTGAATTTTTCGAGGAGGTAACCAGGAG
The DNA here is from genome assembly GCF_044704955.1 of Pristiophorus japonicus. Taxonomy (NCBI): domain Eukaryota; kingdom Metazoa; phylum Chordata; class Chondrichthyes; family Pristiophoridae; genus Pristiophorus; species Pristiophorus japonicus. The sequence goes on along the minus strand of NC_092002.1, from coordinate 19,600,481 downwards.
GGTCAATGAAGGCAAAGCATATGATGTAGTGTATATGGATTTTAGCAAAGCTTTTTATAAGGTCCCGCATGGCAGACTGGTCACAAAAGTAAAAGCCCATGGGATCCAGGGCAAAGTGGCAAGTTAGATCCAAAATTGGTTCAGAGGCAGGAAGCAAAGGGTAATGGTTGATGGGTGATTTTGCGACTGGAAGGATGTTTCCAGTGGGGTTCCGCAGGGCTCAGTACCAGGTCCCTTGCTTTTTTTGTGGCATACATCAATGATTTAGACTTCAATATAGGAGTCATGATTAAGAAGTTTGCAGATGATACAAAAATTGGCCATGTGGTTAGTTGATAGTGAGGAAGAAAGTTGTAGACTGCAGGAAGATATCAATGGACTGGTCAGATGGGCAAAAAAGTGGCAAATGGAATTCAATGTGAGGTAATGCATTTGGAGAGGGCTAAGGGAATACACAATAATTGGTAGGATACTGAGAAGTGTAGAGAAACAGAGGGGCTTTGGAGTGCATGTCCACAGATCCCTGAAAGGAGGACAGGTAGATGAGGAGGCATATAGAATACTTTCTTTTCTTGGCCGGGCCATAGAATATTACCTAGAATACTGCATGCAGTTCTGATCACATTACAGCAAAGAAGTGATTGCACTAGAGGGTAGAGGAGATTTACGAGGAAGTTGACAAGACCGCAGAATTGTAGCTATGAGGAAAGACTGGATAGGCTGGGGTTGTTTTCTTTGAGGAGGTTGAGGGGAGACTTAATTGAGAAGTATAAAATTGAGAGGCCTAGATAAAGTGGATTGGAAGAACATATTCACCTTAGCAGAGCGGTCAATAACCAGGGGACACATAGATGTACAGTCATTGGTAGAAGGATTAGGGGAGAACCTTTTTCAAGCAGAGAATAGTGGGGGTCTGGAACTCACTGCCTGAAGGGGTGGTAGAGGCAGAAACCCTCACCACATTTAAAAAGTACTTTGATGTGCACTTGAAGTGGCGTAATCTACAGGGCTACGGACCAAAAGCTGGAAAGTGGGATTAGGCTGGAACACTCTTCAGCCGACAGACACGATGGGCCGAATGGCCTCCTTCTGTGCCTTAAATTTCTATGATACCATGATCCGACTCCCTCCAGTGCCCGAGTCTATCCTTTCTTGGTGACCAGAACTGGACACAGTGCTCAAGGACGAGTCTGACGAGAACTGGACTGACACGAGAAATTTGGGCTTTTCAGCCCGGGGGGAAGATCTTGTGGTCGAACTGGAATATTACTTCAAATTAGCTTGTGACAGTCAGACAAGGGGACAACCTTGTAAAAGGTAAATTTCAGACTGATCACAGAGTAAGGAAGCCATGAAGCAGACTCCAGATGGAGCAGTGGAGGGAAAAACCCTTTGAACTCTCTGCTGCAATGTGGGTCTCTGGATGGATGAATTATGATGAGAACACTAGCGTCATTCATCTGTGCGATTAATTTCTCCTCCTCTCTCTGACCCTCTCGGTCTCCTCGCCTCCCCACACCCCTCTCTGTTTCTCTCTCCCCCTCTCCCAATTACTTGTCTCTCTCCCTCCCTCCCTTTACAAGATAGAGGCAGAGAGGTTGTTTCCACTGTTGGGGAGACTAGAACTAGGGGCAAAGCCTCAAAATACAGGCTAGCCAATTTAAAACCGAGTTGAGAAGGTATTTCTTCTCCCAGAGGATTGTGAATCTGTGGAATTCTCTGCCCAAGGAAGCAGTTGAGGCTAGCTCATTGAATGTATTCAAGTCACAGATAGATAGATTTTTAACCAATAAGGGAATTAAGGGTTACGGGGAGCGGGCGGGTAAGTGGAGCTGAGTCCATGGCCAGATCAGCCATGATCTTATTGAATGGCGGAGCAGGCTCGAGGGGCTAGATGGCCTACTCCTGTTCCTAATTTTTATGTTTCTTATGTGCCCCGCCCATATCTGTAAACAACACATTAGCTGTGTGCATGTGATGCTTCCTTCTATTTTGGTCCTGACTCACTCTCCGATGATCAAACAAAATGAGCTTAGGAATGTCTGCTGGGAGTGCTGACTCAGGGATTGGGAGGATGCACTTTTTCCTCTCATTTTCCTCCAGTCATTCCTGTCTGATTGAACAAGGCAAGGTACATGGAATCATGGTCAGTGACTTTACAGGAAAGATGTGATTACACTAGAGGGCACAGAGGAGATTTACCAGGATGTTGCCTGGACTGGAGAATTTTAGCTATGAGGAAAGATTGGATAGACTAGGGTTGTTTCCTTTGGAACAGAGGAGGCCATGGGGAGATTTAATTGAGGTGTATAAAATTTTGACGGGCCTAGATAGGAAGGACCTATTTCCCTTAGCAGAGGGGTCAGTAACCAGGGGGCACAGATTTAAAGTAATTGGGAGGAGGTTTAGAGAGGATTTGAGGGAAAATTTCTTCACCCAGAAGGTGGTACGGGTCTGGAATTCTCTGCCTGAAAGGGTGGTAGAGGCAGAAACCCTCACCACATTTAAAAAATACTTGGGTGTGCACTTGAAGTGCCATAACCTACAGGGCTACGGACCGAGAGCTGGAAAGTGGGATTAGGTTTGTTGGCCGGCGTATACTGATGGGTCGAATGGCCTCCTTCAATGCTGTAACTTCTATGATTCTATGACACTGCCCAGAACGCAACACAGTAATGACGGTGTGGTCTGACCTGATAAGATAAAAATTAGGAGAAGTAAGCCATTCGGCCCCTCGAACCTGCTCCGCCATTCAATGAGATCATGGCTGATCTTCTACCTCAACTCCACTTTCCTGCACTATCCCTATATCCCTTGATTTCCTTAATATTTAATAATCTATCGATCTCTGTCTTGAATATACTCAAAGACTGAGCCTCCACAGCCCTCTGGGGTAGAAAATTCCAAAGATTCACCACCCTCAGTGAAGAAATTTCTCCTCATCTCAGTCCTAAATGGCTGACCCCTTATTCTGAGTCTGTGACCCTTGGTTCTAGACTCTCCAGCCAGAGGAAACATCCTTCCTGCATCTACCCTGTCAAGCCCTGTAAGAATTTTGCATGTTTCAATGAGATCACCTCTCATTCTTTTAAACTCTCGAGAATATAGGCCTGGTCTACTCCATCTGTCCCCATAGGAACAGAACTGGACACAGCGCTCACGCTGGGTCTGACCAGAACTGGACACAGCGCTCACGCTGGGTCTGACCAGAACTGGACACAGCGCTCACGCTGGGTCTGACCAGAACTGGACAGAGTAGGGTCAGGACTTCCTTGGACTTATAATTCTCCTGTTTTGACTCCATAGCTCGACAGTGTATGTATTTTTTGCTTGAGTCTGAGACTCTGAGGCCTCTTCTGCCCTCTTGCTCTGTGATTGCAACACCATTCATGGAGGTCATGCTCCTCTGTGCGACACGACAGGCTCGTCAGTGTTGCTCTGGTCACACACGCATCTTATAATCTGCCAATTGCCATCCACAACCTCCAAACTGCCTTTTGAATGGAAGTTCTTGCCACCACTCTGCCCGTTCCAGGATTTGGATCACTATGAGGAAGGGCTTCTGATATCGGTCTTTGGCTTTTACCACTTTGGACCTTAGTGCATTTGCTCTGCAATCATAGTTTAAGTCTTAATAGTGCCCGATGGTTAACCATTTCTATTCCACTTTATATAGAAAGACCTGCATCTTTAAAGCGCCAATGAAGAGCTTTCTGAAGTGTAGTCTCCGTCGTAATGTAGGAAACGCGGAAGCTAATTTGCACACAGCAAGGTGATAATGACCAGATCATCTGTTTTACTGTGATGTTGATTGAGGGATAAATATTTGCCAGGACACGGGGGGGGGGGGGGGGAAACTGCCCTGCTCCTCTTCGAAATAGTGGGTGGGATCTTTTATGTCCACCTGAGAGAGCAGACAGGGCCTCGATTTAATGTCGCATTCGAAAGCCAGCACCTCCAACAGTGCAATACTCCCTTAGTACCGCACTGGAGTGTCAGTCTAGATTTTTTGCACACAAGTCCCTGGAGTGGGACTTGAACCCATAACCTTCTGACTCAAAGGGGACTGTGCTACCCAGAGCCACGGCCAACACACAAAAATGGAAAGAAAAAACAGAATTGTAGAATGGTCACAGCACAGAAGGCCATTCGGCCCATCGGTCCTGCGCCAGCTCTCTGCCAAGAGCACTTCAGCTAATCCCACTACCCCGCCCTTTCCCCCTAGCCCCACAATTTTTTTTTCCTTCAGGTACTTATCCAACTCCCTTCTGAAAGCCATGATTGAGTCTGCCTCCACCACCCTCTCAGGCATTGCATTCCAGATCCTAACCATTCGCTGTGTACATTTTTTTTTTCCTCGTGTTGCCTTTGGTTCTTTTGCCAATCACCCTAAATCTGTGTCCTCTGGTTCTCAACCCTTCCGCCAATTGGGAACAGTTTCCCTCGATCTGCTCTGTCTAGACCCCTCATGGAATTCCCACCCTAAACTCTACACCTCTCTCCTCCTTTAAGATGCTCTTTCAAACCTACCATTTGACCAAACTCCAGTTCTATTTTCTCTATGTGGCTCAGTGTCAAATTTTATCTGATAACCTGCCTGTGAAGCACTTTGAGGTTTTACTATGTTAAAGGCGCTATATAAATGCAACAACTTGTTGCCAACCAGTAAGAACAACCTTTCACGATAGAATTACAACACAACCAGTCCGCTTATCCTAATCCCAGGTGTCGATATCCTTTTGCAAAATTTTTCGGAATTTCTGAAACCTCTTCAACCGCCCATCCCAGTCTCCGTTGCAGTGGGGGGAAAAAAATCCCTAATTTTCCAAGCCTTTCTATCGTAACTATAACCTCTTGTTCCTGGGATCGGCCGAGTCGGCCATCCCCCATTCCATGGTTCGAACATCCTTGCTGTGAAAAGGTGCGCAGAGCGGCATGACAAAACGCCAGCTGCGGCCTAACCAATGTCGTGCACAAACTCCACATCACTTCCTTGCTGGTATATTTAATGTTGCTGCTCACTTCCTTGCATCTGCCCACTCTAACCCATGGCTTCCTGAAACACTCCTCAGTTTGCTCGTCCAGCTCATGCCCGTGTCCAAGATCATTTCTCGAACTGGATAACGAGGCCAAGTACCCGGGACACACTACTGCCCATCAATCCAAAACACATTTCATCACTTTTTGTTCCTCCTCCCCCCACCACAATCTCTATCCTCACGGCTACATGCTCTTTCATATCACGTGCCTTAATTTGGCCAAAATTAAGTCAGGGCTTTGTGGCTTACACTCTCACCTTGGGAGTCAGGTGGTTGTGGGGTTCAATTCCCACTCCACGGGCTTGAGCAACATATCAAGGCATGCCGGGGGAGGGGTCCATTTCACTGGCATTACCAGAGTTCACTGGCCCCCCACCCCACTTCCATGCCTCGAATATCCTTCCTGTACTGCACAATACTGTGGTCTAACCAAAGTCTTGCACAAACTCCACAGTGGCTCAGTGGGTAGCACTCTCGTCTGCGTCAGAAGGTTGTGGGTTCAAGTCCCGCTCCAGAGATTCGAGCATAAAAATCTAGGCTGACACTCCCAGTACACTGCAGCACTCCCTCAGCACCTTCAGAGGTGCCGTCTTTTGGAGACGTTAAACCGAGTCCCGTCTACCCTCTCAGGTGGACGTAAAAGATCCACGGCACTATTTTGAAGAGCAGGGGAGTTATCCCAGGTATCCCTCAATCAATATCACGAACACAGATTATCTGGTCATTATCACATTGCTGTTTGTGGGAGCTTGCTGTGCGCAGATTGGCTGCCGCGTTTCCTACATTACAACAGTGACTATGCTCCAAAGAGTACTTCATTGGCTGCAAATTGCTTTGGGACATCCTGCGGTTGTGAAAGGCACTATTGAAATGCAAGACTTTTTGTGTCACAAAATCATAAACCAGGGTGAGCGCCTTCCATTTTTGGAAACCCAACAAGAAAAGGATTTTGGCACATAAACAGAAATCAAAATGCTGGAAACATGTGCAGAGAGTTCACGATTCAGGTGTAGATACTTGGAAAGTGCAGGGCAAGGGGCTACACCTGACACGATACCGCAACGGTTCTCTGTGCATTCTCACTGACCTGCAGCGAGTTTCCAGCATTCCCCGCCCTTGGAATGCAACTGTCGGAGGGAGCAGGATTCTTTTTTTGGGACCTGCATGTTGGACTGCCGAGCCTTAACCTTCTCTGCCTCCCTATGTTGTACATATAACAGGAAATATAAATTACCTGCAGAGAGGCAGACTGTGACGGGTGGTGAAGTATCATGTTATAATGAAGGAGATGGAAACTTGACACCTGCATGAAGCAGGGCTGAGAGGAATGTGGTGTTTTTTCCAGAGGAATGAAAGGACTTAGTTGCACTACATCATGCCTGCTGCACAAACCAGCTAAATCCTACATTCCAACATGCAAGAACAGTGGAGAATGCAGGCAAACTGGAAACAGTGGAACCCAGACTGGATGGTACCTTTCACCTTGTTTGTCTCGCAGCCCACACAGTATCTGCCTAAGAAAAGGAAGAGGAGACAGCATCGAGGACCACAGCTCAGATTACAGTGGCTGAATCAGAGCCGCAAACCCGTGCAACAAGTGTTCACCCGCATTCCACGAAGTGCAACACCGCAACACAACCAGCACAAGTGTGAAAATACCCAGCCGCACAATTACAGACCTTATCCTTCCCTACAGGTGGGTGCAGGTCTGTCATTGTCAATTCTATGTAACACTGGGGAGCAGTACTGGCAGCTGCAGGTCTGTCATTGTCAACACTGGAGTACGGTACTGGTGGGTACAGGCCTGTCACTGTATAACACTTGGGTACAGTACTGGTGGGTACAGGTCTGTCATTGTCAACACTGAGGTACAGTACTGGTGGGTACAGGTCTGTCACTGTATAACACTGGGGTACAGGTCACTGTATAACACTGGGGTACAGTACTGATGGGTACAGGTCTGTCACTGTATAACACTGGGGTACAGAACAGGTGGGTGCCTGTCTGTCACTGTATAACACTGGGGTACAATACTGGTGGGTACAGGTCTACAGGAATGAGAAAATAAAGAGGTTAAGTAAAGGATTCGGAAAGTAAGTGGAAAATATGAGGACAGAATGAAATATATTAACAGTATTGTCCAAATACATTCGTAAAAAGAGAATTGCAGGATGGGAGGCGAGTTCCCAGGTGGAGAGGAGAGCGAGTTAGTACAGGAAAAGCAGAGCTTGGCAGCGATACTGAACAAGTACCACTTCAGTGTTTACACAGAAGGATGTTTGCGAAAAGGTAAATCCTGAATTGGATAAAAGCCGGTTGAGAGACATTATAGTAAATAAGGAAAGTATTAGAGAAGTTAGTTAACTAAAGAAGGGCCTGTGTATACACGTCGGAGAATGCTGAGGAAAATGCAGAACGAAATAGCAGAGGCCCTAGATGTTTCAGGTTTGTGAGAATGTTACTGGGTGCCGGAGGATTGGAGAGTGGCTGATGTACAGGACCCACCACGAAAGCATGGGCGCTCGCTGTTCACCCGCTATACAGGATGGCCAGTAGTGCTGTTACAGAAATCAAGAAAGCAGATCACAAGTGAACAAACGAGACTGGAGTGCATGCAATGCAACTCGCTTCATTTAAACTACCATCAATGCTTTGTTCCAACCATGACCTCACACCAACTTCGAGGGGTTCAGGAGGGTTTAAGCACACCAAAGGTGACTGAATATGAACAAGGTGTTACTTTCCTCTTGTTTGTTCTTGCATTGTGCGCAACTTAACTCGATGTCTGCTAGAGTAAGCACAGCAGCTGCTGCCCGAAACAAACGGAGCGCTGAACATGCCCTCAGCTGCAACGTTGAAATACTGGATGGTCATCACTTTTGGGCCAATATAACCGACTGCCTGTTTAAACCTGGATGTTTTAAGTGGTGAGGATTGTAAGACTAGCATTAATATACCACCTCAGGACACTCCAAAGTGCTTTACAGCCAATGAAGTACTCTTTGGAATGTAGTCACTGTAATGTAGGAAACACGGCAGCCAACTTGCGCACAGCAAGCTCCCACAAACAGCAATGTGATAATGACCAGATAATCTGTTTTAATGATATTGATTGAGGGATAAATATTGGCCAGGACACTGGGGATAACTCCCCTGCTCTTCTTCGAAATAGTGCCATGGGATCTTTTACGTCCACCTGAAAGAACAGATGGGGTCTCGGTTTAGTGTCTCATCCGAAAGACGCACCTCCGACAATGCAGTGCTCCCATGGTAATTAAACCAACGCAGGTAATTACAGGTCAGTTAGTTTAACATCGGTTGCAGGGAACCTTTCGGAGTCTTGAGTTAATGAATTGATCCAGTATCGAATGGAGAGATTAGAAGCAGCCAATACAGGTTTCAGAGAGCAATACCGGGCTCGACAAACCTGATCGAGTCTCTGAGGTGGTGGTGGTGAGGATGGGGAAATGAAGTGGCTGGGGAAATGCAGATGTGGTGTACCTGGACTTTCAGAAAGTTGTAGACATGAGACGGCTGGGAGAAGATTAGGGGTTGTGGAATTAGGGAGAGCATGACAAACTGGTTAGCAGGGAGGGAAGAAAGGGCGGGCACATGGGATTAGGACACTGCTCGTGGAGGATAAACGCCAGCACAGACTGGGTGGGCCGAATGGCCTGTTTCTGTGATGCAACCCTTTGTACTCGTGATGTTGGCTGGGGCCGACAGATTTCAGTGTGGGTAAGGTCTGTGCCCACGGTGTCCTCAGTGTGGGAGGAGTCTGTGCCGGTGATATCAAGGGGGCGATGGGGTTTACACGTGGTGTTGGCCTGTTACTTTCTCTCGCTGTGTTTTGCCTGTTTTTGATTCAGCAACAAAACTGCTGGTGAGTTCTCTTGCTGAGTCGGGCATTACTACAAACCCCCTGGGAGGACAGATGCATCAACATTAGCATCCTCGACCAGGCCAACATCCCCAGCATTGAAGCACTGACCACACTTGATCAGCCCCGCTGGGCAGGCCACATTGTTCGCATGCCAAACACGAGACTCCCAAAGCAAGCGCTCTACTTGGAACTCCTTCACAACAAACAGCAGCGGAAACGTTACAAGGACACCCTCAAAGCCTCCCTGATAAAGTGCAACATCCCCACTGACACCTGGGATCTCATGTTATGAGTGCCTATGATGATGACTGCTTCAGAACAGCTGCTGCCCTTCCCTAAAGTAGTGAGGCCCAACATAAATAGTGAAGCCCACACCCAGTAACAATTCACAGGGAATAGTGGCAGATCACAGTTCACTTCTTGGAATATAATGTTCAAACCCTCTGCATCATCCCACAAGAGGGCGGCTCCCTTTTCGAAAGAGCAATCAGTTCATCAGGTGGTTGCTCAGATTCCTGGAATTCCTTAGCGAGTGTGTCATCCAGGGCGGGTGGCACGGTTTAATGTTTATGTTTTTTCAGGTAAACTCCAAAAGAAAAAAAAAAAATTCCTTAGCGAGTCTCATTCCCTGCACACGGTTTATTAATAGCTGTGCCCGCTGGTTATCGGTTACAACACAGCTCACACTGAGCAAAGCTCAAATCACAGCAAACCTTGGTACAACACAATGAACAAAATGTTGAATCATTGTGGGTGGAGATTAGAGATAGTAAGGGGAAAAAGTCACTGGTCGGCGTAGTTTATAGGCCCCCAAATAATAACTTCAAGGTGGGGCGGGCAATAATCAAGGGAATAATGGAGGCATGTGAAAAAGGAACGGCAGTAGTCATGGGGGATTTTAACCTACATATCGATTGGTCAAATCAAATCGCACGGGGTAGCCTGGAGGAGGAATTCATAGAATGCATACGGGATTGTTTCTTAGAACAGTATGTAACAGAACCTACAAGGGAGCAAGCCATCTTAGATCTGGTCCTGTGTAATGAGACAGGAAAAATAAACGATCTCCTAGTAAAAGATCCTCTCGGAATGAGTGATCACAGTATGGTTGAATTTGTAATACAGATTGAGGATGAGGAAGTTGTGTCAGAAACGAGCGTACTATGCTTAAACAAAGGGGACTACAGTGGGATGAGGGCAGAGTTGGCTAAAGTAGACTGGAAACAAGGACTAAACGGTGGCACAATTGAGGAACAGTGGAGGACTTTGAAGGAGCTCTTTCATAGTGCGCAACAAAAATATATTCCAGTGAAAAAGAAGGGCGGCAAGAGAAGGGATAACCAGCCGTGGATAACCAAGGAAATAAAGGAAAGTATCAAATCAAAGACCAATGCGTACAAGATGGCCAAAGATAGTGGGAAACTAGAGGATTGGGAAAATTTTAAGCAACAGCAAAGAATGACTTAAAAAGCAATAAAGAAAGGGAAGATAGATTACGAAGGTAAACTTGCGCAAAGCATAAAAACAGATAGTAAAAGCTTTTACAGATATATAAAACGGAAAAGAGTGACTAAAGTAAATGTTGGTCCCTTAGAAGATGAAAAGGGGGATTTAATAATGGGAAATGTGGAAATGGCTGAGACCTTAAACAATTATTTTGCTTCGGTCTTCACAGTGGAAGACACAAAAACCATGCCAAAATTTGCAGGCCACAGGAATGTGGGAAGGGAGGACCTTGAGACAATCACTATCACTAGGGGGGTAGTGCTGGATAGGCTAATGGGACTGAAGGTAGACAAGTCCCCTGGTCCTGATGAAATGCATCCCAGGGTATTAAAAGAGATGGCGGAAGTTATAGCAGATGCATTCGTTATAATCTACCAAAATTCTCTGGACTCTGGGGAGGTACCAGCGGATTGGAAAGCAGCTAATGTTACGCCTCTGTTTAAAAAAGGGGGCAGGCAAAAGGCAGGTAACTATAGGCCGGTTAGTTTAACATCTGTAGTGGGGAAAATGCTTGAAACTATCATTAAAGGAAGAAATAGCGGGACATCTAGATAGGAATAGTGCAATCAAGCAGACGCAGCATGGATTCATGAAAGGGGAAATCATGTTTAGCTAACTTACTGGAATTCTTTGAGGATATAACGAGCATGGTGGATAGAGGTGTACCGATGGATGTGGTGTATTTAGATTTCCAAAAGGCATTCGATAAGGTGCCACACAAAAGGTTACTGCAGAAGATAGAGGTACGCGGAGTCAGAGGAAATGTATTAGCATGGATAGAGAATTGGCTGGCGAACAGAAAGCAGTGAGTCGGGATAAATGGGTCCTTTTCCGGTTGGAAATGAGTGGTTAGTGATGTGCCACAGGGATCAGTGCTGGGACCACAACTGTTTACAATATATATAGATGACCTGGAAGAGGGGACAGAGCGTAGTGCAACAAAATTTGCAGATGACACTAAGATTAGTGGGAAAGCGGGTTGTGTAGAGGACTCAGAGAGGCTGCAAGGAGATTTGGATAGGTTAAGCGAATGGGCTAAGGTTTGGCAGATGGAATACAATGTCGGAAAGTGTGAGGTCATCCACCTTGGGGAAAAAAAAACAGTAAAAGGGAATATTATTTGAATGGGGAGAAATTACAACATGCTGTGGTGCAGAGGGACCTGGGGGTCCTTGTGCATGAAACTCTTTTTGGATCCCAAAAGGTTAGTTTGCAGGTGCAGCAGGTAATCAGGAAGGCAAATGGAATGTTGGCCTTCATTGCGAGGGATGGAGTACAAAAGCAGGGAGGTGTTGCTGAAACTGTACAGGGTATTGGTAAGGTCGCACCTGGAGTACTGCGTGCAGTTCTGGTCACCTTACTTAAGGAAGGATATACTAGCTTTGGAAGGGGTACAGAGACGATTCACTAGGCTGATTCCAGAAATGAGGGGGTTACCTTATGATGATAGATTGAGTAGACTGGGTCTTTACTCGTTGGAGTTCAGAAGGATGAGGGGTGATCTTATAGAAACATTTAAAATCATGAAAGGGATAGACAAGATAGAGGCAGAGAGGTTGTTTCCACTGGTAGGGGAGACTAGAACTCTGGGGCACAGCCTCAAAATACAGAGGAGCCAATTTAAAACCGAGTTGAGAAAGAATTTCTTCTCCCAGAGGGTTGTGAATCTGTGGAATTCTCTGCCCAAGGAAGCAGTTGAGGCTAGCTCATTGAATGTTTTCAAGTCAAAGATAGATAGATTTTTAACCAATATGGGAATTAAGGGTTATGGGGAGCGGGCGGGTAAGTGGAGCTGAGTCCACGACCAGATCAGCCATGATCTTATTGAATGGCGGAGCAGGCTCGAAGGGCTAGATGGCCTACTCCTGTTCCTAATTCTTATGTTATGTTCTACAAACAGCAGACTCCGCCAGCACGGATACAGGCACCGGGCTTGCATAACAGCACACTCATCAGGGGCCCACATAATCACAGTAACAAATGGTCAGCGGCCTGCAACATTGGCTCTGTGCATCTCACTGACCGGCAGAGCTTTTTTGATTTTTATTTCAGATTTCCAGCATTTTGCTTTTACCAGTCGCTGAATCTTACAATCTCCTTGCAGAAGGAGGCGATTCAGCCCTTCGTGTCTGTACCGGCACTTTGAAAGAGCAATTAGTTCCATGTCCCCTAGGCCTGAAAAACTTTAATTTTTAAGGATATAGCCAAATTCCTTTTGAAAGTTATTATTGAATCTGCGTCCACCGCCCTTTGCAGTGCACTCCAGATCATAACCACTCGCTGTGTAAAAATGTCCCCTCTGGTTCTTTTGCCATTTATCTTAAATTCGTGACGTCTGATTTACCATTCACCACAATGTTACCGCACAGAAAAGGCCACTCAACCCATCAAATCCATACTGGTGCTTTTCTCCACACGGGCTACCTAATCTAATCCCACTTTCCTGCTCGCACCCCATTCCATTTAATATTCCTCTTTATCCAGCCCACATACACGAGGCTCCTCATAAATCCACAGCTCGCTCCGAACGTGTGGGATAGCACAGTATCCGCAGAGCGTTACACCGGACGACAGCGGCATTGTGCCCTCAAATCCCCACCCTGAGACAATGAGCTCCTCAGAAACATGGCCACTTTGTATAAAATGTACAACTACAGCCATTTTGTTTGCTTTACTGGCTTAATCACTGTGGTTTTTTTTTTAATCTGTCGAGGGCGTTACAAGAGCTCAAGTTAGCTCCTCATTACAAGTAATTACACCAAGCATGATACTGGAGATAATGTTCCTGTCTGCTGCATGGAAGATATTATTCACACACAGACCTTTATAATCCCACAACAATAACTTGCATTTATATAGCGCCTTTAACATAGTAAAATGCCCCAAGGCGATTCACAGGAGTGTTATCTGACAAAATTTGACACCGAGCCAAATGAGGCGATATTAGGGCAGATGACCAAAAGTTTAGTCCAAGGGGTTTAAAGAGGCATTGTAAAGGAGGAGTGAGCTGGAGAGGTTTAGGGCAGTGATTCCAGATCTCAGGGGCATGGCAGCTGAAGGCACGGCCACCGATGGTCGAACGATTGAAATCGGGGAAGCTCAGAGGCCAGAATTAGAAGAGCGCAGCGATCTCGGAGGATTGTGGGGCTGGAGATTACAGAGATTACAACCCAGTCAGAATAAACATACATGGCTTTTCCCACCAGTCAAGTGACCGTGCATTTACAAAGGACCTTTCACATTTTCAGGACATCCCAGAGCACTTTACAGCCAATGAAGTACTTATTTGAAGTGTAGTCACTGTTGTAATATTACATGGCAGCCTATTTGCACACAGCAAGATCCCACAAACAGCAATGTGATAATGACCAGATCATCAGTTTTTTTTTAAAGTGATGTTGGCTGAGGGGTAAATATTGTCCCCAGGACACCAGGGAGAACTGCCCTGTCCTTCTTTAACAGTGCCGTGAGATCCTTGGTTTAAGGTCACACTCCCTCAGTATTGCACTGGAATGTCAGCCCAGATTATGTGCTCATGTACTGGAGTGGGACTTGAACAACCTTCAGACTCATGACACTGCTACCCACTGAGCCACAGCTGACAATTTGCATTTATATAGCACCTTTAATGTAATAAAATGTCCCAAGCCACATACAGATAGGAGGACAGGTGGCTAAAAGCTTGGTCAAAGGGGTAAGCTTTAAAGAACTTTGTAAAGTAGGAGAGAGGCGGAGGGGTTTAGGGAGGGAATTCCTGAGGTTGAAGGCATGGCAACCAATGGCGGAGCGATTAAAATCGGACATGCGCAAGAGGCCAGAATTGGAGGAGCGCAGAGATCAGAGGGTTGTGGGGCTAGAGGAGATTACAGGGATAGGGAGGGGCAAGACCATTGAGGGGTTTGAAAACAAGGATGCGAATTTTAAAATGGTGGCAAGACTGAGAGCCAAGGGGTGAGGTGTGAGGGGTGAACGGGACTTGGGGCAAGTAGAGACAGCGGCAGAGTCTTGGATGAGTTCATGTTTACAGAGGCCGTAATACTGACCCGGTTCCAGTTCCCAGTCTGTGCTTGGCTCATTGACCTCTCAGAATTCCTGAGTTACGGAAGGTTAAAAACCAGCAGTGTCCCTGCTCCTGATTACTAACCACTGAATCCTACTGGGTCAGGCGAAGAACGCATCAGGTTTAGCTGTGATGCACTCAGTGGGTAGCATTCTTGCCTCTGAGTCAGAAGGCTGTGGGTTCAAGCCCCACTCCAGGGACTTGAGCACAAAAATCTAGGCAGATACTCCCAGGGCAGTGCTGAGGAACGCTGCACTGTTGCTAGTACTGTCTTTTGGATAAGACATTAAACCGAGGCCCCGTCTGCTCTCTCCGGTGGATGTAAAAGATCCCATGGCACGATTTCGAAGAAGAGCAGTGGAGTTATCCCTGGTGTCTTGGTCAATATTTATCCCTTAATCAACAGAACAAACAGATTATCTGGTCAGTATCACATTGTTATTTGTGGGAGCTTGCTGTGTGCAAATTGGCTGCCGTGTTTCCCACATTACAATAGTGACTACACTCCAAAAGTACTTGTTTGGCTGCAAAGCACTTGGAGATATCCGGTGGTCGTAAAAGGCGCTATATAAATTCTTTAGATGGCAAAATAAAAAATCGCACTGACACACCAACAATGATCACTTGGACACATTCGAGGAGGGCCCTGGCGCCAGCAGGGAAGGGGTGAAGCATTTAAGGTCCCTAACCCCAACGCCAGCCTGTCTCAGTACAACCACACCAACTGCCATTGGAAGTGTTGCTCTCTGCAACACACACTGAAAGGGGAACGGAAATACTGAATCCATCCCCAGAGTATTTGGCCAACGCCAAAAGTGGGCCTTTACCTACATAAAAACATTAGAACAATGTTGCTGACTATGGTCAGGTACAGCTGGTCTGTTGAGTGCACATAGCTGAACAACAGCAAACAGCCAACAACTAGAAAAATAGAACATGGGGCAGCACAAGAGATTTTTTGGCTCATGGGTCCATTTAATTTACGATTTAAATAGCATTAATGATCCAGGATTTATCTGCCACACAGAATTAAAATGTACAGTTTCTGCTTCAACGTTGCTTGCCTTTACAGCAGTCATAGTCCCCCAGTCAGGACTTCATAACCCGAACAATTTCTTCAATTAAAAAGCAGAAACAAAAACCAGAGAAGAGAACAGACAAGCAATTGTTCAGTTGAGAACAAGAGCCCACTTGCGAAACATTAACTAGCACAGAGATTACAATGCAACCAAGCTGACCAGTCTAAACCGTCCACACAGGCTGGATCCCTTCAACTCCTCTGCTCTCTCCGATGTGGGGTCACATTATACCCAAGCCCCCTGGTGGGGCACATGACCCCAAATGCCCTAATTGAGAGTTTGTACCCCCTCCTCCAGTGCCACTGGCCCCCAGTCTCCAGACACCCCGCCAGGGAGACTCCCCCAGTCCCAGCCTGCCTGCCGCCCTCCCCTAACAACCGACTCCACCCCCTCCCCTCAGTATCTCCCTCACCTCCCCCCACTCCCTCCCTCACCACCCCGGGCCTCCCCTCACTCACCACCCCGGGCCTCCCCTCACTCACCACCCCGGGTCTCCCCTCACTCATCACCCCGGGTCTCCCCTCCCTCCCTCCCTCTCACCCCCCTCCCTCTCCTCACCCCCCTCCCCTCACTCTCTCCCTCACCCCCCTCCCCTCACTCTCTCCCTCACTCCCCTCACTCTCTCCCTCACCCCCCTCCCTCCCTCCCCTCACTCTCTCCCTCACCCCCCGGCCCCTCCCCTCACTCACCCCCCCGGCCCCTCCCCTCACTCACCACCACCACCACCCCAGCCCCTCCCCTCACTCCCTCCCGGCCCCTGCCGCCCCCCTCACCCCCTCCCGGCCCCTGCCCCCCCCCCCTCCCCTCAGTATCTCCCTCACCCCCCCCCGGGCCTCCCCTCACTCCCTCCTCACCACCCCGGGCCTCCCCTCACCACCCCGGGTCTCCCCTCCCTCACCCCCCCGGCCCGTCCCCTCCCCTCACTATCTCCCTCCCTCCCTCACCCTCCCCCGGCCCCTCCTCTCACTCACCACCACCCTGGCCCCTCTCACTCACCACCACCCTGGCCCCTCCCCTCACTCCCTCCCCTCACTCCCTCCCCCCCCCCGCCTCCCTCCACTATCTCCCTCACCCCCCCGCCTCCCCTCACTATCTCCCTCACCCGCCCCTCACTATCTCCCTCCCCCACCTCCCCTCACTATCTCCCTCCCTCACCTCCTCGGCCCCTCCCCTCACTCCCCCGGCCCCTCCCCTCACTACCTCCCGGCCTCACCCCTCACTATCTCCCTCCCTCATCCCCCGGCCCCTCCCCTCACTCACCCCCCCTCACTCCCTCTCCAGCCCGGTCCCTCCCCTCACTCCCTCTCCACACCGTCCCCCCCGGCCCTCACTCACCCCGGGGCCGCCCTCCGGGCCCAGGTGCGGTGGCGGTGGCGGCGGCGGCTGGCTCTCGGCGTCGCTGCAGGGGCTGAAGTCATCCTCGGACTCCTCGAAGGACGAGCCCAGGCCGGCCGACCAGAGCGACGAGCCCGACAACTTGCGGGGCAGGGGCGACCCGCCGCAGCCGCTGTCCGAGCTGGGCGACTCGTCGTCGGCCTCGGCCTCCCGCCCGTCGCCGGGCCGCCGCACCAGCGCCTCGGCCTGGGTGACAATGAGCCGCGGGATGGGCCTGCAGAGCCAGGTGGCCAGGGGCTGAGCGGGGGCCGGGCTCGGCATCTCCCTCAGGCCGGCCTCCGCGCTCTCCGGGCTTTTCATCGACCTCCCGCTCGCCGCATTAGCAGGCCCGAGCGGTGCCGCTCCTCCGGCGGACAACCCGGCCCGCGGCGCGAGCCCCTCCGTCTGTCAGGCCGCTGCCCGGGTGGCGGGGCCCAGCCCGGCCCGCGCTCAGAGCCTCTTCCTGTCACTCAGCCCACAGGCCCCTCCCCCTGTCACTCAGCCTGCAGGCTCCTCCCCCTGTCACTCAGCCCACAGGCCCCTCCCCTGTCACTCAGCCTGCAGGCTCCTCCCCCTGTCACTCAGCCCTCAGGCCCCACCTCTGTCACTCAGCCTTCAGGCTCCTCCCCCTGTCACTCAGCCCACAAGCTCCTCCCCTGTCACTCAGCCTGCTGGTTACTCCCCCTGTCACTCAGCCCACAGGCTCCTCCCCCGTCAATCAGCCTGCAGGCTCGTCCCACTCCCCCTGTCACTCAGACCGCAGGCTCCTCCCCGTCACTCAGCCCGCAGGTTCCTCCCACACCCCCTGTCACTCAGCCCGCAGGCTCCCCCCCTGTCACTCAGCCCGCAGGCTACTCCCCCTGTCACTCAGCCCACAGGCTCCTCCTCCTGTCACTCAGCACGCAGGCTCCTCCTCCTGTCACAGCCTTCAGGTTCCTCCCCCTGTCACTCAGCCCACAGGTTCCTCCCACTCCCCTGTCACTCAGCCCTCAGGCTCCTCCCCGTCACTCAGCCCGGAGGCTCCTCCTACTCCCCCTGTCACTCAGCCTGTAGTCTCCGCCCACTCCCCCTGTCACTCAGCCTGCAGGCTCCTCCCATTCCCCATCACTCAGCCTGTGAGTTCCTCCCCTACATAATAATATAAGTTTAAGGAACAGGAGTAGTCCGCAGAGCCCTTTGAGCCTGCTCCGCCATTCAATAAGATAATGACGATCTTTGACCTCTGCATAGAGTGATCTGAAATGGAGTGCTGCTAAACAGAGTATTAAAATTGGAAATTTGGAAAGAGTGGGAATTGGGAGCAAAGTGGGAAGGAGGAGAGAGTGAGAGGAGAGCCTGGAGCTCCGAGAATGCGCGAGCGTCAGGGAGCAAGGTAAGTGATGTCAGCACAAGGGAAGGCGGTGGTTAGAAAATACAATTGGTGAGTAGCTGGTGACTGTGTTTTTTAAAGTTTTGAGTTTATTTCTGTTAAGTTAGTTAATAGTCTATTAAATAGAGGTGTGGCAGGGCACTCAATCCCACGGAATGCACATCTTATGCCATGTGGGAACCCCTGGATGCTCCTGGACAACCACATGTGCAGGAAGTGTCATCAGCTGGAGGAGCTCGAGCTCCGGGTTTTGGAGCTTGAGCAGTGGCTGGCGTCACTATAAGAACATAAGATCATAAGAATTAGGAACAGGAGTAGGCCATCTAGCCCCTCGAGCCTGCTCCGCCATTCAACAAGATCATGGCTGATCTGGCCGTGGACTCAGCTCCACTTACCCGCCCGCTCCCCGTAACCCTTAATTCCCTTATTGGTTAAAAATCTATCTATCTGTGACTTGAATATATTCAATGAGCTAGCCTCAACTGCTTCCTTGGGCAGAGAATTCCACAGATTCACAACCCTCTGGGAGAAGAAATTCCTTCTCAACTCAGTTTTAAATTGGCTCCCCGGTATTTTGAGGCTGTGCCCCCTAGTTCTAGTCTCCCTGACCAGTGGAAACAACCTCTCTGCCTCTATCTTGTCTATCCCTTTCATTATTTTAAATGTTTCTATAAGATCACCCCTCATCCTTCTGAACTCCAACGAGTAAAGACCCAGTCTACTCAATCTATCATCATAAGGTAACCCTCTCATCTCCGGAATCAGCCTAGTGAATCGTCTCTGTACCCCCTCCAAAGCTAGTATATCCTTCCTTAAGTAAGGTGACCAAAACTGCACGCAGTACTCCAGGTGCGGCCTCACCAATACCCTATACAGTTGCAGCAGGACCTCCCTGCTTTTGTACTCCATCACTCTCGCAATGAAGGCCAACATTCCATTCGCCTTCCTGATTACCTGCTGCACCTGCAAACTAACTTTTTTTGGGATTCATGCACAAGGACGACCGGGGAGATGCCCCTCTCTTGGCGCAGGGCAGTCATCGTCCTGCTGCCTAAGAAGGGCGATCTCCGCCTCCTTAAGAACTGGCGCCCGGTCTCCCTCCTCAGCACGGACTACAAAATCTTCGCCAGGGCGATGTCTGCTCACCTTGGCGCTGTGCTGGACCACATGATCCACCCCGACCAGTCCTACACGGTCCCGGGCCGGACAATCCACGATAACATCCATCTGGTCCGGGACCTCATCCATTACTCCAGGAGGCTGGTCTGTCGGTCGCCTTCCTATCCCTCGACCAAGAGAAGGCGTTCGACAGGGTGGATCACGACTATCTGCTCGGAACTCTGCGCGCTTTCGGGTTCGGGATGCATTTCGTAGCCCGGATCCGACTTTTGTACGCCGCCGCGGAGTGTCTGATTAAGGTTAACGGGTCCTTGACGGCGCCCCTTCGCTTTGGGAGAGGGGTGCACCAGGGATGCCCCATGTCCAGCCAGTTATATGCCGTCTGCGTGGAGCCTTTCCTGTGCCTCCTGCGGACGAGGTTGACGGGACTGGCTCTACAAGGGCTGGGCGTGGAGGTCGTCCTCTCGGCTTACGCCGATGACGTGCTCCTCGCGGTAGAGGATCCCGCTGACCTGCGGAGGATGCGTGAGTGCCAGGAGATTTACTCGGCTGCATCCTCCGCCAGAATCAACTGGGAGAAATGTTCCGGACTCCTGGTGGGTCAGTGGCGGGTGGACTCCCTGCCGGAGGAGCTCAGGCCTTTTGCCTGGAGCACGACCCATCTGGGAGTCTACCTTAGCCCCGACGAGGAAGCCTGGCCGGCGAACTGGCAGGAGCTGGAGGCCAAGGTCGCCGCTCACCTAGGGCGCTGGACAGGACTGCTCCAAGTGCTGTCCTACAGGGGTCGAGCGCTAGTCATAAACCAGCTGGTGGCCGCCATGTTGTGGTACCGGTTGGTCACTTTGACCCCTCCCCCTGCGTTTGTCGCCAAGATACAGAAGAAGCTGGTGGACTTCTTCTGGAACAACAGGAAGCACTGGGTCTCTGCCGCGGTCTTGAGTCTCCCGCTTGGGGAGGGCGGTCAGTCGTTGGTGTGCGTCAGCGCCCAGCTCGCGACTTTCCGTCTTCAGACCCTGCAGAGATACCTTTACGTTGAGCCCCCTCCTAGGTGGCGTGCTCTGGCGATGTATTTCTTCCGCCAGCAGCACGGCCTCAATTACGACACGCAGCTCCTGTTTGTGAGTGTGGGGGGCGTCAGGACCGCCCTCCGGGAGCTGCCTGTCTTTTACAAGGAACTCATCAGGGTCTGGAACAAAGTCTCCACCAAGCGCAGCTCTCCACCGGCTGGAGTGGCGGCCGTCCTGCAGGGGACGCTGCTCGGGAATCCGTACCTCCACGACCGAGGTTTTTGGTGGCGGTCGGACGAGAGGGCTGTGGCTGGTGAGGTGACCAGGGTCAGGGACCTGCTCGATGGCGGAGGAGCGGGCTGGATGGCGCCAGACACGCTGGCGCGGCGCCTAAATTCTGCCAACGTCCGCCATGCGGCCGATGCCATCGAGTCGCTAAAAACAGCTCTGGGCCCTGACTCCGTTAGATGCATCGAGGAGGCTCAGGCACGTGGGGAGATCCCGTCCGAACAGACCCCCGTCCGGACGGAATTCCTCATCGGCGCCAAACCCCGGAACCTCCCTCGGGGGCCGGCGCCTCACAACTTGAGCCGCCTCGGGGAAATCCCCTCCGTGCCTTTCAGTTCCGCGCGGAGGGGTTTCCTGTACGGGCTGCTCCTGCACACTCTCAACTTTGCCATCCTCGCCTGCCATCCGGACACGCCATGGCGTACCATCTTGCCGTCCGGAGGAGGCGGGGGTCCCCGATGGAGGGCACTCTACGCAGGGGTCCTCCCACTATTTGTCGGGGACTTGGCCTGGAGGGTGGTGCACGGAGCAGTGCCGTGTAATAAATTTTTAAGCCGGTTCACGGGCTCCCAGGCCGCCTGCAATTTCTGCGGTCTGGAAGAGTCCGTGTTCCATGTTTTTATTGAGTGCACGAGGTTGCAGCCCCTGTTATATTATTTAAAGGGGCTGCTCCTGAAATTCTGGCTGCACTTCAGTCCCACACTCCTGATCTTCGGGCACCCTGTGCGGAGGGGAGCGGGTAGGTCCGAGGGCCTCCTCGTAGGACTGCTCCTGGGCACGGCCAAGGGGGCCATCAGCCGGTCCAGGCAGCGGGCGGTCGAGGGGGTCGTTCAGCCAGACTGCCTGCCTCTCTTCCGCGCATACATCCGGTCCAAGGTGTCCTTGGAGATGGAGCACGCGGTGTCCACCGGTATGCTCGCGGCCTTCCGCGAGAGGTGGGCACCGGAGGGACTGGAGTGCATCATCACGCCCGGCAACCAAATTTTAATTTGATTTTATGTTTTTAAGTTAATTTGTTTTAATTGCCAGTGCTTTTAGTGTCCCCCTCCACTTTTATAGGGGGCACATGGAGGAAAAAAAAAGGAAAAAAAAAAAGTCTTGTAAATGGTTGGTGTTTCCCCCAGATCGGGGGGGGCACGGTTTAATGTTTTTTGTTTACTCCCAAAAAGAGTTTCATGCACAAGACCCCCAGGTCCCTCTGCACCGCAGCATGTTGTAATTTCTCCCCATTCAAATAGTATTCCCTTTTACTGTGTTTTTTTCCAAGGTGGATGACCTCACATTTTCCGACTTTGTATTCCATCTGCCAAACCTTAGCCCATTCGCTTAACCTACCTAAATCTCTTTGCAGCCTCTCTGTGTCCTCTACACAACCCGCTTTCCCACTAATCTTTGTGTCATCTGCAAATTTTGTTACACTCTGTCCCCTCTTCCAGGTCATCTATGTATATTGTAAACAGTTGTGGTCCCAGCACCGATCCCTTTGGCACACCACTAATCACCGATTTCCAACCCGAAAAGGACCCATTTATCCTGACTCTCTGCTTTCTGTTCGCCAGCCAATTCTCTATCCATGCTGATACATTTCCTCTGACTCCGCGTAACTTTATCTTCTGCAGTAACCTTTTGTGTGGCACCTTATCGAATGCCTTTTGGAAATCTAAATACACCACATCTATCGGTACACCTCTATCCACCATGCTCGTTATATCCTCAAAGAATTCCAGTAGATTAGTTAAACATGATTTCCCCTTCATGAATCCATGTTGCATCTGCTTGATTGCACTATTCCTATTTAGATTTCCCGCTATTTCTTCCTTAATGATAGCTTCAAGCATTTTCCCCTCCACAGATGTTAAACTAACCGGCCTATATTTACCTGCCTTTTGTCTGTCCCCTTTTTTAAAAAGAGGCGTTACATTAGCTGTTTTCCAATCCGCTGGTATCTCCCCAGAGTCCAGAGAATTTTCGTAGATCATAACGAATGCATCTGCTATAACTTCCGCCATCTCTTTTAATACCCTGGGATGCATTTCATCAGGACCAGGGTACTTGTCTACCTTCAGTCCCATTAGCCTGTCCAGCACTACCCCCCTAGTGATAGTGATTGTCTCAAGGTCCTCCCTTCCCACATTCCTGTGACCAGCAATTTTTGGCATGGTTTTTGCGTCTTCCATTGTGAAGACCGAAGCAAAATAATTGTTTAAGGTCTCAGCCATTTCCACATTTCCCATTATTAAATCCCCCTTCTCATCTTCTGAGGCTGGAGCAGTGTCGTGTGTTTGGATAAATGGGACAGGGGGTGGGGCAGTGTATTGTGTTTAGGTAAATGGGACAGGGGGTGGGGCAGTGTATTGTGTTTGGGTAAATGGGACAGGGGGTGGGGCAGTATCGTGTGTTTGGGTAAATGGGACAGGGGGTGGGGCAGTGTATTCTGTTTGGGTAAATGGGACAGGGGGTGGGGCAGTATCGTGTGTTTGGGTGAATGGGACAGGAGGTGGGGCAGCATCGTGTGTTTGGGTAAATGGGACAGGGGGTGGGGCAGTGTATTGTGTTTGGGTAAATGGGACAGGGGGTGGGGCAGTGTAGTGTGTAGGGTCGGTTCAGGGGTAGTGTCCCGGGGTCAGTTCGGGGGGCAGTGTCCCGGGATCGGTTCAGGGGGTAGTGTCCCGGGGTCGGTTTCGGGGCCTAGTGTCCCGGGGTCGGTTCGGGGGGTAGTGTCCCGGGGTCGGTTCGGGGGGAAGTGTCCCGGGGTCAGGTTCGGGGCCTAGTGTCCAGGGGTCGGTTCGGGGGGTAGTGCCCCGGGGTCGGTTCGGGGGTTAGTGTCCCGGGGTCGGTTCGGCGGTTAGTGTCCCGGGGTCGGTTCGGGGGGTAGTGTCCCGGGGTTGGTTCGGGGGTAGGGTCCCGGGTTCTGTTCGGGGGATAGTGTCCCGGGGTCGGTTCGGGTTCCATCCGTGAGGCTGTGAACTACGTGGATAGCACGTTTCAGGAGGTGGTCACCCCGCAGCTAAGGTGTGTGCAGGCAGAGAGGAAATGGGTGACTGTCAGGCAGACAAGAAGAACCAGGTAAGTAGTGTAAGAGTCTCCTGACCAGTATTCAGTACCATGGCACCATGGGTGGCTCAGCTGCACAAGGCGAGGAAGGAGGAAGATCGGGAAAGCAATAGTGATAGGAGCTTCAATAGTTAGAGGAAAAGACAGGCGCTTCTGCGACAGCAGACGTGATTCCAGGATGGTATCTTGCCTCCTTGGTGCCAGGGTCAAGGATGTCACTGAGCAGCTTTAGAGCATTCTGAGGGGTCAGGGTTAGCAGCCAATCTGTAGCATTATCAATGATACAGGTAGAAAGGGGGATGAGGTCCTGCAAGCAGATTTTAGCGAGCTGGGAAAGAGATTAAAAAGCAGGAACTCAAAAGGTAGTAATCTCCAGATTATTCCTGGTGCCATGAGCCAGTGAGCATAGAAATTGGAGAATAGAGCAGATAAATATGTGGCTGAAGAGATGAACATAAAAACAGATAGTAAAAGCTTTTACAGATATATAAAACGGAAAAGAGTGACTAAAGTAAATGTTGGTCCCTTAGAAGACGAGAAGGGGGATTTAATAATGGGAAATGTGGAAATGGCTGAGACCTTAAACAATTATTTTGCTTCGGTCTTCACAGTGGAAGACACAAAAACCATGCCAAAAATTGCTGGTCACAGGAATGTGGGAAGGGAGGACCTTGAGACAATCACTATCACTAGGAGGGTAGTGCTGGACAGGCTAATGGGACTGAAGGTAGACAAGTCCCCTGGTCCTGATGAAATGCATCCCAGGGTATTAAAAGAGATGGCGGAAGTTATAGCAGATGCATTCGTTATAATCTACCAAAATTCTCTGGGCTCTGGGGAGGTACCAGCGGATTGGAAAGCAGCTAATGTAACGCCTCTGTTTAAAAAAGGGGGCAGACAAAAGGCAGGTAACTATAGGCCGGTTAGTTTAACAGCTGTAGTGGGGAAAATGCTTGAAACTATCATTAAGGAAGAAATAGCGGGACATCTAGATAGGAATAGTGCAATCAAGCAGACGCAGCATGGATTCATGAAGGGAAAATCATGTTTAACTAATTTACTGGAATTCTTTGAGGATATAACGAGCATGGTGGATAGAGGTGTACCGATGGATGTGGTGTATTTAGATTTCCAAAAGGCATTCGATAAGGTGCCACACAAAAGGTTACTGCAGAAGATAGAGGTACGTGGAGTCAGAGGAAATGTATCAGCATTGGTTAGAGAATTGGCTGGCGAACAGAAAGCAGAGAGTCGGGATAAATGGGTCCTTTTCGGGTTGGAAATCGGTGGTTAGTGGTGTGCCACAGGGATCGGTGCTGGGACCACAACTGTTTACAATATACATAGATGACCTGGAAGAGGGGACAGAGTGTAGTGTAACAAAATTTGCAGATGACACTAAGATTAGTGGGAAAGCGGGTTGTGTAGAGGACACAGAGAGGCTGCAAAGAGATTTAGATAGGTTAAGCGAATGGGCTAAGGTTTGGCAGATGGAATACAATGTTGGAAAGTGTGAGGTCATCCACCTTGGGAAAAAAAAACAGTGAAAGGGAATATTATTTGAATGGGGAGAAATTACAACAAGCTGCGGTGCAGAGGGACCTGGGGGTCCTTGTGCATGAATCCCAAAAAGTTAGTTTGCAGGTGCAGCAGGTAATCAGGAAGGCGAATGGAATGTTGGCCTTCATTGCGAGAGGGATGGAGTACAAAAGCAGGGAGGTCCTGCTGCAACTGAATAGGGTATTGGTGAGGCCGCACCTGGAGTACTGCGTGCAGTTTTGGTCACCTTACTTAAGGAAGGATATACTGGCTTTGGAGGGGGTACAGAGACGATTCACTAGGCTGATTCTGGAGATGAGGGGGTTACCTTATGATGATAGATTGAGTAGACTGGGTCTTTACTCGTTGGAGTTCAGAAGGATGAGGGGTGATCTTATAGAAACATTTAAAATAATGAAAGGGATAGACAAGATAGAGGCAGAGAGGTTGTTTCCACTGGTCAGGGAGACTAGAACTAGGGGGCACAGCCTCAAAATACGGGGGAGCCAATTTAAAACCGAGTCGAGAAGGAATTTCTTCTCCCAGAGGGTTGTGAATCTGTGGAATTCTCTGCCCAAGGAAGCAGTTGAGGCTAGCTCATTGAATGTATTCAAATCACAGATAGATAGATTTTTAAGCAATAAGGGAATTAAGGGTTACGGGGAGCAGGCGGGTAAGTGGAGCTGAGTCCACGGCCAGATCAGCCATGATCTTGTTGAATGGTGGAGCAGGCTCGAGGGGCTAGATGGCCTACTCCTGTTCCTAATTCTTATGTTCTTATGTGAAGGAGAGAGATCGTTAGCAAACATTTAAAAAGTCAAAGAATAAGGAGAGGGCAATAGAGCAGGATAGCACTGGGGGAAATGAAAACCAGAACGTGACAGAATGTATAAACATAAAAGTGAATCAGAAAGTGGGGTCAAAGTAGGAAAAAATGGTACAAAAAACAAATTTAAAGCTCTTTATCTGATTGCACGCAGCATTCATAATAAAACAGATGAGTTGACAACACAAATTGATACAAATGATCTGATAGCCATTACAGAGACATGGTTGCAAAAAGGAACGCAATAATCATGGGCGATTTTAACCTTTATATTGATTGCACAAAGCAAATTGCCCAAGGTAGCCTTGAGGAAGAGTTCATAGAGTGTATCCGGGATAGTTTCCTTGAACAGTTTCCTTGCGGAACCAACTAGAAAGCATCTTAGATCTGGTCCTGTGTAATGAGACAGGATTAATAAACGATCTCCTAGTAAAGGATCCTCTCGGTCTGAGTGACCATAACATGGTTGAGTTTCAAATTCAATTGGAGGGTGAGAAAGTTGGTTCTCAAACCAGTGTCCTAAGCTTAAATAAAGGAGACTACAAAGGTATGAAGGCAGAGTTGGCTAAAGTGGACTGGGATAATAGATTAAAGTATGGGATGGTTGATGAGCAGTGGCAGACATTTAAGGAGATATTTCATAACTCACAACAAAAATATATCCCGATGAGAAGGAAAGACTGTAAGAGAAGGGAAAACCATCCGTGGCTAACTAAGGAAATAAGGGATGGTATCAAATTGAAAATAAGGGCAGACAATGTGGCCAAGAACAGTGGGAGGCCAGAGGATTGGGAAACTTTTAAAAGCCAGCAAAGAACGACTAAAAAAATGATAGAGAGGGAAGATAGATTATGAAAGTAAACTAGCACGAAATTTAAAAACAGATAGTAGGTACATAAAAAGGAAAAGAGTGGCTAAAGTAAATGTTGGTCACCTAGAGGACGAGACTGGGAAATTAATAATGGGGAACAGGGAAGTGGCAGAGACTTTGAACAAATATTTTGTATCGGTCTTCATGGTAGAAGACACTAAAAACACCCCAATAGTGGATAATCAAGGGGCTATAGGGAGGGAGGAACTTAATACAATCACTATCACTAAAGAAGTAATACCTTGGTAAAATAATGGGACTAAAGACTGATAAGTCCCTTGACCTGATCGCCTGCATCCTAGGGTCCTAAAAGAAGTGGCTGCAGAGATAATGGATGCATTGGTTGTAATCTACCAAAATTCCCTGGATTCTGGGAGGTCCCAGTGGATTGGAAAACTGTAAATGTAACACCCCTATTTAAAAAAGGAGGCAGACAGAAAGCAGGAAACGATAGATCAGTTAGCCTAACTTCTGTCATTGGGAAAATGCTGGAGTCCATTATTAAGGAAGCAGTAGCAGGACATTTGGAAAAGCATAATTCAATCAAATAGAGTCAGCATGGTTTTATGAAAGGGAAATTGTGTTTGACAAATTTGCTGGAGTTCTTTGAGGATGTAATGAGCAGGGTGGATAAGGGGGAACCAGTGGTTGTGGTGTATTTGGATTTTCAGAAGGCGTTCGCTAAGGTGCCACATAAAAGGTTACTGCACAAGATAAAGGTTCACGGGGTTGGGGGTAATATATTAGCATGGATTGAGGATTGACGAACAGAAAACAGAGTCATGATAAATGGGTTATTTTCCAGTTGGCAAACAGTGACTAGTGGGGTGCCGCAGGGATCGGTGCTGGGTCCTCAAATTGTGAGGAGGACACACAAAATCTGCAAAGGGATATAGGGGCCGAAATTGGTGAAGGGCAAGAGCTGCTGAAGTGCCGGCCAAAGGACCGCCGATAGCCGCCGAGATACCTAACAGTACATGGGCGGGGCTTTCGGCAAAAAGGTCCTTGAAGGAGCGGTTGGCGGAAAAAGAGGGACTTACGCCATCAATCTGGGCCTCAGCGGCAAAGGCATTTGCCGTCCAAGTGCTGCCAAGGATGGAGTCCGGCCCAAGGAGGGTGGAAGAGCTGCAAATAAAAAGCATTAAAAAAAAACATTGGAAGACCTTCAGGGGACCCCCATCAAGGTAATTCGCTGTAAAGAAAATGTTTTAAAATTGTTTACTAACCTTTTTTTCAGCTCTTCATAATCACCATCACCGGCCTCCTTGCAGCGGTCCACTCCCGTTCTGGCACAGATTCCCGCCTGCACCAATCTGGGAGCTCAGCGGGCGGGAGTCTTCTTACGCCACTTGGCTGTCTGCTGACGTCAGCGGGCGCTTCCCGGTGGTTCTCCATTCCAGCCCAAATCGAAACTGGCACTGGGCGCAATTCGAGGAGGAATGTCAGCGGCAGTGGGCGGTAAGGTCATCAATTTCGGCCCCATAGACAGGCTGAGTGAGTGGGCAAAAATTTGGCAGATGGAGTACACTGTGCGAAAATGTGAGGTTATCCAGTTTGGCAGAAGAAATAGAAAAGCAAATTATAATTTAAATGGAGAACAATTGCAAAGTGCTGCAATACAGAGGGACCTGGGGATCCTTGTGCATGAAACACAAAAAGTGAGTATGCAGGTACAGCAAGTGATCAGGAAGGCAAATGGAATGTTGGCATTTATTGCAAGGGGGATAGAGTATAAAAGCAGAGAAGTCCTGCTACAACTGTATGGGGTATAGAGTATAAAAGCAGAGAAGTCTTGCTACAACTGTACAACTGTGAGGCCACACCTGGAGTACTGCGTACAGTTTTGGTCTCCGTATTTAAGTTAGGATATACTTGCATTGGAGGCTATTCAGAGAAGATTCACTAGGTTGATTCCGGAGATGAGGGGGTTGACTCATGAAGGTAGGTTGAGTAAGTTGGGCCTATACTCAGAAGGATGAGAGGTGATCTTATCGAAACATATAAGATAATGAGGGGGCTTAACAAGGTGGATGCAGAGAGGATATTTTCACTCATAGGGGAAACTAAAACTTGGGGACATAGTCTCAGAATAAGGGGCCGTCCATTTAAAACTGAGATAAGGAGGAATTTCTTCTCTCAGAGGGTTGTAAATCTGTGGAATTCTCTGCCCCAGAGAGCTGTGGAGGCAGGGTCACTGAATATATTTAAGGCGGAGATAGATGGATTTTTGAGCGATAAGGGAGTAAAGGGTTATGGGGAACGGGCGGGGAAGTGGAGCTGAGTCCATGATCAGATCAGCCATGATCTTATTAAATGGCGGAGCAGGCTCGAGGGGTCAAATGGCCGACTCCTGCTCCTATTTCTTATGTTCTTCTGTTTATTTCTGGTATATTGGGACCAGTTCTGGGGGATGTGGGACTTGTACATGCCGAATGGGTTGCACCTCAACAGAGTCGGGACCAATATCCTCGTGGGGGGTTGCTAGTGCTTGAGGAGGGTTTAAACTAATTTGGCAGGGGGATGGAAACCAGGACGCAGCATTAGAAAGGAGAAACAAAGTGCACAAAGGATTGGGAGAGACAGATAGCACTCGAGTAAGAAATAGGTAACGTATTAGGTGGGGTGTCAGACTAAGTGATTGTATAATACTTTGGTTAGGCCACAGCTGGAGTACTGCGTGCAGTTCTGGTCACCGTATTATAGGAAGGTCGTGATTGCACTAGAGAGGGTGCAGAGGAGATTTATTAGGATGCTGCCTGGAATGGAGAATCTTAGTTATGAGGGCAAATTGGATAGGCTGGGTTTGTTCCCAATGGAACAGAGGAGGTTGAGAGGAGACCTCCATTGAGGTGTACAAGATATTGAGGGGCCTGGATATAGTGGATAGCAAGGTTCTATTTCCATTGGTGGAGGGGTCTATTACAAGGGGGCATAGTTTTAAGGTGGTTGGTGGAGGGTTTCGAGAGGATTTGAGGGGGGCGGGGGGGCTTCTTTACGCAGAAGGTGGTGGGGATCTTGAACTCGCTGCTTGGAAGAGTGGTGGATGCAGAAACCCTCACCACTTTTAAGAGATGGTTGGCTGGGCACTTAAAGCGCCGTAACCTGCAGGTAATTGGGATCAGACTGGATAACCGATGCAGATATGATGGTAATTACTGCAGGAAATTGAATACGGCCAGGGTTAATCTCCTGGACTAGTTTCGATCGCCTGGATGGGTCAGAGAGGAATTTTCCCAGATTTTTTCCCCCAAATTGGGTTTTTATCTGGTTTTTGCCTCTCCCAGCATGGCTCTGGTTGGGGTGGAGTGTAGAAGGTTTCAGTGTAAGGGGTGTCGCAGTTGTGTTGGGCTGGGTGCTCTTTGCCTTTCCGCCTTTGTTCATTGTTCATAGGTTTATATGTAACCTCCAGGGCTGCTGACCGAGGGCCGTGTGGCTCTTTGTTGGCCGGCGCGGACATGATGGACCGAAATGGCCTCCTTCTGCGCTGTAAATTTCTAGGTTTCCATCTTTCTAAGAGCGAATACAAGAAGGTCGAAGACACAAAGTGTGGTAAATAAGGTTGATGAGCTGCTGGTGCAAATAGCCACATGGGAATATGATGTTGTGCTGATAAAAGGCCTGGTTCAAAAAAGGGCAGGATTGGGTACTAATAATCCTGAATATAAGGTGTTCAGGAAAGATGCAGAAGGATAGAAAGGAGGTGGGGTTGCAGTATTGATTAAGAAGAATATTACAGTGATAGAGGATGGCTTGGAGGGGTCAAGGACATAATCTTATTTGGTTAAAGTTGAGAAATAATAGAGGTGCCATTACATTACTAGGCGGGTTCTATAGGACACCAACCAGTGGGAAGGATATATAAACTAAAGGGTAAAGAAAGACTTGCATTTATATAGCGCCTTTCACGACCACCGGATATCTCAAAGTGCTTTATGAAATGAAGTACTTTTGAAATGTAGTCACTGTTGTAATGTGGGAAACGCGGCAGCCAATTTGCGCACAGCAAGCTCCCACAAACAGCAATGTGCTAATGACCCGATAATCTGTTTTTGTTATGTTGATTGAGGGATAAATATTGGCCAGCACACCGGGGAGAACTCCTCTGCTCTTCTTCGAAATAGTGCCGCGGGATCTTTTACAGTCAACTGAAAGAGCAGGCGGGACCTCGATTTAACGTCTCATCCGAAACAGTTGACATTAATGTGAAAAATTACACCCTGAATAACTACATTCACAAAGGTATAGCTGCTTTTAGATAAAATACCCCCTCCCCCCCCCGCCTCCAGCCAAAAGCTGGTTTTATACAAGGGGCCTGGCGTCCTGATGCAGCTCTGGATTATGGCCCACTGTGGATTCGAAGATTAAGTGCTTGCTTGTTCGATCTGTGTGCGACCTAGTACTGTACTGCATTGTATGTGTTCCCACTTCAGGGCACTGCGATGAACTTGCAGTTCGTGAAAGAATGTGAGGGAAATATTTATTTTGGTTTGTTGCATTGGAAAAGCTGGTTGGAACATACAGGATGCGACTCTGTGACATGCTATCCAGAACTACTGAATGAATGAAGAATGGAACAAGTCAAATGAAAATCAGAAATACTTTTAAAGAAAATGTACTGTGGAACAGATCGGAAGCTGGGAGTGTGCCCGTTTATTGCAACGGGTGAGACTTAGCTCCAAGATGGAGCTTTCCCAGAACACCGATCTCCTGAGCTCAATCGAGTCGAATTTCACAAATGCTCTGCTAAGAACATAAGAAATAGGAGCAGGAGTTGGCCATTCGGCCCCTTGAGCCTGCTCTGCCATTCAATAAGATCACGGCTGATCTGATCGTGGCCTCAACTCCACTTCCCCGCCCGCTCCCCATAACGCTTGACTCCCTTCTCTTTCAAAAATGTGTCTATCTCTACCTTATTCAATGACCCAGTCTCCACAGCTCTCTGGGGTAGAGAATTCCAAATATTCACGACCCTCTGAGAGAAGAAATTCCTCCTCATTTCCGTTTTAAATGGGCGGCCCCTTATTCTGAAACTGTGCCCCCTAGTTCTAGATTCCCCCACAAAGGGAAACATCCTCTCTACATCCAACTTGTCAAGCCCCCTCAGAATCTTATACGTTTCATAGAAACATAGAAAATAGGTGCAGGAGTAGGCCATTCAGCCCTTTGAGCCTGCACCACTATTTAATAAGATCATGGTTAATCATTCACCTCAGTACCCCTTTCCTGCTTTCTCTCCATACCCCTTGATCCCTTTAGCCGTAAGGGCCATATCTAACTCCCTCTTCAATATATCTAATGAACTGGCATTAACAACTCTCTGCGGTAGGGAATTCCATAGGTTAACAACTCTCTGAGTGAAGAAGTTTCTCCTCATCTCAGTCTTAAATGGCTTACCCCTTATCCTTAGACTATGTCCCCTGGTTCTGGGCTTCCCCAACATCAGGAACATTCTTCCTGCATCTAACCTGTCCAGACCCGTCAAAATTTTATATGTTTCTACGAGATCCTCTCTCATCCTTCTAAACTCCAGTGAATACCGGCCCAATCGATCCAGTCTCTCCTCCTATGTCAGTCCTGCCACCCTGGGAATCAGTCTGGTGAACCTTCGCTGCACTCCCTCAATAGCAAGAACGTCCTTCCTCAGATTAAGAGACCAAAACTGAACACAGTATTCCAGGTGAGGCCTCACTAAGGCCCTGTACAACTGCAGTAAGACCTCCCTGCTCCTATACTCAAATCCCCTAGCTGTGAAGGTCATATGCCATTTGCCTTCTTCACCGCCTGCTGTACCTGCATGCCAACTTTCAGTGACCAATAAGATCACCTCTCATTCTTCTAAACTCCAATGAGTATAGGCCTAATCTTCTCAACCTTTCTTCATATGACAACCCCTCCATCTCAGGAATCAACCTTGTGAACCTTCTCTGAACTGCCTCCAGTGCAAGTATATCCTTCCTTAAATAAGGAGACCAAAACTGTATGATGTAGTCCAGGTGTGGTCTCACCAATAAGTTGTAGCAGGACTTCCCTACTTTTATATTCCATTCCTCTTGCAATAAAGGCCAACATTCCATTTGCCTTCCTAATTATTTGCTGTACCTGCATACTAACTTTTTGTGTTACATGTACAAGAACCCCCCAGATCACTATGTACCACATTTAAATAATAATTTGCTTTTTTATTTTTCCTACCAAAGTGGATAACCTCACATTTTCCCACATTATACTCATTCTGCCAAATTTTTGTCCACTCACTTAGCCTGTATATATCTCTTTGCAGATTATTTGCATCCCCACCTATCTTTGTATCATCAGCAAATTTGGCTACATTACACTCGGTCCCTTCATCCAAGTCATTAATATAAATTGTAAATAGTTGAGGCCCCAGCACCTATGATCTCTGTGGCACCCCACTAGTTACAGTTTGCCAATCGGAAAATGACCCATTTATCCCGACTCTCTTGTTTTCTGTTAGTCAGTCAATCCTCTATCCACCCCCAACCCCGTGAACTTTTATCTTGTGCAGTAACCTTTTTATCGAACGCTTTCTGGAAATCCAAATACACCACATCCATTGGTTCCCCGTTATCCACCTTGCTCGTTACATCCTCAAAGAACTCCAGCAAATTTGTCAAACTTGATTTCCCTTTCATAAAACCATGTTGACTCTGCTTGACTGTATTATGATTTTCTAAATGTCCTGCTACTACTTCCTTAATGATGGACTCCAGCATTTTCCCAATGTCAGATGTTAGGCTAACTGGTCTATAGTTTCCTGTTTTCTGTCTCCCTCCTTTTTAAAATAGGGATGTTACATTTGTGGTTTTCCAGGATCCGTTCCTCACGCCACCCACCACATCCCCCCCCCCCCCCCCCCCACCCCACCCACAACGGTAAAAATTGGACTATTGAATATAAAAACTCAGAACTACATCCATGCTTGCAAAAAGAGCTGGGCAGAAAAGGGTTAATTGTTAAAATGCAGCCAAACCATTCGACATCATGAGGGACATTCACCAGAAGAGAGACATTCACACCTTCAATTGTTTTCTGTCGGAATAGATACAGGAACATTCATATATTCACTTACCTTAAGGGGTTACATTGTTTCTGGACTGTGGCTCCAGAAAGGCTGGTTTCCGGGTCGGCCTAGACAATGGACCGGACCCTGAGCCACGCGGATATGAAGTTACCAGGAAACCAACCATTAAGTCACCTTGGGAAGGTAACCATGAACAATGATTCGAGATGAGGAACAATTAGCCAGCAAGAGTTCACATTTGATGCGGCCATCATGTTAAATCGGTTCCAAGATTGCAAGTCGGTTTAAAGAAGACCCATTATCGAAGTCAGCAGAACACAGCAGTACACAAACAGAAGCCAGCCAGTTTTCGGGACACCAGCTGCAACAAGGAAAGGGCCGACAGTCAACCTCAGAAATCCAGCAACCGAAACTACGGTTGGGGGAAGGCTTTGTGACAAAGAGACTTTAAGACGGAAGGACATGGACAGGGAAAGACACAGGAAGACACTCTCTCACTCTCGAGGACTGAGGCAGGCAGGTGATGACGGATGGGGACTGTTCATTCCCAGCTCCAGGGCCCACAATCCGCATCGGTGATGACCAGCGGATTGGGCGATTGTATGTTGCAACCAAATCTCCAAGGGGTTTTGTCTGTGTTTTTTTGGTTTTAATAAACTAATAGCTTTGGGTTGAGCCTAAACATTTGTGTCATGTATATTTTGTTCCTATAAATCCCAGAGTCAAATAACTGTAGTAAAGACAAGGAAAGCTAAAACCTTACACAACCAGTGCATTCACTAGCTCTGCAGCCACTTCTTTTAAGACCCTAGGATGCAGGCCATCAGGTCCAGGGGACTTGTCCACCTTTAGTCTCATTAGTTTCCCTCGTACTCTTTCTTTAGTCATTGTGATTGTTTTAATTTCTGCCCCCCCCCAATAGCCAATAGATTATCAATTATTGGGATGCTTTTAGTGCTTTCTACCATGAAGACCGATACAAAATATTTGGTCAAAGTCTCTGTCATTTCCCTGCTTCCCATTATTAATTCCCCAGTCTCATCCTCTAAGGGACCAATGTTTACTTTAGCTACTCGCTTCCTTTTTATACCTGTAGAAGCTGTTACTGCCTGTTTTTATATTTCTTGCTAGTTTACTCTCATAAGCTATCTTCTCTCTCTTTATTATTTTTTTATTCGTCCTTTGTTGGTTTTTAAAAATTTCCCAATCCTCTGGCCTTCCACTGTTCCTCACAACATTGTCTGCCTTTGTTTTCAATTTGATGCCATCCTTTACTTCCTTAGTTAGCCACGGATAGTTCATCCTTCTCTTAGAGTCTTTCTTTCTCATTGGAATATATCTCTGCTGAGAGTTATGAAATATCTCTTTAAATGTCTACCACTGCTTATCTACTGTCTTTCCATTTAATATATTTCCCCAGTCCACTTTAACCAACTCTGCCTTCATAACTTTGTAATTACCATTATTTAAGTTCAGGACACTAGTTTGAAAACTCGCTTTCTCACCCTCAAACAGAATTTGAAATTCTACCATGCTGTGATCACTCTTCCCAAGAGATCATTAATTAATCTAGACTCGTTACACATTACCAGATCTAAAATAGTCTGCTCCCTGGTTGGTTCCACAATGTATAGTTACAAGAAACCATGCCGCATATACTCTATGAACTCTTCCTCCAGGCTACCTTTGCCAATTTGATTTGTCCAATCAATATGAAGATTAAAATCACCCATGATTATTGCCGTGCTTTTCTTGATCTCTCCTATGCTCCTTAACAATCTTGTTCATTTGTAATAATGAATCAAGGACTGGAACTCACTAAAGTTTACATAAGCAACAAAACAGTATTTGAAAGAATAATGGCACTAAAGACTGACAAATCCCCAGATACAATTCTAAAGGGAGTGCATGAACAGGAGTACCTGGGGGTATATGTACGCAAATTGTTGAAGGTGGCAGGGCAGGTTGAGAAAATGGTTAAAACAGCTTGCGGGATCCTGGGCATCATAAATAGAGGTATAGAGTACAAAAGCAAGGGAGTTATGATGAACCTGTATTAAACACCGCTTCCGCCTCATCTGGAATATTGTGTCCCATTCTGGGCACCACACTTTAGGAAGGATGTGAAGGTTAGGATCTGGAATGCACTGTCAGAAAGGGTGGTGGAGGCAGATTCAATCATGGCTTTCAAAAGGGAGCTGGATAAATAGGATCATAGAAAATTACGACACAGAAGGAGGCCATTCGGCCCATCGTATCCATGTCATTCGAAAAAGAGCTATCCAGTCTAATCCCACTTTCCAGCTCTTGGTCCGTAGCCCTATAGGTTATGGCTCTTTAACTGCACATCCAAGTACTTTTTAAATGTGATGAAGATTTCTGCCTCGATCACCCTTTCAGGCCGTGAGTTCCAGACCCTCACAACCATCTGGGGTGAAATTTTTGATCCTCATCTCTCCTCTAATCTTTCTACCAACTACTTTAAATCTATACCCCCTGGTTCTTGACCGTCTGCTAACCGAAATAGGTCCTTCCTCTCCACTCTATCTAGGCCCCTCATAATTTTATACACCTCAATTAAATCTCCCCTCAGCCTCCTCTGTTCCAAGGAAAACAACCTCAGTCTATCTAATCTTTCCTCATAGCTAAAATTCTCCAGTCCTATAAATAGCTGAGGCCCAAGCACTGATCCTTGCAGCACTGCACTCGTGATAAATGACCCATTTAGCCCTACTCTCTGCATTCTATCAATCAGCATGTAAGCTCCTCCTACTCTTCCTGTCAATCAGCACATAAGCTCCTCCTACTCCTCCTGTCAATCAGCATATAAGCTCCTCCTACTCTTCCTGTCAATCAGCACACAAGCTCCTCCTACTCCTCCTGTCAATCAGCATATAAGCTCCTCCTACTCATCCTGTCAATCAGCATATAAGCTCCTCCTACTTTTCATGTCAATCAGCACGTAAGCTCCTCCTACTCCTCCTGTCAATCAGCATGTTCCTTTCTTTCCTGATTCACTTTTTCCCCAGCAGGATTTCGGTCCCTCTCCACTGCCAGGTGTCGCATTAGGACGTTTGCTCCTCCCTGTGTCAATCAGGAATTAAACTCCTAAGAATGAGGGGGAAGGGGCATTATACCACTGCTCCCTCACTGACTGGGAGTCATTGAGTAGCTTTGACAGAGAGCTGGGGCCTCAGTGCTGGGAGTCTTGGGGGAGGGGGTGGGGGCTGGGGAGGGGGGAGGAATGGAGGCTGGAGTGGTGTGGGGCTGGGTGGAGTGCTGCAGGTTGGGAGCTGGGGGGCTGTGTGGGGTGGGAGCTGGGGGCTGGAAGGGGTGATGGGAGCTGGGGGGCTGTGGGGAGTGGGAGCTGGGTTGGTGGGAGCTGGGGGGGTGGCGGGGGGGTGGGAGCTGGGGGCTGGAAGCTGGGGACTGGAGGGGGTGGGGGCTGAGGGGGGGGTGGAGGGAGTTTCTCCAGGGCCTTTTCCCATCCTATTTCTGTAATCTCCTCCAGTCCCACAACCCCCCGAGATGTCTGCGTTCCTCTAATTCTGCCCTCCTGAGCATCCCTGATTATAATCGCTCAACCATCGGTGGCCGTGCCTCCTGTTGCCTGGGCCCCAAGCTCTGGAACTCCCTCCCTAAACCTCTCCACCTCTCTTTCCTCCTTCAAGACACTCCTTAAAACCTACTTCTTTGGCCAAACTTTTGGTCACCTGCGCTAATTTCTACTTATGCAGCTCGGTGTAAATTTTTTATCGCATAATACTCCTGTGGAGCACCTTGGGACGTTTCACTATGTTAAAGGCGCTATATAAATACAAGTTGTTGTTGTTGAGTCTTGGGGTTGGAGGCTGGGACACAGGGAGCTAGGGGTTAAGGGCCAAATAAATAAGTGGAGGCATTAGTCAGTTACAGCGGTCTGTCATCTCGTGTGTGAAGCAACCTTGACTGTGATTAGTAGCAGCAATTGAGATGGACACAGAGGAATAAAACATTTAAGAAATGCCTCGAATGATTCAAAACTTAAGATGACGACAGCGGGAAGTGTGATTGCCCCAGTCTGATCTTTATTAATGAGCCATGAACAATGCCCGGGAGCGGACAGAATAATGGAGCCAGAGAGCCTTATCTTTCCCATCAGCCCTTCCTGTTTCATCCACTAACCCTGGGTGGATTCCGGATTCGGACATTCCCAGGATTGTATGTCTACACTCTTGTCAATCCAGGTCCCAGTCAATCCACCCGCACATAGTAAGTTGAAGAACATTTTTTTTATTCGTTCCTGGGATGTGGCAAGGCCGGCATTTATTGTTATCCCTAATTGCCCCTTGAGAAGGTGGTGGTGAGCCGCCTTCTTGAACTGTTGCAGTCCGTGTGGTGAAGGTGCTCCCACAGTGCTGTTAGGGAGGGAGTTCCAGGATTTTGACCCAGCGACGATGAAGGAATGGTGATATATTTCCAAGTCAGGATGGTGTGTGACTTGGAGGGGAACATGGAGGTGGCGGTTTTCCCATGCGCCTGCTGCCCTTGTCCTTCTAGGTGGTGGAGGCCGCGGGTTTGGGAGGTGCTGCCGAAGAAGCCTTGGCGAGTTGCTGCAGTGTGTCTTGTAGATGGTGCACACTGCAGCCACGGTGCGCCGGTGGTGGAGGGAGTGAATGTTGAAAGTGGTGGATGGGGTGCCAATCAAGCGGGCTGCTTTGTCCTGGATGGTGTTGAGCCTCTTGAGTGTTGGAGCTGCACTCATCCAGGCAAGTGGAGAGTATTCCATCACACGCCTGACTTGTGTCTTGTAGATGGTGGAAAGGCTTTGGGGAGTCAGGAGGTGAGACACTCACCACAGAATACCCAGCCTCTGATCTGCTCTTGTTGCCACAGTATTTATGTGGCTGGTGCAGTTAAGTTTCTGGTCAATGGTGACCCCCCTCACCAAGGTGAGGGATTCGGCGATGGTAATACCATTGAATGTCAAGGGGCGGTGGTTAGACTCTCGCTTGTTGGAGATGGTCATTGCCTGACACTTGTGTGGCACGAATATTACTTGGTGTCTCTCTTACTGTTTCTCTCTCTCTGTTTATTCCAATGCTCTCCTTGATGGCCTCCCACCTTCCACACTCCCTGAACATGAGCTCATCCAAAGCTATCCTAACCCACACCAATTTCCGTTCATCCCTGCATCACTCCCCCCCCCCCAACCCCCCTCCTCTGTGCTCACTGACCTACATTGGCTCCTGGTCTGGTAATGCCTCGATTATAAAACTCTCAGACTTGTTTTCAAAATCCCCCACGGCCTCGCCCCCTCCCTAGCTCTTAAACCTCTTCCAGCCCTACAACACTCAGAGATCTCTGTGCTCCTCCAATTCTGGCCTCTTGAGCATCCCCGATTTTAATCACTCAACCATTGGCGGCCGTGCCTTCTGTTACCTGGACCCTAAGCTCTGAAACTCTCTCCCTAAACCTCTCCGCTTTTCCACCTCTCTACCTTTCCTCCTTTAAGACGCTCCTTAAAACATCTTTGACCAAGCTTTTGGTCACCTGCCCTGATATCTCCTTACATGGCAAAATTAAAATGTTACCTGATAACGTTTGACTACATTCCAGGCGCTATGTGAATGTAAGTTGTTGTTGTGTTACTGTTTCTGTCTCTTTCCTGTTGGCAGGATGTCTGGCATTGTGAGGGTTGGTGGGAGACACAGGAAGTAGCTGCCAACGTCTGCCTGCTGCATTTTAGCCTGGGGATTGTGACCCTCAGCCGCTCCCGTCCGCCCCCCCCCCCTCTCCACCTTAACTATTTTCCTCCCTCACCTCCCATCGTATCCCTACCCCTTCACCATCCCACTGCTCCCTTCCCATCCTACCAACCAACCACTCCCCAACTCTTCCCCTTTGAACCCATGTCACCCCTTGGGCACATTTCCTAAATCCAAAAACGGCTGACTTAAAAGAGCAGCTGGTGGAGAACGTGGGGAAGACAGTGGGAATCGTGTAACCACCATTTCACCCACCCGCCAGCCCATTCCCCTTTCGTTGGGCAGAGTACAACTTGGGACTTCAATGTGAAAGTTAACTCAGTAAATTTCTTTGTGAAATTTGTCCTCTGCAATGTATGCACCTGTGAGTATGCTCAGAGGTTTACAGGGCTGTTGTCCCTTCAGTCCCACGCTCCTGATCTTTGGGCACCCTGTGCGGAGGGGAGCGGGCAGGTCAGAAGTCCTCCTCATAGGACTGCTCCTGGGCAGGGCCAAGGGGGCCATCAGCCGGTCCAGGCAACGGGCGGTCGAGGGGGTCGTTCAGCTCGACTGCCTCCCTCTCTTCCGCGGTTACATCCGAGCCAGGGTGTCCCTGGAGATGGAACACTCGGTGTCCACCGGTACGCTCGCGGTCTTCCGCGAAAGGTGGGCGCCGAAGGGACTGGAGTGCATCATCACCCCTGGCAACCAAATTTTAATTTGATTTGTTAAGCTTCCCTTAAAGTTTATTTGTTAATTAGTGGGTTCTCGTGCCCTTACCAAAGGGGGCACTTGGCTTCAAGTTATAATTTAAAATAGTTGTAGAGCTGTTGCGTTGTGAGTGATTTAGCCAGTCATGTGATGTTCACAAGACTCAATAAAACCCCAGCCAGTTGAGCTTGTCAAGCCCCGCCCATCCACCCTCCCGGTCCCGAATTATTCCCTCCACAATGCCAAGAAGCAGGACCTTAGGCCTGACTCTCTTCGCCCGCTGAGGCCCCGGCTGGCCCCAGCGGCGGGGGGGGGGGGGGCCGAGAGTGGCGGGGGGTGGGGGGTGGCGGGCCGGGAGCAGCAGATTGGGGGGTGCCATATGCGATGGATTGGGGGG
Source organism: Pristiophorus japonicus (assembly GCF_044704955.1). Classification (NCBI taxonomy): domain Eukaryota; kingdom Metazoa; phylum Chordata; class Chondrichthyes; family Pristiophoridae; genus Pristiophorus; species Pristiophorus japonicus. Next base: position 19,559,591 of record NC_092002.1, on the reverse strand, counting down.
CCGAGAGTGGCGGGGAGGGCGGCAGTTAGTTTGTGGCGTTGTTTGTGAGTGCGCTGGAGGAACATTCTTTCGCACTGACGGAAGTTGCTGCTCTTTAATCATGCACCAGAGGCCTGCAGCTAATCAGAAAACGGAAACAAAAGGTTTGGGGTTGAGAGGGGGGTAGGAGAGGGGGAGAGACTGGGGGAGGGAAAGGGAGAGGCTGGGGGGAGAGAGAGACTGGAGAGAGAGAGAGAGAGAGAGAGAGAGAGACTGGGGGAGAGAGAGAGAGAGACTGGGGGGAGAGAGAGAGAGAGACTGGGGGAGAGAGAGAGAGAGAGAGAGAGCGAGAGACTGGGGGGAGAGAGAGAGAGAGACTGGGGGGAGAGAGAGAGAGAGAGACTGGGAGAGAGAGAGAGAGCGAGAGACTGGGGGGAGAGAGCGAGAGACTGGGAGGGAGAGAGAGAGACTGGGGGGAGAGAGAGAGAGAGAGAGACTGGGGGGGAGAGAGAGAGAGAGAGAGACTGGGGGAGAGAGAGAGAGAGAGAGCGAGAGACTGGGGGGGAGAGAGAGAGACTGGGGGGAGAGAGAGAGAGACTGGGGGAGAGAGAGAGAGAGAGAGAGAGACTGGGGAGAGAGAGAGAGCGAGAGACTGGGGAGAGAGAGAGAGCGAGAGACTGGGGAGAGAGAGAGAGCGAGAGACTGGGGAGAGAGAGAGAGCAAGAGACTGGGGGGGAGAGAGCGAGAGACTGGGGGGGTAGAGAGAGAGACTTGGGGGAGAGAGAGAAAGCAAGAGACTAGGGGAGAGAGCGAGAGACGGGGGAGAGCGAGAGAGACTGGAGGGAGAGAGAGAGAGAGAGAGCGAGAGACTTGGGGAGAGAGCGAGAGACTGGGGGGAGAGAGAGAGAGACTGGGGGGGGAGAGACTGGGGGGAGAGAGAGAGAGAGAGAGAGACTAGGGAGAGAGAGAGAGAGAGAGACTGAGGGAAGAGAGAGAGAGAGAGACTGGGGGGGGAGAGACTGGGGGGAGAGAGAGAGAGACTGGGGGGGAGAGAGAGAGAGAGAGAGAGAGAGACTGGGGGGGGGGGAGAGACTGGGGGGAGAGAGAGGGAGAGACTGGGGGGAGAGAGAGGGAGAGACTGGGGGGAGAGAGAGAGAGAGTCTGGGGGGGTGAGAGAGAGAGAGAGAGACTGGGGGGAGAGAGAGAGACTGGGAGGGGAGAGACTGGGGGGAGAGAGACTGGGGGGAGAGAGAGAGAGAGACTGGGAGGGGGGAGAGAGAGAGAGAGACTGGGGGGGGGGGAGAGAGAGAGAGAAACTGGGGGGGAGAGAGAGAGAGACTCGAGGGAGAGAGAGAGAGAGACTGGGAGGAGAGAGAGAGAGAGAGAGACTGGGAGGAGAGAGAGACACGGGTCGGGGGGAGGGGGGGGAAGATTGGAGGGGAGAGAAGAAACTCGGGGAAGGTGGATCATGTTCTTCCAATCCCCTACTAGGGACTTTGTTGGAGTGGATGATATCCAGAAGTCATGACACTGTCACTATTCACTTCACACCCAATAAACCTGTTAACGATCCGTACACAATGCCTGCCCAATCTATGGTGGGGTGGTGGGGGAGGGGGGCGGAGGGGGCGCGGAAAGGATGCACTTGGACTGGGGTAAGGCCCTTTGGCTGGCCCTTGCTGTCTTCTGGGGAGCTCTGTCCTCTGTCGCTTCAGGAAGTCAAAGTGAATCAAGTTACAATTTGCAAAGTCAGTGAGACCCTGGGTTGGGCGATTCCAGTTACACATTCCTGTGAAATTTCAGGGTGTGGCTTATCCTCCAAGGGGACCAATCATAAACAAAGGGTGGAGCATGGCAGCCATTTTGACAGTACGAATAAGCGCATCCTTAACTTAAAGTAGGCCGACAGTTAAAGGGTTAACTGTACAGAGCAGACTGTTTTGTAAATTGATCGTGTGAACTTGATGACCACGGCCCCACCATGTCTGGAGTGGTCGCCTCACCCTTTTGAAATGCTAATGTCAACCTTGTTGCAGGAGTGAATAACCCATTGTGGTCCCGAAACTCCCCATCAAAAACAGTTTGGGCTAAACTCTCGCTTTCATTTTTGGTGGTTTTCTCGGCTGCTTTTTGACGAAAAACCGCCCGGTGACAGTTTCCTCTTTATTTTTTTAAAGAGTCCCGCCCACATTTTGAAAAGACCGCCTGGTAGCAAACCGCCCAGGTGCAGCGCCGAGAAAACCGGCAGGATCTAAGTTTGGCCTCAACGGGGCCCCGTACACAGCACCGAGGAAATCGTCCACAAAAAGCTGCGTGAAACCAGGCAGCAGTGAGCACCCTGTAAAGAAAGGTAAGTTCAAGTTTTTTATATATTTTTTAAATTCTCAAACGGCGATTACATTTAAAAAGCGTCTTGAGAATGTTTTATAACTTTTATTTTTTGTTTAATAAGTGAAAAAATAGTTTTTGAGTTTTCAATCCCTCCCTAGGCCCAATCGCAGGCTCGGATTAAATTTTTGGAAGAATTTTAAGAAGCGCCTGTTCTCGCTACTTTCGGCTGTAACCACCCAGAAACCGCCGAGAATCTTGGTGTAAGAACCATTTTCTTGCCGGGCAGTTTTAAAGACCTAATTAGTGGAAACTTTCGCTGGCGTTAACACATGAAGCTTAGCGGTACTTTCTGGGTGGTAATTGGGCGGTGAGGACCTTGGGGAAAGTCTACCCCAATGAGTGATAATGGACTATAAGAACATAAGAAATAAGAACAGGAATAGGCCATATGGCGCCTCGAGCCTGCTCCGCCATTCAATAAGATCATGGCTGATCTGTTTACTGACCAAGTATGGGGGAGTGACCAAATGATACATCAAAGGGGTGGGGTGGGGGTGGGGTTGGGATTGCACCATTTATTGTCACGGGTAGGACATGTGTTATAAAAGGGGCATGTTTAGGGATGAACCGTGGCAACTTGCAAGGCAACTGCGGGCGGTCTTGGTCAAGCACACAGATAGAAACTTACTTCCCCAAGTGACTGCTGGGATGAGTAGGGAGGGAGGGGGTCAGTAGGAGTATGTGCGTGTGTGTGTGTGTGTGTGTGTGTTAGGCCCATGCAGCAGAGCAGGTCTCCAGTCGTCTTGGATCCCCTTGCCATTGGACCAAGACCTAGCTCTGTCAAGCCCGTGTGGTGGCTGGTGTGCAAAGGCGTTAAAAGAATCCACGCACAGGCATCTTCCACCCTTTGGTCCCATCAGTCACCTTCAAACTCATTTTAGTGTGGAAGCAAGTCATCCTTGACTCCAGGGGACTGCCTAAAAGAAAGAAAGAGAGTTTGAAGGTAAAGCGAGTTACTGTTCGAAGTTAAAGGGAACAGTGTAGTGATGTTTGTTATCCGTATTGGAAACATAGAAAATAGGTGCAGGAGTAGGCCATTCGGTCCTTCGAGCCTGCACCGCCATTCAATATGATCATGTAAATTCAGTACCCCACTCCTGCTTTCTCTCCATACCCCTTGATTCCTTTAGCCGTAAGGGCCACATCTAACTCCCTTTTGAATATATCCAACGAACTGGCCTCAACAACTTTCTGTGGTAGAGAATTCCACAGGTTCACAATTCTCTGAGTGAAGAAGTTTCTCCTCTTCTCAGTCCTAAATGGCTTACCCCTTATCCTTAGACTGTGACCCCTGGTTCTGGACTTCCCCAACATCGGGAACATTCTTCCTGCATCTAACCTGTCCTATCCTGTCAGAATTTTATATGTTTCTATGAGATCCCCTCTCATTCTTCTAAATTCCAGTGAATATAAGCCTAGGTGATCCAGCCTTTCTTCATATGTCAGTCCTGCCATCCCGGGAATCAGTTAAAAGAATACTGAGCTGTAAGCCTTGACCTATTTCATCCCACTCGGATGGATTCAGGTCAGATTCCGGAATTGGAGCAAAGAGTAAGGTGCAGGTTCACGTACCGACAAGGTGAAAGTTGCCAAATCTGCCCCACAGCACCGCACAGTGGCCAGAAACGGTAGCTACAAGTGTTTGCAGTAAGAAAATTGCACCAGGGATGTGTGACAGAGAAACGTGACTGAGGGCGCAGTGATCTAAATGGGACAAACCTATTAGGGCGCCACCTAGAGGCATCGCATGCATCATCATCATCATCATCATCATAGGCAGTCCCTCAGAATCGAGGAAGACTTGCTTCCACTCTAAAAATGAGTCCTTAGCTGGCTGTACAGTCCAATACAGGTACCACAGTCCCTGTCACAGGTGGGACAGACAGTGATTGAAGGAAAGGGTGGGTGGGAATGGTTTGCCGCACGCTCCTTCCGCTGCCTGCGCTTGGTTTCTGCATGCTCTTGGCGACGAGACTCGAGGTGCTCAGCGCTCTCCCAGATGCACTTCCTCCACTTAGGGCGGTCTTTGGCCAGGGACTCCCAGGTGTCGATGGGGACATTGCATTTTATCAGGGAGGCTTTGAGGGTGTCCTTGAAATGTTCCCTCTGCCTACCTTTGGCTTGTTTGTCTGAGTAGAGCACTTGCTTTGGGAGTCTCGTATCGGGCATGCGGACAATGTGGCCTGCCCAGCGGAGCTGATCAAGTATGGTCAGTGCTTCAATGCTAAGGATGTTGGCCTGGCCTAGGACGCTAATGTTGGTAATTACAAATGGAACAGCGGTAATACTGAAAAGTCCAGAGGAGTTGTGCTGTAAATTGGGATCTGGCACAGTTACCATCCCAGGTTCAGTGGTGTCAATCGCTTACTTGTATTAACATCCTAAGCTGTGAGGACAAATTAGATAGGCTGGATTTGTTTTCATTGGAACAAAGGAGGCCGAGGGGATATTTAATTGAGGTGTATAAAATTATGAGGGGCCTAGATATAGTGGACAGAAAGAGCCTATTTCCCTTAGCAGAGGAGTCAACAACCAAGGGGCATAAATTTAAAGTAATTGGGAGAAGGATTTGAGGGGAAATTTCTTCACGCAGAGGGTTGCGGGGGTCTGGAACTCACTGCCTGAAATGCTTCCCTCCCTCTGACGAGGTCCTGGCCTCCCTCCGGCCACTGGCCCCACTCAGCTACGGAGCCTCTGTCGAGCACATGGTGTGCACAATGGCTGTGACCCCTCTGACCTCTCCTCCTCCCACGAAGTGGACCTCTAGCCATCCCAATGCCTGCCCTCAGTCAGGAGCTAATACTTGGGAGAGGGAAGCATTACCTCAAATCTCTCACCCCCACTCTCCACACCTCGTTTTTCTCATCACCTCACTGAAGGGCGCTGCTTCGCGCCGAGCTTACGGCCTGCATCCCGCCGTAGGCAATTAGGCCCATACAGCAGAGCCTGGTCTCCAGTCGTCTTGGCCCCACCTTGCCACTGGACCAAGACCTCGCTCTGCTAAACCCGTGTGGTAGCCAATGTGCAACGCCAACCCACAATAAAAGAACTCACGCACGGGCATCTTCCACCCCTCAAATTGAAGTTCGGAACCTGGAACGTCAGGACCCTCATGGACAACTCCAACAACGACAGGCCGGAACGCCACACCGCCATCATGGCCGGGGAATTCAGACGCTTCAATGTCGACATCACTGCCTAAGTGAGACCCGGTGGGCAGGGGAAGGCCAGCTCAAGGAACAAGGTGGAGGTTATACCTTCTTCTGGAAAGGCAAACCAGAGGCAGTACGCCGCCTCCACGGAGTCGGTTTCGCCATCAAGAATGAGCTGGTCAACCGCCTCAGAGATTAGCGAACGTCTCATGACTCTCCGACTCAACCTATCCCAGAACCAATGCGCCACAGTTATTAGTGCGTACGCCCCAACACTGGACTCAACAGCCTGGAACAATCCCTGTCCCGTGACCCTACGGACGATAAGCTGATCCTCCTTGGCGACTTCAACGCCAGGGTCAGTAAGGACATAGACCTTTGGGGAGACATGATCGGCAAAGAGCGGGTAGGGAAAACTAACTCCAGCGGTATCCTGCTTCTGACAAAATGCCTAGAGCACGATCTTATCATCACCAACACCTTGTTCCATCAGAGGGACAAGTACAAGGCATCGTGGCAACACCCTCGCTGCAAACACTGGCAGCTGCTCAACTGTGACATCGTCCGAGCCAGGGATCACAAGGATGTGCGCATCACCTGTACCATGACAGGAGCTGACAACTGCTGGACGGACCACCACCTAATCTGCTCCATCATCAACATCAATATAGCCCCAAAGCGGCGACGGAAACAGAAGCAATGCCGCAGAAAAATCAACGCCGGGACACTCAAAGACCCAGTTAAGAGAGCCCGATACGGCCAGCGCCTCACTGCTAACCTGGCGACCCTTGATGACCTGGTGACTGTAAGGTTACTAATCTTCAGAAAAGCACAGGAGACCATGAACTAAAAATTGATTACTACAAACATTTGGAATTTAATAGAAGCGTTTGGAATTAAGCTGGACAATTAAGGAAGTTCTGTGGTCAGGAACCAAAACTGAGTACATGCATAACAACAATGGAGTTGTTACATGAGGCCCTGAACTTGATTGACCAGGGTGGGGAAACAGTCACTGGAGACATCAACTCTGTAAAAAAGACCGGACAAAGGACCCACACCAGGTGCACATTTTTTGGGAACGAGGTGTTATGAGAAATCAACTTGAGCCTTGCGGACTCAGTGTGCAAATGGGAAAACAGACGAGTCCATTATTGCGGGCAATCAACCAAGGGGACCACAAAACAATGTATCGACGCAAAATTTATCAAAACCGCAGTGGCGGGAGATCAGTCATAATGTGGATATAAATATGCGAGATAGAGGCAGCTCAGGGGAGCACGAGGAGATTACAAGTCGACCAGTTCCATCAGTCGAGTCAGAAGTAGGCTCAGAGGTTACTCCACCAGTCGCCCAGCATCGTTCGTCGGGAAACAGAAGAGGGGTACCAAAGCGAAGTGAGATACAGAACGTACACAGGAGGAACAGCACTGCAGAGAATGGACAGAAGAAGAATCAAGCGGTCACGGAACCAATGACCACGAATCTACAATGGCTACAGCCAGGAAGGGTGATTGTATGTCTTCAGTCGATTTCTCTCAGAAGTCTAGTCCTGTAGTTTTAGTCGGTTTTTGTGCATAATAAAACTGACACTGGGTTAAGCCTAAATTTTGTGCCAGGTGTTGTCCTTTCCCCACTATACATTCCAAGGTCTAAGAATCAGAGTAGAGTGAAAAACAAACGCAGAGTTCCCACAGCGCTTGGTCTGCCCTCCAGGGCACCGTAACCAGTGCCTGCGAAGGGATGCTCGGTCACTCAACCAGGAAACACCAGGACTGCTTTGACCAGAATGACCAGGAGATCCAGGAGCTGATAAACCGCATGCGGAGGGCCTTTCTGAACTTAAATTTGGGAGCAGCAAAGCAGCTGTACAGATGGCGAGGTACAAGAAAAACCCCGCGACCTAAAGAATAGATGTTGGGTGGAGCTAGCACAGGAGATTCAGCAGCTGGCCGACAGCCATGACACGCAAGGATTCTTTACCACAGTTAAGTCCACCGAGCGTCTCTTTGCAGGAGCTGATTATGGAAGCCTTGATTGCAGACCAGGCGCTGTGGGCACTCTGCATCTCTGGGTCATCAAGGGTCACCATGTTGGCAATGAGACCCCTGTGCTCACTGACCTACACTAGCTCCCAGTCCGACAACGCCTTGATTTCAAAATCTTCATTTTCATGTTCAAATCCCTCCATGGCCTTGACCCTCCCTATCTCTGTAACTTCCTCCAGCCCTAAAGCCTTCCGAGATCTCTGCTCTGGCCTCTTGTCCATCCCCCATTTTCTTTGCTTCACCATTGGTGGCCGTGCCTTCAGCCGTCTAGGCCCTAGACTCTGGAATTCCCTCCCCAAATCCCTTTGCCTCTCCACCACTCTCTTGCTGCTTAAAACCTACATCTTTGACTAAGCATTTGGTCACCTGTCCTACTGTCTCTTTCTTTGGCTCTGTGTCAATCTTTGTTTGATTCATATTCCTGTGAAGCACCTGGGGATATTTTGCTATGTCAAAGGCGCTATATAAATGCAAGTTGTTGCTGTTGTGTCTAACCTGCTGCATTTTCAGATTTCTGCTCTGCTGGGAATTGTTCACTCCCTGCTGGGTTAGATCTGATCTGCTGGTTTCTGCTGGTCCCCACCCTGCCCTGGATTCCAATCCACGGCTGCTCAGCGCTTTACTGCCTTTCCTTCCCCGGGATTTATTCCTTTCCTTTCCATTCTCTTCCCCTTCGTGCTTTATCTTGGAGCTCCCTCTTGTGGCAATCCATGCTAAAGTCCTAAAATATAAATGTAAGAAATAGGAGCAGGAGTAGGCCACACAGCCCCTCGAGCCTGCTCCGCCATTCAATAAGATCATGGCTGATCTTCGACCTCAACTCCACTTTCCCGCCCAATCCCCATATCCCTTGATTCCCCTAGAGTCCAAAAATCTATCGATCTCAGCCTTGAATATATTCAGAGACTCAGCATCCACAGCGCTCTGGGGTAGAGAATGCCAAAGATTCACCACCCTCTGAGTGAAGAAATTCCTCCTCATCTCAGTCTTAAATGACCGACCCCTTATCCTGAGACTGTGCCCTCTAGTTCTAAACTCTCCAGCCAGGGGAATCAACCTCTCAGTATCTACCCTGTCAATCCCCCTCAGAATCTTTTAAGTTTCAAGGAGATCACCTCTCATTCTTCTAAACTCCAGAGAGTATAGGCCCAATCTACTCAATCTACCCTCATAGAGCAACCTCGTGGTGCACATTGGTACCAACGACATAGGTAAAAAAAGAGATAAGGTCCTACGAGACGAATTTAAGGAGCTAGGAGTTAAATTAAAAAGTAGGACCTCAAAAGTAGTAATCTCGGGATTGCTACCAGTGCCACGTGCTAGTCAGAGTAGGAATTGCAGGATAGCACAGATGAATACGTGGCTTGAGCAGTGGTGCAGCAGGGGCATTGGAACAGGTTCTGGGGGAGGTGGGACCAGTACAAACCGGACGATGCCTGCCCCGAGGAGGTCAAACCCTTCCATAGGCGAATGCATGAACCTCACTACAGGCAGACTGCCTGACGTGGGCAGCTGAGTAGTTATGCCCTTACGAGGCAGGGAGGCATTTGTCCGGGAGCTCCATCGCGAGCGCCCGGGGATCGTCCTTATGAAGGCCATAGCCAGAACTCATGTCTGGTGGCCTGGCATTGATACGGACTTGGAGCTCTGCGTCCGTCGGTGCACCATTTGTGCCCAACTCAGTAATGCCCCCAGGGTGGCCCCCCTAAGCCCCTGGTCCTGGCCCACCAAACCGTGGTCACGGGTGCATGTAGACTATGCGGGCCCATTCATAGGCAAAATGTTCCTCGTAGTCGTTGATGCATTTTCAAAATGGATCGAGTGCACCATTTTAAACTCGAGCACCACCTCCACCACTGTGGAGAGCCTGAGAACCATGTTTGCAACGCACGGCATTCCTGACATATTGGTCAGTGATAAGGGTCCGTGCTTCACCAGCGCAGAATTTCACGATTTTATAGTTGACCACGGTATAAATCACGTTAAGACGGCACCTTTCAAGCCGGCCTCCAATGGCCAGGCGGAGCGAGCAGTGCAGATCATTAAACAAGGCATGCTAAAAATCCAAGGTCCCACGCTGCAGAGCCACCTGTCGCGACTGCTGCTGGCATACAGATCTCGTCCGCATTCGTTGACTGGGGTTCCCCCCACGCAACTATTGATGAAACGAACCTTAAAGACCAGGCTCTCGTTAATCCTCCCAGACATGCATGAACTTGTTGAGGCAAAGCGCCGGAAGCTAACTGAGTACCATGACCGAAATTCGAGGGGGAGGTGGAATGAGATAGGGGACAAAGTGTTTGTGCTAAACTATGGCCGGGGTCCCAAATGGCTTGCAGGGACAGTAACAGATGAAGAGGGAAACAGGCTACTGGTTGTACAAATGGACAAACCTGCGGAGGCATGTAGACCAAGTAAAAAGTAGATTCATTGATAACACTGTAGAACCAGAGGCAGACTACAATGTGGAACTCACACCACACCTGGTGGACAGACAGGTAGAACAACCTGAGGAAAGGGCAGTCTCAACAGACAGCCCAGGCGAGATACCAGCAATCACACCGAATGAAAAACAGGCACCAAGGCAAACAACTGACCCACAACTAAGACGCTCCACGCGAGAGCGTAGACCATCTGAGGGACTGAATCTATAAAGGCAATAAGATGTGGGGGGAGGGTGATGTCATGTATCTCACATTACTGTATATAACTGTATCTTACCATGCTATACATGACTGTAACTGGATATGACCTGTAACAATAAGCATACCTTACCACCAGGGGTGCACTTGCAGGAGACACTCCATACCTGTCCCACTGAGGTATATAAAGGGAGGTCTCAGGCAAGTGCAGCACTGGAAAGCTGGAATTAAAGGTGCAGGTCCTGAGTGACCTTGACGTCAGCATGTGTCTCGTGTAAGTCAGTACATTCGAGTCAGGACTTAACACTCTCGACCTTCTGACTCAGTGAATGGAAACCCATTTGAAGGCTGATGGAGTGAGTGAGTCTTCACAGGAGGAATACACCAAAAGTCAACCTCTGGAGCTGAATGATAAAAGCTACAGCAGGCCATTCGGCCCATTGTGCCTGCTGCTAGCTCTTTAACTGGAGTGACCTATCCCAGTCCCCTTTCCCTGTCCTTGCCCTGGATCCCACAGGGTCCTAGTGCTGATGTTCTGAGGTGCCTCCGGCAGCATTGAGCCTCATCAGGGGCTGGGTGATTGGGCGAGCAAGCCTGCAGCGTCCAATCCTGGGGCAAGGAAATCCACAGCGAGAGGTCAGCACAGGTCAGATTTTAATATTATAATGATGGCAATCAGGCCCCACATCTAATGTCATGTCCTTCTGCCGAGCCATGCTCAGCGTCCACTGTACAAACCCTGCCTGATATCTGAGGACCGGAAATACAAGTTTCCTCAAATTCAGCCCCACTGGAAAGCTGGTGCTCTCCCCAACTTTTTGCGACCATTAGCGCTGACATTTTTTCGTGGCCATCCCATATTCAGCTCCCAAAGTGAACAATTGGGTTCCAGCGCTAATGAACCCTTCCAAAGTGGATTTTTCAGCGGTGGGATGGCTGTCTTAATTTGAGCGTTATCACCGCTGAGAAATTCAGCATGCAGGTAAAGGTTTCTAACAAGCCAGCTGCTCCCTGGGTTTTTTAAAGGCCAGGGTTTGCAGCAAGGCCCTGAGGGGGCAAGGAGTTTGGAAGGATGGCTGGTGTAAGAGGTGCAAGGAAAGCCATATGGAGCTGGAGACACTGATGGACAGGTGGAGGACAGAAGAAGAGGTGATGGATGCTGGGCCAATTGACATTTTCAAGACTGAGCTCACTAGATATTTCAAATTCTTCCCTCCCAGGGCCTTGCCAATGTTAAATGTCAGGGCCTCAGAGGCCTCCATTGTGTCCAGCATTGCTCGGGTGCAAATGGAGGGAAATACATCATGTGACATATTACCACTTCCTTTACATGGCATCATAATATGCTTCCCATCTGTGGGCAGGAGGATTATGTGCCTGGAATTTCGGAGAGGAATGCAAACTTGGTCCCAAATTCCACAGCCAGAAACATTTCTTTCACAGCTCTAGCTAAGCAGGGTTGCATCCTCATACTTCCATTTCAATGGATCTGCAGTCCTCGGAGATACATGGCTTTCTCAGTGGTCCGATCTTGCCGATGCTATACTCAAATTTCACCCCAAAACACCCTAGCAGCAAAGAACAAGAATGATCTATAAGCTGGAGGATAAAATGCAACCATTAGCAATATCTAAGTAGCGTGAGTGCTTTAATAGAAAATGTATATCCAATTGTTTACCTAATCATTTGTGAGGGATTTTCTGCAGTCATATCTCATCACAAGTACAGCTATAGAGTGACCTTATCAAAGTCAATATCCTCACATTCTGCACTGTCACAATAACCCTGTACTGCAACATTTTGTGATATAACTGCATTGTTTACAGCTCACTCATTCATAGAGAGAACTTTGTAACATCCCCCCTCACTATAGCACATCACACATGGCCCACAAGGGCAGTCTCTCACACAGTAGAAATCTGGGACTCACCTCATCAAAAGGCAAACGGACCCGATCGCGGCAAAACTCCAGCGGTGTCGCGTTCGAGCACCGACTGGAAAACCTTGGCGGGAAAAATCCCACCTTTTTGCTGCACAATTTCGCTGGCCTGGCCGCTTTTCAGTGGCCCGCATGCTGCTGATGTCACCGCTACAAACTTTCCTTTACCGCAGCTTCACCCCAGCGTTTCTGGCGGAAGTGCGCACCGCTCAAATCCCTCCCTCACCGAGCTGAATATGGCTCGGGGAGGGAAAAATACCCGACTGCGGCGGCCCATTGATTTTTCCGATCAACTGCCCAAGTCCCGCGGTGGCCGTCTCTTTCGGGACGATGTATTTCGACCCCAAGGACTTTGCTCCCGGGGCAGAGTCTCGCTTGACGGGAGTACAGATCGGCCAATCGGGCATTGAGGGCCACAGCACCTGACCCATGGGGGGGGGCCCACCCCCCCCCCCCCCCCCCCCCCCCCCCCCCCCGATTATCTGGCCATTAAAATCAATGCCCAGGAATAATCAGGAGCACCAGGAATCTGGCGCGATGACCTCCGACCTGCGCTGTCACTGGGTGAGACGTAGAGCCAGGACGGGATCGCCACAATGTCGGAGCTGGAAACACAGTCGGGAACTCTGAGCGATGATGTCATTTAGTTTTGTCTCAATTCTTTAGCCGCTGTCATGGTGGGCACCAATAGACAATTGGGTGTCACTGATGCAGGCAGACTGACACCCAGAGCAGAGGATGGACGGTCTTAATGTACATTGATTGAGTGATAATCAATAGTTGATGATCAGGAACACATCCAGTCAGCTTATCTATGAAGGGTATTGGTGGAAAATTAGATTACACTATAAAAACTGAGAAAAGCAGAAATCTGGCAAGGGAGGGCTTGCCATTTTGGATACTGACTAGGAATCTGCTCCATGTAATACCCTCATTTGCACAGTACTACATGTAACGTGATTTATGGATTATACTAAACTGTACCTTGAAATGAAATGCAACCTAATGCTTTGTATGGAACTGCTGTCAGCATCCAAACGAATTGTATGGAATTGCTGACCGTAAGGTACTGAGCTATTTTCCAATGTATTGTGAAAATTTTATATGAATAAAGTATATTTTTGGAAAAAAAGTCTTGGAATAAACAGGACAGTCCCCTCCACACCGCCCACCAGCTCCTTGCAGATGTACATTAGGTTTTGAAGTACATGTGGTTCTTTGTGGACTCTGCTTTCCGCTTCACCAAACTGAGGATAAGAAAGAATTCACTGAGACAGGTGGGTGAACATGTTGGTGGTTTAACAAACTGTACCAAGGGGTGGTGGGCAGTGGGTTTGTGCCCACAGCAAGCCCTCAATCTCCACCAGGCTGTCGGGGGAGGGAGGGGATCAGGCAGGAGATAGACCCTTCCCCACAGGGAGTAAAATGGGAGGGTGAGACAGCGCAGGTCACTGTAGAATGACACTGCCCGAGACCAGGGAGCAGGTTGTCCACATTTCATCTGGGTTAGGGAATGGGATGGGCTGTGTGTGTACACGGATCGAAAGGGAAAAACACAGAGTAAGGATGGAAAGGAAACTTGAAATGGTTTCCTGAATAAATAAATCCTGTTTGTAAAATTAAGGCGGACAGTTCTTCCAATCAAATCTCTTTTTATTCAAAAATTAATTTTACAATAAGTGAGATTAAAGATTGTTGCTGATGATAATTCCATCAGAAATTTCTCAAAAAAAGAATGAGTGGGAATTTTAACCTCAAAAACCGGCTGGGTTGGGGTTGGCTGTGAGGTCAAAGTGTAAAAACGTAATCCCGACCCCAACATGCCCCCATCCCCCTCCCCCCCCACCCACCGCCCCCACTGACAGATTAATGGAGGCGGGCCTGGGGGGATTGCAGCCAATCCACTCCTAGGAAACGGGTGGCTCATTTAAATATTATAATGAGGCTGCCGTGCCTCAGATTTATCCGGCATTTCAAATTTAACTCTGGCTGGTCAGGTTTCTCAGGCTCAGGCCCCGTGATGGGGGACCAGCCCCAAGACCTCCAATTCCCCCCCCCCCGAGGTTTCTGATCCCCCCTCCCACAAAGTCTCCAACCCCCCCCCGCCCCGCCATATTGCCACCGATCGCTCCTTGAGGCCTCCGATCCCCCCCATCCCCCGAACTTTCCAATTACCTCACAAGATTCTCCTCCCCCCATCCCGGCCTGCGATCCTTTCAAACCGCCACCCCACCCTCACCCCACAATGCTCCAGCCAGGATCACCCCTCCCCCGCTCCTTCCATGCTGTGGCCCCGATCGTTCCACAGCTCTTCTCCTTTTGGCTGTTTTTGATCTGTGAATTTCTCTACTTCCGACACAATAATTTAGTTCTGATAGTCCCTAATACATGTCGAGGTATCGCATCGCCTTGGCTGCTTTCGTTCTGCTGGGAGTGGTACTGATACTCCTGGAAGAATGTGCGGGCAGATACAAGAGGCGCAGAATAAAAACCTTGGCTAGGGCCATTAACAAAGAACTGAGGAAGCCTTTGCTAGGGCCACATTAGAGGGAGCAACCACAAAAACGGCACGAGTACCTGATATGAGTCGTGGGTGTCCCAATTCGAATGATCAACTAAACGTTGGGTGGGGGATGCACGAATCAAGATAGGGAAAGGAAAATTATTGGTCAGGGTGGGTATTTGGGGTACCATCTGACCAAATGGGGGATTGTAGAAAAACTTTTTTTTAAGTAGAGGGAACCTAATTAATGAAAGGGGACCTAATTAAGTAAAGTTAAAAACCAAAAGCAAGGCTGTGAGAAAAAGGAAAAAATACATGCTACGGTCACAGGGAAAATGATAAAATTAGAACTCTCAGGAAGATAAATCATCTTATCACAGTATAAATCAGACAGTTGGGGAAAATACACTCCAAGGCCAGGTCACATGGGGTGGTAAGAAATTACGGGAAATAAAAGATGATTGAACAACATCTCAACTGGTAGAAAGCAGTTAGGCCAAGAGAAGAAGAGTTCGCAGACCTGAGAATGATGTAGCACGTCACTTATCAGATAAAAGGCGCACAGGGGAGGTAAAGAAGCTTGCTGTCAATATAATTGTATTAACCAATTAATCATAATAGTTAGGCAAATATTTTGTGACGCGGCAGGGAAACAACCAATGGAAAGCCTCCGCGCGGAACTTCATGATTTTGTATGTATTCTGACTGTATAAAAAGAGTAACCCGATGATTGTTCAGAGAGAACAGCTGGTTTGGGTCACCGAGTTACTGAACTCATGTAGAAGCTGTCTCTCCCTCGATCGAGTATTTAATAAATGATTCTTTTCTCCAAAACAGACGTGTCGAATATCTTTGTAATATTCCACATCAAGCCCCAAGACATCCAATCCACCACCGAGGTTTCTGATCCCCCCCCCTCCCATAAGGCCTTCAACCCTCCCCCCCACCCATTATTGCCTCCGATCCTCCCACGAGACCTCCGATCCCCCCCATCCCCCAAACTTTCCAATTACCCCACAAGGCATCTGATTCTCCTCCCCCCCATCCCGGCCTGCAATCCTTTCAACCCCTCCCCCACAATGCTCCGGCCAGGATCACCCCCTCCCCCACCCCTTCCATGCTGTGGCCCTGATCCTTCAACAGCCCTTCTCCTTTTGGCCGTTTTTGATGTGAATTTCTCTACTTCAGACACATTTCCAAACACAATACGAACAAATCCCTCACAATAATTTCCTTCTGATGGTCCCTAATACATGTCGAGGTATCACATCGCCTTGGCTGCTTTCGTTCTGACATCTTGCATGTGATCTGTCAGCAAAGCAATAATCTGGTCACAAATCTGAGCTACAGTCTGTGATCTGTAGTAATCCAGTGGTGCATTGTACATGAGAAAACCGAGGAATGTCAGTGCGTTCCCTCTGACCTCAGGGAGCACATTCCTGAAGAAGGTGGCACAGCTCTTTATGTACAAAGTGACCTGGTCGGGGAAGGGTTTGTCAATGTGCCTGGAGGTGTTGCTTAAATAGTTTTCATAATCCAGGGTAGTTTCCTCCAAGGTAAGCTCTTGAAACATCTTGAATATGTTTTCTGACTCCATTATTGGACCGTAGGAATTCAGCACGGATTTGCAGACTTTGATAACTTCACTGCTCTCATCGTTGAGATGCAGCAGCAAGCTGATCAACTAAACATTGAAACAAACTCTCCAGAAGGGTATCCATCAGCAACAGGTCCCACACCACGGAGTGATTTGAAAGCTCCCCAAAGAAGGCAGCTATTGTGATTCTCTGACTCTCTCCTACGTTGACAAGGAAAGGAGTGAGTTGCTGCACAATGCTGATCAGATGAGGGGCAGCACACATGGCCAATGTGATTGCCAGTAGTGTAACCCCCTCATGGTGCTTTGTTGGATTCACAAGGCGATCCCAACCTCCCATTTCTCTCATGATGGTATCATCTCCCTTTACATGTGTCAAGACAGCTCGAAGTATCTCAGCGTCAGCATCATTAGGTTTTAGAGTACGACCCAAGGAGTTCCCATCCTTTGGAATTGTCAGAAAGTTGGTAGGAAACTGAAGCTGAGATGAATCAGAGGCATGCTGACTAACTGGGGGTATAGAATGTTTATCACGTCCCCTGAGTCAGGCTCACGTATCACTTCATGAAGAGCACAGAGGACAGCTAAAGGCTGCTGAGTTGCTGCATCTTCTGTATCTGTGAATGGGAATCTCTGTCACCGCCATACAATGACTTTAAGTTGTTCAGTAGGAATTTGGTTGCGGCTGGGACGAGTACATTATCTGTCAGCAGGGATCGCCATATGTCACGAATATACCTCTCAAATGGAATGGGGAAAGTGAGGAGAGCGGACAAAACTGTTGGCATATGGTGTGACGCCAGAATGGAGATCGATTGCATTTATCACCTGCGGCTCAGTTATTAAATGTAAGTGACTGCACAATACTTTGGTTGTTCCCCGAACGTCTGCAAGGGTGGCTCCACGTTTTGTAATGAGGACATTTGTCACAGTAGAAGCTGTGCAGGAAATGTTCTGTTGTTTGTCTGTCAGCCCTTTAAAGATGGTGAAGAGTAGAGTGTTCAGCTGGTCATGAGCTATACACTTGGATAGAACTGTCCCAACAGCAGTGCACATTTGAAAGAGGGCCTGACTGGTAAATTGGTTTAATCCGCCTTTGATGGCTTGCAGATGCTCCACTTCCTTATC
Organism: Pristiophorus japonicus; assembly: GCF_044704955.1. Lineage (NCBI taxonomy): Eukaryota > Metazoa > Chordata > Chondrichthyes > Pristiophoridae > Pristiophorus > Pristiophorus japonicus. The sequence continues at coordinate 19,542,212 of NC_092002.1, read as the reverse complement.
CTGATGACCCATAGGAAATCCTTCATGGTGTAACTGGATATAAAGCAATCCATGCAAGCTTTTAATGGCCACCTCCCTTACAACATGCGATGGATCTGCACATTGAAGCCCCACACATCCAATAATAGTCACCAAGTTATGTAATGGCACCTTATTACTGACTTCCAGTTTCTCCAGGTGGAACGTCACCAGCTGTAAAGTGGTCTCCATTGCCTTTTCTCGCTCATGGACCTTTGTGGCTTGGATCCCAGTTTCCGTGGTTTTAAATACAGAATGAAACCCATCAGGGGACAGATCCAAAAGCAAATATTGCTTCAGAAGATCCTGCAGAGAGGCCATTGTCTCAGTGTGAAGCTTCTGTCACTCAGCCATGTCCATGTTTGTACTTTGGTCGGCAGTGCTGGTTTCCCAATCTGGCAAGCTGAAGACACTATTTAAACAGATGCTGATCAACTCACTCTCACTGTTCAATGAAGGCTCCAGTTTTATGAGGGCTACACAGGTGACCATGGCAGACTTTCAAACCAAAGTGGTCATTGTCTCAGTTGGCTCGGCCGTGATCAGCTCCTGCATGCAGGTCATTAATTCTGCCTTTCTGGTCAAAGTGTAGGGGGCGTGTTCTTCACTTGGTTCAATAGCTTTGGCCAAGAGTGTCACAGTGTAGGCCAAACTCAGCTTGAGTGTCAAGTCCTTCACCTTAGATTTCAGCCCAAGAATCTTTGTGTTGAAAAGTTACAGCACGTTGTGCAGAATGTCGGTCTCGATTCTGGGCAGATTGAGGTCCAGAGGACAACGTGACATAATCTGCCCATAGCATAAAATGAGCGTGCTTTTCACTTTCATTATGTGATTGGCACCCTGGTATTTAATAAGGTGAAAGGAACTTGATATCCACGAACTATTGAACTCCATGAAACCCTTCAGTGTAGTGAGTGTGGTGTCTAAGTGTGTTCGAGCACAGTCACCAATTCCAGCAGCTACCCTGTCTCGCTCTAAATCTTCATTGTGGTGAAGCATCTGATGAAGATTTTTTTCTGACGATGTCTTTGTCTTGGGTCAGTCAGAGCACTCTCCCTAAACACTTGTACAGAAAGCCCCTCTCCGTTGGATACAGGTGATAGGTGTGAATGCTGTTGGTCATTTCTTCAATGAGCTGGATGATCCACACCGTATCCACAATTACCTCCAGAGTTGGGGACAAAACCCCCAACAGTTTCTCTTCCCACTCATTCTGGAGATTGGACTTCTCTGAATTCTGCTCAAGAAAGTTACATAAAATGGGGAATTCCTTGTCCCATACTCTCACTGTTGCTGGGTGGCTGACCATTGCCAGGAACTATAGTAAGCCCAGAGCAGCAACACCTCTGCCTTTTCCATGACACAGAGGAGAAGACACAATCAATAGCCGCGTCAGCAGTGTACGAGGCTCAGGAAGATTCGGATAGTCCTCGTAATTAAGGACAATTTGTGTATCGCTGGCTATCAGTCTCTTTATTCCAATGCAATATGAGGAACTGCAGACTATTGTAAAGGCATCAGTGTACTTTACTGTGATCACAAACTCCAGCAGGTAGGACCAAAGGACATCGCCAATCGGTAAAGTTCCCACCATCAATTTCAGCAATCCTTTGCACAATCTCCTTAAATCCTTATCCGTAACCACGGCCGCCATTACATTGCAGAGCTCCTCTGCACTTTCAGTACTCCTCGTTCTCCTCGTTGGGCAGAGCACACTGTTGGATGATAAATTCCAGCAGCTCCTTTCCTCCCTCCAGCTTCAAATAATTGTGACTGGCAATAGAGTATATCACCTGGGCAAAGATTCCCTTCACTCTGTTACTTGCAGTTAAAAATGCTGGTTGTATGCTCGTCAGAATCTGATTCTACTGACTCTCCATGTTTGAAGGGACAGTATCGAGAAGGTACTTCAGCACGGCCAGTGCCCAAGTTGAGCTTGGCCATTGTCAATTGCCAGTTGCATCCAAAGGAACTCTAATATCTGGCTTGTAAAGGCCGGAGCTAGAACTCTGAAGCAGCAAAGGATTTCCTTTAGCAGTTTCTTGGAAAAGGGGTTTCTGGGTTGTTCCATCGCAATACAGATCTGGTTATGGAACGTGATCAGCAAACTCTGCAGTTTTGTCACTAGTACTTCACTGTTCCTCTCTATGTCAGTGCGCAGTATATTGCACAGACTCTTAGTGACACAAGAATCAGGAGAGGTTTCCTGGTACATGGAGATAAGGGTTGGAATTAAGTTGGGAAGCTACTCCTCCAGCTTGTTATCTGGGCTACTGCTTCTATTGCTGCTGTGCTCACCTTGGGCTCTTTCGTGGGCAGCCATGAATTCAAAAGCAGATCATAAGCCGCAAAAATCTCATGAAAGAACATCTCCTTCTTCAGTTTAGGTTTTCTGGTCCCCTGAGTTGGACAGGTACATTAGAATGCTCTCACTAAAAAGCCCCAATGCAACACAGAGAGTCCACTTCATTTCCCCATCGGTTATGCTATTAAACATGGGGAGCATGTTCCTCAAGACTGGCTTGAGCCGAGTTACCATGCAATGCACGTTTGCTCTACACAGCCTTGCCAGTGTCAGCACTACGTAGAAATGTGCTTGGGTCTGTAGTGTATGGAGAAAGAGTCAGACTGAACACTGTGAGCTCAAAGTAATGTGTGACCGTAGTCTTTTATTGCAGGTCTCTAGCGTGCCTCTCCAACCTGTGAAGTATTCTTAAATACCTGTGCTCCCAAGGGCTTATGAGATCCCTTGGGACTCTGGGGAATGAGCCCTCTGGTGGCTGTACAGAGTATATACAAGTACAGATATATAACAACATTTCCCCTCAAAGTCAATAGTGTAACTATTTACAATGTGAGTCGATCTGGGGCCCTTCTTGCCCTGGTTGATCGTCTCGGTGTGAAGGCTGGTGTTGTTGAGTCATTTGTTGGGCCCTCACTGGGCTGCTGTGCAGCTGGTCTTGCTGGGCTGCCTGGTGTGTTGGGCCCTGCAGGGCTGCTGTGGATGATGGGTTCTGCTTCGTGGTCAACCGTGGTGTCGGTTGCCACTGGTGTGTGTGTTGGGGGATCAAAAAAGGTAGGGTCCAAGGTGGGTTGCTCAGGGTATCTGAGTTTGATTTGGTCCAAGTATTTCCGGTGAATGAGTCCATTTGAAAGTTTGACCCGAAACAACCTGCTCCCCTCTTTGGCCACGACAGTGCCGGTAAGCTATTGGGACCTTGTCCATAATTTAATACAAATACTGGATCATTCACTTCAATCTCTCGTGACACATTTACGCTATCATGGTATGCACTTTGTTAAAGCCGCCTGCTCTCTACCTGTTCATGTAGATCAGGATGAACTAACGAGAGCCTTGTCTTAAGTGCTCTTTTGATGAGCAGTTCAGCAGGTGGGATCCCAGTGAGTGAGTCAGGTCTCGTGCGGTAGCTAAGCAGGACTCGGGATAGGCCTTCAGTTACCCTCTTCAAGCCTTGCTTGATGGTTTGCACTGCTCTCTGCCTGACCATTGGACGCTGGTTTAAATGGGGCAGATGTGACATGTTTGATCCCGTTACAGGTCATAAATTCTTTGAACTCAGCACTGGTAAAACATGGCCCGTTGTCGCTCACCAGGACATCGGGTAAGCCATGTGTGGCAAACATGGCCCGCAGGCTTTCAGTGGTGGCAGCGGACATGCTGGCCGAAATTATCTCACATTCAATCCACTTGCAGTATGTGTCTACAACCACAAGGAACATTTTACCCAAGAACGGGCCTGCATAGTCGATGTGTACCCTCGACCACGGTGTGGAGGGCCAAAACCATAAACTTAGCAGCGCCTCCCTGGGTACATTGCTTAACTATGAGCATGTATTACATCTGTGAACACAGGACTCTAAGTCCGCATCGATGCCAGGCCACCACACATGGCTATCGCACTCATCATTATGATGCCTGGGTGGGTACTGTGGAGGTCATTGATGAAAGTGTGTGTTGATGCAGGTGAGGGCCTTCAATGATTCCTCCAGTTCCTGCGTCATGTAGGCTGAAGTCAGATCCAGCTTCATGAACGTCTTTCCTCCCGCCAGTGTTGCAAAGAGGTCGTCGGCTTTTGGAAGCGGGTATTGGTCCTGCAGGGAGAAATGATTGATAGTTACTTTGTAATCGCCACAGATTCTGACGATGCCGTCTCCCTTGAGGACTGGGACAATAGGACTGGCCCACTCGCTGAACTCAATCGGTGAGATGATGCCCTCTCTTTGTAGCCAGTTGAGCTCAATCTCTACCCTTTCTCTCATCAAGTACGGTACTGCTCTCGCCTTGTGATGGATGGATCGCACCCCCGGAATTAGGTGGATCTGCACTTTTGCTCCTTGGAATTTCCCGATGCCTGGTTCGAACAGCAAAGGAAATTTGTTTAAGACCTATGCACACGAAGTGTCATCAGCGGGTGACAGCGCTCGGATGTCGTCCCAGTTCCAGCATATCTTTCCCAGCCAGCTCCTGCCGAGCAGCGTGGGACCATCGCCCGGTACCACCCAGAGTGGTAGCTTGTGCACCGCTCCATTGAAGGAGACCTTTACCGTAGCACTGCCGATTACAGGAATCAGTTCTTTCGTGTAAGTTCTTAGTTTCGTGCAAATTGGAGTTAAGGCTGGCCTTGAGGCCTTGTTGCACCACAACCTTTCGAAAGTCTTTTTGCTCATGATGGACTGGCTCACGCCCGTGTTCAGCTCCATTGACACCGGGTGTCCATTTAGTTCAAACTTCAGCATTATTGGGTGACAATTCGTGGTGAATGTGTGCACCCCATGTACCTCTGCCTCCTCTATCAGACGTTCTGTTTCGTCGTGATCCTCCGTGGATCTGTCCTCCTCTGCAACATGGTGGTTTGCAGGTTTAGCAGGCTTAGCAGCTCGCCTGCACACTCGCTGGAGGCGTCCCATTGTTCCACAGCCCTTGCAAATGTATCTTTGAATCGGCATGAATGGAAACGATGATCACCCCCGCAGCACCAACAAGGTGTTAATGGCCTTGCATTCATCACTCTTGATGGTGGACTCTGAGACATCTGCAGACGTGCAGCTGCAGGTATGTGTGACCTGCCCTGTCTGTTATGATTCGAAAACAACATCACTTTATTCACAGTACTTGTAGCAGCACTTGTGCGCTGAGAGATTTGCTTAGTATTGTCACTGGTGGCAATGAATGCCTGGGCTATCGCTATGGCCTTACTCAAGGTTGGGGTCTCTACAGTCAAAAGTTTGCAAAGTATGGTTTTGTGGCCAATGCCAAGTACGAAAAAGTCTCTGAGCATGTGCTCCAAATATCCTTCAAATTCGCAATGTCCTGCAAGGCGTCTTAGCTCGGCGACATAACTCGCCACTTCCTGGCCTTCAGACCTTTTGTCGGTGTAGAACCGGTACCTCACCATCAGAACGCTTTCCTTCAGGTACAGATGCTCTCGGACCAGTGTGCACAAATCGTCATACGATTTCTCCGTGGGTTTCGCTGGAGTGAGTAGATTCTTCATGAGGCCATACGTTGGTGCCCCACAGACGGTGAGGAGGATCGTTCTACGTTTGGCAGCGCTCTTTTCCCCATCTAGCTCATTGGCCACGAAGTATTGGTTGAGTCGCTCCACAAAAGTTTCCCAATCATCTCCAGGATGCCCACTGTTCTCTGCATCTTTGGGTTCGCTATCTGTATCTCGTCACCAATTGTAGTGTATAGAGAAAGAGTCAGACTGAATACTGTGAGCTCAAAATAATGTGTGACCTTAGTCTTTTATTGCAGGTCTCCAGAGTGCCTCTCCAACCTGTGAAGCACTCATAAATACCTGTGCTCCCAAGGGATTATGAGATCCCTGGGACTCCGGGGAATGAGCCCTCTGGTGGCTGTACAGAGTATATACAAGTCCAGATACATAACAGGGTCCATGATTGGCACATTGACTCGATGTGCTTGAAAAGTTCAATGGGAAACCCGGCACCCAGACTAACCAGGAGGCAATTTGCCTCTTCCTGATGTTCAACATGCTCTGACCTGGTCATGTTCTTCAAAGCCAAGGTGGTCAGTTTTTTAGCCAGCTGTATGCGTAAGTGTTCACGGCAATCCCATGACAGCAATGTCATCGCCGTGAGGCCGAACGTTGTACCGTTGGCAACTTGTTTTTGGCCAAATATTTACAACAGTACGTAAGTACGTATTCCTAGTTCTTGCAGTGATTCAGTTAATCTCATTTGAACAAATTCATCTTTATCAGAAAGTAAATTGATAATCATGGCCATCGAACGTTTGATTCTGTTCTTCATCATTTTGCTTGAATTCAATCAATTCCGTTGTTTCAGACAATGTGTCCCAGTGATAAACACACGTGTAACAACCCTCTGCTTTTACTCACGGATTATCAGAGTATGTTGTCGATTTGATATTTCGACGTTTATTTGTCACCCTAACACGGGCTCTTTCTCTCCTGTGAATGGATCTTCTCACACACAGAGATGTCCGTACTATGAGACTTTTCTTTGTCGATTCCTAATTCGATGGTCTTGAACGAGTTTAATGCTTTAAAGCGTTTGGTTGATTGCTTTGAAAAAATGTCTTTGGAAAACTCGCTTCCTCCTTCTCCTCGTGGTCAAACACAAAGTTTAACTGCTGGATGACCAAGCAGCCGACAGCTTTATGTGAAAAAGGTGCTGTGTCATTATTTCCTGCTTTTGTGAAGTCACAAAATTCAAGTAAGGTGTTCAATTTAGGTAGGAAGTTACCAAAGTAGTTGAGTAGACCCAGGAACGAACACAGCTCCATCATGCTCTGCGGCTTGGGTGCATTCTTGATGGCTTTGGTTTTCATGTCAGTAGGTCTGATGCCATCAGCGGCGATTTTCATCCCGAGGAATTCGACCTCCGGTGCCATGAAGACTCACTTCAAGCGTTTCAGTCTGAGTCCAACTCTGTCCAAACGCAGTAGAACCTCTTCCAGGTTGTTCAGATGTTCCTTGGAGCCACGACCGGTGATCAGGATGTCATCTTGGAACACGACGGTTCTGGGAATGGACTTCAGTAGACTTTCCATATTCCTCTGGAATATTGCTGCAGGCGAGCAAATTCCTAATGGGCACCTGTGGTAAATAAACAGTTCTTTGTGCGTGTTAATGCACGTAAGTCTCTTTAACGCCTCAGCCAACTCCTGTGTGATATAGGCCAACGTCAAGTCCAGTTTTGTGAACGACTTCCCTCCGGCTAGCGTCGCAAACAAGTCATCAGCCTTCGGTAACGGGTACTGATCTTGTTTCGAAATCCTGTTGATCATAGCCATGTAGTCTCCACAGATTCTGACTGTGCCATCACTTTTCAGCACAGGAGCAATGGGGCTGGCCCATTCATTAAATTCGACCGGTGATATGATCCCTTCACGCTGGAGTCTGTCCAGTTCAATTTCGACCTTCTCCCTCATCATATACGGCACTGCCCGAGCTTTATGATGGATGGGTCTTGCATCTGAGTCCACGTGGATCTGTACCTTGGCTTCCGTGAAATTGCCGATACCCGGTTCGAACAGCGAGGGGAACTTGCTCAATACTTGGGCTCATATATCTTGCTCCGACGACAAAGCCTTTATATTGTTCTAGTCACATCTGATTTTCTCCAACCAGCTCCTGCCGAGCAGCGTTGGGCCATTGCTTGGAACAATCCACAGCGGTAACTCATGAATCGCACAGTTATACGACACATTCATTTGTGCACTGCCAATCACTTTTATCAGTTCTTTGGTGTATGTGCGCAGCTTGGCGTTAACAGGGCTCAGCCGGGGCCTCACAGTCTTAGTACCCACAGCTTATTAAATGCCCTCTTGTTCATGATTGATTGACTCGCCCCTGTGTCCAGTTCCATCGATACCGGTATCCCGTTAATTAAAATTGGTTTACTCTTGGTTATGAAAGATTACGGTCCATACACTTCCTTCTGTGGCATCTCGTATGGTGTATCCGGATCCGCGCTAGTCTGACTCTCATCCTCCACATGGTGTGTCACAGCTCGCTTGCTCATCTGCGGACACTTGCGCTGGAGATGCCCCACTCTCAGACAGCCGTTGCAACTATATTGCTTAAATTGACACTGCTGGTGCCGATGATTTCCCCCACAACGCCAACACGGAGAAGTCGGATACATTCCCGCTGGCGGACTTTGGGCAGCCACAGGTTTCGCGAACGCAGCCGGATAGGCCCTGCCATGTGCCGCTCTGCCAAATGCCGAATCAATCGCATTCACAGTACTTGCCGAGGTTCGGTTCTTCACCGCTATTTGCTTTAGACTCCTGTCCGTCGTCACACATGATTGAGCTATCTGGATGGCCCTTTTTAAATCCAACTCCTCCACCGCCAGAAGTTTGCGCAGGATCACCTCGTGGTTGATACCAATAACAAAGAATTCCCGCAGCATGTCTGCCAACACCGTCCCGAAATTGCATGGTCCCGTTAGACGTCTCCAGTCGTCAACGAATTCTGCCATGCTCTGGCCCTCCGATCGAACGTGTGTATAAAACCTGTATCTCGAGATGATGATGTTGTTGTCTGGCTTGAGGTGCTCCCGTACCAATGTACACAACTCCTCGTACGTTTTCTCTGTTGGATCACTAGGCATCAGTAGATAATTAATCAGACCGTAGATCTTCGAACCGCACACAGTGAGGAACACGGCCCGGCGCCGATCTGCATCATCGACCCCCTTCATTTTGTTGGCCATGAAGTACTGGTTCAAGCAGCTCACAAAGTCTGCCCAATCTTCTCCCTCCACGAATCGCTCTAAAAATCCAATCATGCTCAATTTGCAAACAAGGTTGTTGTATTCTCGTCGCCAAATGTTATGTATGCAATGAAGGTACAAACTGAGTACTGTTTAACCTAACAAAGTACAACCTTGTTCTGCTTTATTATGGCCCAAAGTGCCTGACTCTCAAAATGGCTGGCCTTTTATACCAGAGCAGCACCATGTGCATGCTGCTCAGAGGCTTCCAACAATGACACCATTTGGTGGCTACAAACATGACAATATCATTGGGAATCTAATGTCAAAAAATCTCAGGGCTAATTTTACCTTAACCAGACGGGATCGGGTCAAATGTTGGTTTTACACCCAGCCCGATTTTAGTCTCCATTGAAGTCCACATTTCCCCTATGTAAATTTGGGAGCTGAATTCTTTTACAGCATGCCCCTACAATAATCGAAACTCTCACAGCATTTCAAACGAAAAAATATGCCCATTATCGCCTCTGTTCCTTTCCTGGACCGTTGTGTAACACAAAGGCACTTAGGGAATTACCTTGATTAAGAGTTTGTGGAATTAATTATAATATATTAAAAATTGTATGTACACACTTATTTCCCGTTTGCAAAGCCTTACTTCCAGATGTTGTGTTTTTGTCACACTTTAGTGTCAACCTTTTCCATTATATATTTCTACGTCAACATTTGCAATGGAAACTGCCTATGTAAACTTGTCACGCTACAGTTACACTGTCCTGCCATTGGTGGCACTATTGTGCCTCCGTTTTGCATCTCCCAGCTCCTCAGCCTAACTAAAAGAGAATTGAATCAGAGTATATGTTATATAACAATAAGGAGAGGATGTATGACTTTATAATGGAACTAAAATATATCTAGCCCAATCATCCACCCTGCGTCACGCTTCGCTCAGTCTTTACTCCCTGCGTGTAACACCATGTGAGCACGACTTTTTCTCAGTATGCAATTTCTATTTTTAAGTAGCTTCAGGAGAAATAAGTGTGAGTCAACATCGTCGAAACAAAACCTTGGGATTCAGTTCTGACGAAGGAACGCGTTTGAAGCATTAACTTGTCTTTTCCTCAATCCAAAGCTGATCAGATGCTTCCTGTTCAGGTATAACATCAGGGCCACTGATCTACAGTGACTGAATAAAATTAATTCCATTCCTATTAAACGGTATTCTGGTAGTTTTGGGGTCCAATTCCACACCTTTTGCCCATTATTTTGTGAAAAGAGTAAATGAATGGTTCATTATCGATTATATCTGTTCCTGTATTTGATTTTTATCTCTTACAATTTTTAAAGCTACGATATACAGCAAGATGGTATAGGTGCACCAATTGGAGGTTGATTGCGGAACCCGGAAATTCTAGGGGTGTTTTCTCTGTCTTGTGCGGTGAGATTGACTCCCTTCTGCCCACCCCCCACCACTCCCACTGGAAATGGTCTTTATGCTGGATCCCTGGGATACCTCCAGAGTTACGGCAAGAAATCGGCAGAACACTCACAGAGCTTCAGGCCCCTGGTATTTTTTAGCAGTACTAGGAAGGGTTTGGCTACACTTGGTGGCAGTCCCGTGAATGTGGTAGCAATTGGAGCAGCACCGGTGGCACTGAGGGATAGTGCGGTTCCCTGGTTCATTCCTGCTGTCTTGTCACCAGTGAGGGGAGGGGCATAGCATGGGTTTGATTGCATCGAGAGGTGGCTTTCTAAAGGAGCTTTGTAAATATTAAATTTGCTGCTTTATAATGGGTTCCTGAATGTCCTTTCCTATGTCTATCCTTCTCCCTCTCATACACTCACGCTTCTGTAAGAGAATTTAAGCATTCTAATAATTATTAGCAAAACACAGCTGATAATTAGAGCTTTTCAAATTCATGCCATTTACTTTTTGTTTGAAAAAAAGAACTCAAATTAAGCTGATGAAATATTCAAGTAAGTTTAACCTAACTCTCCGGGTGGGGAACCCATGACATCGGGTGGAATGTTGGCTTTATACCCCGCCCAATATTACTCTCCACTGACTTCAATGGCAAGTAACATTGGGCTGGGTGTAAATCCAGAGTTGTTCCCAATCCCGTTATTTTTCCGGTGGGCGGGTTAAGTTAAAATTGCCCAAGCAGTCTCTATCTCCCTCTCTCTTTAACTGCTTCCTCACTTTTTGCCACTAATTAGATTGCTAACATTTTCTAACTGCCAACATAAGTTATAATCAGGTGGTACAGTCTATTTGCTTCAAGATGCAACTTTTTTTTCAAAAATGGACTCAAATTAAGATGAGGAAAAACACAGGGTGAAATTCTGATGTCCCTATTCTGCTCGCATAGGTGATGCTTGCATTTATATAGCACCTTGAATGTAGGAAAATGTCCCAAGGTGCTTCACTGAAGGTTACTCAAAGAAAATTTGACACCGAACCACATAAGGAGATATTAGGATAGGCGGCGAGGTAGGTTTTAAGGAGCTTCCTGAAGGAGGAGAAAGAGGTGGAGAGGTTTAGGGAGGGAATTTCAGAACTTAGGCAGCTGAACGCATGGCTGTCAATGATAGAGCTGTAAGAATAAAAGTGTTCAGAAATTAAATTGATTCTGTGTATGTACAAATGTTGAAAGTGTAGACTATACAAAAAGACAGTTTTGAAAGATTCAAAATGGAAGCTCACAGACCTCCAGCATGGTGTTTGTGTATTGTATTAATTGGAAAGTCATTAACCTAATCAAGGAATGCTTTCAGACAGACATGTGGGTGAGGAGAGCCAATAAGGAACTGCCCTGGAACCAAGATCCAATCCTGGGGCTTTTTGAGGAACAATGGCTTTGAGAGGTATAAGATGTTTCTCTCTCTTCTCAGCAAGCCATGTGCTCAGCCAGCCAGCCGGAGGAAAGTGACATATGACTTTGTCTAAATCATTATTGTAATATTGTATCTGATGTAACTAAGTAGATCAGTAGGGTAACTGACAACTGCTAATAAATGTGCATGTGCGTGTGTTTAATAAACTGTTCCGAATTGTTTTAAAAGAATCAGTCTCCCTGTCAATTGAATGCCAGAGATTTAGAAATCTTACAAATTGGTGGAGAATGCAGGCATCTGGCGAGACAGCTTTTTGATGATTCTTTTGAACAATTGGAAATTTTGGGAGTTGCGATTCTAACCTATGTTGCGAAGCATGACTTATAAACGATTAAACGGATTGGGAGAAGTTGCGTCTTAAGGAGCAGTTGTCTCAATAGTTGTAACTGTTTAAGTGGGGACCCACCAGTAGTTATATTCAAAAGACACAGGATGAAGGGATCGATCATGGACAGAAAGCCAACAATGAAAAGAAATGTTGAGCTAGTTAATCAGGAAAAGTTGTCCAAAAAGTTCCCGATACAAGACAGAGAAGAATTAAAGGCACAGGCACGGTACCTCCGCAAGGGTCAACCTGCGTCCTTTGGGGGGGCTGGTGGTACTTATTCAGGAGAAAGTAGATAAAGGAGAGCTAAGGCCAAAACGGGCAAACGGTCTCATGGCATTCAGGGCATTTTATTGAGCTTGGAGAGATGAGGAATTAATGAGGCAGGGGGCCAAAGTGATACAAGATTTGAAAGAATTGCAAGTAAAAGAGATTCAACTAAAAGAGAGAGAGATTGAAGGTATAAAGCAACAAAAGAAAGAAGACCTCCAACTTGCGAAGCCGTTAAAAGAGGGAGAAATACAGCATTTAAGACAAGAAATTGGCCAATTAAACCACAGTATTAGGCAATTAGAAAGAGGGGCCAAACAGGCAGCTTCATTGTTACAACAACTAAGTGTCTCAAATTTAAATGCCACCGCAGCTGTTGTTGAAGCAAATGAAAACAAATTAGAGTTAAAAAAATATAAATCGAAAAACTTGAGGCTCCAGCAAGAGATAGAAGATGCTAGGGGAGCAATATGAGAAGTAATTAAGAAGCCACATAGGGAGGCAGATCACTCCCAGTGCCAACTAGAAATAGCGAGGCTAAAAAGTAAGTTAGGGGAGCAGCAGGCCCTTATATCCGCAGTAATACAGGGAGCTATAACAGAGACAGCAAAAGGAGACAAGGGGGAGACAGATTGGGATGAGGAAGGCAGTCAGTATAAGCCCCAGGAGGGTGGTGTAGGATGGGATACCTTGGAGACACAAGAGCCAATCGTAGCTGTAGTAACCACTTCTTTATGACATAATGCGCACGATCACATCACCAGTAATCATACTGACTCACGGCCCATATCTGGTGCTGATGCCACGGCGTGTAGCCATGAGTTGGGGCCCATTAATGAAGGGGATGACCCACTGGAAGATAATAGGAGGTGGGCAAATTTCAGGAGTGGTCACCCCGAGTTGGAAGAGAGAGACTTAACACGAGTCCTCTTCTTGGCCTGTTCCACTTCCCTAAAAGATAATCTGCCAGAAGCAGTCCTCCAGCCTGGCGCAGTGGCCGATGCACTCATGACCAAGATCCTAAACCATTTAGGGATCCAAAACTTGAACTCAGTGGCTCTGCTTAATCAGACCAGGCAATGCCCAGAAGAGAACCCTAGAGCCTTCAGTAATCGCCTGTACGATATCTATCAACATACGCAGAACCAGGCACCCGCAAATGCTACAATAGGAAAGAATCAGGAATAATTTAAATCGATGTTCCTGACCCAACTCCACCCTTTAGTTAAAACCACCCTGGGCACAGCCATGAGGCCCACCAATCAGTGGACAGATATAGAGACCAGCACTCAAATAGCCTGGGGGATGGTAAAAGACCAGTTAAAGGTGGTCACCACCCACTGCAAATAAACCAGTGTCAATGGTGGAGGGATCTCGAAACTACCCCTTTAAGGGACAGTGCTTTAATTGTAAGAAGGTAGGCCACCTAGCAAAAGACTGCAACAGACCCAGACCAGCACCAAACCATGATGCAATGCATAGATACCTCCCGAGGGACGAATCCAAGCCCTCTGGGACAGATCAACGATTAGATCAATGATAACCCTCATACAAACCCAAACTGCCACGGGGAGGATGCAAAATCATTTACCGGTGCACACAATCGCTGATGCACACTCATTAGAGAGACCCATTCAAAGATCGACCCTATGACAGGGTTCCCCAAAGATCGGTTGGAAGTGGGGTTCCGACGTGATGGTAGCGGGAGACCAGTCGTCCTTGTCTTAAATGGGGGCAGCAGCAGATTATGCTTATCGATACTGGCTCAGCCGTTACCATCATTCATACCCTGAACGCCATGCAGCAGCGGGCAAGGGTTGTATGATCCTTAAAGGGTTTAACGGTGATACAACCACCGCATATACAGGGAAGGCCACTGAACTTCAGTTGGGAGGCCTCACCTGTAGGTCCCAGCGCCGATGCTGATGACCATCCCCGACGGAAGGGGAATTTTAGGGACTGATGTGTTGGAGCAGTATGGCGCGGTGATAGATTATAATCAGGACTGTGTTTGGATGGGATTGGGAGATAAGGCAGGAGTGATAGAAATTTCAGATGCTCACTCGATTTTTGCTATTAAAAAGCTATCTGAGTATGACCCTCCAGGGAGCGAAAATGAAGCTGTGGCAAAACTAATTCAGGAACACCTAGCTGTGTTTGTTACATGCAAGCATGACTGTGGAAAAATGGCAGACGAGGAATCTATTGAGAGACCCCCCCCCCACCACTCATTCACTAAAGAGTACCCCATCCCAAGCGAGAGTCATCCTTACATCCGAGACACCATAAAATCCGTAGTCGAGCAGTGTGTTCTTAGGACAGGCACTTTCACGACCAATTCACCCGCATGGCCGGTTAAAAAGCCTGATAGCAGCTGGCGACTGACTATTGATTACAGAAAGTTAAATTCTGTAACACCAGCCTGCTCACCGGTAGTAAGAGAAACTCCCACCATATTATCTCAAATTACTGCTGGTTCCAAGTACTGCTGGACCCTCGACATCGCCAATGGATTCTGGAGTATTCCTGTTCAAGGTGAAGATCAGTACAAATTTGCGTTCACATTTGAGGACCAGAGCTACAACTGGACATGCTTACCTCAGGGGTTCCAAATGCCCCCACGATATTCCACAAAAGAATGGTTGCAATTTTAAAAGACTTTTCCCGCCCTACCTGCTTGCTGCAGTACTTAGATGACCTACTGCTAGCAACTGACAGCATGGAGGAGCATCTGTCCCTGTTGCACGAACTTATGACATTGTTGGCTCAGGCGGGACTAAAGGTGAATCCCCGTAAGGCTCAACTAGTAAAAGAATGGGTCACCTTTCTAGGAGTGTCCATTTCTCCAGAGGGATCATCCCCCGACTCTCACAAGGTGGAGATAATACAGCGAGTGCCATTACCCACTTCCAAAACAGCTCTACGATCATTCTTGGGTTTGGTGGAGTACCAAAGGAACTTTATGCCAGGCTTTGCAGAGTGTGCAAAGCCCCTGTGTGATTTGATAAAACTGCAGGGTGATGACATACGCTCGGCATGGACTGATGCCCACACCCTAAATTAAAAACTGCAGTGATATAGGCCACATGTCTGATCTCTCCTGATCCCACACAGCCCTTCCATTTGGAGGTCGGGGCCACAGAGCAAAGCCTGACTGCAGCTCTGTGCCAAATGCGAGCTGATCGACTACAGCCCATTGCATATGCATCTCAAATCCTGCAGGGGGCAGAAGAGACGTATACCACATGCGAGCGCCAACCTACTGGCCGTCTTGGTTGGTACATCACTTTACCTTTATTACTGGGTTACAGGCAACAATCCTGCACAGCGGACACCATCCTCTGAAACCTGGAGATTCGCTAGTTTCCTCACAGCACTTCAGCGAATGGACATTGGAATTTATGGAAAGAGACATTGATATCATTTCCAAACCCAACATTGCTGATTTCTGATCTATGAGGAGGACCCGCATGAATGTCCGTTACCGCTGATTAACTTTGAGACCCTCCTGTGCACAAAGAGCCTATACAGGGTGCCCCAGATGTCTACATCGATGGGTCCTCATATCACATTGAAGGATCCCCTCACATCGGGTATACTGAGGTATTGTCAGAAAGAACCATCCAGCGAAGATGCAACAGACCGTCTTCACAATATGCGGAAATCACCGCACTTCTAACCTCAGATAGACCCATGAATATTTGGTCTGATAGTGCCTATACTATAAACACCATGCTCTCCCTGCCCCTATACCACAAAAATGACTATTGCATGAAAGACGGTAAGGCCCTAGTCCATGGGCCCTGGTTACGCCTGCTCTGGTCATACCTTAAACAGTGATCCCAGCCCTGCTTCATAGGATAGGTAGCAGCCCATATAAAAGGGGGTCCACATAGTGAGGGAAATTCCAGAGCAGACAGAGCAGCCAAGGACACTGCGATTGATGGGGAGATAGAGGATGTAGTATGTGAGCCCTGCAATGCTGTTAGCTATAAGGGGTGGTTTTCAGGGGGTCAGCTTTCCCATTGGGTACACTGAGGTATTGTCAGAAAGAGCCATCCAGCGAAGATGCAACAGACAGTCTTCACAATATGCGGAAATCACCTTATATGAGAGGTTCCGAATCGCTCCCACACCCTTGGTTCTAGACACTGGAATTATGAAGGGACTGTGACAGACTTGGACAGACAATCGGTTTCAAGGTAGGAAGCAGGTATGGCTTTATTGTGTTTAAAAATAAGTAAAATGCACACCTTTAATAACACACACAGACCAATACACACTGAAGGGTACAACACATTGAATAAAATGTCAAATTACAGCCTGTGGGGAAAAGAATATAGCTTAAACTCTAAATGGGGTAAAAAGGAGAATGCAGATACATTTACACAAGTTATCCCAGCCTCCCCCCTCCCAATTCCCCTAACTAAACTAAGTTATAGCTCTGGGGGTTCAGGGGCTATGCTCACCAATCCCTTTAGACAGTTGCCGGTGAATTACGGTTTCGGGGTTCGCTGCACTTGGCCTTCTAGGCGAGCTGCACCCCGGACGGAGGAGAGGACTTCGGACTGTGTAGTCTTCGGGTTGTGGTGTGTCCGTTGATGCGGTAAGTTGCGTTTTGAATGTATGGGGTAAGTACCCACTTTCTTTGGTTGGGAATAGTTTTAGTTAGTCCCTTTTGGTAATTTCTCCCCCGTTGGGTCATTCAGAAGTAGATTGTAGAGTGGTTGCAATTTGGTTGCTGACAACCTTCCGTTTCGTGGGCCTCGTGCTCGGTCAGTTCCTGATGAGTTCTGGTAGTTTCCTTCACTATTCCCTTTCTTCACTGTAGAGCAAGCAGGTTGCTTGTGTCTGTCTGTGTTCCTTTCGAGTCTGTGTTCTGCTCGAGTCTGTGTTCTGCTCCGTTCTGTGTTCTGCTAGTTCTGTGTTCTGCTACTTTTCCTTGTAAAACTGGGGGATAGATATATCCCCAAAAAAAGGCTCCGCTATCTCTCATCAAATCTCTTGGGCTCTGTTTAAACTGTTCTGTCCATTGATTTTCAAATGCCTCCTTTGTCAGCAGTAACTCGATTAGGGTGTGAGAATGTGCTATCACTGGGTTTGCATTGTTTTAGGATTGTCCAGTTTCTTAACCATGATTCCCATTGTGCTTGATTGGGTAATTCGATTATCTCTTAGAGGGTGAATAGCCTGGGGTCCTTAATACACAAATTTGTTTGAGGTTGGCCCCACCTCCTGTATTTGGTAACTCTTTTTCGCAGCCAAAATGTTGTAGAATCTTAAAATTGATATGCTCCTTCCCATAGATGTTTAGGGGATCTCAAGCTTCTGTAATTTAGGTCCATTTTGAATTCCCTTTCCTATGAGTCCAAACACTGGGGGGGGGGGGGGGAGGTCTCCATGAATGCATCCCCTTTTATCCCCCGCAGGCTATGTCTGCCCCTTTAAACTAATTTTAAAAGCCCAGAAAGGGATTCTTCTCCTCTGCAGGGGAAAGGTACCTGGAATCTTTGTGAGATATTGGTAAATTCTACAAGCAAGGTCTCCCCAACAGATCACCTAGACTTAAAATCCCTGCAGCAGCAATACTGGTCATATGCTGTTGTAAGCGCCTGGCACGAGGAAGGCAGATCCCTTCCTCAACCAACAGCCTGGACTCCCAATACCAGACTAGCTACTGCCCCTGACTCAGATGAGCAGTTGCTAATGTTCAAAAGAAAGCCAAACGCCTGCCCGGTGGTGTGTGTTCCACCAGAGATGGGTCAGGAACTGCTCTCCTTCTTTCACTCCCACCCCACCTCAGGGCACTATTCGGCCCTGGTAACCTTCTATAAGGTAGTATCCACAGTTTAGTTGCCTTCCATGAGGGATACAATCAATCAATACGTGGCATGATGCCTACCATGCCTGCAACACAAACCTCCCGCATGCACTAAGCGAGCCTTGCTTCAAAGCGTATCCCCACCTCAAGGGCCATGAACTCACCTGAAGATAGACTTCATTGAGCCACTTCCACAGGCGCAAGGCAATTTTCAGCATGCCCTAGTGGTGGTGGATCAATTCACTAAATGGATCGACGCATTCCCCTGCCGCTCCAACACCGCAATCACAGCAGCCAAAACACTATTGAATCATGTGTTTTGTAGGTGGGGTGTACCAGTACAAGTGGACAGCGATCAATATTCACACTTTATCGGTAAAATTTTTACCCCCCTGCAGGAAATGTTGGGGATAAAACACAAATTACATATTGCTCACCTCCCCCAGTCATCCGGAGGGGTCGAAAGGGGGAACAGGACCCTCGAGTTAATGTTAACAAACTTGTGCGCGGACCACCTCACTCAATGGGCTAACATGCTGCCAATGTGCTTAATGGCAATGAGGTCCTCATAGAACAACAGGGGTCTCCCCATATCAGGCCATGACGGGGAGGCTCATGAGAACAGCAGGCCAGCTAACACTAACAGGGATGAGTCCCCTGACAATGAAAACATGTAGTTCCAAGTGACTGGAACCAGTGGTAGATCACATTGATCAGATCAATCGATTTGTGGCCACCAAATTGGGGAAGTCAAAAAGACAAATTAAAAGGTACTTTGACAAGAAAGTACGTCCCTTTGAATACGAGATGGGAGACTCAGTAATGATTCTAAATTATGGGAAAAAGAAGCTGCCTTTGAGCTCAGGTGGTGGGGACCGCATAAGATTATAGACCGATTGAATCCCGCGGTTTATTTAATTTAGTTACCGGGGGAAAAGGGTGTTAAGTACAAGAAATGGTTTCACATCAATCAGTTAAAAACTGCCAAAGAGTAAATACTGCACTGATCTTGTTTCCCACAGACCATGTTATGGATCCTCACGATTGTCAGGACGATACCGGTCACAACCGAAGCCGAGGGAAGATGGAGAACCGGGAGCTGCAGCATGACTCACGAACATCATCAATCATCAATGTGCTTGGAGAAGCGACAGTGCACCGAAGATAAGAGAAGGGGAGAATCTCCACTGGAGATGTTATAGTAAATCCCCTACATGTGGCCTACACCTTACGAGGTGAGGGCCAAGTCAGGCCATCCACTTTTCTCTCCCTCTTTCTCCAAATTTCAAACCCATTATACAGCGGTCATCCACCTCAGAGAAACATAAACAGCAGAGCTTTCAGAACCCCCTCAATGTTTATGATATGTGACCCTTGAGGAGATAAACCATATGAGGGGTCAATAAGGATATTTCCCCCTCAGGTAAGAATAAAAGTGTTCAGTAATAAAATTGATTCTGTGTATGTATAAATGTTGGAAGTGTAGACTATACAAAAAGACAGTTTTGAAAGATTCAAAATGGAAGCTCACAGACCTCCAGCATGGTGTTTGTGTATTGTGTTAACTTGAACGCCATTAACCTAATCAAGGAATGCCTTCAGACAGACAGTGGATGAGGAGAGCCAATAAGGAACTACCCTGGGACCAAGATCCAATCCTGGGGCTTTCTGAAGAACAATGGCTTTGAGAGGAATAAGAACTCAAGCCAAAGATGTTTCTCTCTCTTCTCCTTCTCTCCTGAGCACACGGCAGACCTCCTGCTGAAGACCAGCCGAAACAGCAAGCCATGTACTCAGCCAGCCAGCCGGAGGAAAGTGATGTATACCTTTGTATAAATCATTATTTTAACAATGGGCCTGAAAGTCCGATAGAGGTCTTCCCGTGGGCAAACTAAAGAAAAAATGTAAAACAACTGTGCACTTACCTATTGCTGCTGCACCCACTCTGTTGTGTATCTGTAAAGCATGCACTCCCATGTTCCGCCATCCCAGTATCCCTTGGGAGCACTGTATATAAGCTGGCCCCTAAGGCCTGTTACTCACTCTGGAGTGTCTTAATAAACACTGGGGTCACTGTTACTTTAACCTCCCTGTGTGCAGTCTCATCTGTGTTAGGAACACAACAACTGGCGACGAGTATAGGAATCCAACGCAAAGATGCAGCAAACTGTGGGCATCCTGGAGAAGTTCTCGGAGGATGAGGACTGGGAAGCCTACGTCAAACGGTTAGACCAGTACTTTGTAGCCAACGAGCTGGACGGAGAAGGAAGCGCTGCAAAAAGGAGAGCGGTCCTCCTCACAGTCTGTGGGGCACCGACTTACAGCCTCATGAAGAATCTTCTGGCTCCAGTGAAACCCACAGATAAGTCGTTATGAGGAGCTGTGTACACTGGGAGCATCTTAACCTGAAGGAGAGCATGATGATGGCGAGGTATCGATTCTATACATACCAGCGATCTGAAGGTCAGGAAGTGGCGAGTTATGTCACCGAGCTAAGGCGACTTGCAGGGCAATGTGAGTTTGATGGCTACCTGGAGCAGATGCTCAGAGACATTTTTGTACTGGGCATTGGCCACGAGACCATTCTACGAAAACTTTTGACTGTAGAGACACCGACCCTCAGTAAGGCCATTGCGATAGCACAGGCGTTTATGTCCACCAGTGATAACACCAAACAAATCTCTCAGCACATAAGTGCTAGCAATGTTCATAAATTAACTGGAACTGCGTTTGCGAGCAGAAATGTACAGGGCAGAAACCACAAGTCTGCAACTGCCAGCAGGCCTCAGGTGACCTAGATGACTCAGAGTCTGCAGCAAAGGATGAATGCAAGGCAATTCACACCTTGTTGGCGTTGTGGAGGCTTCCATTCAGCCTATTCATGCCGCCTCAAAGGGTATGTTTGCAAGAGCTGTGGAACAATGGGGCACCTCCAACGAGCTTGCAAATGAGCTGCAAGCTCTGCAAAACCTGCAAACCACCACGTGGCAGAGGAAGATCGGTCCATGGTGAATCAAAACAATTTCGAGCCTCAGAGAGAGGAGGCAGATGCTGAAGTACACGGGGTGCACATATTTTTGACGAAATGTCCACCTATAATGCTAAACGTAAAATTGAATGGCTTACCCGTAGCCATGGAACTGGACACTGGCGCTAGCCAATCCAACATGAATAAAAAGATGTTTGAGAGACTGTGGTGAAACAAGGCACTCAGACCAGCCCTGAGCCCCATCCACACGAAACTGAGAACGTACACCAAAGAGCTTATCACTGTCCTAGGCAGCGCCATGGTCAAGGTCACCTATGAGGACACGGTGCACGAACTGCCACTCTGGATTGTCCCGGGCGATGGCCCCACACTGCTTGGAAGTAGCTGGTTGGGCAAAATCCGCTGGAACTGGGATGACATCCGAATGCTATCACATGTCGATGAGGCCTCATGTACCCAGGTTCTGAACAAATTTCCTTCCCTTTTTGAGCCAGGCATTGGAAACTTTTCCAATGCGAAGGTGCGGATCCACTTGGTCCCAGAGGCACGACCCATTCACCACAAGGTGCGAGCGGTACCTCACGTGATGAGGGAGAGAGTGAAAATCGAGCTGGACAGGCTGCAACGCGAGGGCATCATCTCCTCAGTGGAATTCAGCGAGTGGGCAGCCCGATTGTTCCAGTACTCAAAAGTGATGGTACGGTCACGATTTGAGGCGATTATAAAGTAACTATTAATCGTTTCTCACTATAGGACCAATACCCACTACCTAAGGCAGACAACCTATTTGCGACGCTGGCAGGAGGCAAGACGTTCACCAAGCTCAACCTGACTTTGACCTACATGATGCAGGAGCTGGAGGAGTCTTCGATGGGCCTCACCTGCATCAACACGCATAAGGGACTGTTCATCTACAACAGATGCCCGTTTTGAATTCGGTCGGCTGCAGCGATCTTCCATGGAGAGCCTACTCAAGTCAGTACCACGCACGGTGGTTTTTCAGGATGACATATTGGTCACGGGTCGGGACACCGTCGAGCACCTACAAAACCTGAGGCGGTCCTCCAGCTGCGGCTGAAGAGGTCGAAATGCGTCTTCATGGTAACAGAGGTGGAGTTTTTGAGGAGAAAGATCGCGGCGGACGGCATTCAGCCCACAGACGCCAAGACAGAGGCTATCAGGAACGCGCCCAGGCCACAGAATGTCACGGAGCTGCGGTCGTTCCTGGGACTCCTCAACTATTTTGGTAACTTCCTACCGGGGTTAAGCACCCTCTTAGAGCCCCTACACGTGTTATTGTGTAAAGGTGAGAACTGGGTATGAGAAAAAAACCAAGTAATTGCTTTTGAGAAAGCCAGAAACATTTTATGCTCCAACAAGCTGCTTGTATTGTATAACCCGTGTAAAAGACTTGTGCTAGCATGTGATGCGTCGTCGTACAGAGTTGGGTGTGTATTACAACAAGCTAACGTTGCGGGGAAGTTGCAACCTGTCGGCTATGCCTCCAGGAGCTTGTCTAAGGCCAAGAGGGCCTACAGCATGATTGAGAAAGAGGCATTAGCGTGTGTGTTCGGGTTAAAGAAAATACATCAGTACCTGTTTGGCCTCAAGTTTGAGCTGGAAACCGATCACAAGCCCCTCACATCCCTGTTCGCTGAAAACAAGGGGATAAATACTAATACCTCAGCCCGCATACAAAGGTGGGCACTCGCGCTATCAGCGTATAACTATACCATCTGCCACAGGCCAGGCACCGAGAACTATGCGGATGCTCTCAGTTGGCTACCATTGCCCACCACGGGGGTGGAAATGGCGCAGCCTGAAAACTTGTTGATGGTGGCGCAGCCTGCAGACTTGCTGATGGTCATGGAAGCATTTGAAAATGATAAATCACCTGTCACAAATCACCTGGACTTGGACCAGCCAAGATCCTCTGCTGTCCCTAGTAAAAAACTGTGTACTGCATGCGAGCTGGGCCAGCATCCCCGTTGAAATGCAAGAGCTAATCAAGCCGTTCCAGCGGCGAAAGGACGAGCTGTCCATTCAGGCAGACTGCCTGTTGTGGGGTAACCACATAGTGCTACCCAAAAAGGGCAGGGAGATGTTCATCTCCACAGCACACACCCGGGTATAGTAATGATGAAAGCGATAGCCAGATCCCACGTGTGGTGGCCCGTTATCGACTCTGACTTAGAGTCCTGTGTACGGCAATGCAGCGTGTGTGCTCAGTTGAGCAACGCGCCCAGAGAGGCACCACTAAGTTTGTGGTCCTGGCCCTCCAGACCATGGTCGAGGATCCATGTCGGCTATGCGGACCCGTTTCTCGGTAAAATGTTCCTGGTGGTGGTGGATGCTTTTTCAAAATGGATTAAATGTGAAATAATGTCGGGAAGCACTGCCACCGTCACCATTGAAAACCTGAGGGACATGTTTGCCACCCATGGCCTGCCTGACATACCGGTCAGTGACAACGGGCCATGTTTCACCAGTTCCGAATTTAAAGAATTCATGACCCGCAATGGGATCAAACATGTCATCTTGGCCCCGTTTAAACCAGCCTCCAATGGGCAGGCAGAGCGGGCAGTACAAACCATCAAACAGAGCCTCAAACGAGTCACAGAAGGCTCACTCCAAACCCACCTGTCCCGAGTACTGCTCAGCTACCACACGAGACCCCACTCGCTCACAGGGGTGCCCCCGGCTGAGCTACTCATGAAAAGGGCACTTAAAACCAGACTCTCGCTGGTTCATCCAAACCTGCATGATCAGGTAGAGAGCAGGCGGCACCAACAAAATGTAAATGATGGTCGCGCCACTGTGTCACGGGAAATTGATCTGAATGACCCTGTGTATGTGCTAAACTATGGACATGGTCCCAAGTGGATCGCAGGCACGGTGATAGCTAAAGAAGGGAGTAGGGCGTTTGTAGTCAAACTAGACAATGGATAAATTTGCAGAAAGCACCTGGACCAAACGAGGCTGCGGTTCACAGACTGCCCTGAACAACCCACAGCAGACACCACCTTTTTCGAGCCACCAACACACACCCAAAGGATCAACGACACCACCCCGGACCAGGAAATCGAACCCATCACGCCCAACAGCCCTGCAAGGCCAGGCTCACCCAGCAGCCCTGCAGGGCCAACAACACAACAGCCCAGCGAGGGCACAGCCAATACACCAGAACAGACATTTGTACCGAGGCGGTCCACCAGGGAAAGAAAGGCTCCCGACCGCCTCACCTTGTAAATAGTTTTCACTTTGACTTTTGGGGGGGGGGGGAGTGATGTTGTGTATCTGTAAAGCATGCACTCCCATGTTCCGCCACCAGGGAGTGCATTCCCTGAAGTCCCAAGGGATCCCAGCATCCCTTGGGAGCATTGTATATAAGTCCCTAAGGCTGTTACTCACTCTGGAGTGTCTTAATAAAGACTGAGGTTACTGTTACTTTAACCTCCGTGTGCAGTCTCATCTGTGTTAGGAACACAATACACTCAAACTTCCGAGCCTGAGGCCTTCACTCCTACGCATCGGAGCGCGTGCATGTCAGTACGTGCGCAGGGCTGGAGCTGTAGTCACATGGCTCTAGGCAGCCAATCAAGGTACAGTATTTTCTCAATCATAATAATGGGAACTCCGTAAGTTGGAGTTTCCATTATTATGAATGAGAAACCCCCCCCAAACGCATAAAAATCAATAAAAAATAGAAAAATACATGACATATTTAAGAATAATTTAAGTTAAAGTTCTTCTAAAAAATATTTTCCTGACTTTTTTTAAAGATGCCTTAAAATAAACTTACCGTAGTGGGGAGGGTTTTTAACAATAAAGTACGTTTTCATATGTGTTTATTTAATTTAATTTTAATGTTTTTATGTATTTTTAAACACTTGTGTCTGTAAAAATAGGCTACACACCGGCTTTTTCAGGTGCAAGATTTTAAAGGACATTTGCTGGGCAAGATATTCATAAATATTGGAAATCTGTAAGTGTCCCCGCTGCCGATATGCGCGAGATCTGTCAGGCCAGAAACTTGACAGATCGGAAAAGCCGGTTTTCAGCGCATGCGCACTGCGCGCTGAAACCCGGCTTTTCCAATGCCTTCCTGGGTCCATAGGAACTTCGTACGGAGCTGGGACATCGGAATTTCAGGGCCATTGTATCTGTTGTAACTAAGTAAATCTGTAGGGTAACTGACGACTGCTGATAAATGTGCATGTGTATGTGTTTAATAAACTGTTCCGAATTGTTTTAAAAGAATCAGTCTCTCTGTCAATTTAATGCCAGAGATTTAGAAATCTTACAAGCGATTAAAATCAGGGATGCGCAAGAGGCAAAATTGGAGGAGTGCAGAGTTCTCGGAGGGTTGTAGGGCTAGAGGATGTTACAGCTGGTTTACTGGAAAATGCGTCCCATGTACTTCTGATGAAAAAAATATACGTGACATAGTGTACATAGATCCAGGGGTAGTTGAATTGGGAAAATTGTATGCTGTAATGTCACAGAGGAAGCCTGCAGGCAGAACTGGCTTGCAGTAGAGTACAAAGAATATTGGTACTATTGAGTGAATTACATGCAGTAATCTAATCAGAGGCTGAGAAACCACAAGAGTCAAACTCAAGTAGTTTATATTCATTATCTGCACTCTGAGATCCGATTACTGAATGCACTTTGCTCTCAGGTATCCATCATAGACGGGGCATGACATTCTGTTTATTTTTGCGTTGTGTGTGGGATGTCATTACCATTTCAGGCTCACGTCAACACCAGAGCCAGACGTGACACCATCGACATTGGGTTAGCCTCGTTTCCAGTGCAGCCTGCAGCAGCTGAGCAGCAGGTACCAGGGACGGAATCAGTCGGCCATACTTGGTGTTCCGGCACCAGAGACCACTGGCGATGCTGAGTGGGTCATACTCCACTCCGGAGACCTGAGCCCAAAATCTAGGCTGACATTCCAGTGCAGTGCTGAGGGTGTGCTGCACTGTCGGAGGTGCCGTCTTTCGGATGAATCGTTAAACAGAGGCCTCGTCTGCCCTCCCAGGTGGACGGAAAAGATCCCATTGTACTATACCGATTTTAATTTGATTTAATGTCTAAAGTTTAATTTGTTTAAGTTGTTGCTCCCCCGCCCCCCCCCCGCCCCCCCTTTTAGCCAGGGGGCACTTGTATAATTTGTGTTTCTGGTGCCCTCAAAAAAAAAACAAGGGGACATGTGTTTTAATGATTATGTTTTACAGATTACAACAAAATAGTTGTACTATATCGAAGACGAGCAGGGGAAGTTGTCCCTGGTGTCCTGGCCAATATTTATCACTTAACCAATATCACTAAAATAAATTATCTGGTCATTATCACATTACTGTTTGTGGCTGCCGCGTTTCCTACATTACAACAACGATTACACTTCACAAAGTACTAAATTGGCTGTGAAATGTTTTGGGATGTCCTGAGGTCATGAAAGGCGTTATATAAATGCAAGACTTTTTTTCTTTCATATGAACATACAAAATAGGAGCAGGAGTAGGCCATTCGGCCCCTCGAGCCTGCTCCGCCATTCAATAAGATCATGGCTGATCTTCTACCTCAACTCCACTTTCCTGCACTATCCCCATAATTCCCTTTGTTCCCCAAAATTTATCAACCCCTCTATCTTGAATATACTCAACGACTGAACCTTCACAGCCCTCTGGGTCAAAGAATTCCAGAGTTTCACCCCCCTCTGAGTGAAGACATTTCTTCTCATCTCAGTCCTGAATGGCCGACCCCTTATTCTGAGACTGTGACCCCTGGTTCTAGACTCTCCAGCCAGGGGGAAACATCTTCCCTGCATCTACCCTGACAAGCCCCTGAAGAATTTTATATGTTTCAATTAGATCACCTCTCATTCTTCTAAACTCTAAGGAATATAGGCCTAGTCTGCTCAATCTCTTCTCATGGGGTCAATTCTCTTGAGCATCTGTGTCCAAGTGTTGGAGATGTGTCTCACAGGTGAGCTGCACATTTTAAATGCTCAGTGGCCATTTGCTCCAGGTGGTCTGGCACTGACTCATACAGACCAGGAAGATCCCAGATTTGATCCCGAGAGTCAGCCATGCTCAGTGGGTAGTACCCTTGCCTGAGTCAGAAGGTTGTGAGGTTCAAGTCCTAATTCAGAGACTTGAACCCGCACCCTAGGCTGACACTCCCAGTGCAGTACTGAGGGAGTGCTGCACTGACAGAGGTGCAGTCTTTTGGATGAGATGTTGAACTGACCTCTCGGGTGGACGTAAAAGATCCCATGGCATTATTTCGAAGAAGAGCAGGGGAGTTCTCCCAGGAGTTCTGGCCAATTATTATCCCTCATCCAACACCAAGAAAAACAGATTATCACGTTGCTGTGTGTGGGAGCTTGCTGTGCAAAAATTGGCTGCCGAGTTTCCTACATTACAACAGTGACTACACCCCAAACGTACTTCATTGGCTGTAAAGTGCTTGGAGACCTGCTGTGGTTCTACCCAAAATTTATCTGGAGTAGGATTTGAACCCACAACCTTCTAACTCAGAAGTGAGGGTGCTAACCACTGAGTCACGGCTGACACTATAAAAGTGATCTGGAGTGACTCAGTGACGTGCGTTTGGTGAGGAATCCCATGACTGCCCAGAGCACTTGGCAGTACTTCCAACAGGAGCCGAGGTTTTTTTTTGCTTGTAATGAGCAGTGAGCCCTTGTGTCTTGTGTGCAGCCCCCTCCAATCTCTGGGGTTGTGTTTTCGGAAGTTGCAAAAACACATTGAGCTCTGATCAATATCAAACTTGCTGGAACCATTAGGTGGCACAAGAGGCTTGGATTATGCAGGAAGCCAAGAACAATATTCAAATCTATCCTTGTTGAAGCTCTTAGTGTTGAGGAATGGAATATTTGTACTGAGGTTCAACCCTCAACAATCCCCAGTCAGACACAGCTCACCTCGATGCAGAATAAAGCTCCCTGTGCTCAGATGAGTCTCGCCCAGCTCTTTCCTGACTTGCCTGCAAATGTTTTTCTTTGGCGGTTCGAGTGGTTAGCACATGACCTCTTCGATCTTGCGTGTCTGGATTAGAATCCTCACACGGCAGGTATTTAAAGAAAGACTTGCATTTCTATAGCGCCTTTCACAACCCTCAGGACGTCCCAAAGCACTTTACAGCCAATGAGGTACTTTTGAAGTGCAGTCACTGTTGTAATGCAGGAAACACGGCAGCCAATTTGTGCACAGCAAGCTCCCACAAAACAGCAGTGCGATAATGACCAGATCGTCTATTTTAGTGATGTTGGTTGAGGGATAAATTTTGGCCAGGACACCGGCTCTTCTGCTCTTCTTCAAATAATACCGTGGGACCTTTTACTTGGAATTACATAAAATATACGGCACAGAAACAGGCCATTCAGCCCAACCAGTCCACATCAGCGTTTATACTTCACTTGAGCCTCCTCCTATCCTTCCTCATCTAATACCATCAGCATAACCCTCTATTCCCTTCTACCTCTAGCCTCCCCTTAAATGCAACGATACTATTCACCTCAACCACTCCCTGTGGCAGCGAGTTCCACATTCTTACCACTCTCTGGGTAAAGAAGTTTCTTCTGAATTCCCTGTTGGATTTCTTGGTGACGATCTTATATTGATGGCTCGAGTTATGCTCTTCCCCACAAGTGGAAACATTCTCTCTGTATCCACTCGACCAAAACCTTTCATAATTTTAAAGACCTCTATTAGGTCACCCCTCAGCCTTCTCTTTCCCGAGCCCCAGGGGCCGAAATTCGTCGGTAACCGCTGTGAGGCGGGACTAACCGCGCCCGGCACAGAAGTCCCGCCCCCCGGCAGCGAAATTGGGCTTGCCGTTCTCTCGCGGGCGCGAGCCGCGGGAATTGTCCAGCGCTACGTGGAACACAGCGTAGCGCTGGCGGGATCACACGCCATGAAAGGGGCGGGCCCGCTGCCGACTCTGCACCGGGGAGAAGGGGCCACCACTTCACCTCCCCGGGGTGCGCGGTGCCATGGCAGCACCATCGCGGTACGGGCCCCGCTATTTGGAAACGGCAAAGCTGCGAATGGTAAGTTGCCCATTTTATAAAAAAATTATAATGCAACACCTCCCCTTTAATTGTTGCCCCGCGAGCGGAGTGAGGCCGGGTTCGCAACCCGACCGAACTTTCACTTCAGGGCAAAAACGGGTCGCTGTGCACGGTGATGATGTCGTCATCGCTAGCTCGGCGGCCTGGGCCACTACCGGCAATAGCGGGCCGCTATCGCTTTGCGCTTCCGCTAACTACCGCAGAATTTCGCAGGAGCCAGTTGCAGCCCCGCTCCCCAGGCTAGAAATCGCTTCCGCCCCCGGGGAGCACGAACAAGAGGCGCAAACAGCGCCAATTTCTGCCCCCGCAGCCTGTTCAACCTTTCTTGATAGATATAACCTCGCAGTTATGGTATCATTCTTATACATCTTTCTTGCACCCTCTCCAGTGCCTCTGTATCCTGTTTAGAATATGATGAGCAGAACTATATACAGTACTCCAAGTTTGGTCTAACCAAGGTCCCATCCAACTTTATCATAACTTATCTACAGCCATCTGCGAGGGCTGACAGGGCCTCGGTTTTCGGTCTCATCCGAAGGACAGTGCCTCTGACAGTACAGCACTCCCTCAGCACTGCACTGGAGTACCAGCTTAAAATACGTGCTCCCAGCAATGGAATGCAACTTAAACTAACAACCTCCTGACTCAGAGATATGAGGGCTACCCCTGAGCCAAGGCTGGTATTTAAGTTTGATCTTCAAGGCCCATCTTTTCCCAGACTGTCCAATTGTTCATTGAGACAATCCGGTAAGCAGAAAAGCCATGCAACTTAAGTCCAGGAAAACAAGGCCATCTTCCCATTCCTGATTGTTAGTCAGTGACCCCTCCCAAAGGGTGACAGTGTTGGGATTTCGGGAGAAGACAGGATCAGACACAGCCAGGACACTCCCCGTGATTGATTGCCCTGCTGTTAGCTCACACATAGGAACAGCAGGAGGCCATTCAGCCCCTCGAGTCTGTCCCACCATTCAATGGCAGATCTGTATTTTAACTCCATTTACCCGCTTTGGTTCCATATCCCTTAACACCCTTACCCAACAAAAATCTATCAATCTCAATTTTGAAATTTTCAATTGTCCCCCTCAGCCCACAACCATTTTGTTTTTTGGAGGGGCCGGAAATTCAGATTCCCACTACCCTTTGTATGAAGAAGTGCATCATGACATCACCCCTGGAACTGCCTGGCTCTAATTCTAAGGTTCTGCCCCCTTGTTCTGGACTCCCCCGCAAGAGGAAATAGTTTCCCTCTATCTACCCTATAAAATTCTTTAATCATCTTAAACACCACAATTAGATCAGCCCCTAATCTTCTTTACTGTCAGGAATGTCTTAATTTAACCCTTTTATCCCCGGTCATCATCATAGGCGGTCCCTCGAAGCGAGGATGACTTGCTTCCACGCCGAAAAGGGATGAGTTCACAGGTGTTTCAATGAAGGACCGAATATTCCAGATCCCGAACTACATCCTGAAGGGTGGAAGATACCTGTGCGTGGATTTTTTTAACGTGTGGTGGCCGTTGCACACCAGCCACCACACGGGCTTGACAGAGCTAGGTCTTGGTCCAGTGGCAAGGATTAACCAAGATGACTGGAGACCTGCTCTGCTGCACAGACCTAGTGCACACACATATCGCAGTGTGGGCTGGGCCCGTGCTGCCCCTGGGCCCTCGGCTCTTCTGGGCCCCGAACTCTCGCCTCTCCTGGGCCCCCGATCACATCCCTGTACAATCTCTCGCCGCTCCTTCGCCCTGACCTCGCCGCTCCTGCTGTACCTGCCCGCACTGCAGTCAGCCGTCGCCCTCCTGCAGCAGCACGCGCTGCTCCCTGCAATGGTATGCCGTCGCACGCTACTCACTCTAATGGAGCATATCCCCGGTATTATTCTGGTGAATCTGCCCTGCTCCCCCCCCCCCCCCCAAGGCCAATATAGCCTTCCTGAGGTGTGGGGCCCAGAGCCGAACACAGTTACTCCAGATGGGGCCTAACCAGGGCTTTATACAACAGTAATAAAGTTTTATAAAGTTTTATACAACTGTAATAAAGTTTTATACAACAGTAATAAAGTTTTATACAACTGTAATAAAGTTTTATACAACTGCAATAAAGTTTTATACAACTGTAATAAAGTTTTATACAACAGTAATAAAGTTTTATACAACTGTAATAAAGTTTTATACAACTGCAATAAAGTTTTATACAACTGTTATAAAGTTTTATACAACATAACTTCCACCTCTGTGTATTCCAGCCGCCTTGCAGTTAAGGTTAACGTAGCCTTTATAGTTACATTTTGTGTCTGTCCAATAGATTTTAGCGATTTCTATACTTGGACTCTAAACCTCTCTGCTCCTCCACAGTTCCAAGCTCCTCACTATTTCGAAAATAGTCTGATATACTCTGAATGCAACTTTCTGCTCCCAGCTACACTATTTACTGTGCTACCTAACTTGGTGTCATCAGCAAACGTGGCTATTCATCTCTCTATTCCTTCATCTAAGTCACTTATCGAAACAGTGAAAAGCTGAGGCCCCAGCACAGATCCCTGTGGGGCACACCCTGACAGTTTGAGTTAATACCCATTATCATCAATCTCTGTCTCCTATCTCCGAACCGTTTCCCTATCCAAGTCAAGAGGTTGCCTTTAATTCCATGTGCTCTCAGTTTTGTAAACATGAGAAAAGCCGCTTGAGTGGGCAAAAACACGAAGGCAGAATATTATCTGAATGGTGGCAGATTAAGGAAAGGGGAGGTGCATCAGTCATTGAAAGTTGGCACGCAGGTACAGCAGGCGGTGAAGAAGGCGGATGGCATGTTGGCCTTCATAGCGAGGGGATTTGAGTATAAGAGCAGGGAAGTCTTACTGCAGTTGTACAGGGCCTTGGTGAGGCCCCTCCTGGAATATTGTGTTCAGTTTTGGTCTCCTAATCTGAGGAAGGACGTTCTTGCTATTGAGGGAGTGCAGCGAAGGTTCACCAGACTGATTCCCGGGATGGCAGGACTGACATATGAGGAGAGACTGGATCGACTGGGCCTGTATTCACTGGAGTTTAGAAGGATGAGAGGGGATCGCATAGAAACATAAAATTCTGACGGGACTGGACAGGTTAAATGCAGGAAGAATGTTCCCGATGTTGGGGAAGTCCAGAACCAGGGGACACAGTCTAAGGATAAGGGGTAAGCCAGTTAGGTCCGTGATGAGGAGAAACTTCTTCACTCAGTGAATTGTTAACCTCTGGAATTCCCTGCCGCAGAGAGTTGTTGATGCCAGTTCATTGGATATATTCAAGAGGGAGTTAGATATGGCCCTTACAGCTAAAGGGATCAAGGGGTATGGAGAGAAAGCAGGAACGGGGTTCTGAGGTGATGATCAGCCATGATCTTATTGAATGGTGGTGCAGGCTCGAAGGGCCGAATGGCCTACTCCTGTACCTATTTTCTATGTTTCTATGTTTCTACTTGGAGGACAATCAGCAGCCACAGAACTTCAATTCAGGCAATGGGCTGCGTTACAACAACAACTTGTATTTATATAGTGCCTTAACATAGTGACACGTCCCAAGGCGCTTCACAGGAGTGTTACGAGATAAAAAATTTGACATTGAGCCACATAAGGAGAAATTAGGGCAGGTGACCAAAAGCTTGGTCAAAGAGATAGGTTTTAAGGAGCGTCTTGAAGAAGGAAAGAGAGGTAGAGAGGCAGAGAGGTTTAGGCAGGGAGTTCCAGAGCTTGAGGCCCAGCCAACAGAAGGCAAGGCCACCAATGGTTGAGTGACTAAAATCAGGATGCTCAAGAAGGCAGAATTAGAGGAGTGCAGACATCTCGGGGGGTTGTGGGGCTGAAGGAGATTACAGAGATAGGGAAGGGCGAGGGCCTTGGAGGGATTTGTAAATAAGGATGAGATTTTGATATCGAGACGTTACTTAACCGGGAGCCAATGCAAGTCGGTGAGCCCATCGTCATCATCATAGGCAGTCCCTCGGAATCAAGGAAGACTTGCTTCCATTCCTGAAGTGAGTTCTTTGGTGGCTGAACAGTCCCAGATGAGAGCCACAGGCCCTGTCACAGGTGGGACAGACAGTCATTGAGGGAAAGGGTGGGTGAGACTGGTTTGCCGCACGCTCTTTCCGCTGCCTGCGCCTGATCTCTTCACGCTCTCGGTGACGAGACTCGAGGTGCTCAGCGCCCTCCCGGATGCACTTTCTCCACTTAGGGCGGTCTTTGGCCAGGGACTCCCAGGTGATGTCGTACTTTATCAGGGAGGGTGTTAGTGAAAATAAATTCACATAGACTCTAGTAAAGTAAGAGAGACAACTTTATTGCTAACAGAGCTCTGGGATAAGAGTTGAGATCCCGCGATCTGTGAACACCTTCTCTCCCGAGCGCCTTGTGCCGCGGGATTATAAGCAGTTTACATGGGGCGGAATACAACCATTTCAATTCATTTACATACAACCAATCAATCCATATGGCAACGCAATTCATTTACATACAACTTTTTAGTCCTAGTGAAACCTGATAGCATGGCGCAAGTTTGGGGGCCCTTCCTCTGTATCTTCTTTTGTGGTTAGTCATTCTGTTGCAAAGCTTTCTATGAAACAGTGGCCTGCACCTGGCCAGCAGTCACTTGTTGCTGCAGAGTTCATATCAGGGACAGCAGATAGGCTTCTTGGTACAAAGTTCATTTAGTGGTGGCTTACCCCATCCTGCTTTGCTATGT
Organism: Pristiophorus japonicus; assembly: GCF_044704955.1. NCBI lineage: Eukaryota > Metazoa > Chordata > Chondrichthyes > Pristiophoridae > Pristiophorus > Pristiophorus japonicus. Next base: position 19,508,348 of record NC_092002.1, on the reverse strand, counting down.
CCGAAAATCCACTCCAACAGAGGCTTTGAGGGTGTCCTTGTAACGTTTCCGCTGTCCACCTTTGGCTCGTTTGCCGTGAAGGAGCTCCGCATAGAGCAATTGTTTTGTGAGTCCCGTGTCTGGCATGCGGACAATGTGGCCTGCCCAATGGAGCTGATCAAGTGTGGTCAGTGCTTCAATGTTGGGGATGTTGGCCTTGTCGAGTTCACTAATGTTGGTGCGTCTGTCCTCCCAGGGGATTGGCAAGATCTTGCAGAGACATCGTTGGTGATATATCTCCAGCGACTTGAGATGTCTTCTGTACATCCTCCCTGCCTCTGAGCCATACAGGAGCGTGGGTATCACTACAGCCCTGTAAACCATGAGTTTGGTGGTAGATTTGAGGGCTTGGTCTTCGAACATAAGGGTGATGGGTGAACGGGATTTGGTGCGAGTTAGGACACGGGCTGTGGTACATACAGATGTGGTTACATGGGATTTTTCTGTTCCCTTCACCCTCTCCCTGCCACCCCTCACACTCTCACCCTCCTCCCCTTTTCCCTCTCACTCCTACCTCTCTCCTCCCGCCTTCTCTCCTCCTCCATCTCCCTTCCCCACTTTACCTCCCGTGCCTTTTCCTCTCCCTCCCTCCTTCCCCTTCTCCGGCATCTTGACCCATCTCCCTCCTCCCCCTCCCTCTGTTCCCCTCTCCCTCCCTCCTGCTCCCTCTCCCCCTCCCTCTCTCTCTTTCCCCCTCTTCCCCTCCTCTTTCCCCGTCTCCCTCTTCCTCACCCCCCTCCTTCCTACCCCCTCCCTCCTTCCGTCCCACTCTCCCTCCCTGCTTCCTTTCCCCCTCTCCCTCCCTCCATCCTTTCCCCCTCTCCCTCCCTCCATCCTTTCCCTCTCCCTCCCTCCATTCTTTCCCCTCTCCCTCCCTCCCTCCTTCCTTCCCCCTCTCCTCCCTCTTTCTCCCTCCCCTCCCCTTTCCCCCTCTCCCTCCCCTTTCCCCCTCTCCCTCCCCTTTCCCCTCCCTCCTTCCTTCCCTCCCTTATTCCCCCCCCCGTCTCCCCATCCCCCCTTTCTCTCTCCCCCTTAGGGGGAATCCCTCTCTCGATATTGCAGTGGGGAGGGAGGGGGGAATCCCTCTCTCGATGTTGCAGTGGGGAGGAGGGAATCCCTCTCTCGATGGTGCAGTGGGAGGGGGGGAGGGGAAGGGAATCCCTCTCTCGATGTTGCAGTGGGGAGGGAGGGGGGAATCCCTCTCTCGATGGTGCAGTGGGGAGGGGGGAGGGAATCCCTCTCTCGATGGTGCAGTGGGGAGGGGGGAGGGAATCCCTCTCTCGATGTTGCAGTGGGGAGGGGGGAGGGAATCCCTCTCTCGATGGTGCAGTGGGAGGGGGGGAATCCCTCTCTCGATGGTGCAGTGGGAGGGGGGGGAGGGAATCCCTCTCTCGATGTTGCAGTGGGGAGGGGGGAGGGAATCCCTCTCTCGATGGTGCAGTGGGGAGGGGGGGGAATACCTCTCTCGATGGTGCAGTGGGAGGGGAGGGAATCCCTCTCTCGATGTTGCAGTGGGAGGGGAGGGAATCTCTCTCTCGATGTTGCAGTGGGAGGGGAGGGAATCCCTTTCTCGATGGTGCAGTGGGAGGGGGGGAGGGAATCCCTCTCTCGATGGTGCAGTGGGGAGGGGGGGATTCCCTCTCTCGATGGTGCAGTGGGAGGGGAGGGGAGGGAATCCCTCTCTCGATGGTGCAGTGGGAGGGGGGGAGGGAATCCCTCTCTCGATGGTGCAGTGGGGACGGTGAGGGAATCCCTCTCTCAATGGTGCAGTGGGAGGGGGGAAGGGAATCCCTCTCTCGATGGTGCAGTGGGGAGGGGGAGGGGGGAGGGAATCCCTCTCTCGATGGTGCAGTGGGGAGGGGGAGGGAATCCCTCTCTCGATGATGCAGTGGGAGGGGAGGGGAGGGAATCCCTCTCTCGATGGTGCAGTGGGAGGGGGGAAGGGAATCCCTCTCTCGATGGTGCAGTGGGAGGGGGGAAGGGAATCCCTCTCTCGATGGTGCAGTGGGGAGGGGGAGGGAATCCCTCTCTCGATGATGCAGTGGGAGGGGGAGGGAATCCCTCTCTCGATGGTGCAGTGGGGAGCGGGAGGGAATCCCTCTCTCGATGGTGCAGTGGGAGGGGGGAAGGGAATCCCTCTCTCGATGGTGCAGTGGGGAGGGGGGGAGGGAATCCCTCTCTCGATGGTGCAGTGGGGAGCGGGAGGGAATCCCTCTCTCGATGGTGCAGTGGGGAGGGGGGGAGGGAATCCCTCTCTCGATGGTGCAGTGGGGAGAGGGAATCCCTCTCTCGATGGTGCAGTGGGGGGAGGGAATCCCTCTCTCGATGGTGCAGTGGGAGGGGGGGAGGGAATCCCTCTCTCGATGATGCAGTGGGGACGGGGAGGGGGGAGGGAATCCCTCTCTCGATGGTGTAGTGGGAGGGGGGAGGGAATCCCTCTCTCGATGGTGCAGTGGGAGGGGGGAAGGGAATCCCTCTCTCGATGGTGCAGTGGGGAGGGAGAGGGAATCCCTCTCTCGATGATGCAGTGGGAGGGGGGGAGGGAATCCCTCTCTCGATGGTGCAGTGGGAGGGGGGAAGGGAATCCCTCTCTCGATGGTGCAGTGGGGAGGGGGAGGGAATCCCTCTCTCGATGATGCAGTGGGAGCGGGAGGGAATCCCTCTCTCGATGGTGCAGTGGGGAGGGGGGGGGAGGGAATCCCTCTCTCGATGATGCAGTGGGGAGGGAATCCCTCTCTCGATGGTGCAGTGGGAGGGGGGGAGGGAATCCCTCTCTCGATGGTGCAGTGGGAGGGGGGGAGGGAATCCCTCTCTCGATGGTGCAGTGGGAGGGGGGGAGGGAATCCCTCTCTCGATGGTGCAGTGGGAGGGGGGGAGGGAATCCCTCTCTCGATGGTGCAGTGGGAGGGGGGGAGGGAATCCCTCTCTCGATGGTGCAGTGGGAGGGGGGGAGGGAATCCCTCTCTCGATGGTGCAGTGGGAGGGGGGGAGGGAATCCCTCTCTCGATGGTGCAGTGGGAGGGGGGGAGGGAATCCCTCTCTCGATGGTGCAGTGGGGATGCGGGGGGGCGTGGAGGGATCCTGGAGTGAGTCGGCGCGCGCTCCCGGAGCCCAGCCAGCCCGGGGTGCGCGCAGAGCGGCGGGGACTCGCCGTGTGCACGCGCGGAGCGAGGCAGCGGCTCCGGGGCTTTAAACAGACGGCGGCTGGAGCCGGGCAGCAGGGTAAGGTAAGGCAGTGTGTGTGAGTGGCCCGTGTGTGAGGGCGTGCAATGCAATGCAATGCAGGCGGCAAACTGCCCACTTTGCACTTTCTCCCCTTAAATCTGTTTACTGCAGATTTAAATCTGGTCCCGACCCCTTAAATCCTGGCGGATCCCTGCCCGTGGCCAGGGCTCCCGCTCCCTCTGATTCAACGTGTTAAGTGCAACCGGTGGCAGTGCCAGGCTGGGTCTGATGCCCACCTGCACCCCTCGCCAAGGGCACCCAGCTTTGGGTTCATATTGTCAGCCGGACAGCAAAGGTGCAGAAAGATCTCTCACCCCCCCGCTCTCACTGTCACAGGTTGATGAATGGCAACACGTCTGTAAATCCCAACTGGCCCCCTATTTGCCGATTGAATCCAGGTCTTGCTGTCCTGGCTTCCCTGCTCCCCAATTTTATTCGCGTTCAGCGCCGGCAGCGCCGCACGTCTGAGTTTTAAAACCCGCTTCTGCACTCGGCTGTAGGTTTGTTCATTTCCCAATCATCCCTTTCCCCCCTCCTCAATGCCCCCTCCACCTTGCCCCCCTCCACAATCCCCCCTCCACCTTGCCCCCTCCACAATCCCCCCTCCACCTTGCCCCCTCCACAATCCTCCCTCCACCTTGCCCCCCCTCCACCTTGCCCCCCTCCTCAATGCCCCCTCCACCTTGCCCCCTCCACAATCCCCCTCCATCTTGCCCCCCCACCACCTTGCCCCCCTCCTCAATGCCCCCTCCACCTTGCCCCCCTCCTCAATGCCCCCTCCACCTTGCCCCCTCCACAATCCCCCTCCATCTTGCCCCCCCACCACCTTGCCCCCCTCCTCAATGCCCCCTCCACCTTGCCCCCTCCACAATCCCCCCTCCACCTTGCCCCCTCCACAATCCCCCCTCCATCTTGCCCCCCCACCACCTTGCCCCCCTCCTCAATGCCCCCTCCACCTTGCCCCCTCCACAATCCCCCCTCCACCTTGCCCCCTCCACAATCCCCCCTCCACCTTGCCCCCTCCACAATCCCCCCTCCACAATCCCCCCTCCACCTTGCCCCCTCCACAATCCTCCCTCCACCTTGACCCCTCCTCAATGCCCCCTCCACAATGCCCCCTCCACCTTGCCCCCTCCACAATCCCCCCTCCACCTTGCCCCCTCCACAATCCCCCCTCCACCTTGCCCCCTCCACAATCCCCCCTCCACCTTGCCCCCTCCACAATCCCCCCTCCACCTTGCCCCCTCCACAATCCCCCCTCCACCTTGCCCCCTCCACAATCCTCCCTCCACCTTGACCCCTCCTCAATGCCCCCTCCACAATCCCCCCTCCACCTTGCCCCCTCCACAATCCCCCCTCCACCTTGCCCCCTCCACAATCCTCCCTCCACCTTGACCCCTCCTCAATGCCCCCTCCACAATCCCCCCTCCACCTTGCCCTCCCTCCTCAATGCCCCCTCCACCTTGCCCCCCTCCACCTTGCCCCCCTCCACCTTGCCCCCCTCCTCAATGCCCCCTCCACCTTGCCCCCTCCACAATTTCCCCCCTCCACCTTGCCCCCTCCACCTTGCCCTCCCCGCCTTGCCCCCCCTCCACCTTGCCCCCCTTCTCAATGCCCCCTCCACCTTGCCCCCTCCACCTTGCCCCCCTCCACCTTGCCCCCCTCCACAATTCCCCCCTCCACCTTGCCCCCCCTCCACCTTGCCCCCTCCACCTTGCCCTCCCCGCCTTGCCCCCCCCACCTTGCCCCCCCTCCACCTTGCCCTCGCAGTGCCCAGCGATGCTCCATCTGCCAGCAGTGATCAGATTTCCGAGGCTGAGCTGACAGTGATGCTCTCTGTATTGTCGCACTGTTTGTCTGAGCCCCTTTTACAGAGGCGGCCCCCTGGGTCAGGTCTGGTCAGATCTGTAAACCCTCCCCGCAGCACGGAACAACGCCTTGAGATTATAAAAGTCCAACTTCCTCTCGTTCTTTAATTACTTTGTGCAGTCAAATGTCTAGGTGTAAGACCAGATTCATTCTCGGTTCAAAGAGGTTAAGTTGGGAGGATTTCCTTTATCGACTCATGGAATCACACAGCACAGAATGAGGCCATTCAGCCCAGTGAGCCTGTGCCAGCTCTTTGTACAATGATTCTGTTAATCTCATTCCCCCTGCTCGTTACCCATAGCCCGACAAATCTTTCCACTTTAAGTATTTATCCAATTCCCGTTTGATAGGTCTTACTAAAACTGCTTCCACTGCCCTGTCAGGCGGTGAATTCCAGGTCATAACAACTCGCCGCATAAAAACCCAGCTCCTCCACCTCTGGCTTATCTCGAGAATCTGTAGCGAAATGGGCTTTTAATTCCTCGATTGTTGATCCCGGGGGATTTGTGGGAACAGGTTGCCGCGGGGAGTAAGAATCGTTTTGGGAAAGCATTGCTTATTTTGATCAAAAATATTTTCATCAAGTGAATGTATTTCTGACGGTAAATTTAATATGCTGTTTTAATCATTTGCATCAAGTCCTCTGTCGGGTGCACTTTGCGCATTGTGTTCTGTTTCTCCTCATCTTCTGTTCCATTCATGACATGCACCGTGCTGTATCATGTAATCTGTTTGGCACATTTAACTGTTCCGTGGGTACTATTGTGCACTCACTATTATTGTGCACTACTATCACACTCATTCTGTTGTGAGTTCTGTCACGTCACATTGTGTGTTGCACACACTCACCGTGTTGTGTCTGACACATTGTGTGTTAACACACTCACTATGCTGTGTCTGTTACATTGTGTGTTGCACACACTCACCGTGTTGTGTCTGACACATTGTGTGTTGCACACACTCACCGTGTTGTGTCTGTTACATTGTGTGTTAACACACTCACTATGCTGTGTCTGTTACATTGTGTGTTAACACACTCACTATGCTGTGTCTGTTACATTGTGTGTTGCACACACTCACCGTGTTGTGTCTGACACATCGTGTGTTAACACACTCACCGTGTTGTGTCTGTTACATTGTGTGTTAACACACTCACTATGCTGTGTCTGTTACATTGTGTGTTAACACACTCACTATGCTGTGTCTGTTACATTGTGTGTTGCACACACTCACCGTGTTGTGTCTGACACATCGTGTGTTAACACACTCACCGTGTTGTGTCTGTTACATTGTGTGTTAACACACTCACTATGCTGTGTCTGTTACATTGTGTGTTGCACACACTCACCGTGTTGTGTCTGACACATTGTGTGTTGCACACACTCACCGTGTTGTGTCTGACACATTGTGTGTTGCACACACTCACCGTGTTGTGTCTGTTACATTGTGTGTTAACACACTCACTATGCTGTGTCTGTTACATTGTGTGTTAACACACTCACTATGCTGTGTCTGTTACATTGTGTGTTGCACACACTCACCACTCACTATGCTGTGTCTGTTACATTGTGTGTTGCACACACTCACCGTGTTGTGTCTGACACATCGTGTGTTGCACACACTCACCGTGTTGTGTCTGTTACATTGTGTGTTAACACACTCACTATGCTGTGTCTGTTACATTGTGTGTTGCACACACTCACCGTGTTGTGTCTGACACATTGTGTGTTGCACACACTCACCGTGTTGTGTCTGACACATTGTGTGTTGCACACACTCACCGTGTTGTGTCTGTTACATTGTGTGTTAACACACTCACTATGCTGTGTCTGTTACATTGTGTGTTAACACACTCACTATGCTGTGTCTGTTACATTGTGTGTTGCACACACTCACCACTCACTATGCTGTGTCTGTTACATTGTGTGTTGCACACACTCACCGTGTTGTGTCTGACACATCGTGTGTTGCACACACTCACCGTGTTGTGTCTGTTACATTGTGTGTTAACACACTCACTATGCTGTGTCTGTTACATTGTGTGTTGCACACACTCACCGTGTTGTGTCTGACACATTGTGTGTTGCACACACTAACCGTGCTGTGTCTGTTACATTGTGTGTTAACACACTCACCGTGTTGTGTCTGTTACATTGTGTGTTAACACACTCACTATGCTGTGTCTGTTACATTGTGTGTTGCACACACTCACCGTGTTGTCTCTGATACATTGTGTGTTGCACACACTCACCGTGTTGTGTCTGACACATCGTGTGTTGCACACACTCACCGTGTTGTGTCTGTTACATTGTGTGTTAACACACTCACTATGCTGTGTCTGTTACATTGTGTGTTCACCGTGTTGTGTCTGACACATTGTGTGTTGCACACACTCACCGTGTTGTGTCTTTTACATTGTGTGTTAACACACTCACCGTGTTGTGTCTGTTACATTGTGTGTTAACACACTCACTATGCTGTGTCTGTTACATTGTGTGTTGCACACACTCACCGTGTTGTGTCTGACACATCGTGTGTTAACACACTCACTATGCTGTGTCTGTTACATTGTGTGTTGCACACACTCACCGTGTTGTGTCTGACACATTGTGTGTTGCACACACTCACCGTGTTGTGTCTGTTACATTGTGTGTTAACACACTCACTATGCTGTGTCTGTTACATTGTGTGTTGCACACACTCACCGTGTTGTGTCTGACACATTGTGTGTTGCACACACTCACCGTGTTGTGTCTGACACATTGTGTGTTGCACACACTCACCGTGTTGTGTCTGTCACGCTCTGTGTCTTGTTTATCACCGTCGCTCCTTTCTGAATTCACAAGGTGTATCTCGGAGCAGGATTTTTATCACTCATTTAACATATTAAATCGATATCAATTCCAATTCTATTAGGACTATTCAATGTAAAAGTAATGAATGTTTGGAACAACTTGCCAAGAGGAATAATAGAGAATACAATAAGGATGTTTAAAATGCAGACAGGTGTTATAAGAGCATAGGAACAGGAGGAGACCATTCAGCCCCTCCAGCCTGTTCCGCTATTCAATTTGATCCTGGCTGATCTGATTCTTAACTCACTATATCCGCCTTGGTTCCATAACCCTTAATACCCTTACTGAACAAAAATCTATCCATCTTAGTTTTGACATTTTCAATTGACCCCGCCCCCCCCCCCCCCCCTCAGCTGCAACAGCTTTTTTGGTGGAGGGGGGTGGGGAGAGTTCCAGATTTGCACCACTCTTAGTGTGGCATCATCGTTCCTGACATCATCCCTCAACAGCCTGGCTCTAATTTAAAGGTTACTTTCTTGGTCTGGACTCACCACCAGAGAAAACAGTTTCTCTCTCTATCTATCCCATCAAATCCTTTAATCATCTTAAACTCTTCAATTAGATCATCCCTTAATCTTCTGTACGCGACGGAATACAAGCCTGGTCTATGCCACATGTCCTCATAATCTAACCCTTTTAGACCCGGTATCATTGTGGAATAAGAATATAAGAATTAGGAGCAGGAGTCGGCCATTCGGCCCCTCGAGCCCCTCGAGCCTGCTCCGCCATTCACTAAGGTCATGGCTGATCTGATCTTGGCCTCAACTCCACTTCCCTGCCCGCTCCCCATAACCCTTGACTCCCTTATCATTCAAAAATCTGTCTACCTCCATAAAACTGCATGCAGTACTCCAGGTGTGGTCTCACCTGTATGGTTGTAGCAGGACTTCCCTACTTTTATACTCTGACCCCTTGCAATAAAGGCCAACATTCCATTTGTCTTCCTGATTACTTGCTGTACCTGCATGCTAACATTTTGTGTTTCATGTACAAGGACCCCCAGGCCCCTCTGTACCACCGCATTTTGTAGTTTCCATTTAAATAATAATTTGCTTTTTTATTCTTCCTACCAAAGTGGATAACCTCACATATGGAATGGTATGATGTGCTATAATGGGTGGGGTAGGATTGTAAAGACAAGGGCTGAATGGCCTAATTTCTTTTCGTCCTTAACTTTCTTTTGTGGTCTTACATGATGGTCGAAAAGGAGAGATTGTAGAAAACTATATTGAGAGTAAGAGGGTGCCTTGTAGGAGTTTGATATTTTTCCCTGGACTGACTTGAGCAGACAATGAATGAATGATTTGGGGGAAAGAAATCTATGGCAAATGGCATGTTGACCATCATAGCGAGAGGATTTGAGTATAGGAGCAGGGAGGTCTTGCTGCAGTTGTACAGGGTCTTGGTGAGGCCACACCTGGAATATTGTGTTCAGTTTTTGTCTCCTAATCTGAGGAAGGACATTCTTGCTATTGAAGGAGTGCAGCGAAGGTTCACCAGATTGATTCCCGGGATGGCAGGACTGACATATGAGGAGAGACTGGATCGACTAGGCTTATATTCACTGGAATTTAGAAGAATGAGAGGGGATCTCATAGAAGCATATAAAATTCTGACGGGATTGGACAGGTTAGATGCAGGAAGAATGTTCCCGATGTTGGGGAAGTCCAGAACCAGGGGTCACAGTCTAAGGATAAGGAGTAAGCCATTTAGGATTGATATGAGGAGAAACTTCTTCACGAGGAGAATTGTGAACCTGTGGAATTCTCTACCACAGAAAGTTGTTGAGGCCAGTTCGTTGGATATATTCAAAAGGCAGTTACATGTGGCCCGTACGGCTAAAGGGATCAGGGGGTATGGAGAGAAAGCAGGAATGGGGTACAGTTTTGGTCTCCTAATCTGAGGAAGGACATTTTTGCTATTGAAGGAGTGCAGCGAAGGTTGCCTGATCAGCCATGATTATATTGGATGGGGGTGCAGGCTCGAAGGGCCAAATGGCCTACTCCTGCACCTATTTTCTATGTTTCTATGTTTCTATTTCTGTATATAAGAACAGGAATTGGGGGCATTATTCCGGTGCTGGAGTCCATTGTCCTTCTGAATTTGAATGACTAGTCTCCACGCTATGGAGAAGTGACCTCATGGTGGGTTAGCTGACAGTGGTTGGACAACGTTAGGGTCTGAAGGCTTGTAGCCACTGGTTTAGCTGCTGCTAGTGTTTATGTATTATAGAAACAGAAGGAGGCCATTCCAGCCCATCGTGTCCGCGCCGGCTGACATAGAGCCACACGGCACTCGGTCAACAGCCCTAAAAGTTCATAGGTTTATATGTAACCATGGCGGAAAGGCAAAGAGCACCCAGCCCAACCAGTCCTCCTCACACAACTGCGACACCCCTTACACTGAAACATTCTAACTCCACCCCAACCGGAGTCGTGATCTCCTGGGAGAGGCAAAAACCCAGGCCAATTTAGGGAGATAAAATCTGGGAAAATTTCTCTCCGACCCATCCAGACGATCAAAACTAGTCCAAGAGATTATCCTGGCCGTATTCTATTCCCTGCAGTACTTACCATTCATCATAGGCAGTCCCTCAGAATCGAAGAAGACTTGCTTCCACTCCTAAAGTGAGTTATTTTGGTGGCTGAACAGTCCAACATGAGAGCCACAGACCCTGTCACAGGCGGGACAGATATTCGTCGGGGGGAGTGGGGGGGGTGGTACTGATTTACCACACGCTGCCTGCGCCTGACCTCTTCACGCTTGCAGCGTTGAGTACTTACCATTATATCTGCGCCGTCCAACGAAAAGTTATCCCGTCTAATCCCAATTACCAGCTCTAGGTCCGTAACCCTGCAGGTTACTGCACTTTAAGTGCCCATCCAACCATCTCTTAAAAGTGGTGAGGGTTTCTGCATTCACCACCCTTCCAGGCAGCAAGTTCCATTATATGTGAGCCCTTCATCAGGGGTCCAACTTTGGATTGAGGTGTCAGCCGTGGCTCAGTGGGCAGCACGTGTGCCTCTGAGTCAGAAGGTTGTGGGTTCAAGTCCCGCTCCAGAGACCTGAGCACCTTATATATGCGGAAACTCCAGTGCAGTGCTGAGGGAGGTGCCGTCTTTCAGAGATGTTAAACTGAGGTCCCGTCTGCTCTCTCGGGTGGACGTAAAAATCCCACGGCACTATTTCAAAGAAGAGCAAGGGCGTTCTCCCCGGTGTCCTGGCCAATATTTATCCCTCAATCAACAAAGTGGATGCAGAGAGGATGTTTCCACTGATGGGGGAGATTAGAACTGGAGGGCATAATCTTAGAATAAGGGGCTGCCCGTTTAAAACAGAGATGAGGAGACATTTCTTCTCTGAGGGTTGTAAATCTGTGGAATTCGCTGCCTCAGAGTGCTGTGGAAGCTGGGACATTGAATAAATTTAAGACCGAAATAGACAGTTTCTTAAACGATAAGGGGTTATGGGGAGCGGGCAGGGAAGTGGAGCTGAGTCCATGATCGGATCAGCAGGCTCGAGGGGCTGTATGGCCTCCTGGTCCTAGTTCTTAGGCAACATCTAAAACAGATGATCTGGTTATTATCTCATTGCTTGCTTGTGGGAGCTTGCTGTGCACAAATTGGCTGCCGTGTTTCCTTCATTTGTTTTTCTATTCATTCCCGGGATGTGGACATTGCTGGCAAGGCCAGCATTTTTTACAACAGTAACTACACTTAAAAAATACTACATTGGCTGTAAAGCACTTTGGGACATCCTGAGGTCTTGAAAGTCGTTATTTAAATGCAAGTCCGCCTTTATTTATAAAGCCACCTGTCGCCGAGAGGAGAGGGATGCTTACAGAAATCAGGTTTGGATACTACAGAACCTGTCGGATGAGCCAAAGTTGACATGAGCAGGGTAGCTGGTAACACTGGGTGAAGGGCTTTTAGAATTATAGTCATAGTAAGAAGGCAGTCAGAGAAACAGTCAAAGTCCTGAAGGCCCATAAAGGGTCAGATTCTCAAAAAAAAATGCTTACAGGTGATGGACAGGAGGAAAGCATGGGAGAAAGTGAAGGTCCCAGCTCCATTTAGTTTATATTTTGGGGTGTCTAAAGAAGTAGCTAATAAACTTGGACAAATTCCAGTAGGCACCTTTGGAGACTCCTTGGAAATGGGCACTGTGCCTGAGAACATGAATCGAAAAAAAAGGGATAAAGAGATATCATCATCATTGGCGGTCCCTCAAAATGAGGATGACTTGCTTCCACGGCAAAAGGGATGAGTTCACAGGTGCTTCAATGAAGGACCTAATATTCCAGGTCCTGAACTACATCCTGAAGGGTGGAAGATGCCTGTGCGTGGATTTTTTTAACGTGGGGTGACCGTTGCACACCAGCCACCACACGGGCTTGACAGAGCTAGGTCTTGGTCCAGGCAAGGATTAATCAGGATGACTGGAGACCAGCTCTGCTGCACGGACCGAGTGTGCTCACATATCGCAGTGTGGGCTGGGCCCGGGCTGCCCCCGGGCCCTCGCCTCTTCTGGGCCCCGATCTCGCGCCTCTCCCGGGTCCCGATCACGTCCCTCTACAATCTCTCACCGCTCCTTCTCCCCGATCGCCCCGCTCCTGCTGTACCTGCCCACGCTCCAATCACCGACCTGGATCTTGATGATGTCACTCTTCACTGCTATCGCCCTCCTGCACCAGCTCGCGCTGTACCTTGCCGTGGTACGCTGCCACGCTGTCCAGGGGCCGCCGCTCACCGCTCCTTTTATAACCCAGGGAACAACAAGCCAGTCAGACTGGCATTCATTGTGAAGAAAAGCAAAGTAAGAAAGGGCGAACATAGGAACAGGAGGAAGCCATTCAGCCCCTCAAGCCTGTTCTTCCATTCTGTACACTCATGATTGACCTGTACCTCAACTCCATTTACCCGCCTTTGCCCCATAACCCTGGATACCCTTATGACAGTGTCAGCTGTGGCTGAGTGTGGGCAGCACCCTCGCCTCTGAGTCAGAAGGTTGTGGGTTCAAGTCCCACTCCAGGGACTTGAACACAAATCTAGGCTGACACTCCCAGTGCAGTGCTAAGGGAGTGCCGCACTGTCGGAGGTGCCGTCTTTCGGGTGAGAAGTTAAACTGAGGCCCCGTCTGCTCTCTCAGGTGGACGTAAAAGATTCCATGGTACTATTTCGAAGAAGAGCAGGAGAGTTACCCCCGGTGTCCTGGGGCCAATATCTATCCGTCAATCAACATAACAAACAAACAGATTATCTGGTCATTATCACATTGCTGTGTGTGGGAGCTTGCTGTGCGCAAACTGGCTGCCATGTTTCCCACATTACAACAGTGACTACACTCAAAGTACTTCATTGGCTGTAAAGTCCAGTGGTCATGAAAGGCGCTATATAAATGCAAGCCTTTCATTCTAAATATTGATTTCAGTCTTGAAAATGCCAATTAACCCCAACGCCACACAGCCTTTGGGGTTCCATATTTTCACGACCTTTGCGTGGGGAAAAAAACCCTTCCCAATTAAACTGACATTTCACTTCAATTTTTGTTTCCGTAAATCTGCCCATTCAGTCAAATGGAGAATCAGCCATCCAATGTATCTTCCATCTATAACGTCTCAGTCAAGCTGCATGTCAGTGACTGATTGATCCACATTGCGCATTTTAAAGTAAAAATACAGAAATGACAATCTTCCGTCCTTTAGCTGCAAACCAGGTCGTGATGCCCGAAGGCAATTATAACAGTGGGATTCCCTCCCCTCCCAACTGTCAGCGAAGGGTTAATCAAATGGGACTGCTGTTGATTTGACCTGATATTAATTTAAGTGACTTTTCAATTTAACTGATTTCCCTGGTAGTTTGATTGCGCCTTTGGTATGGACAGAATCTGTAACAGGTCCCTTGGGAGTTTGTAGACATGAGTGCGTAAGTAGATGTAACGCCACCTTGCAGATTTCTTTATCATTTATTCGTTCACGGCACGTGGGCATCGCTGGCAAGGCCGGCATTTATTGCCCATCCCTAATTGCCCCTTGAGAAGGTGGTGGTGAGCCGCCTTCCTGAACCGCTGCAGTCCGTGTGGTGAAGGTGCTCCCATAGTGCTAACTTTGTCACAGCGGTTTGGTACAATGGAGTGTCTCGCTGGGCCATTTCAGAGGGCAATTAAGGGTCAACCACGTTGCTGTGGGTCTGGAGTCACATATCGGCCAGACTGGGTAAGGGCGGCAGATTTCCTTCCCTAAAGGACATTAGTGAAATAGTATTACTGATACTCGCTTTTTAAAAAAAATTCCAGATTTTATTTAATTAACTACATTTAAATCCCACAGCTGCTGTGATGGGATTTGAACTCCTGTCTCTGGCTCATTACTCATCATCATCATCATAGGCAGTCCCTCGGAATCGAGGAAGACCTGCTTCCACTCTAAAAGTGAGTTCTCAGGTGACTGAACAGTCCAATACGGGAATTACAGTCTCTGTCATAGGTGGGACAGACAGTGGTTGAGGGAAAGGGAGGGTGGGACTGGTTTGCCGCACGCTCCTTCCGCTGCCTGTGCTTGTTTTCTGCATGCCCTTGGCAACGAGACTCGAGATACTCTGCACCCTCCCGGATGCACTTCCTCCACTTCGGGCGGTCTTTGGCCAGGGACTCCGAGGTGTCGGTGGGGATGTTGCATTTTATCATGGAGGCTTTGAGGGTGCCCTTGTAACGTTTCCTCTGCCCACCTTTGGCTCATTTGCCGTGAAGGAGTTCCGAGTAGAGCGCTTGCTTTGGGAGTCTCGTGTCTGGCATGTGGACAGTGTGGCCTGCCCAGCGGAGCTGATCAAGTGTGGTCAGTGCTTCAATGCTGGGGATGTTGGCCTGGATGAGGACACTAATGTTGGTGCGTCTGTCCTCCCGGGGATTTATAGGATCTTGCGGAGGAAACATTACAAAAGTAGGTGGACGGTTTGACTGCGCAGAAGGCGGTTGGTGGATGTGGTGTGGTTGTCATCGCGGGGGGCGTGGCTCCGGGGTGGCCGGGGCTGGGTGTTCGGCATTTGGGAAGGATTCTGATGGGACGGGGCGGGTTGGGTGCGGAGGGAGTGTTCCCGGTGTTGGGTGGGTCCGGAGCCGGGCGGGGGGGCATGCTCTTGGGATGGGGGGGGTGGGCTGTTTGGTGCTGGGATTGGGAGAGACTTCTTCACTCGGGGAGTTGATGGCCTGTGGGGTTCCCTGCCACGGAGAGTTATTGATGCCAGTTCATTGGATGTGTTCGGGAGGGAGTTGGATGTGGTCCTTGTGGCTGGGGGGGGTGTTGGGGCGGGGGGGGTGCTGGGGTGGGTGATCAACCATGATCTTGTTGAATAGCGGTGCAGGCTTGAAGGGCCGAATGGCCTACTCCTGCACCTATTTTCTATGTTTCTATCACCAACACAGTACCTCTCTTCTGTGCTGCTAGTGGCCGTGCTCGCGTGGTTTAAATCCCAGTTTCTCGTCGCCAATGATACGATCTGACTATACAGTATAAATGCACACGAGGCCCATACTTGAGAGAAGGTCACTCTTTGACCAGTTGCCTTTATTACCAAGACCTCAAGTGATGAAGGTAGGTGGAGCTTCCCCTTTTATACCGGAAAGTCTAGGTTAGGAGTGTCTCCCACAAGTTCGCCCCCTGTGGTCAATGTTCTCAAGGTCTATTTTCTATGTTTCTATGGTTCTATGTACAACTTAGGTCAGCTTATACATGGGTTACAATGATAGTTGAATACTTAACAGTTACTACGTTCAAAGATGGTGGCATGACTGTGATATCTTCTCTATGACATAGAGAAACACACACTTACAAGATGGCTTCAACTCAGGAACTCGCCAAGTGGTCTGACCTTTTATTATTATAATACATGAGCATTATCACAGTAGTCCACTAGGTGGAGCAGTAGTCCACGAGATGGAGCTATATATTACAATGACAACTGCGCCCATTCATGTCCTCACCTGGTGCCCCGACATGTCCACATTCATCATGGGTGACTGCATCGTGCTCAGCAGTAGAAACTCTCGGCAATGTTTTCATCATTGCCTGGCTCTGGGGAGACTGCAGTTAACTGTGGTGTCCCTGACTGCAACCCAGTCTGATATGACCCAGCTCAGCACAGGTCAAGGGTCAGCTTTGGGAGCGATCTGGCTTGTTCAGTGACACGTGAGCTGGGACTTTCCTCTCTGAGGTAGTGTTCTTCCGAGGTGTGGATTCGGCCCACCCCTCCCGACTCCACCACGACCCGACTCGGTCTCGTGGCTGAATTCTACTCTGAGAATTATCAGCGGTACGCTTTTATCGACACCAACGCCTTTGCTGCCCGTGCTTGCAAACATCGCGCCACCACACCTACGCCACGAACACGCAGTCTCCAGAGAATACAACCGCTACACCAGAACAGACATGCCGACCCAGGCCGACTTGACCAACCGACCATCGACCCGTCTCAGATCAAGGCGGCCAGTTTGGACCGTCACCGAAGCCCTTCAGCGATCTCCCCTCAGCCTCGATGACCGACGGCGAAATGCTCGGAAGAACTGTGACATGGAATGGATTCCTTATCGAGGAGCCCACAGTACAACCTGAAGGATCAAACCTTCCTCACAAACAGTGGACAGCCATCAACCGCCTCAGAACCGGTCACAGTCGATGCTGCCACCTTCTCCATCGGTCGAAGATTAAAGCCTCCCCGTCATGTGACTGTGGAGCTCCTAATCAGACCCTGGAGCACATCATGGAGCTCTGCCCTCAGAGGGAATTCGCAGGCAGCCTACAGGATATCCACGCGGTTACACCGGGAGCTTTGGCCTGGATATCCGACGTGGATATCGACGTTTGATTTGCTTTGCTGTTACTGTAGGAAAGAAGAAGATTGAACACACCAGACGCTTGCTGAAGCAGCTCGGAGGTATCCTCAAATACACACTGGCTAACGTATCATGGCTGAATCTCGCAGTATCTTGTGTAGATATTGAGGACCTGGAGGATGCAGTCAATGAACCAAACATGAGCAGGAGAACGTTTGAAATTGAGGCACAGGAAAAGACCAGCTGGCCCGTTACACCTGCGCCACACTCAAGGTTCCTGGAGCATCATGACTAGATATTCCGCCCCCCCCCCCCCCCCCAGAACCTTGTGATCTCTCGGAGAGGCAAAAAAAAACAAAGGGCGGAAAATTCAGTGGCTTTCTGCCACCCATTACCGGCACAAAATGGCAGAAGAGCGGCGGCCACTATCTTTCGCTCACTTTGCTACTTCCGTACGGGCCGACCGGAGCAGCAGTGGCAGCGAGCAGGCAGAGCATAAATTGAGCGGGAGGCCCAGAGAGTGCACGAGACAGGAGCAGCAGCAGCAACAGGCAGGCAGAGAGCCGGAAGCAATTCAATACAGCAGTGACGTCAGAAATGAAAAGTGACACTGGCACAAGGGAGCTGATTGGTGAGTAGTTGGTGAACATTTCTTTGGTTATGTTTTCAGTTTATTTCGGCCAAGTTACTTCATAGTATGTTAAATCGAGGCATGGCAAGGTAGCTCAGTCCCGCGGAATGCACATCCTGAGCCGTGTGGGAAGTCCTGGACGCTTCTCGTGGCCTGGACAACCACGTGTGCAGGAAGTGTCGCCAGTTAGGGCAGCTCGAGCTCCGGGTTTCGGACCTTGAGCGGCGGCTGGAGTCACTGCGGTGCATCCGCGAGGCTGAGAGCAACGTGGATAGCACGTTTCTAGAGGTGGTCACCCTGCAGCTTAAGAGTGTGGAAGCAGAGAGGGAGTGGGAGACTGCCAGACAGAAGGGGACAAACAGACAGGTTGGGCAGGAGTCCTCTGAGTGCATCTCACTCTCCAACCAGCATTCTGTTCTGAGTACCGGTGGGGGGGCGATGGGGAGTGCAGCCAGAGCCAAGACCGAGGCACCACGGGTATCTCAGCTGCACAGGGCTCTGGGGTGGGAGGAAGAATGGAAGGGCAATATTGGCAGGGGATTCGACAGTCAGGGGAGCAAACAGGCATTTCTGCAGCCGCAGACGTGACTCCAGGATGGTATGAGGCCTCTCTGGTGCCAGGGTCAAGGATGTTACCGAGCAGCTGCAGGGCATTCTGGGGAAGAGAGAGAACAGCCAGAGGTCGTGGTTCATGTCGGGACCAATGACATAGGTAGGAAGAGAGATGAGGTCCTGCAGGCAGAGTTTAGGGAGCTAGGAGAGAGATTAAAAAACAGGACCTCAAAGGTAGTAATCTCCGGATTCCGCTCAGTGTCACATGTGAGTAGAGAAATGGGAGCAAAGAAGAGATAAATGCATGGCTGGAGAGATGGTGCAGGAGGGAGGGCTTTAAATTTCTGAGACATTGGGACTGTTTCTGGGGGAGGTGGGACCTGTACAAGCTGGATGTGTTACACCTCAACAGAGCCAGGACCAATATCCTCGCGGGGGAGGGGGGGGTGGGCGGTTTGTTTGTGCTGTTGTGGAGGGTTTAAACTAGCTTGGCAGGGGGATGGGAACCTGAGAGCATTGTCAGGAGGGAGAGAAGCCAAGCTGGAAATGGAAGGCAGAAAATTAGTAAGTGAGTTTGGAAAACAGAGGAAACAAAGGCTAGAAAATGGACAACAAGGCAGTTTGACAATGCTAAATGGTATATACTTAAATGCAAGGAGTATAGGGAACAAGGCAGATGAGCTGAGGGCACAGATAGACACGCGGGAGTATGATATTATAGCTATTACTTAGACATGGCTGAAAGAAGGGCAGGTTTGGCAGCTCAATATTCCTGGTTACAGGGTTTTCAGGCGAGATAGAGAGGGATGTATAAAAGGAGAGGGGTGTCACAGTATTGATTAAAGAAGCAATTACAGCTGTGAGGAAGGATGATGTGTTAGAAGGACCATCAAGTGAGGCCATATGGGTTGAACTAAAGAACAAAAAAGAGGCGATTACACAGCTGGGAGTGTACTATACATCCCCAAACAGTCCAAGGAAGATAGAAGAGTAAATATGTAGGCAAATTTCTGACAAGTGCAAAAACAGTAGGGCAGTAATAGTGGGGGGTTTCAATGACCCTAATATTAACTGGGGTACTATCAGTGTAAAAGGCGCAGAAGGCACAGAATTCCGAAATTGCATTCTAGAGAACTTGTTTTAGCCAATATGTAGCAAGCCCAACAAGAGGATTTAGTGTTAGGGAATGAAGCTGGGCAGGTGGAAGGAGCAGCAGTGTGAGAGCATTTTGGTGCTAGTGATCATAATTCAGTTAGTTTTAGCATAAATTATGGATAAGGACAAAGAAAAAACCGCAGGAAGGGTTCTAAATTGGGGGAAGGCCAATTTTACTCGGCTGAGAAGTGATTTAGCCAAAGTGGACTGGAAACAGTTACTTGAAGGTAAATCAGTGCCAGAGCGGTGGGAGGCATTCAAGAGGGAGATACATGGAGGTCAAGGTAAACATGTTCCCACAAAAACAAAGGGTAGAACTGCCAAATTTAGGGTGACAAGGTGCATACAGGGTAAGATAAGGCAAAAAAGGGAAGCCTATATCAGATATCGTGAGCTCAATACTACAGAAAGCCGAGAAGTGTACAGAAAGTGCAGGTGCGAAATTAGGAAACAGAGAGGGCATGAAAAAATACTGGCAAGTAGAATCAAAGAAAACCCAAAGATGTCTTACAGTTACATAAAGAGCAAGAGGATAACTATGGAAAGAGTAGGGCCTCTTAGGGACCAAAATGGTGATCTATGTGTGAAACATAGAAAATAGGTGCAGGAGTAGGCCATTCGGCCCTTCGAGCCTGCACCACCATTCAATATGATCATGGCTGATCATGCAACTTCAGTACCCCATTCCTGCTTTCTCTCCATACCCCTTGATCCCTTTAGCTGTAAGGGCCACATCTAACTCCCTTTTGAATATATCTAACGAACTGGACTCAACAACTTGCTGTGGTAGAGAATTCCACAGGTTCACAATTCTCTGAGTGAAGAAGTTTCTCCTCATCTCGGTCCTAAATGGCTTACCCCTTATTCTTAGACTGTGACCCCTGGTTCTGGACTTTCCCAACATCGGGAACATTCTTCCTGCATCTAAGCTGTCCACTCCCGTCAGAATTTTATATGTTTCTATGAGATCCCCTCTCACTCTTCTAAATTCCATCAAATATAAGCCTAGTCAATCCAGTCTTTCTTCATATGTCAGTCCTGTCATCCCGGGCATCAGTCTGGTGAACCTTCGCTGCACTACCTCAATAACAAGAATGTCCTTCCTCAGATTAGGAGACCAAAACTGAACACAATATTCAAGGTGTAGCCGCACCAAGGCCCTGTACAACTGCAGTACAACTCCCTGCTCCTATACTCAAATCCTCTCGCTATGAAGGCCAACATGCCATTTGCCTTCTTCACCACCTGCTGCCAACTTTCAATGACTAATGTACCATGATACCCAGGTCTCGTTGCACCTTCCCTTTTCCTAATCTGTTGCCATTCAGATAATAATCTGCCTTTCTATTTTTACCACTAAAGTGGATAACCTCACATTTATCAACATTATACTGCATCTACCATATATTTGCCCACTCACCTAACCTGTCCAAGTCACCCTGCAGCATTCTCCTCACAGCTCGCACTGCCACCCAGCTTAGTGACATCTGCAAACTTGGAGATATTACATTCAATTCCTTTATCTAAATCATTAATGAATATTGTAAATAGCTGGGGTCCCAGCACTGAACCTTACGATACCCCACTAGTCACTCCCTGCCATTCTGAAAAGGACCCATTTCTTCCTACTCTTTGCTTCCTGTCTGCCAACCAGTTCTCTATCCACGTCAGTACATTACCCCCCAATACTATGTGCTTTAATTTTGTACACTAATGTCTTGTGTGGGACCTTGTCAAAAGCCTTTTGAAAGTCTAAATACACAATATCCACTGGCTCCCCCTTGTCCGCTCTACTAGTTACATCCTCAAAAAATTCCAGAAGATTTGTCAAGCATGATTTCCCTTTCATAAATCCATGCTGACTTGGACCGATCCTGTCACTGCTTTCCAAATGCGCTGTTATTAAATCTTTAATAATTGATTCCAACATTGTCCCCACCACCGATGTCAGGCTGACCGGTCTATAATTCCCTGTTTCTCCCTCCTTTTTTAAAAAGTGGGGTTACATTAGCTACCCTCCAGTCCAAAGGAACTGATCCAGAGTCTATAGAATGTTGGAAAATGACCACCAATGCATCCATTATTTCTAGGGCCATTTCCTTAAGTACTCTGGGATGCAGACTATCAGGCCCTGGGGATTTATTGGCTTTCAATCCCATCAATTTCGCTAACACAATTTCCTGACTTATAAGGATTTCCTTCAGTTCCTCCTTCTCGTTAGACCCTCGGTCCCCTAGTATTTCCGGAAGGTTATTTGTGTCTTCCTTAGTGAAGACAGAACCAAAGTATTTGTTCAATTGGTCTGCCATTTCTTTGTTCCCCATTATGAATTCACCTGATTCTGACTGCAAGGGACCTACATTTGTCTTCACTAATCTTTTTCTCTTCACATATCTATAGAAGCTTTTGCAGTCAGTTTTTATGTTCCCAGCTAGCTTCCTCTCATACTCTATTTTCCCCCGTCTAATTAAACCCTTTGTTCTCCTCTGCTGAATTCTGAATTTCTCCAAGTCCTCAGGTTTTCTGCTTTTTCTGGCCAATTTATATGCCACTTCCTTGGATTTAACACTCTCCCTAATTTCCCTTGTTAGCCACGGTTGAGCCACCTTCCCCGTTTTATTTTTACGCCAGCCAGGGATGTACAATTGTTGAAGTTCATCCATGTGATCTTTAAATGTCTGCCATTGCCTATCCACTGTCAACCCTTTAAGTATCATTCGCCAGTCTATTCTAGCCAATTCACGTCTCATACCGTCAAATTTACCTTTCTTTAAGTTAAGGACTCTAGTCTCTGAATTAACTGTGTCACTCTCTATCTTAATGGAGAATTCTACCATATTATGGTCACTCATTCCCCAAGGGGCCTCGCACAACAAGATTGCTAATTAATCCTCTCTCATTACACATCACCCGGTTTAGGATGGTCAGCTCTCTAGTTGGTTCCTCGACATATTGATCTAGAAAACCATCCCTAATCCACTCCAGGAAATCCTCCTCCACCGTATTGCTACCAGTTTGGTTAGCCCAGACAATATAGATTAAAGTCACCCATGATAACTGCTGTACCTTTATTGCACACATCCCTAATTTCCTGTTTGATGCCATCCCCAACCTCATTATGACTGTTTGGTGGTCTGTACACAACTCCCACTAATGTTTTCTGCCCTTTGGTGTTCCGCAGCTCTACCCATACAGATTCCACCTCATCCACGCTAATGTCCTTCCTTAATATTGCTTTAATCTCCTCTTTAACCAGCAACGCTACCCCACCTCCTTTTCCTTTCAGTCTATCTTTCCTGAATATTGAATACCCTTAGAGGCGGAGGATGTGGGTAAGTTTAAAATGAATACTTTGCGGCTGTCTTCACAAAAGAGAGGGACGATGCCACCCTTTGAAGTTCAGGAGGAAGAGAGTGAAATATTAGATGGAATAAACATAGTAAGAGAGGAAGTATTAAAGGGTTTAGCACCTTTGAAAGTAGATAAATTGCCAGGATCGGATGAAATATATCCGAGGATACTAAAAGAAGCAAGGGTGGAAATGGCGGAGGCTCTGACCATCATTTTCTAATCCTCCTTGGCCACAGGAGTTGTGCCAGAGGATTGGAGAACTGCTAACATTGTATCATTGTTTAAAAAGGGAGGAAAGGATAAGGCAAGCAATTACTGGCCAGTTAGTTTAACCTCGGTGGTGGGCAAATTACTGGAATCAATTCTGAGGGACAGTATAAACCTTCATTTAGAAAGAGACAGATTAATCAAGGACACTCAGCATGGATTTGTTAAGGGAAGGTTGTGTCCGAGTAACTTGATTGAGTTCTTTGAGGAAGTAACAAGGAGGGTCGAGAGGGCAGTGCATTTGATGTAGTTTATACGGATTTTAGCGAGGCTTTTGACAAGGTCCCACATGGCAGGCTGATCAAAAAAGTAAAAGCCCATGGGATCCAAGGGAGAGTGGTAAATTGGATCCAAAATTGGCTCAGTGGCAGGAAGTGAAGGGTAATGGTTGAGGAGAGTTTTTGCGACTGGAAGGCTGTTTCCAGTGGGGTTCCACAGGGCTCACTACTGGGTCCCTTACTTTTTGTGGTACAGTTGTGACGTCCAAAATCCAGAGTTCCGGAATCCGAACACTGGGCTGATCCGTTGCGGGGTCGATCGGAAACTGGAAAATTTTCCGAAATCCAGACTCTCCCGCCTCAGCCCGACCTCAGCCTGACCGACACCCCCGACCTCCGGCAGCCCAACTGACCTCCCCCGACTGACCTTCCCCGGCGTCAGCCTGACCGACACCCCCGACCTCCAGCGGCCCAACTGACCTCCCCCGACCGACCTTCCCCGGCCTCAGCCTGACCAACACCTCCGACCTCCGGCAGCCCAACTGACCTCCCCCGACTGACCTTCCCCGGCCTCAGCCTGACCAACACCCCCGACCTCCGGCAGCCCAACTGACCTCCCCCGACTGACCTTCCCCGGCCTCAGCCTGACCAACACCCCCGACCTCCGGCAGCCCAACTGACCTCTCCCGACTGACCTTCCCCGGCCTCAGCCTGACCAACACCCCCGACCTCCAGCGGCCCAACTGACCTCCCCCGACTGACCTTCCCCGGCCTCAGCCTGACCAACACCCCCGACCTCCGGCAGCCAGACCAACCTCACCCAACTTCGGCCCAACCGACCCCCCAAACCCCGGCCCGATCGACCCCCAGAACTCTAGCGGCCTGACCCCCCCTGCCAACAACCCCCCCTGCCAACAACCCCCCCCCCCCCCTTACATTTCTCAAGCAAAGAAAATTAAATAAAATGTGGGAATTGTGTAATAGCACAAGCAATGAGTGCTTTAACATTTACGGGTGAATGGTGACTTCTCTCCTTACACTACGAGAGTAAGCGGCCATCTTTGAGTTACCAATCTATGATGCTGATCAGATGTGAATTTGAAGGACTGAAAAGCCAAAAAGTAAAGTACAATTACATTGACGGTAATACTTATGAAACTGCATTTGCTCTCCGTTTAACACCTGGCACGGACTCGATGGGCCGAATGGCCTCGTTCTGTGTCATAAT
Organism: Pristiophorus japonicus; assembly: GCF_044704955.1. Lineage (NCBI taxonomy): Eukaryota > Metazoa > Chordata > Chondrichthyes > Pristiophoridae > Pristiophorus > Pristiophorus japonicus. The sequence goes on along the minus strand of NC_092002.1, from coordinate 19,484,132 downwards.
TTTCTGTGATTCCGTGAAGAAAGAAAAGTTTCCCGGGATAGGGTTCATCCCTGAGATATTTGTGGCTGGAACAAATGAAGGACAGAGACATGATGGGCTGGATTTGGGGCTTTTTGGATTTCAGGGCGTTAATCGCAGCTGGGGGATAAAGTTAGCGCCGGAAAATAGTTTGTGCCTCCGTCTGCAAGTTTCGGCAAAAATGTGAGTTGGAGGAGCGTTGGGGTTAGGTCAGGCGATACACAATGGACTTTGTGCACCGAGCCGAAACTTGCGGCAGTAAAGAAGTTTCATTGTTGCTTCGTGCCCAGCAACATAACGTTATATATTGTGTGGTTTTATTTTGGTGGTTTTGTAACTTGCTTGAAGTAAAATTTATGACTCATCATTTGCCATTGGTGTCTTGTGCATCATTCCAAGGTTCACCGGAGATGTGCCTTTATGGGGGCACACAGCGTGTCCAGTATTAGCTCCATCCCTCAGTTTCCCCCATTTAGGAGCCGGTCCATTACGAGCTGGCGACGAGTGAGTCTTGGTCCGGCAACATCTCTATGCTGCCTCCCCCGTAGATGGGGGGGCTATCCAATGGGGGTCTCGCCAGGTTCCTCTTTGTCCTCCTTCTCCTCCTGAGGTGGGCCAGTAATCCCCACGGGCAATGCCTGGCCCCTCATAATATACAAGCTGTGCAGCATGCAGCACACCACAATGAATTCGGAAACCTGTTGAAAGGGAGTATTGAAGGCTGCCTCCAGAGTGGTGCAGGCTTCTGTCTGCCTGTAGGAGAGGGCGTGTTTCTGTGCAGCCTTCTCACACACTGCTCCTCAGAGAGCTGGAGGCCTGAGCATTGGTGCCTGTATACCCATGGGGGGAGGGGGAGGGGGGGTAAGCCCTCCCTCCCTCCCCGGATGTCTTTAGCCTCTCATCATCCGTGGGCCGACATGGCCAAGAGTCCTTCCTCTAGCTTGACACTGCCTGGCAATGGCATTGAGCAAGACACACTGGCGAACTAATAATACTCCCATTACATTTTCTCACTGACCTTGTAATGGCAGATAAAAGTGAAGTTTGCAAGTTGGAGCTTCAGACAGCGTTATGTGCAGCCTCCCAGAAAAAGTGCAACATCCCCACCGACACCTGGGAGTCCCTGGCCAAAGACCGCCCTAAGTGGAGGAAATGCATCTGGGAGGACGCTGAGCACCTCGAGTCTCGTCGCCGAGAGCATGCAGAAATCAAACGCAGGCAGCGGAAGGAGCGTGCGGCAAACCAGTCCCAGCCTCCCTTTCTCTCAACGACTATCTGTCCTACCTGTGACAGGGACTGTGGTTCTGTTCAGCCACCTAAGGACTCATTTTAAGAGTGGAAGCACGTCTTCCTCGATTCTGAGGGACTGCCTATGATGATGTAGTCAATGTGACCTGCGATGTAGGATCGTCAGACCTCCATTTAACAATGCTGCCAATACCACCTGCTGCATCCTGGGACTGCCTGGTTTTTTCAGGCGTTTCCTGGAGCGGGCATTAAATGAGGCGTTCAGGCCAAACGTTCCATCCGGGGTGCTAGTGCAGTGTTGCACGACAATTGACGTCGTCATCACGCTAAAAATGGAGGACGGGGCGGTAACTTTTTGCGCTGGCGCAAACCTATAGCCGAATCATTTGCCTTGGCGGTAAATCCTGGACACCTGGCATAACGCCCCAAAAACAGCATTTAATGCCCTCCGCTAACTGAGGCGCAAATAAGCCAAAAATCCAGCCCGATGAGTTGCTCGTCCATGTGCTTGTTTTATTAGGCCAGAGCAAACTGAGCATGCTCACACAAAACCATGTGACAATACATTACACTGCTTTCGTCCTTAAAAGAAAAATGTATTCCCTTCTCAAATATAACAAAACTGTGGTCTCACCTTTCCCAGCATTACATGTACCACATAACAAAAACTCCTCACTTTTACTCTCTTAAATGAACTACAAACCCAGTTTAATAACAGGTTTGCGGAACCTTCCGGATTTCCTGACAGAAGGTTCTGGTGTTGAACCAATTTTCGGGCTTTTTTGTTTTGGTTCCGAACTCAAAGATGATCTTGTTTCTATGTCAGACGTGGTTGAACCTGGTATTTCAGTTACTGAAGTCTGAACTGAGTCAAACTCTTGTATGTGTTCACAATCAAGTGTGTATTTTATAGTCTCTTGAACACTCTTAGTTCAACTTACCTCGATTTATTTGGGAGATCTCAGACAGCCATGTGGAGCTTTAAAATGGCGTTCTTTCACAGACCCTCTCTCAATACAGCTCCCTATACCTCCTAGCTAGAGGGCGCTACACATTATATCGATACCTCCTAGCTAGAGGGCGCTATACATTATCTACACATTACAAAGTGGTCCAAGATCACTGTCCAATCCAGTCCAGTAAACAAAGCTTCTTGCAATTGATCTCATGCTGACCAGCCCTGCATATTCAGTATGAAGTTTGGCCAGAATTCCATCTCTCAAAGAAGTAGGTATCATCACTTTGTTTCCCCACTTGATACAACCTTGCTCACAAGACAATTCAGTACGACGGGTATGGAATGTTTTCAATTCTGTATCCATACATATGACCCAACTCAGCACAGGTCAAAGGTCAGATTTGGCAGCGATCTGGCTTGTTCAGTGACACATGCGCTGGCATTGCCCTCTCTGAGGTAGGGTTCTCACGGGGTGGGGATTCGGCTCACGCCTCCGACTCCATCACACCCCAACTCAGTTTCCTGGGCCAGCGGCCGTCCCGTAAACATGGCGGGATTGCCGTCACCCAGAGGGCGCCCGCAAAATCACAGCAGTGCCACCCAAAGCGGCGGGGAGTGGGTGGGTGGGGGGGGAGGGCAGTCACTTAAAGGGGCAGAAGCACCCTGAACATGGGAAGACTGAACCCCAACCCCATTAAAGCGCCAGAATAGAGAGAGTGATGGCTGCTCTAACATAAGAATTAGGAGCAGGAGTAGGCCATTTGGCCCCTCCCCCATTCAATGAGATCACGGCTGATCTTCGACCTCAGCTCCACTTTCCTGCACTGTCCCCATATCCCTTGATTCCTTTAATATCCCAAAAAGGCAATAAGGCAACTTCCATCCATTGGGACAACACAAGGTTGTCACCACCACTTCCTGGGCCTGGTGCCATCTTCTGGGAGGAGACCTGGGCTGTGCCCCCTCATCATCATCGGCAGGATTGGGCACCGGTGTGTGCTGGGGTTGTGGGGCAGGGAACTCCTGGTCGGGGAGTGAGCTTTCACCGCCCGGTAATGTCTGTCTGGTTTCACCACAGTCTGAATCGCGGAGGAGATTCTCAGCCAGGGTGTGCTGCAACATTGGAGAGGGGGCGGGGAAATGGCATTCCAATCTTTGCGGCTGTCAGCCAGCCAACAAATAGTACTTCTGCTTGCAAAATGAATTCTTGAACCAACACTTGTCTGATCAGTCTGCCCTGCTCAGAGTGAAGCAATAATGGATGCGTGCAGTGCACCGTGGAATTGAACATGCATTGAAAAGCTGAAGGAGGTGATCAATAGGTTAAGTCTTGCAGTACAACAACTTGCCCTCCATTCCACAGCACAATGCACACACAACCCATAAAGTCTTTTATTGCTTCTTAGAGTGAGAAATATAAATGACCCAAATTAAACAGCAGATGGTAAAGGTCTCACACCTCGTGAAATGTTCTTCGAGGCAGAAACTCTGCAAGAATTGTTTGGGGGGGACAGTGACCTGCTGCGGTAATTACTCTGGATTCTGCTGGGACTTCATCCAATTATTTTTCTTTTCAGAAGTAAAATCTGGGCAGCACCACAGTGAAGCGATGTGGCACCTTGGGCCTTGAACATCTTGTGCTGCGTGTAATGGGAGCTAAGGCCTATCCCGTTACAACCTATAGCATTCCCACATTATCTCTTTATTTGAAGGTTTAACTCGGATCATAGAATGGTTACAGCACAGAAGGAGGCCATTCGGCCTGTCGAGCCCTTGCTGGCTCTTTGCAAGAACACCTCAGCCAGTCCCTCGCCCTTTCCTGGTAGTTCTGCAAATTCTTTTCCTGTAGGTACTTATCCAATTCCCTTTTGAAAGCCACAATTGAATCTGCCTCTGCCACCCTCGTGGATCTAGTAATGGGGAATGAACCAGAGCTGATAGAGAAGTAAAAGTAGAGGAACATCTAGGCAATAGTGATCATAATATACTGTGGTTTAAGATAATAAGGACATAAGTATGATGAAGACCAGGGTAATAGATTGGAGAAAATCTGATTTTAAGGGGTTGAGAATAGAACTTGGGGAAATAAAATGGATAGCAATACTGGCAAATAATGACATAGGACAGCAATGGGAAACATTTAAGATGGTGTTCAACAGAGTCCAGAAAAAGTATATTTCTCTTGGGAAAAAAAGAACAAACAAGCACTAATGGGACACCATGGATGAATAAAACTATAAGGGAAAATTGAGGGCAAGGAAAGAGGCAACATTAAGTACATGGACAGCAGTGGAGAGCATGATAAGGGAGACTATGAAGAGATTAGGAGAGAAGTCAAAAAAACAATTAGTGAGGAAAAGAAGAAATTAAATTATTAAGGAACATAAAACAAAATAGTAAAATATTTTACAGGCACTTCAATTAAAAAAAAGGAAGGAATAGGGCCACTAATGGATGGACAGGGGAATAACTCAGGCAATGATAGAGAGGTGGCAGAAATATTAAATAATTATCTTGCTTCGGTATTTACCAGGGAGATAGAACAGATGGATATGACATTGGATCATGATATTAGTAATGAAATAAATGCATTTAAAATAAAAAGAAGAGATATATTAAATAACGTAATCAAACTCAGAGGATAAAACCCCTGGTCCAGACAGATTACATCCGTGCATTTTAAAAGAATCTAGGGAAGAGATAGCAGAGGCATTATTGCACATATTTAATAATTTGTTAAAAAGGTGTAGCGCCAGAGGGCTGGTGGATAGCTAACGTAATACCTATATTTAAGAAGGGAGATCGTACACATCCATGGAATTATAGACCAGTCAGCTTAACATCGGTGGTAGGAAAAATAATGGAATCCCTACTAAAGGAGAAAATAGAAGAACATCCAGAAACCAAAAATATAATAATAATAGTCAGCGTGGATTACAAAAGGGAAAGTCTTGCTTGACCGACCTCACTGAACTTTTTGAAGAGGTAACAGAGTAGACAAGGGTAATGCAGTAGATGTAATTTATTTAGATGTTCAAAAGGGCTTTGATAAGGTACCACGTAATAGAGTAATGAACAAGGTCAGAGAATGCAGAGTCAGGGGACAAGTAGCAGAATGGATCGTTGGCTGGCTTCAAGACAGAAAGCAGAGAATAGGGGTAAAGGGTAGCTATTCACAGTGGCAGAAGGTGGGCAGTGGTGTTCCACAAGATCAGTGCTGGGACCACTGTTCACAATTTATATTAAAGATTTAGACTTTCGAATCAAAAACACAACGGGAATAGGCAATACTGAGGACTACAACAGATTGCAGGAGGACATTAATAAACTTGCAGAATGGGCATATAATTGGCAAATGATGTTCAACACAGATAAATGTGAGGTATTACATTTTGATAGGAAGAATAGGGAGGTCACTTATTATTTGGAGGGTGTGAGTCTAGGTAGGGTAGAGGAACAAAGGGATCTCGGAGTACAAATCCATCAATCACTAAAAGTTGTGACACAGGTTAACAAGGCCATATCAAAACAAACCAAGCACTAGGGTTGTTTCTAGAGGTATAGACTTGAAAAGTAGTGAAGTTATGCTAAACCTGTATCGAAACTTGGTTAGATCATATTTGGAGTACTGCATACAGTTCTGGTTGGCATATTATAGAAAGGATACAGAGGCACTGGAGAGGGTGCAGAGAAGATTTACAAGGATGATAGCAAAAATGCAAGAGTATACATATCAGGAAAGGATGAACAGGCTGGTCTCTTTTCTCTTGATAATAGAAGGCTAATAGAGGACTTTAAAATTAAGAAAGATTTTGATAGAGTGGACACAGAGAGAGTGTTTCCACTTGTGGGGAAGAGCAAAACTAGAGGCCATCAATATAAGATAGTCACCAAGAAATCCAATCGGGAATTCAGATCAGCCTTCTTTACCCAGAGATTGGTGAGAATATAGAACTTGATACCAAATGGAATGGTTGAAGCGAATAGTATTGAAGCATTTAAGGGGGGGGGGGCTAGACAAACATAGAAACATAGAAAATAGGTGCAGGAGTACGCCATTCGGCCCTTCAAGCCTGCACCACCATTCAATATGATCATGGCTGATCATGCAACTTTAGTACCCCCTTCCTGCTTTCTCTCCATACCCTTTGATCCCTTTAGCTGTAAAGGCCACATCTAACTCTCTTTTGAATATATCTAACTAACTGGTCTCAACAACTTTCTGTGGTAGAGAATTCCACAGGTTCACAATTCTCTGAGTGAAGAAGTTTCTCCTCATCTCGGTCCTAAATGGCTTACCCCTTATTCTTAGACTGTGACCCCTGGTTCTGGACTTCCCCAACATCGGGAACATTCTTCCTGCATCTAACCTGTCCAATCCCGTCAAAATTTTATATGTTTCTATGAGATCCCCTCCCATTCTTCTAAATTCCAGTGAATATACGCCTAGTCGATCCAGTCTTTCTTCATATGTCAGTCCTGCCATCCCGGGAATCAGTCTGGTGAGCCTTCGCTGCACTCCCTCAATAGCAAGAATGTCCTTCCTCAGATTATGAGACCAAAACTGTACACAATATTCAAGGTGTGGCCTCACCAAGGTCCTGTACAACTGCAGTAAGACCTCCCTGCTCCTATACCCAAATCCCCTAGCTATGAAGGCCAACATGCCATTTGCCTTCTTCACCGTTTGCTGTACCTGCATGCCAACTTTCAATGACTGATGTACCATGACACCCAGGTCTCGATGCACCTCCCCTTTTCCTAATCTGTTACCATTCAGATAATATTCTGCCTTCCTGTTTTTGCCACCAAAGTGGATAACCTCACATTTATCTACATTATACTGCATCTGCCATGCATTTGCCCGCTCACCTAACCTGTCCAAGTCACCCTGCAGCCTCTTAGCATCCTCCTCACAGCTCACACTGCCACCCAGCTTAGTGTCATCTGCAAACTTGGAGATATTATATTCAATTCCTTTGTCCAAATCATTAATGTAAATTGTAAATAGCTGGGGTCCCGGCACTGAACCTTGCGGTACCCCACTAGTCACTGCCTGCCATTCTGAAAAGGACTCGTTTATCCCGACTCTCTGCTTCCTGTCTGCCAACCAGTTCTCTATCCATGTCAGTACATTACCCCTAATACCATGTGCTTTGATTTTGCGCACTAATCTCTTTTGTAGGACCTTGTGAAAAGCCTTTTGAAAGTCCAAATACACCACATCTACTGGTTCTCCCTTGTCCACTTTACTAGTTATATCCTCAAAAAATTCTACAAGATTTGTCAAGGATGATTTCCCCTTCATAAATCCATGCTGACTTGGACCGATCCTGTCACTGCTTTCCAAATGCGCTGCTATTTCATCTTTAATAATTGATTCCAACATTTTCCCCACTACTGATGTCAGGCTAATCGATCTATAATTCCTTGTTTTCTCTCTTCCTCCTTTTTTAAAAAGGGGGGTTACATTAGCTACCCTCCAATGCATAGGAACTGATCTAGAGTCGATAGACTGTTGGAAAATGATCACCAATGCATCCAATTTCTAGGGCCACTTCCTTAAGTACTCTGGGATGCAGACTATCAGGCCCCGGGGATTTATCGGCCTTTAATCCCATCAATTTCCCTAACACAGTTTCCTGATTAATAAGGATTTCCTTCAGTTTCTCCTTCTCGCTAGACCCTCGGTCCCCTAGTATTTCCGGAAGGTTATTTGTGTCTTCCTTAGTGAAGACAGAACTAAAGTATTTATTCAATTGGTCTGCCATTTCTTTGTTCCCATTATAAATTCACCTGATTGTGACTGCAAGGGATCTACATTTGTCTTCACTAATCTTTTTCTCTTCGCATATCTATAGAAGCTTTTGCAGTCAGTTTTTATGTTCCCTGCAAGCTTCCTCTCATATTCTAATTTCCCCCTCTTAATTAAATCCTTTGTCTCCTCTGCTGAATTCTAAATTTCTTCCAGTCCTCAGGTTTGCGGCTATTTCTGGCCAATTTATATGCCTCTTCCTTGGTTTTAACACTAACCCTAATTTCCTTTGTTAGCCACGGTTGAGCCACCTTCCCCGTTTTATTTTTACGCCAGACAGGGATGTACAATTGTTGACTTTCATCCATGTGATCTTTAAATGTCTGCCATTGCCGTCAACCCTTTAAGTATCATTTTCCAGTCTATTCTAGCCAATTCACGTCTCATACCATCAAAGTTAACTTTCTTTAAGTTCAGGATCCTAGTCTCTGAGTTAACTGTGTCACTCTCCATCTTAATGAAGAATTCTACCATATTATGGTCACTCTTCCCCAAGGGGCCTCGCACAACAAGATTGCTAATTAATCCTCTCTCATTACACAACACCCAGTCTAGAATGGCCAGCTCTCTAGTTGGTTCCTCAACATATTGGTCCAGAAAACCATCCCTTATACACTCCAGGAAATCCTCCTCCACCGTATTGCTACCAGTTTGGTTAGCCCATGAGCATATGAGGGAGAAGGGAATAGAGGGTTATGCTAACAGATTTAGATGAGGAAAGATGGGAGGAGACTCGAGTGAAGCATAAACGCCAGCATGGACTGGTTGAGCCGAATGGCTTGTTTCTGTGCCGTAGATCCTGTGTGATCCTATGTAAACCCTCTCAGGCAGTGCATTCCAGATCCTAACCACTTGCTGCAGAAAAAAGTTTTTCCTCATGTCGCCTTTGGTTCTTTAGCCGATCACCTTAAATCTGTGTCCTCTGGTTCTCGACTCTTCCACCAATGGGAACAGTTTCTCTCTATCTACTCTATCTAGACCCCTCATGATTTTGAACACCTCGATCAGGTCTTCTCTCAACCTTCTCTGCTCCAAGGAGAACAGCCCCAAATAGTGGCAATAGTGTCAAATTCAAATTGGTTTCTGATAGCTGCTTTCTTGAAATGGATTCTTTGTGTGTGTGTGTGTGTGTATGTGTGTGTGTGTGCGCGCGCATGTGTGTGCGCGTGCGTGTACGTACTTGAGAGATTCATGGAAAAACTATGGGCCAATACAATGGTGACATCAGAGGCAGCAGAACCACTGCTCCTAGGGTATGTCTCCAGCTTATTGAATTGACCTTGAACTATAATGTGAGGTCATTTCATTGAAATACATTATTGGTGCACAATGCAGCATGCTGGGAGCTCACAGATGCCAGGAAGCAAACGATCCGGGACCAGTTGCTCTTAAAGGGGCCACTGACCATCCTTAAAGGGAAATGTGCTTCATATTTATCAAATGGCTGGACCGAGGCCCAAAGACTGTTCTAAGATGCTATTTTGCAGATACTACAGCGGAGGCTATGCCTATATGGAGAAGTGGGGCTCAACCAACTTTAAATCATTTTCTCCTCCCAAGCATACATATGATTTTGAGGACGAGCAGGGGAGTTCTCCCCGGTGTTTTGTCCAAAATGTATCAACATCACTAAAATAGATAATCTATTTTAGGTCCCTGCTGTTTGTGGGACCTTGCTGTGCACAATTTCCGACATTTACAAGGGACATTAATTGGCTGTAAAGTGCTTTGGGATGTGGTGAAAGTGCTATATAAATACAGGTTCTTTCTTCCTTCTTCTCATAAAAGACAGCCAGTTTCTAACGCAGTTCCCAGTCACTGGCAGCGCTCACAATAAACTCTGCCTGCCTGCCCCAACCTCACGCCCTAGAGCCAGAGTTGCTGAGCGATCAAAGTCCCCGACCGAGAGGAAAGCGAGGCGGGGATGGAGGTGAAGGGGCCGCGACAGCTGCGATTTCGGCACTGAGGCCTGTTATGTATGTAAACATTGTAACTGTGTAAGACTTGCCACCAGAGGGCACAACTGTTGGAGGCCCAAGTGTCACCAGCACACCTCGTGCAAGGGAGTATAAAAGGTTGTCTGTCAAGCTGCTTAGGCACGCTGGAGTTGTATTAAAGAGACGAGGGTCACTTCAGTTTTAGCTCACAGTACTCAGTCTTGTGGAGTCCTTCCATACTTAACAATTGGCGACGAGTAACTGATAACGAACTTTCACGTGGTCATGGCCGTTGGTATTTTAGAGAGATTTGTAGAGAGTGATGATTTGGAAACCTTTGTTGAGCATCTCGACCAGTACTTCGTGGCCAACGAGCTGGATGGGGACAATACAGCGATCAAGTGCAGGGCGATTCTCCTCACCGTGTGTGGGTTCACAATATACGGCCTCATCCAGAATCTGCTAGCACCGGAGAAACCAGCGAGAAGACATATACAGAGTTGTGTACACTGGTTTGGAACCACCTCAAGCCGAAGGAGAGCATCTTAATGGCCAGGTATCGCTTCTACACGCACCACCACTCCGAGGGCCAGGACGTGGAGAGTTATGTCACCGACCTGAGAGGCCTTGCGGGAACTTGCAAATTTGCTGGATTTTTGGGGGAAATATTGCGGGACTTTTTTGTGCTTGGCATCGGCCATGAGGTGTGCAGGTGACCCTTGGGCCTCCAACAGTTGCGCCCTCTGGTGGCAAGTCTTACACAGTTACAATGAGAGGTTATCCACTTTGGTGGTAAAAACAGAGAGACAGACTATTATCTGAATGGTGACAGATTAGGAAAAGGGGAGGTGCAACGAGACCTGGGTGTCATGGTACATCAGTCATTGAAGGTTGGCATGCAGGTACAGCAAGCGGTTGTGAAAGTAAATGGCATGTTGGCCTTCATAGCGAGGGGATTTGAGTACAGGGGCAGGGAGGTGTTGCTACAGTTGTATAGGGCCTTGGTGAGGCCACACCTGGAGTATTGTGTACAGTTTTGGTCTCCTAACTTGAGGAAGGACATTCTTGCTATTGAGGGAGTGCAGCGAAGGTTCACTAGACTGATTCCCGGGATGGTGGGACTGACCTATCAAGAAAGACTGGATCAACTGGGCTTGTATTCACTGGAGTTCAGAAGAATGAGAGGGGACCTCATAGAACGTTTAAAATTCTGACGGGTTTAGACAGGTTAGATGCAGGAAGAATGTTCCCAATGTTGGGGAAGTCCAGAACCAGGGGTCACAGTCTAAGGATAAGGGGTAAGCCATTTAGGACCGAGATGAGGAGAAACTTCTTCACCCAGAGAGTGGTGAACCTGTGGAATTCTCTACCACAGAAAGTTGTTGAGGCCAATTCACTAAATATATTCAAAAGGGAGTTAGATGTAGTCCTTACTACTCGGGGGATCAAGGGGTATGGCGAGAAAGCAGGAAGGGAGTACTGAAGTTGCATGTTCAGCCATGAACTCATTGAATGGTGGTGCAGGCTCGAAGGGCCAAATGGCCTACTCCTGCACCTATTTTCTATGTTTCTATGTTTACCTACATAACAAGGCCGGTTGTGGAATCGCTGCGTTTCTGTCGTTTGTGATTTGGCAGCCTGGTGCGATCGGCGGTGTTTGGGAGTTGCTGATTGGGGATTGGCTCAGGCAGTTTGCCAAATCAGACTGACAAAAACAGTCCTGGCGATAGAGCCCGATTCCTTCCTTGTGTGGTAACCATGACAGACCCCGGATCATCGCTGCTGGATTGTTACCAGCGTAAATAATCACCGTGAGCTCCTGGGCCTGCATCTAAATGAAGTCAACTGCTTGCAGCAGCCTCCTTTTGAATTACATTTGCTCTCCCTGGTCTCGCCGAAGCTTGGATTTATGCCGCTGAACCGTTCGGTGATGTCATCGGCCCGACCCACGTTGGCCGTTCCACATTGATAATTTTGGCTAGGGAATGCTGAGGGGCTGTTTGAGCTTAATAGATCTTTGCTGGGTAAGGGTATCAAGGGATATGGAGGGAAGGCAGGAACAGGGAGTTGAAGCATGTGCGGTTGGATGGCAGAGCAGGCCCGTGGGGCTGACTGGGCTTCTCCTGACGTTCCGATGTCAGAAGGTTGTGGTTTCAAGTCCACTCCAGGGACTTGAGCACAAAAATCTAGGCTGATATTCCCAGTGCAGCGCTGAGGGAACGCTGCACTGTCGGAGGTGCCGTCTTTCGGATGAGATGTTAAACCGAGGCCCTGTCTGTTCTCTCAGGTGGACGTAAAAGATCCCATGGCATTAATTTGAAGAAGAGCAAGGGAGTTATTCCCGGTGTCCTGGCCGATATTTATCCCTCAATCAACATATCACATTGCTGTTTGTGGGAGCTTACTTGTGCGCAAATTGGGCTACATTCCAAAAGTACTTCATTGGCTGTAAAGCTTTTGCTGTCGGTACCATTTCTGTGGCTGGGTGGCTCGGCCGACCTTAAAGGGGATTCCATTTTATTTTTTACTATTGGCTGACTACCAGGCCGGGCCAACAATTATGCCCCCGGGTTCAGCCTGGCATCCCTTCTTGGGCACAGTTCTGGTCTCCGTATGACAGGCAGGATATAGAGGCACTGGAGAAGGTGCAAATAAAGATACCAGAACTGAGAGATAATATCAGGAAAGATTGAACAAGCTGGGGCTCATTTCTCTGCAAAAAGAGAAGACTGAGGGGTGATGGAATAAAGTTTGCTCCAATTATGAAAGGGTTCGATAGGGTCGACGCAAAGGAGATGTTCCAACTTGTGGGGAGTCTAAAACTAGTGGTCATAAAGAGAAGATAGTCACCAATAAATCCAATAGGGAATTCAGAAAAAACTTCTCTACACAGAGAATGGTGAGAACGTGGAGCTCGCTACCACAGGGAGTGGTTGAGGCGAATAATATCGATACATTCAAGGGGAAGGTAGACAAGCACTTGAGGGATGAAAACAGAAACTGCTGGAAATACTCAACATTTGGGGAGAGAGAAACAAAGTTAATGTTTCAGGGCCATAAGCTCTCATCAGAACTGGGATGATGGAGCAAGGAATAGAATGATTTGAAGGAATCGAATGAGGACATTCTCAGGGGGTCGTGAATCTTTGGAATTCTCTGCCCCAGAGAGTTGTGGAGGCTGAGTCATTGAATATATTTAAGGTGGAGACAGACAGAGTTTTGAGCGATAAGGGAGTCAAGGGTTATGGGGAGCGGGCAGCGAAGTGGAGCTGAGCCCATGATCAGATCAGCCATGATCTTATTGAATGGCGGAGCAGGGTCGAGGGGCAGGATGGCCGACTCCTGCTCCTATTTCTTATGTTCTGATGTTCTTAGGATTAGATGAAGATGGATGAAAGGAGGCTTGTGTGGCGCACTATCACCAGCATAGACCAGATGGGCTGAATGGCCCGTTTCTATGCTGCAAAGCAGCGACAGATATTTATGCTCTTCAGGAGGCGAAGAAAGAAGACTTTGATCAGTGGAGTTCTCATTATCCACGCAGTTCTGGGTCCCGCTGAAGAGAAATGATTTACTTTTATTGATACAGGATTATTGGATTTGAACAAGGAAGCTGAGTGATTTACAGAAATATTCACAAAGTTTATTAAATGTTCTTTTTATTGCTGATGATTTCCATAAACCCAATTAACTCGGACACCAGTGCAGTGTCCAGCTCTGTAATGGAAACATTCATTTCAGGGTGAGTTGTTGCTCCGGGACGGGCTCATTATCCACACTCGTGTGGCCTGGACAACATGTATGGAGACCCGTGAAGGAAATTAAAGCGCTTGGCTTTAAAGGGAATGCAGACACATGCAGAGATGGTTAGCATGTTGTATAAAGCTCTGCTTAGATCACATCAGGAGCGCTGCATTCAGTTCTGGGCACCTCACCTCGGGAAAGATGGATCGGCCTTGTGTGGGTGCAACGCAGAGTCGGCAGAATGTTACCAGGGCTAACACGGTGGGCGAAAGTGCGGTGAATGAGGGTATGAGCCCAGAAGAGGCGAGGGCCCAGGGGCAGCACGGGCCCAGCCCACACTGCGATATGTGTGCGCACTAGGCCCGTGCAGTAGAGCAGGTCTCCAGTCGTCCTGGTTAACCCTTGCCACTGGACCAAGACCTAGATCTGTCAAGCCCGTGTGGTGGCTGGTGTGCAACGGTCACCCCACGTTAAAAAAATCCACACACAGGCATCTTCCACCCCCTCAATTGGAGTTCAGGACTGGAACATCGGGTCCTTCATTGAAACATCTGTGAACTCTCGTGGAAGCAAGTCATCCTCTTTTGAGGGACCGCCTGTGATGATGATGACCAGGTCTAAAGGGGTTAAAATATGAGTGCAGTTTGTATGGACCAGATCTGTATTCCCTTGAATATAGATAATTGAGGGGTGATCTAATTGAGGTGTTCAAGATGTTTAGAGTAATTGATCAGGTAGATGGAGAGAAACTATTTCCTCGGGTGGGGGGAATCTAGAACAAAGGGGGTATAACCTTAAAATTAGAGCCAGGCCGTCCAGAGAAGTCTTGTTACAACTGTTCAGGGTATTGCTGATGCCACACCTGGAGTACTGCGTGCAGTTTTGGTCTCCGTATTCAAGAAAGGATATACTTGCATTGGAGGCAGTTCAGAGAAGGTTCACTAGGTTGATTCCAGAGATGAGGGAGTTGACTTATGAGGATAGGTTGAGTAGGTTGGGCCTATATTGGAGTTCAGAAGAATGAGAAATTATCTTATTGAAACATATAAGATGATGAGGGGGCTCGACAAGGTGGATGCAGAGAGGATATTTCCATTCACAGGGGAAACTAAACCTAGGGGACATAGTCTCAGAATAAGGGGCCGCCCATTTAAAACTGAGATGAGGAGGGATTTCTTCTCTCAGAGGGTTGTAAATCTTTGGAATTCTCTGCCCCAGAGAGCTGTGGAGGCTGGGTCATTGAATATATTTAAGGCGGAGATAGACAGATTTTTGAGCAATAAAGGAGTAAAGGATTATGGGGAGCGGGCAGGGAAGTGGAGCTGAGTCCATGATCGGATCAGCCATGATCTTATTGAATGGTGGAGCAGGCTCGAGGGGCCGAATGGCCGACTCCTGCTCCTATTTCTTATGTTCTTATGATGTCAGGAGGCATTTCTTCACACAAAGGGTAGTGAAAATCTGGAACTCTCTCCCCCAAAAAGCTGTGGATGTTGGGGGTCCTTATGAAAATGTCAAAACTGCGATTGATTGATTTTTGTTTGGTGAAGTTATTGAGGGATGTGGAACCAAGGCAGGTAAATGGAGTTAAGATACAGATCAGCCATTTTGTGCCAATTTGGTTAAAAGTGACTGTTACTCACTAGGTGAAGGGGGAATCAAGACCCTTTTTGAGTTTGCAGTACTGCATAGTGACCCTGTAATTACATTTGTCCAGTGGATAGGTGGGAACTTAAGAACCAGACTTGTTGATAGCGTTTTTTCCTTTAGTGGTTGGGTTCTGAAATGCAGTGCCTGAGAGGGCGGTGGAGGGAAACTCAATCTTATCTTTTAAAAGGGAGTTGGATAAGTATCAGATTTGCAGGGCGACGGGGAAAGGGCAGGGGAGTGGGACTAGCTGAGAGTCTACACGGGCTCGACGGGCCGAATGGCTTTCTTCCGTGATGTAACCATTCTCTGGTTCCATGAGGTGCCGGCCATTTCTGATCAAGCATCAGTTGGTGTACAGCTATCAATGCTCACGTTCACCCTGTTAATCCAGAGTCAACCATTGCAAATCTTAGGGTTGGAAAGCAGAGGTCAGTGTGGCGGTCAGGAGCTAAGCAGCATAGGTGCCTGTTGTCATGTATGCTCCCAGGCCGCCTGTAATTTCTGTGGTCTAGAGAAGTCCGTGTTCCACGTATATGTGGAATGTGTGAGGTTGCTGCCCCTATTCCAATATTTGAAGGGACTGCTCCTCAAATTCTGGTTGCGCTTCAGTCTCACACTCCTGATCTGTGCGGAGGGGAACGGGCAGGGTGGAAGGCCTCCTTGTGGGACTGCTCCTGGGCAGGGCCAAGGGGGCCATCAGCCGGTCCAGGCAGCGGGCGGTTCTGGGGTCGTTCAGCCCGATTGCCCGCCTCTCTTCTGCGGTTACATCCGAGCCAGGGTGTCCTTAGAGATGGAGCACGCGGTGTCCACCGGTACGCTCGCGGCCTTCCGCGAGAGGTGGGCGCCGGAGGGACTGGAGTGCATCATCACCCCCGGCAACCAAATTTTAATTTGAAATCGTAAGGTCTAAAGTTTAATTTGTTTATTTGTCGGTTTAGTGCCCCTTTTATCAGGGGGCACTTGTATTAATGATCTAATAAAAATAGTTGTAGAGCTGTTAATTTAATGTTTCATTGTTAATTTGTCATTTTTGGTGCTCTTAAAAAAAAAAGGGGCACTTGATTGAAAGTTGCTTTAAAATAGTTGTAGAGCTGTTGCTCTGTGAGTGGCTCAGACTCAAGACTCAGTAAAACCCCAGCCAGTTGAGTTTAGGTCGTCCATGATGAGGTATGCAGTTGTGAGCCTGGTGGAAGAACTGGTAATGTGTAGTGTGATTGTTAAACCTTTGTTAATACACTAACTAGTTCTTGATAGCAATGTGTTGCTATGAATTCTTAAGCAAAGAACCCATGAAGCAAATACATTACTGTAATGTAAAGGTGCTGCTCCCATCTCTAAACTCAGGCCAAGTCATGTGGGACAGCTTGAGCAAAATGTGGACATTTCTGAATTAATCGAACCTTAATCAGACTTCCTTAAATCCCAAGCCACATGTCACCTCAGCACAGTTGGTCGCGCTGTCGTCTCTGTGCCAGGAGGTTGTGGGTCCAAGTCTCGTTGCAGGGTTTTGAGTTGTGCAATCCAAGGTGTCAGGGCATTACTGAGGGATTACCATCCTTGGAATGATGCATGAACTCAGGATCCTATCTACCAAATCAGGTGGATGTTCTTGGTCCTGTGGTGCTATTGCAAGAAAAAAAGAGAAAAAAAAGAAAGACTTGAATTTCTATAGCGCCTTTCACGACCACCGGACGTCTCAAAGCACTTTACAGCCAATGAAGTACTTTTGGAGTGTCGCCACTGTTGTAATGCAGGAAACGCGGCAGCCAACTTGCGCACAGCAAGCTCCCACAAACAGCAAAGTGTTAATGACCGGATAATCTGTTTTTTTGTTATGTTGGTTGAGGGATAAATATCCCCCAGGACACTGGGGAGAACTCCCCTGCTCTTCTTCGAAATAGAATCCTTCACATCCACCTGAGATGGCAGACGGGGCCTCGGTTTAACGTCTCATCTGAAAGACGGCACCTCCGACAGTGCGGCACTCCCTCAGTACTGCACTGGGAGTGTCAGCCCAGCTTTATGTGCTCAAGTTCCTGGAGTGGGACTTGTGACCCACAAGAACAAGGAGATCACATGGTGTCCTGGCCAAGGATCCTCCCTGAGCTAAGACCACAGAAAATGGTCAGCTGATCATTCACGTCATTGCTGTTTGTCATACAGCACAGAAAGAGGCCATTCAGTCCATCGTGCCTGTGCTTGTTGGAGCTTTGGCAGAGCTGTCCAGTTAATCCCACACTCCTGCTCTTTCCCCATCAGCCTGTGATTTTATTACCCTTCAAGTTTATGGGGCCAGAAGGCTGACAGATCAGATGACACAATAACAATCCCTGAGCTTCAAAAGTAATTCATTGTGTAAAGTGCTCTGAAGAGTTTTGGCCTGTTAGAGTGTTCTGAGAGCACCAGTATTGGCTGCTTTATCTGTCACAGCGCCAGCATTAGAGAGGCAGTCAGATGCGTGTCCTGAACGCATTCTGATGTGCTGGTTGTTAGACAAAGTTGACCCATTCTCTTAATTGAGGAGGCAATAAACCTCCTCCTTGTCATCGCTGCTAGTAATGGACATTTGAGACGCCGATTCAGATCAGGCTGCTGCCTCGAGAATGCAATTTACGCAGTTGGTAATAAATCTGCCAACTCAACTTATCCTGCTGCCAAACTCAGTGCCCAGTCTCTCTGCCAGCCTTGGGTCAAATTGGCCTCATCGTGCCAGTGTTCAGACAGGTCAAGCTCTTGGCCCAACCCCCCCCCTCTGTTTCTGTACCACTGCTCAGGGCGGATCTTCGAGGACCACCGTGGAATTGCAGAGTCAAAGGGAACTGACCAAGTCATGAACAACCCTCAACTGACCAAGTCATGAACCCCCCTCAATTGACCAAGTCATGACCCCCCTCAACTGACCAAGTCATGAACCCCCCTCAACTGACCAAGTCATGAACCCCCCTCAACTGACCAAGTCATGAACCCCCCTCAATTGACCAAGTCATGAACCCCCTCAATTGACCAAGTCATGAACCCCCCCTCAATTGACCAAGTCATGAACCCTCCCTCAACTAACCAAGTCATGAACCCCCCCTCAACTGACCAAGTCATGACCCCCCTCAATTGACCAAGTCATGAACCCCCCTCAACTGACCAAGTCATGAACCCCCCTCAACTGACCAAGTCATGAACCCCCCTCAATTGACCAAGTCATGAACCCCCTCAATTGACCAAGTCATGAACCCCCCCTCAATTGACCAAGTCATGAACCCCCCCTCAACTAACCAAGTCATGAACCCCCCCTCAACTGACCAAGTCATGAACCCCCTCAATTGACCAAGTCATGAACCCCCTCAACTGACCAAGTCATGAACTCCCCTCAACTGACCGTCACGACCCTCCTCAATTGACCAAGTCATGAACCCCCCTCAACTGACCAAGTCATGACGCCTCCTCAACTGACCAAGTCATGACCCCCCTCAACCGACCAAGGCATGACCCCCCTCTCAACCGACCAAGTCATGACTGCTCCCCGTGTCATGACCCCTCTTCCGCCTGAGTCATGGCCCCTCCCCCCCAAGTCATGGCCCCTCCTCCCCCAACTCATGGCCACTCTTTCCCGAGTCATGACCCCCCCGCTGAGTCATTGCCCCTCCCCCCCAGTCATGACCCCTCCTCTACCCGAGTCATGGTCCCTCCTCCCCCTGAATCGTGGCCTCCCCTCCCCGCCCCCCCGCCCGAGTCCTGGTCCCTCCGCCCGAGTCCTGGTCCCTCCCACCGAGTTATGGCCCCTCCTCCCCTGAGTCATGGCCCCTCCTCCCCTGAGTCATGGCCCCTCCCCCCGAGTCATGGCCCCTCCTCCCCGAGTCATGGCCCCTCCTCCCCTCGAGTCATGGCTCCCCTCCCCCGAGTCTTGACCCCCCTCACTTGCTTGGCGTGTCTGGTAGCTGACTCAGCCTGATCTGTGCTCCCGTGGCTCAGGGAATGCATGCACTGTGCAGTGTAATGTTGGGTCCCACACAACAGGAAAGTCCAAGATTCAATCCCTATGTTCGCTGCTCCCAGCCGCTACAATTGGCTCAGCGTTGCTGGGTTGGAAAAGAGGAGAAATTAGTCAGGGGTTCCTGCTCAGGATCGTTATCCAAAGACTCCCTCTGGAAAACATAGAAACATAGAAACATAGAAAATAGGTACAGGAGTAGGCCTTCGAGCCTGCACCGCTCTTCAATGAGTTCATAGCTGAACATGCAACTTCAGGACCCCATTCCTGCTTTCTCGCCATACCCCTTGATCCCCCTAGTAGTAAGGACTACATCTAACTCCTTTTTGAATATATTTAGTGAATTGGCCTCAACAACTTTCTGTGCAGAGAATTTCACAGGTTCACCAGTCTCTGTGTGAAGAAGTTTCTCCTCATCTCGGTCCTAAATGGCTTACCCCTTATCCTTAGACTGTGACCCCTGGTTCTGGACTTCCCTAACATTGGGAACATTCTTCCTGCATCTAACCTGTCTAAACCTGTCAGAATTTTAAACCTTTCTATGAGATCCCCTCTCATTCTTCTGAACTCCAGTGAATACAAGCCCAGTTGATCCAGTCTTTCTTGATATGTCAGTCCCGCCATCCCGGGAATCAGTCTGGTGAACCTTCGCTGCACTCCCTCAATAGCAAGAATATCCTTCCTCAAGTTAGGAGATCAAAACTGTACACAATACTCCAGGTGTGGCCTCACCAAGACCCTGTACAACTGTAGTAACACCTCCCTGCCCCTGTACTCAAATCCCCTCACTATGAAGGCCAACATGCCATTTGCTTTCATAACCGCCTGCTGTACCTGCATGCTAACCTTCAATGACTGATGTACCATGACACCCAGGTCTCGTTGCACCTCCCCTTTTCCTAATCTGTCACCATTCAGATAATAGTCTGTCTCTCTGTTTTTACCACCAAAGTGGATAACCTCACATTTATCCACATTATACTTCATCTGCCATGCATTTGCCCACTCACCTAACCTATCCAAGTCACTCTGCAGCCGCATAGCATCCTCCTCGCAGCTCACACTGCCACCCAATTTAGTGTCATTCGCAAATTTGGAGATACTACATTTAATCCCCTCGTCTAAATCATTAATGTACAATGTAAACAGCTGGGGCCCCAGCATAGAACCTTGCAGTACCCCACTAGTCACTGCCTGCCATTCTGAAAAGTACCCATTTACTCCTACTCTTTGCTTCCTGTCTGCCAACCAATTCTCAATCCACGTCAGCACACTACCCCCAATCCCACGTGCTTTAACTTTGCACATTAATCTCTTGTGTGGGACCTTGTCGAAAGCCTTCTGAAAGTCCAAATGCACCACATCCACTGGTTCTCCCTTGTCCACTCTACTGGAAACATCCTCAAAAAATTCCAGAAGATTTGTCAAGCATGATTTCCCTTTCACAAATCCATGCTGACTTGGACCTATCATGTCACCTCTTTCCAAATGCGCTGCTATGACATCCTTAATAATTGATTCCATCATCTTACCCACTACTGATGTCAGGCTGACCGGTCTACAATTCCCTGCTTTCTCTCCCTCCTTTTTTAAAAAGTGGGGTTACATTAGCTACCCTCCACTCTATAGGAACTGATCCAGAATCTATGGAATGTTGGAAAATGACTGTCAATGCATCAGCTATTTCAAAGGCCACCTCCTTAAGTACTCTGGGATGCAGTCCATCAGGCCCTGGGGATTTATCGGCCTTCAATCCCATCAATTTCCCCAACACAATTTCCCGATTAATACGGATTTCCCTCAGTTCCTCCTTCTTACGAGACCCTCTGACCCCTTTTATATCCGGAAGGTTGTTTGTGTCCTCCTTAGTGAATACTGAACCAAAGTACTTGCTCAATTGGTCTGCCATTTCTTTGTTCCCCGTTATGACTTCCCCTGATTCTGACTGCAGGGGACCTACGTTTGTCTTTACTAACCTTTTTCTCTTTACATATCTATCGAAGCTTTTGCAGTCCGCCTTAATGTTCCCTGCAAGCTTCCTCTCGTACTCCATTTTCCCTGCCCTAATCAAACCCTTTGTCCTCCTCTGCTGAGTTCAAAATTTCTCCTTGTCCCCGGGTTCGCTGCTATTTCTGGCCAATTTGTATGCCACTTCCTTGGCTTTAATACTATTCCTGATTTCCCTTGATAGCTACGGTTGAGCCACCTTCCCTTTTTTATTTTTACGCCAGACAGGGATGTACAATTATTGTAGTTCATCCATGCGGTCTCTAAATGTCTGCCATTGCCCATCCACTGTCAACCCTTTAAGTATCATTCGCCAATCTATCCTAGCCAATTCACGCCTTATACCTTCAAAGTTACCCTTCTTTAAGTTCTGGACCATCGTCTTTGAATTAACTGTTTCATTCTCCATCCTAATGTAGAATTCCACCATATTATGGTCACTCTTCCCCAAGGGGCCTCGCACAACGAGATTGCTAATGAATCCTCTCTCATTACACAACACCCAGTCTAAGATGGCCTCCCCCTAGTTGGTTCCTTGACATATTGGTTTAGAAAACCATCCCTTATGCACTTCAGGAAATCCTCCTCCACCGTATTGCTTCCAGTTTGGTTAGCCCAATCTATATGCATATTAAAGTCACCCATGATAACTGCTGCACCTTTATTGCATGCACCCCTAATTTCCTGTTTGATGCCCTCCCCAACATCACTACTACTGTTTGGAGGTCTATACACAACTCCCACTAACGTTTTTTGCCCTTTGGTGTTCTGCAGCTCTACCCATATCGATTCCACATCATCGAAGCTAATGTCCTTCCTAACTATTGCATTAATTTCCTCTTTAACCAGCAATGCTACTCCACCTCCTTTTCCTTTTATTCTATCCTTCCTGAATGTTGAATACCCTTGGATGTTGAGTTCCCAGCCCCGATCATCCTGGAGCCGCGTCTCTGTAATCCCAATCACATCATATCTGTTAACATCTATTTGCACAGTTAACTCATCCACCTTATTACGGATACTCCTTGCATTAAGACGCAAAGCCTTCAGGCTTGTTTTTTTAACACCCTTTGTCCTTTTAGAATTATGATGTAGTGTGGCCCTTTTTGTTTCTTGCCTTTGTTTACTCGGCCTTCCACTATTGCTTTTTACCTTTCTACCATCTGTTTCTGACTCCATATTACTTCGCCCTGTCTCGCTGCATAGGTTCCCATCCCCCTGCCATATTAGTTTAAACACTCCCGAACTGCATTCGCAAATGTTACCCCCAGGACATCAGTTCCAGTCCTGCCCAAGTGCAGACCGTCCCTTTTGTACAGGTCCCATTTCCCCCAGAACTGGTTTCAATGTCCCAGGAATTTGAATACCTCCCTCTTGCACCACTGCTCAAGCCATGTATTCTAACTATCCTGCTCCTTCTACTCTGATTAGCACGTGGCACTGGTAGCAATCCAGTGATTACAACCTTTGAGGTCCTACTTTTTAATTTAACTCCTAGCTCCCTAAATTCAGCTTGTAGGACCTCTTCCCGCTTCTTACCTATATCGTTGGTACCTACATGTACCACGACAACTGGCTGTTCACCCTCCCTCTCCAGAATGCTCTGCAGCCGCTCCAAGATATCCTTGACCCTTGCACCAGGGAGGCAACATACCATCCTGGAGTCTCGGTTGTGGTCGCAGAAACTCCTATCTATTCCCCTTACAATAGAGTCCCCTATCACTATAGCTCTCCCACTCTTTTTCCCACCCTTCTGTGCAGCAGAGCCACCCATGGTGCCATGAATTTGGCTGCTGCTGCCTTCCCCTGGTAAATCATCTCCCCCAACAGTATCCAAAACAGTATATCTGTTTTGGAGGGAGATGACCGCAGGGGTCTCCTGCACTACCTTCCTGCTCTTGCCTTGTCTCTTGGTCACCCATTCACTATTTGTCCTAACACTTACCTGCGGTGTGACCAACTCACTAACTGTGCTATCCACAACATTCTCAGCATCGCGCATGCCCCAGAGTGAGTCCATCCGCAGCTCCAGTGCCGTCATGCGGTCTGTCAGGAGCTGCAGCTGGACACACTTCCCGCACACATAGTAGTCAGGGACACTGGAAGCGTCCCTGACTTCCCACATAGCACAGAAGGAGCATGACATAGGTCTGAGCTCTCCTGCCATGACTTATCCCTTAAATTAATTTACTTACTAAAATTTACTTAAACACCAAACAGCTACTTAGTAGTTCGCTGCCAATTAAACCAATCTAAAAGTCAGTCTAAAAGAGAGTTACACTTACCAGCTTGGCTGTGACGTCACCTCTCGATTTCGCACCCCTCTATCTTTGTCTGCAGCTGGTTGCGCTGGTCTCTGTCTCCTACTCTCGCACTCCTTATCAGCTGCTCTAGTGTCAGCACTGGTTGGAAAAACAAGGCAAAACAGCACCTGCCACCACCACTTGCCCGAACTCACCCACTTACCAAACTCATGAATGCCACTCTATGCTGCTGGAATGCACATGAACGCATGAGTTAACACTTTGAAAGGACCCAAATTTGCTGTGATGGCACTACCCACTATCGAACAGCACTCGCGCATTGTGCTTGAAGCATGGCTGCAGATACAAGATACCAAAGAGCTGTTTGATCACCAGTATAAACCAGTGTAAGATTAGGATCACAGATCATACAAACATACCCAAAGGTTCTTAGGAGTTATTAAGGAGCAGTAGTTCAAATATAGTCAAACACAACACACAATCAGGATAGACATAGTAGACATACGACCGTGACAAGTAGCTGGTACTAGTCACGATCGGACAGACGGCTGGTGGCACGATTAGTTCTTATCTTTACCGTCTTCCCTGAAAAGCTCTTTGGACATCATTTTTATTGTCTTTTTAGGTTTGGTCTGGTGGGACGTGATGGGCAGGACCATTTAACCAATGATATGTCGAGTCCTTTGTCTCAACTCTTGGGTGAAACCCTCCTCTTCACATGTCTTTTCCTGCTTATACTTTCTGAAAATACATCCTCCCAAGGTCGGAGTCAGACAGGCCATTCTTGGCCTTCTGATGTTTGGAGCTGCCCGTTATCAGTTATTGATGTTCACACTGTTCAAGTTGCTTCAACTTCAATTCCAGCACCAGTCTGAAGAGACTTTTTAGTCTCGTTATTTCTTCCCATTCGCAATTTCTTACACCAGAACCTTCAGCCTGGGTGATGGGGGAGAAACAGGGTGATGGGGCAGTCAAGGTGAATGAATGTTGAAGCTTAGAGATGGGCGTACAATGAGGCAGTGTGTTATCTGAGCATGAGTTGTCAAACCGAGGCCCCGTCTGCTCTCTCAGGTGGACGTCAAAGATCCCATGGCACTATTGCAAAGAAGAACAAGGGAGTCCTGGCCAATATTCCTGTAGTTTGTTTTTTGGGCCACTCAGCCCCTTTTAAAGGGCTCGTGGCCCATTCAAAATTCCATGCAGGCACGGTTGATTCAATTTAAAATCAGGGTCACTTGCTGCACGGGACTCCTGGAGTGCTGCGCAGCTTAAAGGGAACATTGGATCTGGCCAATATTTATCCCTCAACCAACATCACTGAAAAAAAAAACCAAGATCATCTAGTCATTATCTCATTGCTGTTTATGGGCGCTTGCTGTGCACAAATTGGCACATCACAACACTTCAAACACACTTCATTGGCAGTGAAGCGCTTTGGGACATCCTGAGGTCGTGAAAGGTGCTATATAAATGTAAGTCTTTCTTTGTACGAGTGAAGAGCATGTGTTAAACACCAGAGACAGGCTGCAATGCTGCATGCACCTCTCCCTGTCCTGCACAGCTGCCTCTCACAGCAATGCAGCCAGATTTCCTCAACCCTTTGTGTGAAAAAGGGCTTGTTGGATTTCATTCCACAATCTCCTTGCTCTGGTTTTCTGGATTTTCCCTAGCAGAGGAAATAATTCCTCCGTATCTAACCTATCATGTCTCTGTATCATTTTAAACACCTCCGTTGGATCACCCCATGACCGTCAAAACTCAAGGGAGGCTGGATTCTCGGCCTTGATGTTTTTGGGGCAATAATGGCGGCGGGGCGGGAAAGTTAGCGGCCGGGAACAGTTTGCACCTCAAGTAGGTAAGTTTGGGCAGCTGGGCCCTGAGTCAGGAGGCGCAGTGCTAAGGGAGGCTTTGTAGACCTATCCTGGGCGCTAGCATGGGAAGATCCCGTGCTAAGGAGCCGGGCCGGGATCGCTCCGAGAGACGCCGGGGGGGGGGGGGGGGGTGGGGGGGGAGGGGGGTATGGGGGGGGGGCAGAGAAGGGGGAGCGGGGGAAACCTAAAAAACCCACAAAACCTGATTGCGGTGTATAGAATTCTGAGGGACCGGGATAGAGTGGATAGGAAGGACCTGTTTCCCTTGGCAGAGAGGCCAACAACCTAGGCAGAGGGGCATAGATTTAAAGTAATTGGGGAGAGGGTTGGAGGAGATATGAGGGGAAATTTCTCCACCCAGAGGGCGGTGGGGGTCTGGAACTCACTGCCCGAAAGGGTGGTAGAGGCAGAAACCCTCACCACATTTAAAAAGTACTTGGATGTGCACCTGAAGTGCCGTAACCTACAGGGCTACGGACCTAGAGCGGGAAAGTGGGATTAGGCTGGGTGGCTCTTGGTCGGCCAGCACGGACACGATGGGCCGAAATGGCCTCCTTCCGTGCTGTAAATTTCTATGGTTCTGTGATTCTAAAAACATTCCCAAAACATTCCCAAAACCACAACACAAATCGCAAAAAAATGTAAACTTAAAAACAATCACGCTTAGCTTAGGGCTCACCTCTCCGCTGCCGGTATCGTTGGACCGCCTGATTTTCCATGTGTTCTCTGCGGGGGGGCGCTGCGGGGTGGAGGGGTCGGGGCGGGAATTAAAACTCGCGGCAGTGTCGCAACCAGGGGGCGTTGCACACCGGGCACAGCTCTTCCGGGCGGTTCTGCTCCGCGCCGCCACAAAACCGGACCCGAGGATCGCCACGGGGCGCTGGAGGCTGACCGCCCGCCCAGAACACCTCACCCCCGCCATTGCCGCTGCTCCGGGGCGAAAAACGGAGCGAAGAAGACCGAAAAATTCAGCCCCAAGTTATTGCACCCTCTCCTCATAATTTAACTCTTCTGGTGAATCTGCACTGCACCTCTTCTGAGGCCATCATGTCTTTCCTGAGGTGTGGTGCCCAAATCTGAATGCAGCACTTCAGATGGAGTCTGACCAATGGTCTGCACAGCTGAAGCATCAGTTCCTCAGTGGTCAGGGAACCAGTGTGGCTCACACAGCGAATGACCTGCCGTGGCCAGAGTCAGCGATGAGTTTTTGATTCAAAAGTACTTTACAACTCCTAGGGGGGGATGAATTTTTTTATTCGTTTGTGTGATGTGGGCAACGCTGGCAGAGCCAGCCTTTATTGCCCATCCCTAATTGCCCCTTGAGAAGGTGGTGGTGAGCCGCCTTCTTGAACCGCTGCAGTCCGAGTGGTGAAGGTGCTCCCACAGTGCTGTTCGGGAGGGAGTTCCAGGATTGTGACCCAGCGACGATGAAGGAACGGCCGATATATTTCCAAGTCGGGACGATGTGTGACTTGGAGGGGAACGTGGAGGTGGTGGTGTTCTCATGCGCCTGCTACCCTGGTCTTTCTAGGCGGTAGAGGTCGCGGGTTTGGGAGGTGCTGCCGAAGAAGCCTTGGCGAGTTGCTGCAGTGCATCTTGTAGATGGTGCACACTGCAGCCATGGTGCGCCAGTGATGGAGGGAGTGAATGTTGAAGGTGGTGGATGGGGTGCCAATCAAACGGGCTGCTTTGTCCTGGATGGTGCCGAGCTTTTTGAGTGTTGTTGGAGCTGCACTCATCCAGGCAAGTGGAGAGTGTTCCATCACACTCCTGACTTGTGCCTTGTCCATGGTGGAAAAGCTTTGGAGAGTCAGAAGGTGAGACACTTGTCATTGCATTCCACCATATCTCTCTGCTTTCATGTTGTGTAGCTTGAGAGAGGGAACGTGGCAGTCAGGCTTGCGTGTATGACTGTGGAGATGGTCAGGGGAATGTGTGTGCTTGTATTTTCTGCCAGTTAATTTACCATCTCCTGCTAGAAGGATCTCCTGTAAAAGTGGGAGTGGGGGAGAGATTGGTAACAGCTGATTGAACGCTGAAATTCCCCAGGGAAGTAATCAGCATTTGGTAATCCATTTGAAACTGAACATTTTTTAATTCTTTTCAGGATGCGGGGCATCGCTGGCAAGGCAGGCATATATTTCTCATCCCTATTTCCCACAGCCCGGGACAAGCGTCAGCATTGCCTGCGTGCCCATATCCTCAGAATGCATTTCTAATTGTATCGGCTGTATGCTGGACTAATATTCCAGAGAATTTGTTGAAATGTCACTGTGGCAGTTTGTGACTTTGAATTCCGTTAAAAATAGATCTGTGAATAAACAGCTGGAGTCAGCACAAGTGTTCTTGCAGCTGTCGGATTGTCATATAAACCCAACAGGTTCACCGATGTCCTTTAGTGAAGGAACCCTGCCGGGTGTAATGTATGCACCTGTGAGCTGTTGCTTCTCCCCCGTCCTTCGGGAGCCGCTGCTCGGGAATCCGTACCTCCACGACCGAGGTTTTAGGTGGCAGGCGGACAAGAGGGCTGTGGGGTGGTGAGGTGTCCAGGGTCAGGGACCTGTTCGATGGCGGAGGAGCGGGCTGGATGGCGCCAGACGTGCTGGCACTGCGCATATCCTGGGCCGACGTCCGCCGCGCGGCCAATTCCATCGAGTCGCTAAAAACAGCGCTGGGCCCTGACTCCCGTCAGGTGTGTCGAGGAGGCTCAAGCACGTGGGGCGATCCCGTCCGAACTGACCCCCGTCCGGACGGAATTACTCATCGATGCCAAGCCCCGAAACCTCCCCCGGGAGCTGGCGCCTCACAACTTGAGCCTCCTCCGGGAAATCCCCTCCGTGCCTTTCAGTTCTGCGCGGAGGGGTTTCCTGTACGGGATGCTCTTGCACACTCTCCACCTTTTTATACTTGTGTGATCAGGTAAGGAGTGTCTCCCACAAGTGCGCCATGGCGCACCATCTTGCCATCCGGAGGAGGCGGGGGTCCTCAATGGAGTGCTCTCTACGCGGGAGTCCTCCCTCTATTTATTGGGGACTTGGCCTGGAGGGTGTTGCGCGGAGCAGCCCCTTGCAATTGGTTTTTGAGTCGGTTCACGGGCTCCCAGGCGGCCTGCAATTTCTGCGGTCTGGAGGAGTCCGTGTTCCACGTGTATGTTCAGTGCGTGAGGTTGCAGCCCCTGTTCCATTATTTAAAGGGGCTGCTCCTCAAATTCTGGTTGCACTTCAGTCCCACACTCCTGATCTTTGGGCACCCTGTGCGGAGGGGAGCGGGCAGGTCGGAAGGCCTCCTCGTAGGACTGCTCCTGGGCCTGGCCAAGGGGGCCATCAACCGGTCCAGGCAGCGGGCAGTCGAGGGGGTTGTTCAGCCCGACTGCCTGCCTCTCTTCCGCGGTTACATCTGAGCCAGGGTGTCCCTGGAGATAGAGCACACGGTGTCCACCGGTACGCTCGTGGCCTTCCGTGAGAGGTGGGCACCGGAGGGACTGGAGTGCATCATCACCCCCGGCAACCAAATTTTAATGTGATCCTTTAATGTTAAAAGTTTAATTTGTTTAATTTGTTGGTTTTAGTGCCCCCCTTTGATAAGGGGACACTTGATTGATAATTTCAACAAAATAGTTGTGGAGCTGTTGCATTGTGAGTGGCTTATCCAGTCACGTGATGTTCACAAGACTCAATAAAACCCCAGCCAGTTGGGGTTAGGTCATCCACGATGAGGTATGCAGTTGTGAGCCGAGTGGTTGAACCTTTGTTAATGAACCAACTCGTTCTTAATAGCAATGTGTTACTGTGAATTCTTAAGCCAAGAATCCATGAAGCAGATACATTACACTGGTCTGGATCAATGTTCCCGCTTGTTATTTTTTGGGTGCGTGGTCCCTTTAAATGGCTGCACGGCCCATTCAGATCTTCGCGCGTTTCTCCTGTAGAAAAGTTGGTGAGCGGATCACATGGGATCTCCAGACTGCTACGCGTCCGCGTAGCTTAGCAGCAACGTTGGTTTGTATTATACGTGACTCCAGTCCTACACCAACGTGGTTGACTATTAACTGCCCTCTGAAGTGACCGAGTGAGCTTCTCAGTTGTATCACCACCTTCTCAAGGGCTAATAGGGATTGTCATGTATGTAACCACAATGTAACACCACTGCATTACTGTATACACTCAACCTCGATGCACACCTTGACCACAAGGGGTGCACTTGTGGGAGACACTCCTTACCTGATCACACAAGTATAAAAAGGGATGTCCCACGCAGGGTCATTGTCTTTGGAGTCCTGTGAATAAAGAGTCAAGGTCACAGTGACCTTGTCTCCAGAATGTGCCTCGTGTGGTTTCATACTGTAGAATAAGGACTTTACAGGGATGGTCTATAAGAACATAAGGAATAGGAGCAGGAGTAGGCTATTTGGCCCCTCAACCCTGCTCCGCCACTCAACGAGATCATGGATGATCATCTACCTCAACTCTACCTTCCTGCACTATCCCCATATCCCTTGATTCCCTTTATTCCCCCAAATTTATCGACCTTTATATTGAAAATACTCATCAACTGAGCCTCCACAGCCCTCAGGGGTAGAGAATTCCAAAGATTCACCACCCTTCGAGTGAAGAAATTTCTCCTCATCTCAGTCCTAAATGGCCGACCCCTTATTCTGAGACTGTGACCCCTGGTTCTAGATTCCCCAGCCAGGGGGAAATATCTTCTCAGCCCTTAAGAATTTTATATATTTCAATTAGATCGCCTCTAGTTCTTCTAAACTCTGAGGAATCACCATCATCATAGGCGGTCCCTCGAAATCGAGGAAGACTTGCTTCCACTCCAAAAGTGAGTTCTCAGGTGGCTGAACAGTCCAATACAGGAATTACAGTCTCTGTCACAGGTGGGACAGTCAGTGGTTGAAGGAAGGGGTGGGTGGGGAGTCTGGTTTGCCGCACGCTTTTTCCGCTGCCTGCGCTTGGTTTCTGCATGCTCTCGGCGACGAGACTCGAGGTGCTCAGCGCCCTCCCGGATGCTCTTCCTCCACTTAGGGCGGTCTTTGGCCAGGGATTCCCAGGTGTCGGTGGGGATGTTGCATTTTTATCAGGGAGGCTTTGAGGGTGTCCTTAAAACGTTTCCTCTGCCCACCTGGGGCTCGTTTGCCGTGTAGGAGTTCCGAGTAGAGCGCTTGCTTTGGGAGTCTCGTGTCAGGCATGCGTACAACGTGGCCCGCCCAACGGAGCTGGTCGAGTGTGGTCAGTGCTTCGATGTTGGGGATGTTGGCCTGATCGAGAAGGCTAACGTTGGTGCGTCTGTCCCCCTGGGGAATATAGGCCTTGGCAGTGATGCCCACGACCTGAGAACGATGATAAAATCCATTGGTTGCGAAGTGTGTTGGGGTGCCTGGGCGGCCAAGGTGAACCCTTCCAGTAAGACGGGCGAGATAAACCGTTATCCTCTGTCACTGTTATTTTTGTGTATCAGGAGTGGATTGCCATCAAACTCAGCTTTTTGTCCAGTGAAAATGAGCTGGAAATCATCCCTCAATCATATTAAAAGTCTGCTCGGCACAGGAATACTGTCTCGCCTGGTCCTGTATAATAAATGTTAGTGTTTTCATTCTGATTCAGTCAGCTATCACTCTCGCAGTATGGCAGTGTAATAAGTGCCACTGGTCCGATCCAGAGCTGGAGCAGCTTGCGAATTGACTGACTCTTATTAAAATTTCACTAAACATCACACAGTTGTAGCGGCCGGGACCTTGGTTGAATTTTAGCGCGGGTGTTTTAGAGCCTTTCGTGCTGCTGATCTGCAATGAAATATTCACACTGACTGAGAGCTGGCCACGGGCAGAGATTTGCAAATTGCATGGTTGGCTGGTCTTTGAGATTGATAAAAGACGATTTTCTGACCCTCGGTTCACATCCATGAACGTTCTCTGCACACCGGGTGCAATTCCCTGGGAGCATCATCTGAACTGGGCTGGGATTGTGGGTATTCATCCATTCGTTCCCGGGGGTGGGCATCGCCAGCAAGGCCCGCATTTATCGCCCATCCCTAACTGCCCTGAGAAGGTGGCGACAGGACTTGCTGGGCCACCGCGGAGGGCACTTAGGAGTTGGTGTGGCACCGGAGGCAGACTGCAGTCCCTGCATCACTACACTTCAAAAGTACTTTACTGGCTGCAAAGTGTCAGCTGTGGCTCAGTGGGTAGCACTCTTGCCTCTAGAGTCAGAAGGTTGTGGGCTCGTTGTCCCACTCCAGGGACTTGAACACGAAAATCTAGGCTGACACTCCAGTGCAGTGCTGAAGGAGTGCTACACTGCAGGAGGAGCCGTCTTTTGGATGAGACGTTAAACCCAGGCCCCACCTGCTCTCTCAGGTGGACATAAAAGATCCTACGACACTATCCCCGGTGTCCTGGGGCCAATATGTATCCCTCCTTTACATAACAGATGATCATCACATTGCTGTTTGTGGGAGCTTGCTGTGCACAAATTGGCTGCCGCGTTTCCCACGTTACAACAGTGAATACACTCCGAAAAGTATTTCAGGGGCTGTAAGGCGCTTTGGGATGTCTGGTTTTGTAAATTGAATTTGAATTCTCGAATGGCCATCGTGGGACTTGAACTCACATTCTCTG
The DNA here is from genome assembly GCF_044704955.1 of Pristiophorus japonicus. Taxonomy (NCBI): domain Eukaryota; kingdom Metazoa; phylum Chordata; class Chondrichthyes; family Pristiophoridae; genus Pristiophorus; species Pristiophorus japonicus. Next base: position 19,452,016 of record NC_092002.1, on the reverse strand, counting down.
ACTCCCCAGTCCGGCGTGACAATCACTGGACTGCCTGTGCCAGCCACAGGCACTCCCTGAGGGACAGGCCCGCAGTGTGGAGCTGGCAGCATTTGCCTGTGTAACCGAGGGCTGTGCACCCCGGCGCCCGGATGGCCTTCGATTGGAATCCCACACGGCTGCGTTTGAGGGAGGGATTGTGCCCCTGCCGCCGGCTGGCTTGGTCAGGGCCGGGTGTGCGAATGACACAAACCGGCGTTCTCCTTTTGTCCCCGAAGCGGGCTGAGAATACCAGCGGCCTCTCCCCCCGCTCGCGCAGGCAGCCCGCTCCCCCTCCCCCCCCGACACCTCCGCACATCCTGCCAGCTATCGAGAGCAGCCAAGTGGGACTTGGCAACTGTGACAGCAGCTGAGCGGTGCCACCTCTACGGAGAATGGTGCCAGCCATATGCCCGATCATCTGCTGCACGCAGTGCCGGCTTGAACAGGGAGATGCCACCTCCAGTGAGGGAACCCAAGTCTTCACATATGCTGCTTATCTATGGCCGTGTAATATTTTGAGGCTTACTGTTGTAATTAAAGGAGTGCCAAGCAGAATAACCACAGTGAGGTTGTAAAATAGATCATCATTACACAGAAACATAGAAAATAGGTGCAGGAGTAAGCCATTCGGCCTTTCGAGCCTGCACCGCCATTCGATAAGATCATGGCTGATCATTCCTTCAGTGCCCCTTTCCTGCTTTCTCTCCATACTCTTTGATCCCCTTAACCGTAAGGGCCACATCTAACTCCCTCTTGAATATATCCAATGAACTAGCATCAACAACTTTTTGCAGGGAATTCCACAGGTTAACAACTCTCTGAGTGAAGAAGTTTCTCCTCATCTCAGTCCTAAACGGCCTGCCCCTTATCCTAAGACTGTGTCCCCTGGTTCTGGACTTCCCCAACATCGGGAACATTCTTCCCACATCTAGCCTGTCGAGTCCAGTCAGAATCTTATATGTTTCTATGAGATCCCCTCTCATCCTTCTAAATTCCAGTGAATAAAGGCCCAGTTGATCCAGTCTCTTCTCATATGTCATTCCAGCCATCCCTGGAATCAGTCTGGTGAACCTTCGCTGCACTCCCGCAATAGCAAGAACGTCCTTCCTCAGATTAGGAGACCAAAACTGAACACAATATTCCAGGTGGGGCCTCACCAAGGTCCTGTACAATTGCAGCAAGACTTCCCTGCTCCTATACGCAAATCCCCTTGCTCTGAAGGCCAACATACCATTTCCCTTCTTCATTGCTTGCTGTACCTGCATGCCCACTTTCAGTGACTGATGAACCATGACACCCAGGTCTCGCTGCATCTTCCCTTTTCCTAACTTTCCACCATTCAGATATTATTTTGCCTTCGTGGTTTTGCCCCCAAAGTGGATAACCTCACATTTATCCACATTATACTGCATCTGCCATGTATTTGCCCACTTGCCTAACCTGTCCAAGTCACCCTGCAGCCTCTTAGTGTCCTCCTCACAGCTCACACCACCACCAAGTTTAGTGTCATCTGCAAACTTGGAGATATTACACTCAATTCCATCATCTAAATCATTAATATATATTGTAAAGAGCTGGGGTCCCAGCACTGAGCCCTGCGGCACTCCACTAGTTACTGCCTGCCATTCTGAGAAGGACCCATTTATCGCTACTCTCTGCTTCCTGTCTGCCAACCAGCTCTCTATTCACGTCAGTACATTACCCCCAATACCATGTGCTTTGATTTTGCACACCAATCTCTTGTGTGGGACCTTGTCAAAAGCCTTTTGAAAGTCCAAATACACCACATCCACTGGTTCTCCCTTGTCCACTCTACTAGTTACATCCTCAAAAAATTTCAGAAGATTTGTCAAGCAGGATTTCCCTTTCATAAATCCATGCTGACTTGGACTGATCCTATCACTGCTCTCCAAATGCGCTGCTATTTCATCCTTAATGATTGATTCCAACATTTTCCCCACCACCGATGTCAGGCTAACTGGTCTATAATTACCCATTTTCTCTCTCCCTCCTTTTTTAAAAAGTGGTGTTACATTAGCTACCCTCCAGTCCATAGGAACTGATCCAGAGTCGATAGACTGTTGGAAAATGATCACCAATGCATCCACTATTTCTGGGGCCACTTCCTTAAGTACTCTGGGATGTAGACTATCAGGCCCTGGGGATTTATCGGCCTTCAACCCCGTCAATTTCCCTAACACAATTTCCCACCTAATAAGGATATCCTTCAGATCCTCCTTCTCACTAGTCCTTCGTACCCCTCGGACATTTGTGTCTTCCTTTGTGAAGACAGAACCAAAGTACTTGTTCAATTGGTCTGCCATTTTTTTGTTCCCCATTATAAATTCACCCGAATCCGACTGCAAGGTACCAACGCTTGTCTTCACTAATCTTTTTCTCTTCACATAGAAGCTTTTGCAGTCATTTTTTATGTTGCTGGCAAGCTTCCTCTCGTACTCTATTTTCCCCCTCTTAATTAAACGCTTTGTCCTCCTCTGCTGTATTCTAAATTTCTCCTAGTCCTCCGGTTTGCTACTTTTTCTACTATTACATCATAGGCAGTCCCTCGAAGCGAGGATGACTTGCTTCCACGCTAAAAAGGATGAGTTCACAGGTGTTTCAATGAAGGACCTAATATTCCAGATCCCGAACTACATCCTGAAGGGTGGAAGATGCCTGTGGGTGGATTTTTTTAACGTGGGGTGACCGTTGCACACCAGCCACCACACGGGCTTGACAGAGCTAGGTCTTGGTCCAGTGGCAAAGGTTAACCAGGACGACTGGAGACCAGCTTTGCTGCCTGGACCTAGTGCGCACACATATCGCAGTGTGGGCTGGCCCGTGCTGCCCCTGGGCCCTCGCCTCTCCTGGGCCACGAACTCTCACCTCTCCTGGGCCCCCGATCATATCCCTCTACGAACTCTCGCCGCTCCTTCGCCCCGCCCTCGCTTGCTCCTGCTGTACCTGCCCACACTGCAGTCAGCCGTCTCCCTCCTGCAGCAGCACGCGCTGCTCCCTGCAGTGGTATGCCATCGCACGCTGCTCCCTCCAATGGCCCCGGCCTGCTGATGGTCTTGCAGGCCGGAACCGCACCGATTTCTGGGCCAGGCCGCCACATGCTGCTCCCTGTAAAATACATATCCTCATATTAGTACTCATTCTGCAATGGATAGACAGAGTGAGGCACGGGGCAGTGGAGACATTGCCTCATTAACCATCCAAGATAGAAGATTGAGAAATAAGAATATAAGGAACATAAGGATTAGGAGCAGGAGTAGGCTATTTGGCTCCTCGAGCCTGCTCCGTCATTTAACAAGAATATGGCTGATCTTCGACCTCAACTCCACTTTCATGCACTGTCCCCATATTCCTCGATTCCCTTCATATCCAAAAATCTATCAATCCCTGTCTTGAATACAAGACAATATAAATGTAAGTTGTTGTTGAATATACCCCAAGACTGAGCCTCCACAACCCTCTGGGGTAGAGAATTCCGAAGACTCACCACCCACTGAGAACTTCGGCTCCATCTGGGCTCACGGTCGATACCACAACTGGCTCCTTACTCCTCCTCAATATCCGCGAGGCGAAGAGGTCCCGACTGCTGTTAGCGGAGGAGGTCTCCGAGTCGGTGCGAGGCGTGAAGCAGACAGAGGTAAGGAGGGCGCCCGGGGAGACGCCCCCCCTGCTCACATTTGTGGCAATGAGATCGAAGCGTCTAATCCCGAAAGGTCCCGACGCTCAGTGGTCAGGAGATGGGCAGCAAAGAGCTGAAGTCCGTCACCAAGGCCAAGGACGGACCCTCTGACCTCCAGCGACCTTGTATAAGCGGATGGGACTCAGGACACCCACTTTCTATGTTATAAATGGGAAACCCTCCAAACGTTGAAAGCCCTCTGGTTGTGGAGCTCATTGAGAATGGGAGACATCGCTCCAGATTTTGATAAGTTCTTCATTGTATTTTCTGTATTATAATGATGTTGCATAAGAACATAAGAAATAGGAACAGGAGTAGGCCATACGGCCCCTCGAGCCTGCTCCGTCATTTAATACGATCATGGCTGATCTGATCATGGACTCAGTTCCACTTCCCTGCCCGCTCCCCATAACCCCTTATTCCCTTATCGTTTAAGAAACTGTCTATTACTGTCTCAAATTTATTCAATGTCCCAGCTTCCACAGCTCTCTGAGGCAGCGAATTCCACAGATTTGCACAGAAGAAATTTCTCCTCATCTCTGTTTTAAATGGGCGGCCCCTTATTCCAAGATCGTACCCTCTAGTTCTAGTCAGTGGAAACATCCTCTCTGCATCCACCTTGTCAAGCCCCCTCATAATCTTATACGTTTCGATAAGATCACCTCTCATTCTTCTGAATTCCAATGAGTAGAGGCCCAACTTACTCAACCTTTCCTCATAAGTCAACCCCCTCATCCCCGAAAACAACCGAGTGAACCTTCTCTGAACTGCCTCCAAAGCAAGTATATCCTTTCGTAAATATGGAAACCAAAACTGCACGCAGTATTCCACGTGTGGCCTCACCAATACCTTATATAGCTGTAGTAAGACTTCCCTGCTTTTATACTCCATCTCCTTTGCAATAAAGGCCAAGATACCATTGGCCTTCCTGATCATAGAAACATAGAAACATTGAAAATAGGTGCAGGAGTAGGCCATTCGGCCCTTCGAGCCTGCACCACATTCAATAAGATCATGGCTGATCATTCCTTTGGTACCCCTTTCCTGCTTTCTCTCCATACCCCTTGATCCCTTTAGCCGTAAGGGCCATATCTAACTCCCTCTTGAATATATCCAATGAACTGGCATCAACAACTCTTTGCGGCAGGGAATTCCACAGGTTAACAATTCTCTGAGTGAAGAAGTTTCTCCTCATCTCAGTCCTAAATGGCCTGCCCCTTATCCAAAGACTGTGTCCCCTGGTTCTGGACTTCCCCAACATCGGGAACATTCTTCCCGCATCTAACCTGTCCAGTCCCATCAGAATCTTATATGTTTCTATGAGATCCCCTCTCATCCTTCTAAACTCCAGTGTATAAAGGCCCAGTTGATCCAATCTCTCCTCATATGTCAGTCCAGCCATCCCTGGAATCAGTCTGGTGAACCTTCACTGCACTCCCTCAATAGCAAGAACATCCTTCCTCAGATTAGGAGACCAAAACTGAACACAATATTCCAGGTGGGGCCTCACGAAGGTCCTGTACAACTGCAGTAAGACTTCCCTGCTCCTATACTCAAATCCCCTAGCTATAAAGGCCAACATTCACCGTCTGCTGTACCTGTATGCCAACTTTCAAGGACTGATGAACCATGACACCCAGGTCCCGCTGCACCTCCCCTTTTCCTAATCTGCCGCCATTCAGATAATATTCTGCCTTCGTGTTTTTGCCCCCAAAATGGATAACCTCACATTTATCCACATTATACTGCATCTGCCATGTATTTGCCCATTCGCCGAACCTGTCCAAGTCACCCTGCAGCCTCTTGGCGTCCTCCTCACAGCTCACACCGCCACCCAGTTTAGTGTTATCTGCAAACTTGGAGATATTACACTCAATTACAACATCTAAATCAGTATTGTAAAGAGCTGGGGTCCCAGCACTGAGCCCTGCAGCACTCCACTAGTCACTGCATGCCATTCTGAAAAGGACCCATTTATCTCGACTCTCTGCTTCCTATCTGCCAGCCAGTTCTCTATCCACGTCAGTACATTACCCCAATACCATGTGCTTTGATTTTGCACACCAATCTCTTGTGTGGAACCTTGTCAAAAGCCTTTTGAAAGTCCAAATACGCCACATCCACTGGTTCTCCCTTGTCCTCTCTACTAGTTACATCCTCAAAAAATTCCAGAAGTTTTGTCAAGCATGATTTCCCTTTCATAAATCGATACTGACTTGGACCAATCCTATTACTGCTTTCCAAATACGTTGCTATTTCATCCTTAATGATTGATTCCAACATGTATAATTACCCATTTTCTCTCTCCCTCCTTTTTTAAGCTACCCTCCAGTCCATAGGAACTGATCCAGAGTCGATAGACTGCTGGAAAATTATCACCAATGCATCCACTATTTCTAGGGCCACTTCTTTAAGTACTCTGGGATGTAGACTATCAGGCCCTGGGATTTATCGGCCTTCAATCCCATCAATTTCCCTAACACAATTTCCCGCCTAATAATGATATCCTTCAGTTCCTCCTTCTCACTAGACCTTCAGTCCCCTAGTACATCCGGAAGGTTATTTGTGTCTTCCTTTGTGAAGACAGAACCAAAGTACTTGTTCAATTGGTTTGCCATTTCTTTGTTTCCCATTATAAATTCACCCGAATCCGACTGCAAGGGACCTACGTTTGTCTTCACTAATCTTTTTCTCTTCACATATCTATCGAAGCTTTTGCGGTCATTTTTTGTGTTTCCGGCAAGCTTCCTCTCGTACTCTATTTTCCCCCTCTTAATTAAATCCTTTGTCCTCCTCTGCTGAATCCTAAATTTCTCCCAGTCCTCCGGTTTATGCTTTTTCTGGCTAATTTGTATGCCTCTTCCTTGGATTTAACACTAACCTTAATTTCCTTTGTTAGCCATGGCTGAGCCACCTTCCCCGTTTTATTTTTACTCCAGACAGAGATGTACAATTGTTGAAGTTCGTCCATATAATCTTTAAAGGTTTACCATTGCCTATCCACCGTCAACCCTTTAAGTATCATTTGCCAGTCTAATTTAGCCAATTCGCGCCTGATACCATCAAAGTTACCTTTCCTTAAGTTCAGGACCCTAGTTTCTGAATTAACTTTGTCACTCTCCATCTTAATAAAGAATTCTACCATATTATGGTCACTCTTCCCCAAGGGACCTCGCACAACAAGATTGCTAATTAGTCCCTTCTCATTACACATCACCCAGTCTTGGATGGCCAGCTCTCTGGTTGGTTCCTCAACATATTTGTCTAGAAAACCATCCCTAATACATTCCATCCCTGATATCACTTGCTGTAACTGCATACTATCCTTTTGTGTTTCATGCACAAGTTTCCCCAGGTCTCGCTGTACTGCGGCACATTTATAGGCACCTGGGTGATGTAGCTACCAGTCTTTCAGTTCTGGGGCCTGAATGCAAACCCAGTTCAGAATCGTGGAATCTTAGAAACTTACAGCACAGAAGGAGGCCACTCTACCCATCGCGTCTGTACCGGTCGAAAAAGAATGAGATGCCAGGTTATCAGCTGTGATGTGAAATGAGTTTGGTCTCTATCCAGTTCCTTGTGTGCATGGATCCACGATGCCCTCTAACTGGCCCTGATCGTTAGTGACCTCACTAGCTCACTATTGATCTCCCACGAGGTCCCGACATCCGACCTCATGGGAGGTCGGGACTGAAGTACATCGTGCGAGAGCGTTACCCCGCGCCTAACCTGACCTGCCAGACATGAGACTCCCAAAGCAAGCGCTCTACTTGGAACTCCTACACGGCAAGTGAGCCCCAGGTGGGCAGGCGAAACGTTTCAAGGACACCCTCAAAGGCTCCCTGATAAAGTGCAACAGCCCAACGACACCTGAGAGTCCCTGGCCAAAGACCGCCCTAAGTGGAGGAAATGCATCCGGGAGGGCGCTGAGCACCTCGAGTCTCATCGCCGAGAGCATGCAGAAAGCAAGCGCAGGCAGCGGAAGGAGTGTGAGGCAAACCTGTCCCACCCACCTCTTCCCTCAACGACTATCTGTCCCACCTGAGACAGAGGCTGTGGCTCTAGTACTGGACTGTATTGTTGCATGAGAACTCACTTTAAGTGTGGAAGCAAGTCTTCCTCGATTCCAAGGGACTGCCTATGATGATGATGATGATGAACCTGACCTAGAAGTGTCGATGCCGACCCGAAAGGCTTCGATCACCCACCAGGCGGGGACGGGCGGGGGGGGCGCAGGTTGGGTTTAAATCGGGGGCCTGATTTGGAAGATGTTCCATTCCATTCCCTAGGGCCAACATCCCTCACCGCAGGAAGTACAAGAATCAGCCAATAAAACATGTCATTAAAAATGAATGAAACTATAGAACAGACTTTGTTGTTTCTCCGCATACAATGAATACAGAAAATAATCCTCTGCTAGCCTCAACTCCCACTTACAATTGAACAATGTTCAATTTTGTTTATTGCCGTGTGTGTGGAGATTTCATAAATTCATTATTTTCTTGCCTTCGCAGATACCCTGGAACCTTCTGTTAAAAATCATCTCCAGCTCCCAACAAGTGAAGTGCCTGCTTTACATTCAGCAAGCACTGCTTAGCACTCCAGCAGATGTAGGTGGAACTGGGGGAAGTACATAGGATCCCACTCAGCCCTTCCAGGCTGTACCACCATTCAATTAGATCGTGGCTCCATCTACCCATAATTGATTTATCAATTGACTAGGTTGATTCCGGAGATGAGGGGGTTTGACTTATGAGGAAAGGTTGAGTAGGTTGGGCCTCTACTCATTGGAATTCAGAAGAATGAGAGGTGATCTTATCGAAACGTATAAGATTGTAAGGGGGCTTGACAAGGTGGACGCAGAGAGGATGTTTCCCTTGACAGGGAAACTAGAACTAGGGGGCATGATCTTAGAATAAGGGGTCACCCATTTAAAACTGAGATGAGGAGAATTTTCTTCTCTCAGAGGGTTGTAAATCTGTGGAATTCGCTGCCTCAGAGAGCTGTGGAAGCTGGGACATTGAATAAGTTTAAGACAGAAATAGACAGTTTCTTAACCGATAAGGGGTTATGGGGAGCGGCAGGGATGTGGAGCTGAGTCCATGATCGGATCAGCCATGATCTCATTGAATGGCGGAGCAGGCTCGAGGGACCATATGGCCTATTCCTGCTCATATTTCTTATGTTCTTAATGTTCTTATGTTACCCGTCTTGGTTCCGTAACCCTTAATACCGTTGCCTAACAAAAATAATCAATCTCAGTTTTGAAAGTTTCAATTGATCACCTCAACAGCATTTTGAGAGAGTTCCAGATTTCCACTACCCTTCGTGTGAAGAATTGTTTCCTGACATCACCCCTAAACGGCCTGGCTCTAATTATATACATACAAGTATACACATCAAATGGTAGGACACTAATCCCTGAAGGTAGCAGGCCAGTTAGATAAGGTGGTTAAGGAGGCATACGGAATGCTTGCCTTTATTAGCCGAGGCATAGAATACAAGAGCAGGGAGGTTATGCTTAAACTGTATAAAACACTAGTTAGGCCACAGCTAGAGTACTGCGTGGAAAGATGTGATTGCACTGGAGAGGGTACAGAGGAGATTTACGAGGATGTTGCCGGAGAAGTTTAGCTATGAGGAAAGATTGGCTAGGCTGGGGTTGTTTTCCTTGGAACAGAGGAGGCTGAGGGGAGACCTAATTGAGGTGTATAAAATTATGAGGTGCCTAGATTTAATGGATAGGAAGGACCTATTTCCTTTAGCAGAGGGATCAACAACCAGGGGGCACAGATTTCAAGTAATTGGGGGGAGGTTTAGAGGGGATTTGAGGGAAAATTTCTTCACCCAGAGGGTGGTGGGGGTCTGGAACTCACTGCCCGAAAGGGTGGTAGAGGCAGGAACCCTCATTGTATTTAAAAAATGCTTGGATGTGCACTTGAAGTGCTGTAACCTGCAGGGCTACGGACCGAGAGCTGAAAAGTGGGATTAGGCTGGATAGCTCTTTGTTGGTCGGCGCGGATTTGATGGGTTGAAATGGCCTCCTTCTGTGTGGTCGAAAACCAGAGGACACAGATTTAAGGCAAAAGAACCAGAGGTGACATGAGGAATCATTTTTTTATGCAACGAGTGGTTAGGATTTGGAATGCACTGCCTGATAAGGTGGTGGATACAGATTCAATAGTAGCTGCAATGTATTTGCTTCAAGGGTTCTTTGATAAGAATTCATAGCAACACATTGCTATTAAGAACTAGTTGGTTTATTAACAATCACACTAGACATTACCCGTTCATCCACCAGGCTCACAACCACCTGCCTCATCGTGGATCCCTCGAACCCAACTGGCTGGGGTTTTATTGAGTCTTGTCATCATCATAGGCAGTCCCTCAAAATCGAGGAAGACTTGCTTCCACTCTAAAAATGAGTCCTTAGGTGGCTGAACAGTCCAATAAGAGAACCACAGTCTGTGTCACAGGTGGGACAGATAGTCGTAGCGGGAAGGAGTGGGTGGGACTGGTTTGCCGCACACTCTTTCCGCTGCCTGCGCTTGGTTTCTGCATGCTCTGGGCGATGAGACTCAAGGTGCTCAGCGCAGAGCCTGGATTAAGGTGGCAGTTCCCTAGAGAGCTCCCCTTGCCAAACAACTCCCATCTTCTGCCGTCAGGCAACTTTTCACCCTCAACCTCCCCCCTCCCACTGTCTAAACCTCCCCTAGCCCTAATAGCAGCTGCATTATCTTAAATCCTTACTTTAAACCAACCCTGCGAATCCCACAAGTTCAGGCCTACCTCAGGCTTCCCACCACCCATGAGTCTTGTGAACATCACATGACTGGCTAAGCCACTCACAACTCAACAGCTCAACCAACCAGTGAGCATACTGACAGGTGCTTACATTACAGAAACCGATGCTCTATTCACCGTATATTTGACCTGCACGTACAGATAACATCTTCAGAATTAGTGCATATGTGATAAACTACAGAGGTGAGTCAGGAATCCGATGCTCCCAGTCAGGACAGACACTCATTTTACACTGGGGACCTGGGCGTCGCTGGCAAAGGCCAGCAATTATTGCCCATCCCTGGTTGCCCTTGGAGAAGGTGGTGGTGAGCCGCCTTCCCGAACCATCGCAGTGCTGGTGGTGTTGATGATACCACCACGCTAGTGAGCAGCAGGGAATTCCAGGAGATTGATCCTGCGATGGTGAAGGATGGGGGCTGTGTCTAAGTCAGAATGGTGTGGAATTTGGAGGGGAACAATGTTCCCTCTAACTTTATTTTGGCCCGCACCGTTCCTTTGTTGGGGTGCGCGGGCCATTCGTTATTCCACGCATGCACGGATTTTCTATTTAAAAGCTGGCTCACCCACTGCCCGGGACCTCCAGGGCCTTGTGCGGCCACACAACTTAAAGGGAACATTGGTTGCCAACCAGCCAGGATTAACCTGGAGTCTCCAGGAAATAAAGCTCTCCTGGTCACTGCTGCCCAGGAGAAAATTCACAGGGGGCATTAATAAAAAATACACTTCCATTTATTAGTTATCGAATTATTGGAGATGGGGGATAAATTTGGGCAGGCAGAAGGTGGGAGGTCATGCGATGAAACCTCCAGGAACACAACCAACCGGAATTGGCGACACAAGCGGTGATGGTGTTCCCATGACATTCCTGCCTTGGGATCACCACTCTGTATGCTGGGAATGGCCGGATATGGATTTTTCTCTGGTAGTGTGTATTAATGTACATAAGAACATAAGAAATAGGAGCAGGAGTAGGATATACGGCCCCTCGAGCCTGCTCCACCATTCAATAAGATCATGGCTGATCTGATCATGGACTCGGCTCTACTTCCCCGCTCGCTCCCCATAACCCTTTACTCCCTTATCGCTCAAAAATCTGTCTATCTCCGCCTTAAATATATTCAATGACCCAGCCTCCACAGCTCTCTGGGGCAGAGAATTCCACAGATTTACAACCCTCTGAGAGAAGAAATTCCTCCTCATCTCAGTTTTAAATGGGCAGCCCCTGATGTCCCCTAGTTCTAGTCTCCCCCATCAGTAGAAATATCCTCTCTGCATCCACCTTGTCGAGCCCCCTTATTATCTTATATGTTTCAATACGATCACCTCTCATTCTTCTGAACTCTAATGAGTAGGGGTCCAATCTACTCAACCTCTCTTCATAAGTCAACCCCCCTCATCTCAGGAATCAACCGAGTGAACCTTCTCTGAACAGCCTCCAACGCAAGTATATCCTTCCTTAAATATGTAGTCCAAAACTGCACGCAGTACTCCAGGTGTGGCCTCACCAATGTCCTGTACAGTTGGAGCAGGACTTCTCAGGAGCACTACATGAGATCTAACAATGCTCGTTATATGCAGATATACTTCAATTGCATTAGAGAGACGCACTTTGGTGGACCTGGAACATGAAAACATGTTCTTCACGGTTAAACAACCTCTCTTTAAATGATGCTGTGGAGCCAATCGGGGGCGGGAGGAGGCATGAGGGCCGCTCCGTGTGACAGAACAGGGTCTCGCTAACTGACGCGTTCGTGAGATCGAAGTCCTTTCAGCTGTGGGATATTCTCAATGGTTTCAACCTCGACACTTGTCCCTAGTCGAGTGGCACTCGAATACAGAGAGCCCGGCAGCAAATGGAACTGGAGAGGTGCTTGTGTTCGAGAAGGTGGTGATCAGCCCAGGATAATGTCGGTCATTGTCGCCTCCCAATAAACACTGGCGTCGGTGTGGGAATGAATTGGCGGCTTTTTATTTCGGCCTCTGGAAACTTCTCCCTGAAGCTAGAACAAGAGGAGACCCTGGAGTGTAATGGCCACAATGTGCCTGCTCCCAACAGGGCTCCCCCTAGTGTTCTACTAACAATATGCAAGTGCGATGAGTAATGACCTCCCTTTGTGCACAAATGGAGGTGGAGGACCTACTTGTGGGCTCCTTATCCTCCATGCAGGCCCGATAAACTTATGCCCTCAGGTCTCAGTCTCTCCAAGGCTTCGAAGGGAGCTTTCCCTTTCACTTCGGGACACTTCTGTCCCTTTAAATCAGCTGCTGCCCCGGGGTTTATGTGCGTCCCGGCCTTGAACTCCCCCAGCCTCCCTTCCACGCCCCCCATCCCCCCCGTGTCCTCTCCGTGACTGGACCTCCACCAGGTACGTCACAAATGGGCCCCCGAGCCAGTAAAACAGGCCGGGGTCATGGTACGGTCAACGGGGCAGACTGAATACCTTCCCTTCCCCCTCACTACCCTGCCGCCACAGGATGTACATTGCTGTCTCAATGGAGGCAGTAAGGCCAACGAGCTGGGGGCAGCTGTCAGAAAGGCTCGTTCCTCCCAACAGACCGGTCTGTCAAAAGACATCAGGGTCCTCGTCCCTTCAGAAATGTGAGCCCCCCACTTTTGTTTTTCCACTTTGAAGTTTCGACTGAGACAGCGGGATCAAAACAGTCTTCACACAAGGGGCTCCGGCTGAGCAGGTTCAATGGTCTCCAGGTGGCAAGCTGACACCAGCCAGGTAACAGCTGTTGAGATAGTTAGCAATAAAAAAAGAAAGTTTTGCATTTAATAGCGCCTTTCACGACCACTGAACGTCTCAAAGCACTTTACAGCCAATGAAGTGTACTTTTGGAGTGTAGTCACTGTGGTAATGTGGGAAACGCAGCAGCCAATTTGCACTCGAAGGGAGGGAAATTCAAAACTAATCTGCCAGAGCAATGTTTCAGTGAGCAATGGTCGATGCTGCCACCTTCCCCATTGGTCGAAGATTAAAGCCTCCCCATCATGTGACTGTGGAGCTCCTAATCAGACCCTGGAGCACATCATCGAGCTCTGCCCTCAGAGGGGATTCACAGGCAGCCTACAGGATATCCACGCTGTTACACCGGGAGCTTTGGCCTGGATATCCGACGTGGATATTGAGGTTTGATTTGCTCTGCTACTACCGTACGAACGAAGAAGTGAGCAAGTGGTCCAACTATGGATCAGGCTCCCTCGAGAGACGGTGGAAGCTGTTGGTATTGATTCATTCAAATGCAAATTAGATTTCTTTCAGGAGATAATATTTGGGACCCGCTCTGTGAGTGATTTGAGCCGCGACGTGTGCGGAGTGTAGGGAGCTCGGGAGGAACCGGTGACTGTGGGCCTGTGGGTCCCAAAGCTCTCCCCCACCAGGGGGTTTCCTCACCTTGTGCCTGGATCTGTTGGAGACTCATTGGCAGAGATTGATCGCTGTGATTGGTCAATGACTCATTATCATTGGATCATGCGTTGGTAGAAGGCGAACTAGAAGGACCTAGGGTAAGACCACAGAAGTCCTCAGCGCAGAAAAAAGAAACACTTGTATTTATATAGCGCCTTTCACGACCACCGAGGTCTCCAAAGCACTTTACGGCCAATGAAGTACTTTTGGAGCACAGTCACTGTTGTTGATACACTCATAATAAAGGATGAAACTCAGTACTGTATACAATGAACAAGTGTGACCTTAGCTCCATTAATAAGACTCCAGAGTGCAGGTACCTCGTGGGTGGCCTGCTTATATACTGTGCTCTTAAGGGATGTTGGGATCCCTTGGGACTCCAACAGGTGGGACCTCTGGTGGTCAGGTGTCATGCAGGTTACAGAGGGTTAAATACATAACGGTTGTAATGTGGGAAATGCAGCAGCCAATTTGCGCACAGCAAGCTCCCACAAACAGCAATGTGATAATGACCAGATAATCTTTTTTTGTTATGTTGATTGTTATATATATTGACCAGGGCACCGGAGATAACTCAGCATTGCACTGGGAGTGTCAGCCTAGCTTTATGTGCTCAGGTCCCTGGAGTGGGACTTGAACCCACAACCTTCTGACTCAGAAGTAAGTGTGGTACCTAGTGAGCCACAGCTGACACTTTATAATTAGGAGTTATTCGGAGGCGAGTGTCAATGCCAGCAATTATGCAATTAACAAATGTTAGCAAGTTAAAGGACACGTTGTTCCCTTGCAGCATTCTGCAGATGGATTATGTTACAGACAGGACTAAATGTGAATTTTCCCCCAGGCTTGGGGTGTATTTTTTATTCATTCACAGCATGTGGGGGTCGCTGGCAAGGCCGGCATTTATTACCCATCCCTAATTGCCCCTTGAGAAGGTGGTGGTGAGCACCTTCTTGAACCGCTGCAGTCCGTGTGGTGAAGGTGCTCCCACAGTGCGGTTAGGGAGGGAGTTCCAGGATTGTGACCCAGCGACGATGAAAGAACGGCCGATATATTTCCAAGTCGGGATGGGGTGTGACTTGGAGGGGAACGTGGAGGTGGTGGTGTTCCCATGCGCCTGCTGCCCTTGACCTTCTAGGTGGTAGAGGTCGCGGGTTTGGGAGGTGCTACAGAAGAAGCCTTGGCGAGTTGCTGCAGTGCATCTTGTAGATGGTGCACACTGCAGCCACGGTGCGCCGGTGGTGGAGGGAGTAAATGTTGAAGGTGGTGGATGGGGTGCTGATCAAGCGGCTGCTTTGTCCTGGATGGTGTCGAGCTTCTTGAGTGTTGTTGGAGCTGCACTCATCCAGGCAAGTGGAGAGTATTCCATCACACTCCTGACTTATGTGCGTGTGTGTGCGTCTGTCTCTGTGTAATTTTAAGGGAATCTATTTTAATCCTGGAAATATCATGAAGCAAATAAAGATCAAAATACGTTATTCTTGCCGGATGGAGAGTGGTTGTTGTGAAGACTGCCTGTTCATCCTGGGAGCGAATATTGGGAAACTGCACCCACAGTGATTTCTTACTGGCAGGAAATTCACGAGCTCTGGAGGGGCTCCATTTCCTGGTACGCACGCTCCGTGCATGCGGTGGGGGGGGGGGGTGGGGGGGTCGGTTCCAAAACAGAAGATCTAGAATGATGCAATGGCACAGCATAGATGGAGGCCCTTCGGCCCATCGTCAAAAGGCATCATGGTCCTCATCTCTTCAGAAATGTGAACTCCACCACTTTTTATTTTCCATTTTGAAGTTTAGACTGAGACAGTATTCACACAAGGGGCTCCGTCTGAGCAGGTTCAGTGGACTCCCCGAATCTGTCTCCAGGTGGCAAGCTGACACCAGCCAGGTTCAAAGCTCTTGACATAGTTAGAAATAAAAAAAGAAAGACTTACATTTATATCGCACCTTTCACAACCACCGGACATCTCAAAGCGTTTTACAGCCAATTAATTACTTTTTAAAGTGTAGTCACTGTTGTAATGTAGGAAACGCGGCAGCCAATTTGCTCACAGGAAGCTCCCACAATCAGCAATGTGATAATGACCAGATAATCTGTTTTTGTCATGTTGGTTGAGGGATAAATATTAGCCAGGACACCCGGGATAACTCCACTGCTCTTCTTCGAAATAGTGCCATGGGATCTTTTACGTCTCATCTGAAAGACGGCACCTCTGACAATGCGGCACTCCCTCCGCACTGCACTGGAGTGTCAGCCTAGATTTATGTGCTCAGGTCCCTGGAGTGGGTCTTGAACCCACAACCTTCTGACTCAGAGGCGAGAGTGCTGCCAACTTTAAAAAAAATTAATATTTTCTGAACATTAAGAACATTTACAACATCGGGATCGTTCCATTGTATCAGACAAATCCATTCTGCCCCTCTGCACAGCCGTTCCTCCAACACATATTAACATCAAAACTTGAAGTTTAATTTGTCTCCTGTAACATACAATCAATTTGTAAAGCACAATAGATTATTATAACACACTATTTTTAAATGGTTTTCAGAATTAAACATCCACAGAGCCTTAGTTTATAATTAAAATACTCTTTTAAGTTTATTCTCCTCCCCTTAAAAAACAGAGCATTCCTTCTTTGCACAATCACAAATCTCGCCAAACTGAATATGAAATTAATTGCCGCTCCGCTAGACCCGGGCAGACTCTCCTGCAATCCCCAGCTCAAAATGGAGTCCCACGGGATTCCCATTCTTGCTCTTTGGTCCTCACCCAGCAAGAAAACCTCACACAACTGTCGAACACAGTACTTAAAATCCTTTTACTGTGGACATAACACCAGCAAATGGGACAGAGTCTCATCCCGTGTCCCACACACTGGGCAAGTTGCCACCACTACTGGTCCAATCTTACATAGATTATGACGGTAAAAATCCGGTTATGAGCCAATTTGAAATCCAGTTCAATCCACTCTGGACATTTAAAATTTGCCCACATTCCCTTCCAAATCCTGTTGAAGTCCAGCTGTGGGTATATATTCTGCCCAAACTCCTGACCAGCAGGTGTCTTAAACCTGCATTCCCTAAATACCCCATAGAATTCTCCAGTATTACAGTTGTCAACTTGGACCAACTCCTCCCCTTTCTCCAGCAGAAAGCTTGGAAAAGTGGGACGCATTATACCTCCTTTGGAGATTTGTGTATTTATTTCTTCCATCCAATCCTGTGGCATTGCCCTCACAATCTTCTCACACATGATCAGAATTGCTTTTTCCTCCACCTCCTGATCCTCCTCCCAAACCATGTCCCTCACTACCGCTTCCGGCAACCAACCTGGAATTACCTCATAAAATACATCTTTCACATATATAATACCAGCTTTTATAAAAGCTTGATTAAATAATACCTCTCCTTCAATGTTGAGCCCCCTGTTCAAAAATAAGGGCTGTTCTAAAAATTCCTCAGCACCTTTGGGCATAAACTGCACACTTTAAAAAAATTGGCCCCCTTATAAAACCTAGGGAGAGGTTTAATCGATTTCAAAAACATATTGTTGTAGTCCATATACAATATTCCCTGTCCTCCTATCACACTTCATTTAAAGAAATGCTGGAAACAACTCTTCCAAAAACTTGTACAGGTACAGCGTCCCGAATCCGGAACCCTCGGGATCGAGGACATTTCGGATTCTGCGTTTTTCCAGGTTGGACTATTTCCGGATTTCGGAACGTCAGAAAGGTGGTGTGTTCGGGGGCAGTGGTTGCCGAGGAGCTGTTCGGGCCGCTGGCCCCATCGATGAGGTGTTCGGGCAGGGAGCTATTTTGGCGGGCCCCATCGCGGAGGAGGTGTGTGGTCGGGCCCCATCACAGAGGAGGTGTTCGGGCGGGCCCATCGCAGAGGAGGTGTTCGGGCGGGCCCCATTGTGGAGGAGGTGAACGGGCGGGCCCCATCGCGAAGGAGGTGTTCGGGTGGGCTCCATTGCGGAGGAGGTGTCCAGGCGGGTCCCATCGCGGAAGAGTTGTTCGGGCAGGCCCAATCGCAGAGGAGGTGTTCGGACGGGCCCCATCGCGGAGGAGGTGTTCGGGCGGGTCCCATTGCGGAGGAGGTATTCTGATGGGCCCCATCATGGAGGAGGTGTTCGGGCGGGTCCCATCGCAGAGGACGTGTTCAGACGGGCCCCATCATGGAGGAGGTGTTCGAGCGGGTCCCATTGCGGAGGAAGTGTTCGGATGGGCCCCATCGCGGAGGATGTGTTTGGGCGGGCCCCATCTTGAAGGAGGTGTTCGGGCGGGCCCCATCACGAAGGAGGTGTTCGGATGGGCCCCATCGCGGAGGAGGTGTTCGGGTGGGCTGAATCGCGGAGGTGGTGTTAAGGCGGGTCCCATCACGGAGGAGGTGTTCGGGTGAGCCCTATCGCGGAGGAGGTGTTCGGGTGAGCCCTATCGCGGTGGAGGTGTTCGGGCGGGCTCAATCACGGAGGAGGTGTTAAGGCGGGCCCCATCACGGAGGAGGTGTTCGGGCAGGCTCAATCACGGAGGAGGTGTTAAGGCGGGCCCCATCACGGAGGAGGTGTTCGGGTGGGCCCTATCGCGGAGGAGGTGTTCGGACGGGCCCCATCACGGAGGAGGTGTTCGGGCGGGCTCAATCACGGAGGTGGTGTTAAGGCGGGCCCCATCACGGAGGAGGTGTTTGGGTGAGCCCTATCGCGGTGGAGGTGTTCGGGCGGGCCCCATCGCGGAGGAGATGTTAAGGCGGGCCCCATCACGGAGGAGGTGTTCGGGTGGGCCCTATCGCGGAGGAGGTGTTCGGACGGGCCCCATTACGGAGGAGGTGTTCGGGCGGGCTCAATCACGGAGGAGGTGTTCGGGTGGGCTCAATCACGGAGGAGGTGTTAAGGCGGGCCCCATCACGGAGGAGGTGTTCGGGTGATCCCTATCACGGAGGAGGTGTTCGGGCGGGCCCCATCGCGGTGGAGGTGTTAAGGCGGGCTCAATCACGGAGGAGGTGTTCGGGCGGGCCCCATCGCGGAGGAGGTGTTCGGGTGAGCCCCATCACGGAGGAGGTGTTAAGGCGGGCTCAATCACGGAGGAGGTGTTCGGGTGAGCCCTATCACGGATGAGGTGTTCGGGTGAGCCCCATCACGGAGGAGGTGTTCGGGTGAGCCCTATCGCGGTGGAGGTGTTCGGGCAGGCCCCATCGCGGAGGAGGTGTTCAGGTGAGCCCTATCGTGGAGGAGGTGTTCGGGCGGGCCCCATCACGGAGGAGGTGTTCGGGCGGGCCCCATCACGGAGGAGGTGTTCGGGTGGGCCCTATCGCAGAGGAGGTGTTCGGGTGAGCCCTATCGCGGTGGAGGTGTTTGGGTGGGCCCTATCGCGGAGGAGGTGTTCGGGCGGGCCCCATCGGGGAGGAGATGTTAAGGCGGACTGACGAGGTGGCCCCGAGGTCAGGCAGCGGCGGGGCCTTGAGGTCGGCAGGGTCGGATTCCGGACGACCCAGCCACCGATTGGTCCAGATTCCGGAACATCCCGGATTGTGGAACCCCGGATTTTGGATGCTGCACCTGTACAATCGAAAACCAGGCAGAAAACAGAGAGTGCAGCGGGAAATTGAAAAGGGATGTATGAAGGACAATGAGAGAGTACGAGAAAAGATTAGCGGGTAACATAAAAAAGGAACCCAAAAATATTTTATAAACATATAAGAAGTAAAAGGATAGTTGAAGGAATGGTGCAGCCAATTTGAGACAAAAATGGAAATCTTCTTGTGGATGCAACCTTTTACGCCCACCCGAGAGAGCAGACGGGGCCTCGGTTTAATGTCTCATCTGAAAGACGGCACCTCTGACAGTGTGGCTTACCCTCACCACTGCACTGGGAGTGTCAACCTAGATTTTTGTGCTTAAGTCTCTTGAGTGGGACTTTGAACCCGCAACCTTCTGACCCAGAGGCGAGGGTGCTGCCCACTGAGCCACAGCTGACCCTGACCCGATCCCTTGTACTCATCTGGCGAGCCATTCTATCCTGGCACCAAGCCTCGAGTCACGAAACAGCTGGTGTAACCCAGGGGAGGAGGGATGAGTTCCATTCCGGTGCGATGTATACACCGTATCTTACGGCACGTCCAGTGTGACTTCGAGAGAGGGACCTTGGAGGCCAGTCAGTCAGATCCAATGTGAAGAATATTGCGCTGGGAGAGCTGGGGGGGAGGGGGGGGCGACCCACATCAACAGCTGTTCACACCAGTGGCACAGAAGCAATAGCAACTGCCTACAGTTCATTTACATTTAAATAACATTCTGCGGCTGTGAGAATGAGAAATAGTTGACTGGTTTTAAATCTCGCAACTAATGCGAGTGGATTCAGCATATATCTGTGCAGCAGGTCACTGCGGGGCTCGTGTGCTTGACACGTGGGAGGGGGCAAGATTCCGAGACCTCTCCCCACTGCCTGACAGTGCACATCATCATCATAGGCAGTCCCTCGAAATCGAGGGACCCTTGCTTCCACTCCACAAATGAGTTCTTCGGTGACTGAACAGTCCAATAAGGGAATCACAGTCCCTGTCACAGGTGGGGCAGACAGTGGTTGAGGGAAAGGGTGGGTGGGGAGTCTGGTTTGCCGCACGCTCCTTCCGCTGCCTGCGCTTGTTTTCTGCATGCTCTCGGCAACGAGACTCGAGGTGCTCAGCACCCCCCCGGACGCACTTCCTCCACTTAGGGCGGACTGGTCTTTGGCCAGGGACTCCCAGGTGTCGGTGGGGATGTTGCACTTTATCAGGGAGGCTTTGAGGGTGTCCGTGTCCTTGTAACGTTTCCTCTGCCCACCTGGGGCTCGCTTGCTGTGCAGGAGTTCTGAGCAGAGCGTTTGCTTTGGGAGTCTCGTGTCTGGCATGCGAACAATGTGGCCCGCCCAGCGGAGCTGGTCAAGTGTGGTCAGTGCATATCGCAAAACCATTGGCCCAGTGCCCGTGAGGTTCCCATGTGCACCCACGGCGGGCGAGCGCCGAAGGGTTTGGACAGAATAAATCGGGAGAAACGGTTTCCACCGGCAGGAGTGTCGGTAACCAGAGGACACAGATTGAAGTTGATTGGCAAAAGAGCCAGGGGAGAAGATGAGATTTTAATTTTTAAGCAGCAAGTTTTTATGATCTGGAACGCGCTGCCTGAAATTGCGGTGGAAGCAGATTCAATAGTAAATTTCTAAAGATGAACTGGATATCTACTTCAAAAGGAAAAATTTGCAGGGCTATGGGGAAAGAGCAGGGGGAGTGGGGCTAATTAGCTTGTTCTTTCAAAGAGCCAGCACAGGCACAATGGGACAAAGGGCCTTCCTCTGTGTTAAGATTCTAACACCGACGATAACTCCTAGTAATAAAGTGTCAGCTGTGGCTCAATGGGCAGTTCTCTCGAGGTGGGAGGGGCTAGGAGTGAGCACTCTCTGGGTGGGAGGGGCTAGGAGTGAGCACTCTCTGGGTGGGAGGGGCTAGGAGTGAGCATTCTCTCGATGGGAGGGGCTGGAGTGAGCACTCTCTCGATGGGAGGGGCTGGAGTGAGCACTCTCTCGATGGGCGGGGCCAGGAGTGAGCACTCTCTGGGTGGGAGGGGCTAGGAGTGAGCACTCTCTGGGTGGGAGGGGCTAGGAGTGAGCACTCTCTCGATGGGAGGCGCTAGGAGTCAGCACTCTCTCGGTGGGAGGGACTAGGAGTGAGCACTCTCTCGGTGGGGGGGGGCTAGGAGTGAGAAGTCTCTGGGTGGGAGGGGCTAGGAGTGAGCACTCTCTTGGTGGGAGGGACTAGGAGTCAGCATTCTCTTGGTGGGAGGGGCTAGGAGTGAGCATTCTCTGGGTGGGAGGGGCTAGGAGTGAGCAGTCTCTGGGTGGGAGGGGCTAGGAGTCAGCATTCTCGGTGGGAGGGGCTAGGAGTCAGCACTCTCTGGGTGGGAGGGGCTAGGAGTGAGCACTCTCTAGGTGGGAGGGGCTAGGAGTGAGCACACTCGGTGGGAGGGGCTAGGAGTCAGCACTCTCTTGTTGGGAGGGGCTAGGAGTCAACACACTCTCGGTGGGAGGGGCTAGGAGTGAGCACACTCGGTGGGAGGGGCTAGGAGTCAGCACTCTCTTGGTGGGAGGGGCTAGGAGTCAGCACACTCTCGGTGGGAGGGGCTAGGAGTGAGCAGGTGCTGCTGATTACTGCAGGAGTTGGAGTGAGTTTGCAAAACATTGGTGGTGGCTTTTTAGGTTGTTTTTTTTCAAATTTTAGGGTCTTTTTGGCCCATAAACATCAGCCAGATGAGGGGCCTGGAGTGCTCCCAGTGTGAATTTAATCGGGGAGAGAATGTCTTGCAAAGGGAGAATAAAAAGCGCAAAGATTTGGGACCCCAGGAGATATAGAAAATAAAACTTAGTGGTGGTTCCGTGCCAGGATAAGGAGATGCGAGCTTGGGATATTATCCAGGCCGTACACGAGGACTGCGGTGAGGGAAGTTGCTTTGTTTGCCGACCAAAGCCGAATGTTGGGTTCGAAGTGACGGTCAGTGGCCGAGAGGAGGTGGAAAGACTTTTACTGAGCCTGAAGGTTGGTGAGAAGGACTTGGATGTATCTTTGCTGTATTCCGAAGAGGTGGTAGTTTCTTTCTGAAACCTGCCGGTTTATGCTGAGGACGATGTGCTGATAAAAAAAGTTGGAGTTGTGGGGCGTTAAAGAGCTCGGTAATAAAGAGGAGATACTATCCTGGAACGCGAGTAGCTGATGGAACCCGTTATGTAACGGTGTGGTTCCCAGAGGGGGTGAAGTCATTACCCTACAGCATGAAATTCGAGACAATGGAAGGAGTGCAGTACTTCCGGGTTCTGCATGATAACCAGGTGAAGGTTTGCTATCACTGTTTTGGACACGACCATCTAGTAAGAAGCTGTCCCGATCTGTACTGTTATAACTGTCTGGATATATCGCTCGGAACTGCAAGGCAGAGGGCTGTGCGGTGTGTCACAGAGGCCCCACCCGCTGTGAGTGTGAGGCAGAAGGAAGCTCCTTGAGTGACGAGGAGATGGGAGAAGGAGCAGGAGGTGGGAGTGGAGTGGCCGGAGGAGCGGAGCAGGCGGAGGACACAGCCGCCGAACGGAATGAGGAAAGAACACAAGAAGAGGCAGAAAATTGCGGAGCAGAAAACAGGATGGAGATGGTGGAAAACACACCAAGTATGGTGGAAAAGGACAGAGTCAGCGGAGGACATCACGGGTCAGGGACAGAGTCGAGCCATAATATGGCTCGACTTCAGGTATCATTGTGGGGTGCAGGGTGTGGGGTAAGTGAAATATTCTGAAGAGAGACGGGGAGTTGTACATCTTGGGGAGCAGGAGGGGGCAAGATCAGGAGAGGGTGCAAGAGGCAGGAGCCTTAAAGGGGCAGCAGGACGGGAGCGGGGAGACAAAGACGCCAAAAGGGAGCAAGATGGTTGGAGACGCGCCATTGTCCCAGAGAGAGAAGAAACGGGGAGCAAGGGTCAGCGGTGGAGGTGAGGCCGAAGGGAGTGGCACTGTTGGAGAAACCATGTTAGCAGGAGGACTCTCTCCGGGAGATTCTGTATCTGACGGGAGATTACAGAGGAGATCGAGAGTGAGGAGTCAGAGGGGGATAGAGACATGGAATTGGAGGGTGGGGGGCATCATGTGGAAAGGGAAAGGTTAGTGAGGGGCAGAAGGAGGGAGAAGGGGTAGTTCCGTGGCCTAAATTTAATGTAAGGAAGAGACTGAAACTGTGGGGAAGGTTCGAACCGGAAGTGAACAAGAGCCGGAGGCTGCAGGAGAAAGCAACAGCTGCGCAAAAGGCTGGGAAGGAGCACGGGAGTCGGGAAGGGCCAGAGATTAAATGATGGGGGAATTATCAGGCACACTTCTTTTATTAGGAGCAATGATTACATTGGTCTCGATTAATGTGAATGGATTGAGGGGGGAGAAGAAATGGCAGCAGTTGTTGCAGTGTTTTAAAGGCACGGACCTGTTGTGTCTGCAAGAAACCTTTTGGGATGAGGAGATCCTGGAAAGAGTTTGGAAGAGAGAAGTGTTTGCAAGTTGCGCAAACAATATCCGTAGAGGGGTGGCTGTTTTAGTGAGTTCGTCCATAAAATAGAACGTTGCATTGGTGGACAAGGACACTGAGGGGAGATTTTTACAGCTAAAGGTACAAATGGATGAATTGAATTGTGATTTCTTTAATATCTATGCACCGAATGACCATTGCAAGCGTCGTGAGTATTTTCGGTGGTTTTTCACAGAAGTGGCAGAGGAGGAAAATCCTTGTATCGTGGGGATTTTAATGTATTTTTATCCCGGATGGATATTTCAGTCCAGATGACCTTTAAGGATGATAACTCCCGAGGGGTGATTGTAAAAATGATGACAAATTTAAATTTGAGAGACTTATGGAGGGATGGGAACCTCATAAATAGGGAGTTCCCCAGAGAGGTTATGTGAGTGATGTTTTAAAACAGAGCCGAATAGATTTTGTGTTAATGCGGGAAGGGTTAAGTTCTGAGGCGATGGAGATTTATTATAAAAAAGTAATTTTTAGTGACCCCTCGGCTTTGGTTCTTAAAATTCGGAACAGCAGAGTTAAGATCGGTCCGGGGTGTGGATTTTAAACAATCAGTACCTGAAAGAAATTGCTTTTAAAGAAGAAGGGATTTAAAATATAATAAAGAATGCTCAGAAGGAACCTTTATTCTTGAAAGAAAAAAAGAGTTTGGTGGGACAATTTCAAATATGAGGTAAAAGTTTTTTCGGTACGTTATGGGAAAGAAAGAGCAACAGTTACCGGCGTTAAGAAGAGAATATAAACAGAAGGTTTACAGATATCTGTAAAGCAGTTGACGGAGGGGATAAGGGAGCAAGAGACTAAGTGGAAGGTTTTAAAGGAAGAGTGGGAGTTATTGCAAGCTGATAAATGCAAAGGGGCCATTCTCCGAGCAAAGGCTAAAGATGTATTGGAGGGAGAAAGATGCATTCGATATTTTCTAGAGCAAGAGAAGTTGCGACAAAGGTTATCATTAATTGGAGAGTTGAAGGTTGGGGAAAAGATCATTAATGAAAGTGGGGAGATTATGGAGATGGCTAGTAGCTTTTATACAGGTGCAGCGTCCAAAATCCGGAGTTCCGGACTCCGGACCGATCGGTGGCGGGGTCGTCCGTAATCCGTAAAATGTTCCGGAATCCGAACCCGCCGACCTCTGGGTCCCGCCGCTGCCCGACCTCTGGCCTCATCTCACCGCCCCTCACCTCGTCGTCACTGCCCTTACCTCGGGGCCTCCTCACTGGCCCGCCCGAACACCACCTCCGCGAAGGGGCCCGACCGAATAGCTCCACAGTGGCAGGCCCCCGCCCGAACACCACCTCCGTGGCGGAGCCCCGCCCGAACACCACCTTCGCGACGGGACCCCGCCCGAACACCACCTCCGTGGCGGGGCCCCGCCCGAACACCACCTCCGCGACGGGACCCTGCCCGAACACCACCTCCGTGGCGGGGCCCCGCCCGAACACCACCTCCGCGAAGAGGCCCGACCGAATAGCTCCACTGTAACAGGCCCCCGCCTGAACACCACCTCCGCGGCGGGCCCCCGCCCGAACACTACCTCCGCAACGGGACCCCGCCCGAACACCACCTCCGTGGTGGGGCCCCGCCCGAACACCACCTCCGCGAAGGGGCCCGACCGAATAGCTCCACCGTGGCAGGCCCCCGTCCGAACACCACCTCTGCGGCAGGACCACGCCCGAACACCACCTCCGTGGTGGGGCCCCGCCCGAACACCACCTCCGCGGCGGGGCCCCACCCGAACAGCTGCTCGGCGGGACACCCCCCCCCCCCCCACCACCTTTCTGACGTTCCGAAAACTGGAACAACCCCGAACCTGGGCTCGGGTGTTTCTGGATTCGTGACGTCAGAAAGACGATCCAAAGTCCGGAAAAATGCAGAATCCGGAACGGCCTTGGTCCCGAGGGTTCCGGATTGTGGATACTGCACCTGTATTCTGTACCTGACATTTGTCATAAACTTCCTGTTTTCGATTTAAGTTTAAGGAAGCTCCAGCTTTGCAAACCCCATTTTTCCTCCTCCTGGAAATACATTTGGTTTGTCCCCAAACTATCTCCGCCTTGAAGGCCTGCCACTGCTCATTCATGGCCAAGTGTTGCTTCCAGTCCACCTGTGCCAGATCCTGTCTCAAATCACTGCAATTGGGTGATTTCACCTTTGATTTTCCTTCGTCCCTTTCCGTAACTACTTTCAAACCAATAATATTATGATCACTATTACCAAGATGCTCTCCCACTGCAACACACACTCCACTTGCCCCACTTCATTCCCCAGAACTCGATCCAGCACTGCTTCCTTCCTCGTTGGGCTAGAAACGTACTGATTTAAGAAAGTTCTCCTGTACACCTTTCTTCACCATCGTTGCCCTTTGCACTATGTTCCCCTCCAGTGTATACTAAAAGAAAAATAATTCCCCTGCTCTTATTCGCAAATAGTGCCATGAGATCTTTTATGTCCACCTGGGAGGGCAGGCAGGGTCTCGGTTTAACGTCTCATCTGAAAAACGGCACCTCCGACAGTGCGGCGCTCCCTCAGCATTGCACTGGGAGTGTCAGCCTAGATTTTTTGGAGTGGGACTTGAACCCTCAACCTTCTGACTCAGAGGCGAGGGTGCTGCCCACGGAGTCACCACCTGACCCTACACTGAAGGCACCATATAAATGTAAGTTGTGTATCCTTTCTGAAACACCCTGAAGGGCATTATTTGCGAAATGTAGACCTGTCAACAAAGGCGATGATTGATTTAAGGAGGGAATCCTCGGTTGTAAAGCAGCAGGGCACACACAGCAGCAGCTGCGACCTATAGGCGGGGTTTTACGGTACCTTAAAGCTGTCATTTCTTTCTGTGCAGTCAATTAATAACTTCACAGCACCACCAGCGCACGGTTTTTAACAAGGTGCTGCAATTTCTGACACCGTCTCTCCTGGATACTGTGTGCGAAAGCTTGACATGTCCACAGCAGGTTGTCAGGGAGATTCCCCGAGGTTTGATTGCGAAGCCGCTGCCAGTGATTCCCAGGATTTTTTTTTTTTTTTTTTTGGCTCGGGCTGGCTGATTTGATGGGAATTTCCTGCGTGAGCGAAGGCTGCGGCAGCAGGAATTCCCCGACCTGACCGAGTCAGCTGCTGCGAGCAAGCTTTGCGATCCACAGCCATCAGCAGTTGGTGCAGCAACATCGGGGCGTGAGGCAGCTCAGCAAATCCCCGGGATCTCCCCTCTCGTCAGGAATTCCCAGCACCGGGAGTTGCGTCCTCCCCCCTCCCCGCCCGGCACACCTCGACTCTTGGGAAGCTTTTCCCAGTGCTTGCATGTAAGTGAACCGACTGCGCGTCGGCGAGAGCGTCCGAAAGGTTTCGGGCGACAGCAAAAAAAATTAATTCCAGCTCCGTCTTTCGACAGGGGTGAGCACGAGAGGGTAACGGGCGCCTTGAACATTTAAACGCTCAATGATAAATTCTGCAAAGGGTGGGGAATGTAAAATCGCAACAGCCAGGGAGGGGGTGCGGGGCACGTTCGATCGAGATGGCGCCGAGCGTTCTCTCGCGAGCAAAACTGTCTGGGCTTGGGGTCGGATCACTCTGTTTCCCCCCCCCCCCCCCCCCCCCACCGATCGAGGCAACGTTTTGTCAGTACTTTGTAACAGAAACAAAATGGTGTGAGGCCGAGAAGATTTGAGATCTACAGCACGCCTCGGGGGCGGGAGGGGCGGGGGCGGCGAAGTGAGCAGTTTGATCGAATCCATCAGAGCCTGGTGCAGTTGTTGAATATTGATGAGATGTTCTCTTCCGATCGAACCCCACCCCCGTCTCCCCCCCCACCCTTTCCTCTAAGGATCAGCTGATTTTGGTTGCACCCAAGCCCTGCTTCAACCGGGAAGTGTTCCTTCGCTGTGGGCTGGGGGTGGGGGGGGGGGCGCTAGTTAGTCCCGTCGCCCCCTGCCCGCTCTTTGGAAGGTACATGAGCTGTCTAGAGATTTCCAGATTACGCACCAGGACCCGAGAGCTGATTGGACGCATTTCGGCTTCACATCCCGAGGGCTGCTGAGGGTTAATTCCATGGAGCACAGGCTGGATAGGCCAGTGCTGGGCTGCGCGCTCTTTCAGCTCGGCCCCCTGCTGGAACTGCGGAATTAACCCTATAGGCAGTTCGGGCGAGGAGGTCAGTGTAACCTGCTGGACTTTGGGGGTGATTCTCAGTTTTTTGGGTGTGTGCAAAATAGGTCGCTCGTCCACGGGCAGCTGATCTGTTACCGCCTGTTGAGTTTTATCCCCGTTGTGTCCAAATTATTGGGTGAAAATCCCACAGAATCCATTGAGCTCCTCATCGGAAATTTCTGATACATGTTCCTCACCCCCCATTGTTATCCCCTGTCCCGTACCCCACCCCACCCCATCCCCATCCCCATCCCGAGCCCCACCCCACCTGAGCCCCACCCCCATCCCGAGCCCCAATCCTATCCACACTCCCAACCCCACCTCAATTTCCACCCCTATCCTCACCCCCATCTTGACACCATCTCCCTCCTGACCTTGGCCCCCATTCCGACTCTCACCCCATCCTAATTATCCGACCCCCCACCTCTATACTAATCCACTCAATCCAGAACCCCACCCCATTCCATCCCAATCTTGACCCCCGCCCCATTGCTGAACCCCCCCCCCCCCCCCATGGCCATCCTGATCTCCACCCCACTCCTGTTCTGTGCAGTGATGTACTTTTGGAGTGCAGTCGCCGATATAGAAACATAGAGACATAGAAAATAGGTGCAGGAGTAGGCCATTCGGCCCTTCGAGCCTGCACCGCCATTCAATGAGTTCATGGCTGAACATGCAACTTCAGTACCCCATTCCTGCTTTCTCGCATACCCCTTGATCCTGCTAGTAGTAAGGACTACATCTAACTCCTTTTTGAATATATCTAGTGAATTGGCCTCAACAACTTTCTGTGGTAGAGAATTCCACAGATTCACCACTCTCTGGGTGAAGAAGTTTCTCCTCATCTCGGTCCTAAATGGCTCACCCCTTATCCTTCGACTGTGACCCCTGGTTCTGCATCTCCCCAACATTGGGAACATGCTTCCTGCATCTAACCTGTCCAAACCCGTCAGAATTTTAAACGTTTCTATGAGATCCCCTCTCATTCTTCTGAACTCCAGTGAATACAAGCCCAATTGATCCAGTTTTTCTTGATATGTCAGTCCCGCCATCCCAGGAATCAGTCTGGTGAACCTTCGCTGCACTCCCTCAATAGCAAGAATGTCCTTCCTCAAGTTAGGAGACCAAAACTGTACACAATATTCCAGGTGTGGCCTCACCAAGGCCCTGTACAACTGTAGCAACACCTCCCTGCCGCTGCACTCAAATCCCCTTGCTATGAAGGCCAACATGCCATTTGCTTTCTTAACCGCCTGCTGTACCTGCATGCCAACCTTCAATGACTGATGTACCATGACACCCAGGTCTGTTGCACCTCCCCTTTTCCTAATCTGTCACCATTCAGATAATAGTCTGTCTCTCTGATTTTACCACCAAAGTGGATAACCTCACATTTATCCACATTATACTTCATCTGCCATGCATTTGCCCACTCACCTAACCTATCCAAGTCACTCTGCAGCCTCATAGCATCCTCCTCGCAGCTCACACTGCCACCCAACTTAGTGTCATCCTCATATTTGGAGATACTACATTTAATCCCCTCGTCCAAATCATTAATGTACAATGTAAACAGAACCTTGCGGTATCCCACTAGTCACTGCCTGGCATTCTGAAAAGTACCCATTTACTCCTACTCTTTGCTTCCTGTCTGACAACCAGTTCTCAATCCATGTCAGCACACTACCCCCAATCCCATGTGCTTTAACTTTGCACATTAATCTCTTGTGTGGGACCTTGTCGAAAGCCTTCTGAAAGTCCAAATATATCAACTGGTTCTCCCTTGTCCACTCTACTGGAAACATCCTCAAAAAATTCCAGAAGATTTGTCAAGCATGATTTCCCTTTCACAAATCCATGCTGACTTGGACCTATCATGTCACCTCTTTCCAAATGCGCTGCTATGACATCCTTAATAATTGATTGATTCCATCATCTTACCCACTACCGATGTCAGGCTGACCGATCTATAATTCCCTGTTTTCTCTCTCCCTCCTTATTTAAAAAGTGGGGTTACATTGGTTACCCTCCACTCGATAGGAACTGATCCAGAGTCTATGGAATGTTGGAAAATGACTGTCAATGCATCTGTTATTTCCAAGGCCACCTCCTTAAGTACTCTGGGATGCAGTCCATCAGGCCCTGCGGATTTATCGGCCTTCAATTCCATCAATTTCCACAACACAATTTCCCGACTAATAAGGGTTTCCCTCAGTTCCTCCTTCTTACTAGACCCTCTGACCCCTTTTATATCCGGAAGATTGTTTGTGTCCTCCTTAGTGGATAGCGAACCAAAGTACTTGTTCAATTGGTCTGCCATTTCTTTGTTCCCCGCTATGACTTCCCCTGATTCTGACTGCAGGGGAACTACGTTTGCCTTTACTAACCTTTTTCTCTTTAAATATCTATAGAAACTTTTGCAGTCCATCTTAATGTTCCCTGCAAGCTTCCTCTCGTACTCTATTTTCCCTGCCCTAATCAAACCCTTTGTCCTCCTCTGCTGAGTTCTAAATTTCTCCCAGTCCCCAGGTTCACTACTATTTCTGGCCAATTTGTATGCCACTTCCTTGGCTTTAATACTATCTCTGATTTCCCTTGATAGCCACGGTTGAGCCACCTTCCCTTTTTTATTTTTATGCCAGGGATGTACAATTGTTGTAGTTCATCCATGTCTGCCATTGCCCATCCACAGTCAACCCCTTAAGTATCATTCGCCAATCTATCCTAGCCAATTCACGCCTCATACCTTCAAAGTACCCTTCTTTAATTTCTGGACCATGGTCTCTGAATGAACTGTTTCATTCTCCATCCTAATGTAGAATTCCACCATATTATGGTCACTCTTCCCCAAGGGGCCTCGCACAACGAGATTGCTAATTAATTCTCTCTCTAAGATGGCCTCCCCCCATATTGGTCTCGAAAACCATCCCTTATGCACTCCAGGAAATCCTCCTCCACCATATTGCTTCCAATTTGGTTAGCCCAATCTATATGCATATTAAAGTCACCCATGATAACTGCTGCACCTTTATTGCATATAATGTTGGAAATCGCACAGCCAGTTAGTGCACAGCACGATTCCACCAAAACAGCCATGAGATGCTCTGTTCCGGTGCCTTACAGAAAAGTATGTAGCATTCCTCACTGCCTGGTGGGATATGGGCTTGACCCAATGATTCCACCACTTGCCCACGAGTGGGGAGGTGCAAGGAGCGGGCGGGGGGGGGGGGGGCATTGCCCGACAGGCAGAGAGAAAGCGGATGTACATCTGGAGCCTGGGTTATGACATTGGCTGAGGCTTGGGAACAGACTTGTCTCCAACTGTGTGGGCATTGTGAGGGCATCGGCTGAGCGGCTCAAGAACTGGAACCCCCTCCCATTGGGTGCGGGGCAGGTCAGATGTTGACTGAGGTTGCAGCCTCGGGCCCAGGCTGGGTTATGGCTCAGGCTGGGTTGTGCACGCAGTGAAGGTGGGTTGTGGAGGTGAGGCTCTGAGAGGGATTGCTGAGGATTGGGGCGTTGGGATGATGAGAACATAAGAACATAAGAAATAAGAACAGGAGTAGGCCTCGAGCCTGCTCCGCCACTCAATAAGATCATGGCTGATATGATCTCGGACTCAGGCCCACTTCCCTGCCCGCTCCCCATAACCCCTTATCCCCTTATCGTTTAAGAAACTGTCCATCTCTGTCTTAAATTTATTCAATGTCCCAGCTTCCACAGCTCTCTGAGGCAGTGAATTCCACAGATTTACAACCCTCTGAGAGAAGAAATTTCTCCTCATCTCAGTTTTAAATGGGCGACCCCTTATTCTAAGGTTATGCCCCCTAGTTCTAGTCTCCCCTATCAGTGGAAACATCCTCTCTGCATCCACCTTGTCAAGTCCCCTCATAATTTTATACGTTGGGATGACTGGGTTTACGGGTAGGGTTTCAGTGCATAGCATCGATGCGAGGTGGCAGGGGGAGAGTGCGGGAATCTGTGACTGGACTGGGGGACCTCTGGAGCATATAACCACCACCAACAATAACTTGCATTGAGATAGCACTTTCCCATGCTGAAATGTCCCAAGATGCTTCACAGGAGCGTTATCAATCAAAATTATATCCGAGCCACATAAGGAGATATTCGGACAAGTGACTAAAAGCTTGGCCAATGAGGTAAATTTTAATGAGCATCTTGATAAAGAAAGAAAGACTTGCATTTATATAGCGCCTTTCACGACCACCGGACGTCCCAAAGAGCTTTCCGGCCAATGAAATACTTTTGGAGTGTGGTCACTGTTGTCATGTAGGAAACGCGGCAGCCCACAAACAGCAATGTGATAATGACCAGATAATCTGTTTTTGTTATGTTGGTTGAGGGATAAATATTGGCCCCAGGACACTGGGGAGAACTCCCCTGCTCTTGTTCAAAATAATGCCGTGGGATCCACCTGAGAGAGTGCAGATGGGGCCTCAGTTTAACATCTCATCTGAAAGACGGCACCTCTGACAGTGCAGCGCTCCCTCGGCACTGCACTGGGAGTGTCAGTCTGGATTTATGTGCTCAAGTCCCTGGAGTGGGATTTGAACCCACAACCTTCTGAGGCAGAGGCGGGAGTGCTGCCCACTGAGCCACAGCTGACACTGAGGAAGGAGAAAAAGGTGGAAAGGGGTGGAGAGGGTTTAGGGAGGGCATTCCAGAGCTTGGGGCCCCAGGCAGCTGAAGGCACGGCCACCAATGGTGGCATGATGAAAATCAGGGATGCGCAAGAGGCCGGAATTGGAGGAGCGCCGCTATCGCGGAGGGCTACAGAGGTGAGAACAGGGTTGGGAACAGCTTATGACTGACAGCAGCCATTTTGTGTGGTGCAATCAGGACTGTAGCTTGCAGAGTCCCGTCGTAAGACAGTGAGGAAATTCTACGCAAAATCCTTTTCCGTGCACTGCCTCCGGCCAACATGAGAACCAACATCGCAGCACTGCTGGATCTGGAAATACAGGTAGATTGTGCGAGCATTCGGATGAATACATCTGACCTTTCGTAAACAGCTAGAAAGGCAACTGTGTTTTACAGACTGCTGGGAATATTTCAAGCAGATTCCTGTTTTTTTTTTTGTTTAACCATGTATGGGCAGGATATCTGCATCCTGCTAAAGAAATGAACAGATCCTCCTTTAAGAGTGGTATCGGGGAGAAAATGGCTGTCCACCACACAACATAATGAAATAACTTGCATTTATATAGCGCCTTGCGCTGCCTCAGGACGTTCCAAAGCGCTTCACAGCCAATTAAATATTTTTGGTGCATAGCCACTGGTGTAATGTGGGGAAACGCAGCAGCTCCCAGAAACAGCAATGAGATAATGGCCGGATAATCTGTTTTTTAGTGGTGTTGGTTGAGGGATAAATATTGGCCAGGACACCGGGGCGGGGGAGGTAGGCAAGGTGTGGGAGGAAATTCTTCTGCTCTGTCTCATAATAGTGCCATGGGATCTTTATCGGCCACTTGAGAGAGCATACGGAACCTCGCTTTAATCTCTCATCTGAAAGACGGCACCTCCGACAGTGCAGTAGTGGGTAGCAGTCTGGCCTCTGGGTCAGAAGTATTATGTCTGTCGTGTACTTATGAATGACTCCACGAGGCAATGTGTTGCACTCAAACTGTAGTGACCTTGGTCCTCTATTCGTAACTCCAGAGTGAGGCAGCCGCATGGTGCTCCCCCTTTAAAGCCCCTGCCACCAGGGCAGGAAACCCCGGTCTCCACCAGTTGCACCCTCTAGTGGTGCCAGCATGTATACACACAGTGTAAACCTTATTGATAGCACCTCAGGTAAACGAGTCTCCATCTTATGCAACTATACAGTGGCTACACAGAGAGTACATCCATAGCCTGCATATATAACAAGAAGCTTGTGGGCTGATGGTCCCAGTGTGGTGCTGAGGGAAAACTTGGCTCCTTAGGGACACCATCGTGTGCCTCCTCGTAAACCAGGCAAGCAAGAAAAAGAAAGAACATTCTTTTCCACGATTTATCTGACGCGTGCTGGTTATACATTTTAACTTTGCCAATTGCAGCAAATCACGGCTGACACCTTCTGTTAAGGAGGATACAGACCCTGTCAAAGGACTATGTCTGTCCTCCCGATATAGGCCTTTAGCCGCCTGAAAGCGGCGGGCGCAGAATGGCCACCGACTGTCCGGGGAGGAGCCGCCATTTTGCAAATTGCCCTTCATCAGGGGCGGAGTGGTGTCGGGGACCACTCCGCCCGTTTTCTCGCCGCGGTGTGTACCCGGTGCCCCCGACGGCGTTTTTTTGTCGGTGCGTTCCTTGCTGGTCGGTGGCACGGCCGCCCTTAAAGGGGAGGTGGCGCAGCCGTCGATGCCATTTTATTTTTTTATTGTTGGCCGACTGCCATGTCGGCCCACCAATTATGCCCCTGGGCGGGCTGCCAACGGGCAGCCTGTCACCCCCTCTTGGGTGCCAGGCCACTGGCCCGGCCGAACCCCTCCCTGGTGGCCCAGTGGACCGAACTTAAAAATATGCGGAGTTTGCAGCGGCCCTCCCCTTTAACTGAACGTTGTGACGTGTCCGAGCGATGCGCTGACTTCATTAGTGCGGCACTGATGAGCGATAGGGGCGGCTGAGCCACTCCCAGGGCACCTCCGCCCCTCTTCTGCAACTACATCCGCCCGCAGCAGCAATATCAAAACTTCCAAGTGCCGAATATTGACGGCATCTCCGCCGCAAACCCACGCGGCGGATAAAAACGTCAAAAAATGGACCCATTTCGGGCAGAGGTGAATGTTCTGCCTTCCATTGGTCACGAGGCCCTGTCACACGTCTCTCCCAATGGATTGACCTTGTTTCTAATTCATTCACGGGATGTGGGCGTCGCCGGCAAGGCCAGCGTTTATTGCCCATTCCCAGTTGCCCTCGGGAGGCTGTCGGTAAGCTGCCTTATTGAGTCATCATCGGCAGTCCCTCAGAATCGAGTCGGACTTGCTTCCACTCTAAAAGTGAGTTCTCAGGTGACTGAACAGTCCAATACGGGAATTACGGGAGTCCCTGAGGGAAGGGGAGGGTGGGACTGGTTTGCCGCACGCTCCTTCCGCTGCCTGCGCTTGCTTTCTGCATGCTCTCGGCGACGAGACTCGAGGTGCCCAGCGACCTCCCGGATGCTCTTCCTCCACTTAGTCACACTGAGGCATACGAAAGCATGGGCCTTGCGCTAAACATCAGTAAGACAAAGGTCCTCCACCAGCCTGTCCCCGCCGCACTGCACTGCGCCCCCAATCGTCAAGATCCACGGCGCGGCCCTGGACAAAGTAGACCACTTTCCCGTATTTCTTGAGTACAACTGAGTGGCTCGCCAGGCCGTGTCAGAGGGCAGTTCAGACTTGTGGGTTCTGGAGCTACGCATAGGCCAGACCGGGGAAAGGGCGGCAGATTTCCTTCCCCGACGGACTTCAGTGACGCAGTTGGGTGTTTCCTACAATCCTACTCCGGCTCGCTGGGGACGGTCGCTCCATTTCGCAGTCTGCTCACCGGAAGTTGGCTCCCGCTGGCCTGTGAATGTGACCCGGCCTCTGACACGGCCTAGCGAGCCACTCGGTTGTACTCAAGAAACATGGGAAAGTGGTCCACGTTGTCCAGGGCCGCGCCGTGGATCTTGATGACTGGGGGGGGGGGGCAGCACAGTGTGGTGGGGACAGGCTGGTGGAGCTGATGTTCAGCGCATCGCTCGTTGTTCCAGATCTCCACACGTCCCCGTCTCGGCCCTTGATTACTCCTTCATTCTGCCCGAAGGTACCTCCACAACACGAGACGCCGCTCGCCTGGATTCTAAAGCTGCTTTATTCTCCGGTTGGCACAATGTACACAACGTACACAAGAACGTAAGAAATAGGAGCAGGAGTCGGCCATTCGGCCCCTCGAGCCTGCTCCGCCATTCAATAAGATCATGGCTGATCTGATCATGGCCTCAACTCCACTTCCCCGCCCACCCCTTGACTCCCTTATCGCTCAAAAATCTGTCTATCTTCACCTTGAATATATTTAATGACCCAGCCTCCACAGCTCTCTTGGGTAGAGAATTCAAAATATTCACGACCCTCTGAGAGAAAAAATTCTTCCTCATTTCCGTTTTAAATGGGCGGCTCCTTATTCTGAAACTATGCCCCCTAGTTCTAGATTCCCCCACGAGGGGAAACATCCTCTCTGCATCTACCCTGTCAAGTCCCCTCAGAATCTTATACGTTTCAATAAGATCACCTCTCATTTGTCTAAACTCCGGAGTGATGCGTAGGACAAGGGGCTCTTGTATCATTCAGCATAACTTCTGTTTGCGACTGTTACAAAATTAAACAGCATGTGAACATTGCCCCACATCAGTGGGCCGTCTAAATAATCTTAACGGCGCAATCTCTCTGTATTCTGCCCTACCCAGGACAGCGGGTCACTGTTTTGTCTGTAATGCACTAATGAATGACTCCACGAGGCAATGTGTTGTACTCAAACTGTGGTGACCTTGGTCCTTTATTCGTAACTCCAGAGTGAGGCACAAGGATGGTGAGCAGTCTTTTATACTGGGCCTTGCACACCTATGCAGGTGACCCTCAGGTCTCCCACCGCAGTGCCCTCTGGTGGACAACCTCTGCCACTGGGGCAGGAAACCCCGGTCTCCACCAGTTGCACCCTCTAGTGGTGCCAGCATAGTATATACACAGTGTAAACCTTATTGATAGTACATCAGGTAACAAGTCTCCATCTTATGCAACTATACAGTGACTGCACAGAGAGTATATCTATAGTCTACATATATAACACACACACTCTGCAGTCTTCTGCTGCTAGACTCCCTCTGAGTGCCAGTGTCCTGATTTTTAGAAGCCTTCCCTCCCCAGCGATCAGGCGGTTTTCTACTCAGCTGCGCGAAGGGTCTCCCTGACTAACCAGACGCGGCTCGCGGATTGTTTGGCGCTCTGACAGAACGTCCCACTCCATCTTCACCTGGCCACTCGTCGTGGGTCGTGTTACTGTGCCAAAGGTGCGATATAAATGCAGATTGTTTTTGCTGACCCTTTGAGGCAAGCTCGCGCTGTAACGAAAAAGCAAATCTTCTCGCGGCTGATGTCTAAGACTTCCCAGGATAGAGTGGCCAAACGTGACGGCCACACTCGACAAGATGCAACCGACGCTGGACAGAAGTGAGTGAGCGGGCTGGACTGTATAAACCCCCATTCCCAGGGCGCCCCCAGTGCAGTACCTTTCCTACTTGAGAGATCTCTGGTGTATGCCTGTGCTGTTTGATTTAATTTGCCGATTGCAATAGGCATGCACTGCCTCGGGGTGTTTGATCAGAGTGCAGCGACTGCTGTTGGGCTTGGTGCCACGGAGCTCCGTATTAAACAATGCTTGTGCAATCAAAGGGAATCCCAGAGGCTGTGTGGGTGTGATTCAATAAATGTATTCCATAATTAATGCACAGGAAGGAGCCAGAACGATTGGTTCAGGAGAGAAATTACAGCTTTTATGACTTGTGTGGTTGGCCTTTCCTGTTCAGCCCTGGCTCAGCACTCTCTCGCCTCAGTCAGATGATTGTGGGTTCAAGTCCCACTCCAGGGACTTGAGCACAAAAATCTAGGCGGACATATCCAGTGCAGTGCTGACGGAGCGCTGCAGTGTCTGACGTCTCTCGGATGAGACGTTAAACCGAGGCCCCGTCTGCTCTCTCAGGCGGACATCAAAGATTCCACAGCGCTGTTTAGAAGATGATCGGGGAGTTATCCCCGATGTCCTGTAAATTTTTGTTCCTCCTCCAACCTCACTAAAACCAAGCAGGTTATCTGGCTGTTGCTGTTTGTGGGAGCTTGCTGTGCGCAGGTTGCTTCCTACATCACAACAGTGACTACACTCCAAACATATTTAATTGGCTGTAAATCTCTTGGGACATCCTGAGGTTGTGAAAGGTGCTATAGAAATGCAAGTCTTTCTTCAGAACATAAAGAAAGCATGTGTTAGGATTTTTCTTTTGCTAAATCTTAAACGCTCTGTCTCCCCATTTGGTTGACCAGTGGCAGCACTACACACTCTCCCCAGGGCAGGGGGCACACACTCTCCCCAGGGCAGGGGGCACACACTCTCCCCAGGGCAGGGGGCACACACTCTCCCCAGGGCAGGGGGCACACACTCTCCCCAGGGCAGGGGGCACACACTCTCCCCAGGGCAGGGGGCACACACTCTCCCCAGGGCAGGGGGCACACACTCTCCCCAGGGCAGGGGGCACACACTCTCCCCAGGGCAGGGGGCACACACTCTCCCCAGGGCAGGGGGAACACACTCTCCCCAGGGCAGGGGGCACACACTCTCCCCAGGGCAGGGGGCACACACTCTCCCGGGGCAGGGGGCACACACTCTCCCCAGGGCAGGGGGCACACACTCTCCCCAGGGTAGGGGGCACACACTCTCCCCAGGGCAGGGGGCACACACTCTCCCGGGGCAGGGGGCACACACTCTCCCGGGGCAAGGCGGTCACACACTCTCCCGGGGCAGGGCGGTCACACACTCTCCCGGGGCAGGGCGGTCACACACTCTCCCGGGGCAGGGCGGTCACACACTCTCCCGGGGCAGGACGGTCACACACTCTCCCGGGGCAGGGCGGTCACACACTCTCCCGGGGCAGGGCGGGCACACTCTCCCAGGGCAGGGGGCAAACACTCTCCCGGGGCAGGGCGGGCACACTCTCTCCCGGGGCAGGGGGCACACACTCTCCCGGGGCAGGGCGGGCACACACTCTCCCGGGGCAGGGCGGGCACACACTCTCCCGGGGCAGGGGGTGCACACTCTCCTGGGGCAGATTAGATCACCTCTCATTCTTCTGAACTCCAATGTGTACAGGCCTAACCTGCTCAACCTTTCCTCCATAAGACACCCCCTTCATTTCAGGAATCAACCTAGTGAACCTTCTCTGAACTGTCTCCAATGCAAATATATCCCTCCTCAAATACGGAGACCAAAACTGTGTACGCAGTACTCCAGGTGTGGTCTCACCAATGCCCTGTAGAGTTGTTCACTCGGCGTGTCTCGCGCTTCCACGAAATGTGTGGTGGTTGTGAACTAGTGGAGGAAGGAAATTCACTGAACAATTTGTAGGTTAGGAGGAAGGAGAGAGGATAATTCACTGGAGCACAGACCGTAGTCATACCAGTGAAATAGAGAGAAACTAGGAAGGTTGTGACAGAGAGATGTTGAGGGCTTCAGGTGAGAGTGGTGATGACTATCAGATGACCTTCGCCTTGTCCAGGATGGAATTAGTTCTCACTGAGACCTTGCTCTAGTTTGCAAGACTGCTTAATCAAGGACACTTCTGAAAATCTTCATAAAACCAATATTGAGGTTAAGACGTGTGCATGTTCAATGGGGATTATATCTTGACAGCTTTAAGTTATTGCCTAAGCGAGCTCTCTCCAAAAATCAATTCTCTCTTTGAAATGCACTACAGTGAATTCTAAACCAGAGGTGTTTATAAGTGGTGTGTGGATCGCTGTACCTCACCAGAAGCCCCACTCTCAATAACCAGGACAGGATGAAGGTGAAATTCCTCTTGCGTGCTAACGGAAAGTGGGCGATAGTGAAGCACTTGAAGCCAATGGGATAGCAAATCGGGCGGGGAGTAGAACTGGTGGCTGATCCGTTATCAGCTATTTAGGTTACCATCCAAGGCAGATTTCACCGTAACTTCGCCCGACTCTACCCCTGCCTCAGCTCATCCACTGCTGAAGCCCTCATCCATGACTTTGTTACCTCTAGACTTGACTATTCCAACGCACTCCTGGCTGGCCTCCCACGTTCTACCCTACGTAAACTAGAGGTGATCCAAAACTCAGCTGCCCGTATCCTAACTCGCACCGAGGGACTGCCTATGATGATGATGAACTCGCACCAAGTCCCGCTCAACCATCACCCCCTGTGCTCACTGATCTACATTGGCTCCCAGTTAAACAACGCCTCAGTATTAAAATTCTAATACTTGTTTACAAATCCCTCCATGGCCTCGCCCCTCCCTATCTCTGTAATCGCCTCCAGCCCCACAACACCCCCCCGAGATGTCTGCGCTCCTCAAAATCTGTTCTCTTGAGCATTCCTGATTATAATCGCTCAACCACTGGTGGCCCTGTCTTCTGTTGCCTGGGCCCCAAGCTCTGGAACTCCCTCCCTAAACCTCTCCACCTCTCTACCTCGCTTTCCTTCTTTAAGACTCTCCTGCAGCCCCACAACTCTCCGAGATAATGCGCTCCTCTAATTCTTCCCTCAAGCATCCCTGATTTTAATCTGCTGCCTAGGCCCCAAGCTCTGGAATTCCCTCCCTAAACCTCTCTACCCCTCTTTCCTTCTTTAAGGCGCTCCTTAAAACCTACCTCTTTGTCCAAGCTTTTGGGTCATCTGCCCTAATACCTCCTTATGTGGCTCGTTGTCAAACTTTTTATAATGCTCCCCTGAAGCACCTTTGGATGCTTCACAATGCTAAAGATGCTATATGAATGCAAGTTGTCATTGTTGTGCTTTAAAGTTCACTGTGATGGGGGAGGGGGAGCGAATGATGACACTGTGTGTTGGGGGACTCACCCAGGGTGTCACGGAAATCGAGGACGTAGGTGGGATTTGGCCGCTTCGCTCAATGAGGGAGGCGGGCTGGCCATGGTATTGGTCATGGCTCAGTGGGCAGCACTCTCGCCTCTGGGTCAGAAGGTTGTGGGTTCAAGTCCCACTCCCGGGACTTGAGCATAAAAATCTAGGCTGACCCTCCCAGTGCAGTGCTGAGGGAGCGCCGCACTGTCGAAGGGGTCGTCTTTGGGATGAGACGTTAAACTGAGGCTCCATCTGCTCGCTCAGGTGGATGTACAAGATCCCATGGCACTATTTCAAAGAAGAGCAGGAGAGTTATCCCCCGTGTCCTGGGGCCAATATTTATCCCTCAATCAACATAACTAAAACTGATTATCTGGTCATTATCACATTGCTATTTGTGGGAGCTTCCTGTGCGCAAATTGGTTGCCAAATTACCTATAGTACAACAGTGATTACACTCCAAAAATACTTCATTGGCTGTAAAGCGCTTTGAGACATCCAGTGGTCGTGAAAGGCGCTATATAAATGCAAGTCTTATGATGTGATTTTTCGCAAGTTCTATTGTCAGTAATATGAATATGTATTGCTATCGACTGGGGTTGCATTCCTGTGCCTTTTTGCCAAGAATTAATTCAGCGTGCAGTCAAGCACTTGAAGGTTTATTAAAGGCTAAATGAAGCAAATCCGTCTCATGGCCAACATTGAGGTTACATAAGATAAGGTCGTGGGAGGTGAAGACATTTCCGCCAGTGGAGCTCAGCCCTCCCAAAGTCTTTGTTCCTCACCTCCCAACCCATGGCTCTGACATCATTGTTACATCGGCGCTATATAAATGTAAGGTTGCACAAAAAGCATCAGTGTTACATATAAAAAGAGAACTGTGTCTCCAGGTGGGGTGATAATGTCAATCAGTCTCTCCAGCCCAGAAAGGGAACCGTTTAAACCGTCTGAGTCTCGGTTCTACAGGTAGTAACTTAACGGGCCGAAGGTTGTGGTCTGTACGAGTGCGTAGGTTGCGTGCACGTGCCTGAGAGGTCCCGCAAGTTGCCGGTTCATGGCACGTGATGGCTACGCACCAAAATCCGCCACTTGCGAACAGTCAAAATGTCTTCTAGCAATTCCAACGCATCCCTGGGAGAAGGGCCTCCGCGGGTGGAGATTTGGGCTATTTGCCCAACTCCCCTGCCCAGCGAATATCCTTCAAAATCTTACGCCTGGTGTAAGGCCTGCTTTTTACCAGCGTAAGAGTTTTAAAAGATAGAAAAATAACATTTTATCACTAATTTTTATATTAAATATCCTGTCCTTTAAGGTAAGTTCATTTTTAGCTCTATTAAAAACATTTTTTTTAAATTCAAAAAAATTAATTTTTGTCAAACATTCAATTTTAATGAATGATAAATATGTGAAGTGTTTGTGCAACAGAAGGAGCGAGGTCCTGTGCTTCTTGACTTGACAGCAGCGTACAATACCGTCTGGCAAAGTGGTCTGCTGCTCAGGCTATCAAAGGGTTGTTATGACTACGGAGGTGATGTTCCCGAGGCGGACAATTCCAGGTGATGCCACGCGATAGGCTGAGCCCCTGAAAGATCCAGAAGGACGGATCCCCTCAGGGACCTTCTTGCTCCAACTCTTTTTCAGCACATTTACAAATGCTCTACCGCCAACAATCTTTGGGCCAGTCGAGTATGTCGATGACATCTGCCTGGTTTCAAGAGTGAGAGAGTGAGAGAGAGAGACTTTAAAACGATTGATGACAACTTGAACCAAGGCACAGCAGCCACATGTGATTGTTGCTGAACATGGAGGCTGAGACTGGCTGGCACATGGCCCAAAGCCTGTAGACCTCGGACTAACTCTACATTGCATACTTACCTCCAAGGACCACCTCACTAAGTAGCTCGGAAGACCACAATCAGAAATGGGTGTGAGCCCTGGCTCAGTGGGCAGCTCTCTCATCTCTGAGGTTTTGGGTTCAATAAGAACATAAGAAATAGGAGCAGGAGTCGGCCATTTGGCCCCTCGAGCCTGATCCGCCATTCAATGAGATCGTGGCTGATCTGATCTTGGCCTCAACTCCACTTTCCTGCCTGTTCCCCATAACCCTTGATTCCCCTGTTGTTCAAAAATCTGTCTATCCCCATCTTAAATATATTCAATGATTCACTGAATGTTATGTATGTAACTATGTAATACTTGCCACCAGAAGGCGCGACTGTTGGAGTCCTAATGGTCACCTGCACACATGTGCAGGGCCAGTATAAAAGGTTGATTGCCATGTTGTTTAGGCACTCTGGAGTTGTAATAAAGACTAAGGTCACACTAAGTTTAGCTCACAGTACTCAGCCTCGTGGAGTTCTTCTATACATAACATTGATATATTCAAGCTCTTTGGGGTACAGAATTCCAAAGATTCACAACCCTTTAAGAGAAGAAATTCCTCCTTATCGCCATCTTAAATGGACGACCCCTTATTCTGAAACTATGCCCCCGAGTTCTAGATTCCCCACGAGGGGAAACATTCTCTCAGCATCTACCCTGACAAGTACCCTCAGAATCTTATGTTTCAAGTCCCAGTTAAGCACATAATCCAGGCTGACACACCAATGTAGTACTGAGGGAGTGCTGCACTGTCGGAGGTGCCGTCTTTAAGGTGAGATATTAAACCGAGATGCCATCTGCTCTCTCAGGTGAACCTAAAAGATCCCACGGCACTATTTCGAAAAGCAGCAGGGGAGTTCTCCCCGGTGTCCTGGGCCAATATTTAACCCTCAAACAACATGACTAAAAACACAGATTATCTGGTCATTTAATTCATCGCTGTTTGTGAGACCATGCTGTGCGCAAATTGGTTGCTAGGTTTCCTACATTACAGCACTTCAAAAGTACTTCATTGGCTGTGAAGGGCTTTGGGATGTCCTGAGGTGGTGAAAGGTGCTATATAAATGCAAGATTTTCCTCAATAAGCTTACAGTTCAGTTATGCGGGTGTAACCGTTATGAAGCCTGCATGAGGTGTGACATGAATTGGACTCACTGTGACAAAACTGAGATAGCATAGCCTCCTTTAAACATATCCAGAATGAAAGGGGTTTTATGTTATTACAATTGATTTCTCTAAAGCAGTAATCCAGGTGTGAACATGTGTCCAATTCCAGGGAATGGGACTGTCCAGCTGCACATGGTGAATTTTGAAACAAGAATCTGGATTCTCTCTTTGAAACTGTTCAAACACATTATTTCTGCACGGGTCCTGTGACTGGGATCGACATCAATCAATCCCATGTTTAAACATGGGAGTTAACGTTTTGCAAGAGACTTTGTTGCAAAATGACAGATCCTTCAAATTTAATTTCTGGTGTGATTACAGTTGAACCAAATATTTGTCTTGAGTTAATTGAGAGAAATGTTCATGTCACCAGCTGCCATGCCTTGAAGTGCAACAATTTTAACATTTTCCTTTTTATCTTCTTTTACAGGCAACTGAAGGTTGCGAGCTCCTGAAATTAAGGTTATTCTCTCTGAGCAAACCACGCCAATGGCCAAGTTACAGTGGAGAAGCTTCCTGTCCCCTCTCCTGGGGTCTGGGCTCATGGTCACCATATTCATGATGACCATTTGGGAAGCAGAAGGGACTGACACAGAAGACCCCGTTGACCTGTCCAATTCATCCTGTTTCGGGTCTTTCCAATGCAACCGTGGGATTATCCTCCCGATATGGTACCCGCAAAACCCGTCTTTGGGAGACAAGGTTGCCAGGGCGATCGTCTATTTTGTGGCGATGATGTACATGTTCCTCGGCGTCTCCATCATCGCCGATCGCTTCATGTCGTCCATCGAAGTCATCACCTCGCAGGAGAAGGAGATCACCATCACCAAGCCCAATGGGGAGACCAGCGTGGCCACCGTCCGCATCT
This sequence comes from Pristiophorus japonicus, assembly GCF_044704955.1. Taxonomy (NCBI): domain Eukaryota; kingdom Metazoa; phylum Chordata; class Chondrichthyes; family Pristiophoridae; genus Pristiophorus; species Pristiophorus japonicus. The sequence continues at coordinate 19,407,321 of NC_092002.1, read as the reverse complement.
GGAACGAGACGGTGTCCAACCTGACCCTCATGGCCCTGGGCTCCTCGGCCCCCGAGATCCTCCTGTCGCTCATCGAGGTGTGCGGGCATGGCTTCCACGCCGGGGAACTGGGGCCCGGCACCATTGTGGGCAGCGCGGCCTTCAACATGTTTGTCATCATCGCCGTCTGCGTCTACTGCATCCCCGAGGGCGAGGTGCGCCGGGTCAAGCACCTGCGCGTCTTCTTCGTCACGGCTTCCTGGAGTATCTTCGCCTACATCTGGATGTACCTGATTCTGGCCGTCTTCTCCCCCGGCGTGGTCCAGGTGTGGGAAGGGCTGGTGACCCTCATGTTCTTCCCGGTCTGCGTCGTCTTCGCCTGGATCGCCGATAAGAGGCTGCTCTTCTACAAGTACGTCTACAAAAGGTACCGGGCCGACAAGCGCCGGGGCATCATCATCGAGACGGAGGGCGAGCTCCCCAAGGGCATCGAGATGGACGGGAAAATGATCCTGGAGCCCGGGGACAGTGTCCTGCCTGATGGCACTGTCATCTCTCTGGAAGCCAAAGACTTGGACGAGAGTCGCAAGGAAGCCATCCGCATCCTTAAAGACCTCAAGCAAAAGTATCCCGACCGCGAGCTTGAACAACTGGTGGAGATGGCCAATTACTACGCCCTGCTCCACCAGCAGAAGAGCCGGGCCTTCTACCGCATTCAGGCCACGAGGATGATGACCGGGGCGGGCAACATCCTGAAGAAGCACGCTGCCGACCACGCAAAGAGGACCACCAACCTGCACGAGGCGAAGCCCGACCCTGCCGAAGAGCTGTGCAGCAACATCTGCTTCGAGCCCGCCAACTACCAGTGCCTGGAGAACTGCGGGCTGGTCACCCTGACCGTGGTGTGCAAAGGCGGGGAGCAGAACAGCACCTTCTACGTGGACTACCGGACGGAAGACGGCTCGGCCAACGCTGGCTCGGACTATGAATACAGCGAAGGCACCTTGATCTTCAAGCCCGGTGAAACGGTGAAAGAGATCACCGTGGGCATCATTGACGACGACATATTTGAGGAAGATGAGCATTTCTTTGTCCGCCTCGGCAACCTGCAGAGCGGCGATGCCGAGGGCATGTTTGACTCGGATCCGACAGACTATCCTAAAGGACGTCTGGTATCCCCCTTGGTTGCTACGGTGACCATCCTGGACGATGACCACGCTGGCATCTTCACCTTTGAAGACAAGGTTTACCACGTGAGCGAGAGCGTTGGCGTGATGGAGCTGAAGGTGCTAAGGACCTCTGGAGCTCGCGGGACGGTGATCATACCCTACAGAACTGTGGAAGGCACGGCCAGGGGAGGAGGCGTGGACTATGAGGATGCTTACGGGGAACTGGAGTTCCTGAATGACGAGACCACGTAAGTACACGAATCTTGGTGGTCACTGCTTTATACACCAACACAAACCAAAAGAGGGTAGCAACTAGTTAATACACGGATTTTTCAACGATAAGTGAGCCAAGGGTTATGGGGAGCGGGCGGGGAAGTGGAGTTGAGGTAGAAGATCAGCCATGATCTCATTGAATGGCGGAGCAGGCTCGAGGGGCCAAATGGCTGACACCTGCTCCTATTCCGTATGTTCTTAAGTTCCCGCACCACTTGACTCATCCCAATGTGGGGAATCTGAAAGTTCGTTTACCGTTGGAGCGAGCTAGTGTTAAAACTCATCTGTGCTTTATGCTCCAGCCTCTACTATCTCTGTTCTTCGGAGCTTTGTACAGCGAGCTTCTTATCTTCACATTCTCGTCAAAAAACAAACAGTGGGTTGAATATGTCTTGGAATTTTTTCTGAATTTTAAAATCGCAGTGACTGCTGCCAACGACAGGAAGCTGCGCGGAAACGCACTGTGCAAGGCAGCAACCGGAAGCGTGTTGCGTTGATTCCGGTTTTTTTGTTACTCAAGCCTGCCCCCTCCCCGACATGTTTTTTTCACGAGCCTGCTCCAGTAACGAGCAGGAAGCGTGCGTGTGCTGAACATTTCTCCACAGCTTCTAGCTCGTTGGCAGCAGTCGCGTCTGTTTAATATATATTGGAATGTAATTTATATATATATTGGAATATAATTGCCATTCCTGCCCCTGTTAGCTCTTGTAGCAATAGGGGCAATCTTAACTTGGCCACCCATCGTGAAGCTGACGGGATTGAGCACAGTGCTGGTTTGCTATCCCACTGTTTTTACGTACTTGGCATATATGGCTCAGAAACAGGCCATTCGGCCCAACCAGTCCATGCCAGCGTTTATGCTCCACTCGAGCCTCCTCCCGTCTGTCCTCATCTAAATCTATCAGCATAACCCTCTATTCCCTTCTCCCCCATATACTTGTCCAGCCTCCCCTTAAATGCATCGATACTATTCGCTTCAACCCCTCCCTGTGGCAGCGAGTTCCACATTCTCACCACTCTCTGGGTAAAGAAGTTTCTTCTGAATTCCCCATTGGGTTTCTCGGTGACTATCTGATATTGATGGCCTCTAGTTATGCTCTTCCCCACAAGTGGGAACATTCTCTCTGTACCCACTCGATCAAAACCTTTCCTCATTTTAAAGGCCTATAATTGGTCACCCCTCAGCCTCCTTTGCTCTCCATTGAAGGTGTAACAGCGGCGTTTCACCCGATCCTGTGGGTTTCCCGCCCAACGAATTAGGATAAAATTACCCCCCTCCCCTCCCTCCTCACTGCTTCCCGTTGGATGCAGGAGGGTCGGGCTGTACAGGCCCAAGCCCCATACCTTCCGCTAATTCCAGCTGGAGAAAGTTGCCCCTGGCGAGGTGCTCATCATTGCACAGAACATTCGGGAAGTGAAGCAATAGGACTTTACTGTTGTCAAGAGCGAGTCCAATTCGGAAGTGACGGGGGGTGGGGGGTGGAAATAAATGAACAACAACTCGTTCTTGTACAAAAACATTAATTAAATTGGCAGGCTGCCTTTCAGACCATCGAAAACAAAAGTCAGATGGAGTTGGCTTCTAATCAGAGACCACTTTGTTTGGGTACCGCTCACATTGTGATGCTGTGTGACGCTGAGGACAACTTGCACATTGTTGCAACGGGGGAGGGGCGGGGGCAAGGTTGGCAATTTACCAGCATGCTTAGTGTTGCTCCTGGCTGCCTTATCCATTTTTCTTGGGGGGGGGGGGGCGGGGAGGGGAAACGAGGAAGAACTGAAGGGTTTTGTGAATGAGTTTGTTTTTAAGCGAAGCGATGTCACCACCAATCAATTTGTGCTGTAACGATTCTCAAAATGGCCCCTTACATCATGGCGTGGGGGCGGGAGGATGGGAAATGGCCATTTTCTTTTGTCGGTGGACACGCCGGATGGCGGAAGATTTCAGGTAAGGTCTAATACTGAATTATTTTCTGAAACCGCTCTTTAAATGTTTCTGAATTTTGTGGACTACTCGTGAATAGTTGTTGTGCGGATGTGATGATGGAAATAGATGCGCTCAGGGTTGAAGATGCTTTGTGTCCATGTGGTACAAATATCGAGGCCCCGTGGCTCTGCGTTCCCAATTCCTCATGTCGTTGTTGGAAGGATGAACCTTTGCACCAAGCCCATTGTGTCCTTTTCTTGTTGCTGTGAGTGCCTGGGTTTTGTGTCGGGATGCAGGTCCTCTCTGGATCTACTTGTGTTGGGGACTGAGTTGTGTCAATGGTGTTGTACTGTGCAATGTTGCATTGCAATGCACACACTTCACCCTCCAAGATGGCACTGTGCTGGTCTGTGCTATCAAAGCATTTGGAACACCAAAGTGTTTGCGAGAACAATAAAGTGGAACTTAGCCAACCCCTCTGTCAGTAAAGTTGGTCATCCGCCATCTTCTGTGTCTAATGAAAGGATCCGTGTTCTTGTGCTTGTACTCTGGGCGATAGAACCTACATTTATATAACGCCTTTCAGAAGGCAAGTGGTTCTGGTAAACAAACCCCTCTCCACTTTTCTCCGCAATTCAGTCTAAAACGTTGGTATCTAGAATGGTGAATGGGTACTTTGTTTCATAGCTTGAAATTTTGGATTGCAAGCAAGGCATTCCTGCCAACTTTTACCTTTTTGTCTGAAGTGGAATTAAAAGTTCCATTGTAACTCACTAACGGGCGGGATTTTTTTTGTCTTCTGCTGCCCCTGTTAGCGCCCCGGAGAGGCGGCAATGGCGGCGGTAAACACTTCCGGGCAGGCGGCCAGCTCCCAGTGCCCCGCCGGGACATTTGGGGCCGGTTTGGGCGGGGCACGGAGCATTACCGACCGGGAGAGGCGAGCCGGTGTGTAACGCCCCGGGTTGCGACACCGGCTCGAATTTTGGCTCCCGCCCGACCCGCAGCGCCCCCTGCTGGGGCCGCCTGTGGCAGCGGGCGCTCCGAGCTGTAGCGGCCGCAGTGAGGTCAGTAATGGCCACCTCGGGTAAGTGTGGGAGTTTGTTGTTTTTTTTGCGCTTTCTGTTGCGGTGGCATGAGTTATTTATTGGGAATGTTTTTGGTGGTTTTTTTCAGAGTTTCCCCCCCCCCCCCCCCCAGGCCTCTCTCAGAGCACTCCGAGGCCGGCTGTTGAGCTCGGTATTTTCCCATGCTCAGCCGGCCTAACGCCCTGAGAGAGGTGTACAACGCCTCCCTTAGCGCTCCGCCCCACACTCGGGGGCCCAGCTGACGAATTTTGCTGACTGAGGCGCAAACCCTTCCTGGGCACAAACCTTACCGCCAGGCCCCCATTACCGCCCCCAGATCAGCAGAACCGAAAATCCAGTCCAATTGTTTTCCAAGTCCCTGCGAGAGAACCTGTCACTACTTTTCCTTTGTTGTAGCTGGTGAGTGGCTCCACGTTTTGGGGTCTTCAGAAGCTTCTTGCAACCTGCTCTCCTGCTCCTCAGGGACCCCGACAGCTGCACTCCTTGGCGTTTGCTGCAGAACACTGGGAGGGAAAAGAGGTTTCTAGCCGACGTGCCCGGCGAGGTCAAGAGGAGCAGTGTTTGCCGTGTTTGTCAATAAGTGCTTCAGCATCAGGCTGGAGTGCAGTGAAATGTAAATGTTGCACCAGGACAGACAGAGTGGCAAATAAGGCAGAATTTCTGCCTCCAGCAATTAAGGTGGTTAATAAGGCACACGGAATACTTGCCTTTATTAGCTGAGGCATAGAATATAAGAGCAAGGAGGTTATGCTTGAACTGTATACAACACCAGTTAGCCCACTGCTAGAGTACTGCGTGCAGTTCTGGTCACCACGTTACAGAAAAGATGTGAATGCACTGGAGAGGGTACTGAAGAGATTTACGAGGATGTTGCCAGGACTGGAGAATTTTAGCTATGAGGAAAGATTGGATAGGCTGAGTTTGTTTTCTATGGAACAGAGGAGGCTGAGGGGAGACCTTATTGAGGTGTATAAAATTATGAGGGGCCTGGATAGAAAGGACCTATTTCCCTTGGCAGAGGGGATCAACAACCAGGGGGCATAGATTTAAAGTAATTGGTCGGAGGTTTAGAGTGGCTTTGAGGGGAAATGTTTTCACCCAGAGGGTGTGGGGGTCTGGAACTCACTGCCTGAAAGGATGGTAGAGGCAGAAACCCTCACCACATTTAAAAAATATTTGGATGTGCACTTGAAGTGCCGTAACCTACAGGGCTACAGACCCAGAGCTGGAAAGTGGGATTAGGCTGGATAGTTCTTGGTTCAGCCGGCGCGGACACGATGGGCCGAATGGCCTCCTTCCATGCTGTAAATTTCTGTGATTCTATTCAACGAGCATGTTATTTGTCAGTGGATGGTTCAGGATGTTGGAATTAGATTGCAGAGAATAGATAAAACAATTAAAATAGACGGGGGCGTGTGACTCAATATAACAGTGAATATAACAGTGTCCTCGATTTCTGCTGCCATCGTGCTGAAGGATTGCAATTGTAGTTCTAAAGGTTTGTTGCTGGAGGCACAATTATTTGCCACTCTGTGTCTGTCTTGGGTGAGTCCTTATTGTCATAGGGTAGAGCGGCCCTTGGTGGTGATGGTGTGGGGGCTGGGGTGGGGTGGGAGATGGTCTGAGTCTCGCCAATACCCGAGAGGGTACTTGAGGCCTCTGTTTAACATCTCGCCCAAAAGACGGCCCCTCCGACAGTGCAGCACTCGCTCAGCACTGCACTAGAGAGTCAGCCTGGATTTTCTGCGTGAGTCTCTGGGGTGGGGGTGTGGGGGAGGGGGTACAGAGGAGGGATTTCTGCTCTTTAACCCTAACTGAACCACCAATGTTTTGATGTAGCGACCTTTGATTGTCAGGGCCGATCTCTCTCTCCCAGTTTTCCCTTCACTGAAACGGACATGGTTCTTCATCAAAGCTTTTCAAACCACCCCCCCCCCCCAGCTCTATATCAGAGAGTCCCCTTCATTCAAAGAAACGTCGGCAAACACTAAAGTTCCAGGCTTCAAGATAGAGCAGCGTAGCAATGTCAGAAGGAGGAACGCATTAGTGGGCCGTAAAATTTTATGACAATTATTTGGCGAGAGACTTCTTCTTTTGTCAGTTTCCTACCAGCAACATCCAGCTAATGTGACAGCACAGAGTGAGGATGTATTTGTACATGTCAGGGGTCCACAACCAGGGGGCATAGAATTAAAATAATTGGTCGGAGGTTGAGAGGAAATGACTTCACCCAGAGGGCGGTGGGGGTCTGGAACTCACTGCCTAAAAGGGTGGTAGAGGCAGAAGCCCTCACCACATTTAAAAAGTACTTGGATGTGCACTTGAAGTGCCGTAACCTACAGGGCTACGGACCGGGGGCTGGGTAGCTCGTTATCAGCCGGCGCGGACACGATGGGCCGAGATGGCCCCCTTCTGTGCTATAAATTTCTAGGATTCTATATTACACTGAGGGGTACCCAGACCCCCTGATTTTTTTTTGCTTGTTTATGGGATGTGGGCATCGCCAGCATTTATTGACCCTCCCAAATTGCCCTTGAGTGCCTTTCAAAGTCAACCAAATTGCTGTAGGTCTGGAGTCACATATCGGCCAAAGAACATCAGTGAACCAGATGGGTTTTTACAACAATCCGTTAGTAATATGGTCACCATTACTGACACTAGCTTATTGCAAATTTAATTCACTGAATTTAAATTCCCCAGATAGCCGTGGTGGGATTTGAACTCATGTCGCTGGATTATTAGTCTAGGTCTCTGGATTACAAGCCCAGTAACTTAACCACCGTGCTACCGTACCCTCGTTTTAGCTAAAGGACTGCCAGAGTTGACTCGGTCAAGCTTCCCTGCTGTAACCGCGCTGAAAACAGCTGATCTTTTAGTGAGGGATTTGGTGATGCGAGATTTTGTGGTGGAGTGGGGGGTTTGGCATGGTGGGGGTGGGGGATTTGGCGGGGGCCGGGGGAGTTTGGTGAGGGGGTGGGGGATTTGGCAGGGAGGTGGCGGGGATAGTTTGGCGTGGGGTGGGGGGGTGGGGGTTACTCGAGAAGGACTGTGGCTTGTGGGTGAGATTCACCGCAGGTCAGCATTAGCCCATCGACAGCCCCGTGTCTGTGGGTTGCAGAAAGAATATGCACCTTTCATGACGTCAGGACATCCCACAGCACTTTGCAGCCAATGAAGTACTTTTGAAATGTTGTAATGTAGGCAGCCAATGTGTGCAGGATATCACAATGTGACCAGATAATCTGTTTTTAGTGATGTCGGTTGAGGGATAAATATTGGCCAGGATACCGGGGACAACTCTTCGAAATGTGCCTTAGGATCTTTTATGTCCACCTGAGAGCAGACGGGGGAGGGGGTTTAACGTCTCATTCGAAAGACATCACCTCTGACAGTGCAGCACTCCCTCGGTACTGTACTGAATTTTTCTGCTCAAGTCTCTGGAGTGGGATTTGGACCCAGAGTTGAGCACTACCCACTGAGCCACGGCTGATGTTTGCCCACTGCGTGCTTGCTTTCTCTACAACTATTGCCCGAATAACCATCTACCACTGTCTCGGTCGCTCTGTCTCCCTGAGGCGGTCTGGTAGCTACTCGCGATCTGAGTCGCTCCCTCTCCTACTCCATTACACTGTCTCTGTTTCTCTCCCTCTCTGTCCCAGTCTCTCTGGGAGATTCGATCCTATTGCTGGGTTACGGGAGAGTAGGGGTCACATGTGAAGGAATTCTACCTTATAACAGCTTTAAAAATAAGACACTGTCTTATAACTTCTTTAAAAATTCTTTCTTTTAACTTCTTTAAAAAATAAGACAAAGCCAGATTAAGAAAACCTAACTATGAAAGAATTCTAGCTTTCAAGAACTGACCCTGGATAAGTTACTTTATTAACTTCTTAAAACAGGACAATTGTTGAAATAAGCAATCGGCTTGAAAGGCCTAATCTGGATTGTTTATCATAAACAAGTGGCAGCTGCCCTCTGGAATATAGATGGTAAAGTGAACAATGAATACATCTAAACACACTAGTTAGTTCAGTGGAATTAGTCAAGTCATCAAAATTAGTCAAAATATCAAGTACCTCGCATAAACGAGACTAAATTCTTGGGACTACAGAGCACTTCTCTCCCAGCTTTATTCTATCTCTCCACCAGCCTGCAGGACTCTGACCTCTGATTCTGTCGGGCTGAAGTGCTGAATCCAGATGCTCTGTGTGTTTGTACTGCATCAGAGGCGGTGTTGATGATCTCGAGGAAGAACAGTAGCTTGCATTTCCAGCACACTTTTAATGTAGTCAAATGTCCCAAGGTACTGCACAGAACGAAAGAAAGAAAGACTTGCATTTATATAGCGCCTTTCACGACCACCGGACGTCCCAAAGCGCTTTACAGCCAATGAAGTACTTTTGGAGTGTAGTCACTGTTGTAATGTGGGAGCGATTATCAGAAACAAAATTTGACACCGAGCCACATGAGCTATTAAGACGAGTGACCAAAAGCTTGGTCTAAGACATAGGTTTTAAGGAGCATCTTAAAGGAGGAGAGAGCGAGGCGGAGAGGTCTCGGGGGGGGGGGCGAAATTCCAGAGCTTGGGGCCCAGGCAGCTGACGGCAGTGCCGGGGATGGCAAGAGGCCGGAATTGGAGGAGTGCAGAGCTGTCAGTTGGAATAAGATGAAAGTACCTTCTGTCTCTCCATGTGACCACCTTGCCTTGCCCCCACCGGGTTAGAAACTCCCGCTGTTTGACTTTCCTGTGTGACGCACCAATAGGTTTAATGGCACGCAAAGCAAACACCTTCCTGTAGCTCAACACAGCCGTTCCATCTGGGGATTAATTCATCCTCGTCTGTTCTGTCTGCCCTCTGTGCCCAGGTATCTCTCCGAAATTAAAAGCAGTAAGGCAGAGTTAGTTATGGCACAGAATGGCGGAGTGTATTAGCAAATTTCTGTCACTTTTCTTGCTCCCGATTTAGCAACAGCACACGAAATGAATGTTGGCAGCCACTGATGAGGCTGTGATCTCAGGCCAATATTGATCTGAGGTGTGTCGCACTGTAGAACGCCAGCAATTGATACCAATCCTTCACTCTGCCTTCTACTGTCACCTTTCATTCCGCAGTCTGGAAAGACCAACTATAAAATCTGGGCTATGGGTTCTTTAACTACAAGTCACAGCCCTATTCATGCAGACAAATAGACACACTGACACACACACACACACACACACACACACACATATAGAGACAGATACACACACACACACACACACACACACACACATATAGAGACAGATACACACACACACACACACACACTGACACACACAGATATACACACACACACACACACACACATATAGAGACAGATACACACACACACACACACACACACACACACATCATCATCATGGGCAGTTCCCTCGGAATCGAGGAAGACTTGCTTCCACTCTAAAAGTGAGTTCTCAGGCGGCTGAACAGTCCAATACGGGAATTACAGTCCCGGTCACAGGTGGGACAGACAGTGGTTGAAGGAAAGGGAGGGTGGGACTGGTTTGCCGCACGCTCCTTCCGCTGCCTGCGCTTGCTTTCTGCATGCTTTCGGCGACGAGACTCGAGGTGCTCAGCGCCCTCCCGGATGCACTTCCTCCACTTAGGGCGGTCTTTGGCCAGGGACTCCCAGGTGCCGGTGGGGATGTTGCACTTTATCAGGGAGGCTTTGAGGGTGTCCTTGTAACGTTTCCTCTGCCCACCTGGGGCTCGTTTGCCTCGTAGGAGTTCCGAGTAGAGCGCTTGCTTTGGGAGTCAGGCATGCGGACAATGTGGACGATACAGAGAGACATACAGACACACACATACATACAGAGATGCACCCACACAGATATACACACACACAAACATACACAACAACTTACGTTTATATAGCACCTTTAATGTAGTAAAACGTCCCAAGATACTTCACAGGAGCACTGTCAAACAAAATTTTACACCAAACCACATGAGAACCACAGTTGACCAAAAGCTTGGTCAAAGAGGTAGTATGTGTCTTAAAGGAGGAGAGAGAGGTGGAGAGGCAGTGAGGATTAGGCAAGGAGTTCCAGAGCTTGGGGTCTAGGCAGCTGAAGGTGCAGCCACCAATTGTCGAGCGATTGTAATCGGGGAGGCTCAAGATGCCAGAGATTGTGGGGCTGGAGGAGGTTACAGAGATAGGGAGGGGCGAGGCCATGGAAGGATTTGAAAACACGGACGAGAATTTTTAAATCGAGGCTTAACCGGAAGGCAATGTAGGTCAGCAGGCACAGGGTGATGGGTGAGCACATGCAGCAGAGTTTAGGGTGTGCTCAAGTTTATGGAGGGAGCCCCAAGAGAGGGTTAGAATAGATGAGTCAAGAGGTTAAGAGAGCAATGGCAGGGTGGAGATGGGTGATGTTAGAGGTGGAAGGAGGTGGTCTTGGTGATGGAGCAGAAATGTAGTTGATAGCTCATCTCGGACTAATGGGATGCCAAGGTTGGTAGACACATACCCATACATGCACGCACGCACGCACACATAGAGACACTCACACACAACAGACCCATACATAGATACGCACGCACACGCACGCACGCACGCAGACACTCTCTCACACACACACACACACGCGCGCGCACACTCATACACACCCATACATAGACACACACACACACACACACGCCCACCCATACATAGACACACATACGCGCGCGCACACTCATACACACATATAAATAGACACACACACAACACACCCATAAATAGACACACAAACACACAAACCCATACATAGACACACACACACCCATACATAGGCACACACACACACACACACAGACACACAAACCCATACATAGACACACACACACCCATACATAGACACACACACACACACACACACACACACAGACACACACACCCATACATAGGCACACACACACACACACACACACACACACACCCATACATAGGCACACACACAGACACCCATACACTTGCACCCATACACTTGCACCCATACACTTGCACCCATACACTTGCACCCATACACACGCACCCATATACACGCACCCATACACACGCACAGACACACACATAGACGCATGCATGCACAAACACACGCACACACACCCATACAGACACACGCCCATACATAGATAGACACACAGACACACACCCCATACGTTGACATGCACACATGCGCACACACGCACAGGTGCACAGACATACACACACACACCCATACATAGACACACACACACACATACATATGCAGACATATGCACATACTTATACAGACACACACATCCATACATATATATAGACACACACACACATGTATAAACACACACGCACATACATACATACACACACATACACATATACACGCATCTATATATAGACACACATGCACACATACATATACATATATAGATACACATACATATATAGACACGCACACGCACATACATATACAGATACACATATACACATATACACGCATCCATATATAGACATACATACACACATACATATACATATACAGCACACAAGCAGATCAATGCCTTGCTCACAATGAGTCAGTGGATAAACGACAATGCGACCTCTAAGGTGACAGCTAAAATGTGACAGGAAGTGAGTGTGATGCTGAGAGGAAGTGTGCACTATAGGCAGGACTTTCCATGTACTACAGATTGAATTTAACCTGAAAGTTGTCCTTCCTACCCTCCTCTAACAAAGTGCCTCAGCTCAACCCCGGAAATTTGGCACCGACCGGCGTGACCCGTGACTGCACAGCAGTGTCTGCACCCACTCAACCCACAGCCTTCTGGACTCCGAGGCAAGCACGCTCCTGCACAGCCACACTGACACTTAGTTGAGTCGTCTCCGCAGGATGTGGGATGGACATCCCCCTCCCCCACGTATCCCACCACTTTAGGGCCCCCCGTCCCCTGTTTGTTGGGGGTCGAGCTGCCCCAGCCCCTCCTGCGGTCGTGGTTGACGATGTGGCTGACTAGCTCAGCACGGGGCTGTAACTCTGCTCTCCAAGCTCTGACACTGCTCGAGCAGTTGCAGTAAATTGCCATTGATCTGTTTTGGCGGCTCCCTTCTCAATCCGGCATCAGCGTGTTGACGTTTGGAAAATCACTTTTATCAATCAATGCGGCACAGCAGGCTGCTGGGATGGAAGAGCCAGGTTTAATGGAAGATGTCAAATATTGACAGCAATCTCAGCACACCTCTCCTGGTGCCCGATGGCAGCAAGGATCAGCCTTTGGTTAATAGCTTTTGACCCGGTCATTCTGACACGATAATATTAGCACTTTTCACACTGCTCGGTGAGGCAGGCTTGTATAGCAATACTGGACTGTAACATGTTAGCTTTTGCACAGTAGCTGCAGCCTTTAACTAACAACTCACTGACATTTGATATGCGCGGATAGAATTTTATAATGCATTAAACAGGTGTAATTTATTGAAAGAAATAACTTGCATTTATAGGTAGCGACGTTCACAGCCTCAGGACATCGCAAAGCACTTAGGCAACTAACAAGACACTTTTCTGAACTTCAGTCCACTGTTGGAATGTTGGGAAACGTAATGGGAATATGGTCAATGTTATAGAGCCCCATCTAGTGGACTACTGATGTAATGCAGCTACTGTTGTAAATACAATAAAAGGTCATGTGGCAAGGTCATGTGATGAGGACATGTGACAGTCTTGTTGGGAGCCATCTTTGTGTGTGTGTGCTTGTTAGTGATGTTATAAAGATGTCACAGCCAAAGATTGCGTGGGCCGGATCGCCACCTAATCTGCACCTCGGCTGATTTCCCGTTGGTGGCGCTCCACTCTACGGTTAAGATGAAGGCTTGACGTCTGTCATTTTCTTCACTGGTCCTGCCCAGCAGTGGTGGGGCTCGCCGCCCCGACCAGATGCAAATGGCCATTGCCTGGCAATTTGTGGCGCGAATGTGACTTGCCACTCATCAGCCCAAGCCTGGATGTCATCCAGGTCCTGCTGCGAGCGAGCACGGACTGCTCCATTATCTGAGGACTTGCGAATGGAGTTGAACACTGTGGATCGGTAACGCAACTTACATAGAATCATAGAACGGTTACAGCACAGAAGGAGGCCATTTGGCCCGTCAAGCCCGTGCTGGCTCTCTGCAAGAGCACTTCAGCCAGTCCCACCCCCGCCCTTTCCCCATAGCCCTGAAAAATTGGTTTCCTTCAGGGACTTATCCAACTCCCTTTGAGAGCCACGATCGAGTCTGCCTCCACCACCCTCTCGGGCAGCGCATTCCAGATCCTAACCACTCGCTGCGTAAAAAAGTTTTTCCTCATGTCGCCTTTGGTTCTTCTGTCAATCACCTTAAATCCGTGTCCTCTGGTTCTCCACCCTTCCACCAATGGGAACAGTTTCTCTCTCTCTACTCTGTCCAGACCCCTCATGATTTTGAACACCTCGATCAAATCTCCTCTCAACCTTCTCTGCATCAAGGAGAACAACCCCAGCTTCTCCAGTCTATCCACGTAACTGAAGTCCCTCATCCCTGGACCATCAATCACAAAGAATTCTCTCTCAGTATGCAGAACGTGTTTTACCGTTAGCACTACATCGTGCAAGTGACTGTCTCCTTGCCATTGCAGTAGTCATAATGACTTTGTTTCACTATCACCATTACTTCACCTTTAAATGAAGGTGACTGGTCAGAGTCTGGAAGAATAAACCTACTGTTCAGAGAATGGCTTATAACATTGAAATGGCAGCCACAGAATTTGGCCGAGCACAAGTGTAAGGGAGTGTGTGCGCTGACCAGACCGATGATTGAGCGCACCACCACCCTGGCTCCCCGCACTTGCAAACATCGCACCACCACACCTACACCACGAATACGCAGTTTCCAGCAAATACAACCGCTACGCCAGCACAGACATGCCGATCCAGGCCGACTTGACCAACCTACCAGCAACCCGTCTCAAATCTAGAAGGCCATTTTGGGCCGTTGCCGAAGCCCTTCAGCGATCTCCCCTCAGCCTCGATGACCGATGGCGAAATGCTCGGAAGAACTGTGACACACGGAACAAATTCCTTATCGAGGATCCCACAGTACAACCTGAAGGATCAAACCTTCCTCACAAACCGTGGACAGCCATCAACCACCTCAGAAACTGGTCACGGTCGATGCTGCCACCTTCCCCATAGGTGGAAGATTAAAGCCTCCCCATCATGTGACTGTGGAGCTCCTAATCAGACCCTGGAGCACATCATCGGGCTCCTCCCTCAGAGGGGATTCACAGGCAGCCTACAGGATATCCACGCTGTTACACCGGGAGCTTTGGCCTGGATATCCGACTTGGATATTGACGTTTGATTTGCTTTGCTAGTACCGTACAAAAGAAGATTGAACACACCAGACGCGTGCTGAAGCAGCTCAGAGGGTATCCTCAAATACACACTGGCTAATGTATCATGGCTGATCGCATGACTGAATCTCGCACGGGAGAGATGTGTAGATATTGAGGACCTGGAGGATGCAGTCAATGAACCAAACATGAGCAGGAGAACGTTTGAAATGGAGGCCCATTAAGCCTGCGCCACACTCAAGGTTCCTGGAGCATCATGACTAGACACTCCCACCCCCCCCCCCCCCCAACCGCCACCCCCGCCCCTCCCCAACCCCCCACCCCCACGCTGACACTCCAGTGCAATGTTGAGGGAGTGCTGCACTGTCGGAGGTGCCGTCATTTGGATGAGACGTTAAACCGAGGCCCCGTCTGCTCGCTCAGGTGGATGTAAAAGATCCCAGGGCACTATTTTGAAGAGCAGGGAAGCTATCCCCGGTGTCCTGACCAATATTTATCCCTCAATCAACATAACAAAAACGGATTATCTGGGTCATTATCACATTGCTGTTTGTGGGAGTTTGCTGTGCGCAATTTGGCTAGCGCATTTCCCACATTACAACAGTGACTGCACGCCAAAAAGTACTGCATTGGCTGTAAAGTGCTTTGGGACGTCCTGTGGTCATGAAAGGTGCTATATAAATGCAATACATACGTACGTACTGGCTCGAGGGGCTGAATGGAATGCTCCTGTTCCTATGTCCCCTAGTCCTCTTCATTCTATTAAACTATTAATAATCTATCAATAGGTATGTTGTCCAGCCCTTCCATCACGTCGTCTCTCAGTCTACACTGCTCTAAAGAGACGCCTGAAGACACGTACTTGTCAGCCACAAAGTTCTCATGGAGGAGCCCCTCTGAATCCATCCTCCTCCCAATGCACAAACAGGCCCCTCTGCATCTTCTCTACAGCCTTAACCAAGCTGCAGCAAGTTCACCACCACAAGTTCATCCCATTGCTGCCGTATCGATGCAGCATGACACAGCACCGGCACAGACTTGGGACGCACTCACATTGGCGGGACCCAGCTCTAGAGGATCTGTGCTGTGGGACCTCTCTTGGATTGAGGGATGCGCGCACCAGACGAATGAGATTGGAGAGTAAATCAATTCCTGACACTTTGCGGACCTGCTAACAGAGCAAGTGGCACACGTGGAACCCGGCAATGGACTTCTGTCCCAGCCAAGTAGATTTAAAGTAATTGGTGGACGGTTTAGAGGGGATTTGAGGGGAAATGTCTTCACCCAGAGGGCGGTGGGAGTCTGGAACTCCTAAGAACATAAGAAATAGGAGCAGGAGTCGGCCATTCGGCCCCTCGAGCCTGCTCCGCCATTCAATAAGATCATGGCTGATCTGATCCTGGACTCAGCTCCACTTCCCCGCCCACTCCCCATAACCCTTACTCCCTGCCTGGCAGGGTGGTAGAGGCAGGAACCCTCACCACATTTATAAAGTACTTGGATGTGCACCTGAAATGCCGTAACCGAAATGGCTACGGACCAAGAGCTGGAAGAAACATAGAAACATAGAAAATAGGTGCAGGAGTAGGCCATTCGGCCCTTTGAGCCTGCACCGCCATTCAATGAGTTCATGGCTGAACATGCAACTTCAGTACCCCATTCCTGCTTTCTCACCATACCCCTTGATCCCCCTAGTAGTGAGGACTACATCTAACTCCTTTTTGAATATATTTAGTGAATTGGCCTCAACAACTTTCTGTGGTAGAGAATTCCACAGGTTCACCACTCTCTGGGTGAAGAAGTTTCTCCTCATCTCGGTCCTAAATGGCTTACCCCTTATCCTTAGACTGTATCCCCTGGTTCTGGACTTCCCCAACATTGGGAACATTCTTCCTGCATCTAACCTGTCTAAACCCATCAGAATTTTAAACGTTTCTATGAGATCCCCTCTCATTCTTCTGAACTCCAGTGAATACAAGCCCAGTTGATCCAGTCTTTCTTGATCTGTCAGTCCCGCCATCCTGGGAATCAGTCTGGTGAGCCTTCGCTGCACTCTCTCAATAGCAAGAATGTCCTTCCTCAAGTTAGGAGACCAAAACTGTACATAATACTCCAGGTGTGGTCTCACCAAGGCCCTGTACAACTGTAGTAACACTTCTCTGCCCCTGTACTCTCATCCCCTCGCTATGAAGGCCAACATGCCATTTGCTTTCTTCACCACCTGCTGTACCTGCATGCCAACCTTCAATGACTGATGTACCATGACACCCAGGTCTCGTTGCACCTCCCCTTTTCCTAATCTGTCACCATTCAGATAATAGTCTGTCTCTCTGTTTTTACCACCAAAGTGGATAATCTCACATTTATCCACATTATACTTCATCTGCCATGCATTTGCCCACTCACCTAACCTATCCAAGTCACTCTGCAGCCTCACAGCATCCTCCTCGCAGCTCACACTGCCACCCAACTTAGTGTCATCCGCAAATTTGGAGATACTACATTTAATCCCCTGGTCTAAATCAAAGTGAGATTAGGCTGGGTAGCTCCTCGTCGGCCGGCCCGGACACAATGGGCCAAAAATGGCCTCCTTCTGTGCTGTAAATGTCTACGATTCTCTGCGGGGGGGTGGAGGGGGGAGGGTGGGGCTGCAGAATTAAGGAAACTGTGTGTTAAAGGAGAAGAACACAGTGGCGAACTTGGTTGGTTAACATCGAGTGGTGACCCTTTTACAATTGACCCGCAGATGAACCATTTATGATTCATGAAACCATTTAGGATCTCGCGATCCTGCTGATCTGAGAGAATCCAAAGCGGACTCTTTAATTTGCTTGTAGTCCAAGACTTCCTCATTTACATAGAGGCGAGCTCATTTGCATATCCTTTCTGGTTTCAGCACCTTCTGCTCTTTTGAAGGTGATGAACAGAGTCTCGCTCTGGGCCCATGCTGAGTGTATGACTGAGCCAGGATAATATTTTAATAAAAGTCAAATTGGCTCTAAATCAGTAAGGCTGTGATTGGTTATGGAACATCTTCCAGCTCTTGTTCGTGTTTGAGGTACTTCGTTCTCTCAGACCCCGACAGCTTTGCTAACATAACAGAATTTGAAAGGCTTTGCCCTCTCACTGACCTGCTCCCAAGATGGCTGCCAGACCGCCATCTTGGCTCAAAACTGGATTAGGGCAGATCTCCGTTGGGGAGGAGCCAGGGGATGGGGTGATGACTGGAGTACTGGGATTTAATTTGTTGCTGCCCCTATCCGAAGTCCTATTCACCATCACCATCATCATCACAGGCAGTCCCTCGGAATCGAGGAAGACTTGCTTCCACTCTAAAAGTAAGTTCTCAGGTGACTGTACAGTCCAATACGGGAATTACAGTCTCTGTCACCGGTGGGACAGATAGTCGTTGAGGGAAAGGGTGGGTGGGGAGTCTGGTTTGCCGCACGCTCTTTCCGCTGCCTGCGCTTGCTTTCTGCATGCTCTTGGCAACGAGACTCGAGGTGCTCAGCGCCCTCCCGGATGCGCTTCCTCCACTTAGGGCGGTCTTTGGCCAGGGACTCCCAGGTGTCAGTGGGGATGTTGCACTTTATCAGGGAGTCTTTGAGAGTGTCCTTGAAGTGTTTCCTCTGCCCACCTGGTCTCGCTTGCCGTGTAGGAGCTCTGAGTAGAGCACTTGCCGTCTCTATCACCCCTGTGCTCGCTGACCTACATTGGCTTCCAGTCCGGAAAATCCTCCATTTTGAAATTCTCATCCTTGTTTTCAAATCCCTCCATAGTTTTGCCCCCCACCTCCCGACCTCTGTAACCTCCTCCAGCCCTGCAGCGCTCCAAGATCTTTGCACGCCTCCAATTCTGGCTTCTTGTGTAGCCCCGATTTCCCGTGTCTTCAGCTGCTCTGGAATTCCCTCCCTAAACCTCCCCACCTCTCCCTCTCTCTCCTTCTTTAAGACACTCCTTAAAACCTATCCCTTTGACCAAGCTCTTGGTCACCTGTCCTAATATCTCCTTCTGAGGCTCGGTCTCAAATTTCTGATCATCGCTCCTGTGAAGTGCCTTGGGACATTTTGTTGCGTTATAGGCGCTATATAAATGCAAGCTGCTGTTGCTGAAATTTAGTCACAAACCTTTAATAACCTCAGTAACTCACATGTTGTGAGACACAGAAACAAAATGGCTTTTATTTAAGACTCCCGATGATAGATGTTTCAATAGATAGCGTCTGATGTTTGGCTGTTCAGAGGACATTGATAATCAGAAACCATTATTGTCATGTATTCAACTGTCATTGTAACCCATGTATAAACTGACCTAAGTTGTACACCATGAGAACATTGACCACTAGGTGGTGAACTTGCGGGAGACACTCCTAGCCTGAACTTCAGGTATAAAAGGGGAAGCTCCACCCACCTTCAGCATTTCAGTGCTGGAATAAAGGTTACTGGTCACAGTGACCTTCTCTCAAGTATGGGCCTCGTGTGCATTTGTACTGTATAGTAAGGACATATCATTGGCGACGAGAAACTGGGATTTAAACCACGCGAGCATGGCCACTAGCAGCACAGACGAGAGGTACTGTGTTGGTGATGATTGGAACGATTTTATTGAGACTACAGCAAAGTTTTGTCACTAAGGAATGGCTGGGACAGGATTCGGCCGACAAACGCGGGGCTCATCTCCTGACGGTTTGTGGATCCAGGACGTACTCCCTGATGAAGGACCTTCTAGCGCCAGAGAAGCTGGCGGACAAGACTTTTGAAGAGCTCAGCAAGTTGATCGGGGAACACTTTAAACCGGCGAGCAGCATACACATGGCAAGACACCGGTTTTACACGCACCGGCAGCGAGAAGGGCAAATCATTCCAGACTTCGTGGCAGATCTCCGGTGACTGGCGAGCCTATGTAAGTTCCCAGATGCATGCAGAGCGGAGATGCTGTGAGACTTTTTTATTGAGGGCATCGGGCCGCTGGGGTTTTCAGGAAAATGATTGAGACCAAAGACTTGACCCTGGAAACGGCGGCTTTGATGGCCGACATTCATCTCGGGAGAAAGAGACCAGCATGATGTTCGACAAAAATCTTGGTTTAAATGCAGCAAATGGACAGGAAGTCAACATTGTTAACGCGGCACACAGTTCTCCAGGCAGACAGGCAATCGGACATGCCCAAGCATGTAGTCGAACCCAAAGGGGGAATTCAACAGAGACAATGGCGAGCTGAACGGTGATTCATGCCATCGCAATGGACAATGCGGCCAGTAATGGGGCCATCAACACCTGTCAATGGTGCGCTTAAGGACAGTTACAGAGACAGTCAGAGATGATCGACTGGTAATGGACCTTTTGTTTTCAACAATGGCTCATGCTGGAGGTGTGGAGGCAAACACCCAGCCAGAGCTTGCAGGTATCAGCAATAAGCCTGCAGAAACTGCAACGTAGGCGGTCACTTGGCCCGTATGTGCAGGAAGCCTGCAGCCAGGTTGATGTACGAGGAGGACGGGCTCGATGTAAGCCCTCCGAGGCCAAATGAACATTGGGGGAAATCGCTGGAAGCTGAAGTTCAGCGAGTTCATGTGGGGCACATATACAGTTCATATACCAGGACGCCACCGATAATGATGAAAGTGCTCCTCAATGGCATCCCAGTGGAGCTAGACACGGGGGCCAGCCAGTCCCTGATGAGTATCAAACAGTTCGACAAGTTGTGGGTGTCCAAGGCCAGGAGGCCAAAGTTTTTGCCGATTGGCGCACAGCTACAGACGTATACAAAGGTAGTCGTGACCCACAAAGATTCGGAGAACAGGTTGCCACTCTGGATTGTCCCGGGGCACGGTCCCGCACTACTGGGGAGGAGTTGGCTTGCTGTTATGAACTGGAAATGGTGCGATGTCAATGCAATTTCCTCTGTGGAGCGAGTATCATGCTCGCAGGTCCTGGACAAATTTGACTCATTATTTCAACCCGGCATTGGCACTTTCATGGGGGCCAAGCTAGTGATTCACATAAACCCGGACGCCAGGCCAGTACAGCACAAGGCCAGAGCGGTGCCGTACGTGATGCGGGAAAAGATAGAAGGCGAATTGGACCGCCTGCTGAGGGAAGGCATCATCTCGCCAGTCGAATTCAGTGACTGGGCGAGCCCAATCATGCCGGTGCTCAAGGCGGATGGGTCGGTCAGGATATGTGGCGATTACGAGGCCACCATCAATCGGGTGTCACTCCAAGGCCAGTACCCGCTACCGAGAGCGGAAGACCTATTCATGACGCTATCCGGTGGCAAACCTTTTTCAAAATTGGACCTGACCTCAGCTTATATGACCCAGGAGCTGGCGAGTGAGTCAAAGAAGCTGACTACCATCACGACACACAAGGGGTTGTTTGAGTACAACAGATGTCCGTTCGGGATTCGCTCGGCCGCCGCGATCTTTCAAGGAAATATGGAAAATCTCCTTAAGTCGATTCCAAGGACGGTGGTTTTTCAATCGACATCCTCATCACGGGTCGTGATACTGAAGAACACCTCCAGAACCTGGAGGAGGTGCTACGCAGACTGGACCGGGTAGGGCTGCAACTGAAAATGACGAAGTGCATCTTCCTAGCTCCAGAGGTAGAATTCCTGGGGATGAGGGTAGCAGCAGACGGGATCAGACCTACTGCGTCCAAAACAGAAGCGATCCAGAGAGCACCCAGACCCCGTAACACAACGGAGCTGCATTCATTCCTGGGGCTCCTGAACTATTTTGGTAACTTTCTTCCCAAATTGAGCATGCTGTTAGAGCCGTTACACGTGCTTCTATGCAAAGGGCGCGAATGGGTCTGGGGGGACAGCCAGGAAAGGGCTTTTGATAGAGCACGCAATTTATTATGCTCCAACAATCTAGTAACGCTATATGACCCATGTAAGAAACTTGTTTCAACGTGCGATGCGTCGTCCTATGGGGTCGGGTGTGTGTTGCAGCATGTTAATCCCAAGGGTCAGTTACAGCCGGTATCTTATGCCTCCAGAAGTCTGTCCCAGGCAGAAAGGGGCTACGGGATGGTAGAAAAGGAAGCGCTTGCATGTGTATATGCAGTAAAAAAAAAAATGCACCAGTACCTGTTTGGCAGGAAATTTGGGCTGGAGACAGATCACAAACCCCTAACATCCCTTTTGGCCTCAAACGGCCAGGCGGAACGAGCAGTGCAGATAATCAAACAGGGGATGCTCAGAATCCAAGGGAGTTCCCTACAAAGCCGCTTATCATGCCTCCTGTTGGCCAATAGATCCCGACCACACTCGCTCACAGGGGTTCCACTCGCAGAGCTGCTAATGAAAAGGACGTTCAAAACCAGGTTATCCCTTATACACCCCACTATGAAAGAAATTGTTGAAAGCAGGCGCCAGTCACAATGTGACCACCATGACAGAGTGACCTTCTCCTCAAGTATGGGCCTCATGTGCATTTGTACTGTATAGTAAGGACCATATCAGTTATGCTGGGCCCCGCTCTGGTTTATCGTTCCACTCAGTAGTTCTGGTTAATCTCGGCACCAGGTTGTGGCCGGATGCACATAAACAAGCCCTTATACAGAAATGAGCCTTTAAAAGGATATATTGGCATTGGAGGGTGTTGTAAATGCAATAACTCAATAGACTGAATACTGTAAACTCCGAACAGGCATAAACCTGGCTCTACTTTATTAGGGCCCAAAGTGATTACATTATAAGATGGCTGGCCTTTTATACCTCGGCCGCACACAGGTGCACACAGCCCAATGACCTCCGACACTGGTGCCACCTGGTGGCTAGTAAACCGAAGGATACATACAGGAGTACAGTGCAGATTCACCACAATGTTAATCGACTCCTCGGGCTGGATTTTTGGTCTTTTTCTGCCTCGGTTTTCACCCGAGAGGGGCGGTAATGGCAGATGAGAGCATTTGAGGGCAGGCTTCCAGCGCCCCCCCCCCGGGACATTCGGTGCCGGGTTTTGCGGGGTCGCGGAGCATTCCCGCCCGGGAGAGGCGAGCCGGTGTGCAACGCGCCCTGATTGCGACACCGGCTCGAAAATTGAAACTCGCCTGACCCGTAGCGCCCCGCAGCACCCCCTAGCGGGAGCGCCTGGGAGAGCGGGCGGTCCGAGCTGTAGCGGCTGCAGTGAGGGAAGGAATGTCCATCTGAGGCGAGCGTGATTGGTTAATATATATTTTTTGCGATTCATTTGGATGTGGCGGCAGGATAGTATTGGGAAATGCTTTTGGTGGGTTTCCGCAGATTTTGTTTTCCACGGAAGCCACTCTGTTGAGCTGGGGATTTTCAGTTGCTCAGCCGGCCTAGTGCCCCGAGAGAGGTGTGCAACGCCTCCCTTAGCACTCCGACCCAAACTCCGGGCTCAGCTGATGAATTTTGCGGCAGAAGACGCAAACCATTTCCCGGCGTAAAGTTTACCGTCCTGTCTGGGACACCGCCCCAACTGAGGCGCGACCGAATTTCCACCCCCAAGGTTTAGATCGTGAGGAGAGATTACCTTGTATTCCCTGGAATACAGAAGGTTATGGGGTGGTTAATTGATGATTTTAGAATTTTGAAAGGAATTGATAGGGTGCAATAAGAGAGGAACTTTTTTCCACTGGTGGGGGAGTCCAGGATAAGGGGACATATCCTTAAAATCAGAGCCAGGACATCCAGGGGAGAAGTTCGGAAAGACTTCTTCACACACAGGGTGATAGATGTGTGGCATTCACTCCCAGAAAAAGCAGCTACCTCAATTAATAATTTTAAATGTGGGATTGATAGATTTTTACTGGACAAAAGTATTAAGGGATACAAAGCTCATGCTTCCGGTTAAGCAACGCCTCAATTTAAAAATTCTCATCCTTGTTTTTAAATCACTCCATGACCTCACCCCCTCCCTATCTCTGTCACCTCCTCCAGCCCCACAATCCCCCGAGATGTCTGCGCTCCTCTAATTCTGCCCTCTTGAACATCCCTGATTATAATCGCTCCACCAGCGGTGGCCGTGCCTTCTGTTGCCTGGGCCCCAAGCTCTGGAACTCCCTCCCTAAACCTCTCCGCCTCTCTACCTCTCTCTCCTCCTTTAAGACGCTTTTGGTGACCAGCCCTAATTCTTCATACGTGGCTCGGTGTCAAATTTTTTGTCTCATAACACTCCTGTGAAGCGCCTCGGGACGTTTTATTATGTTAAAGGCGCTATATAAATACAAGTTGTTGTTCTGAGATGGGTAGTTGGAGTTAGGATACAGATCATCCATGACCTCATTGAATGGCAGTACAGGCTTGAGGGGCTGAATGGCCTCCTCCTGTTCCTAAAGAGCCCAGTCCGAAGCTTCCCAAATTGTCTGTTCGTAACTTAGGGGACGAAACTCAGCTCCACATCTCAGAGAGCAGTGCCTGCAACCATTGTAAGTTGCAAAAGGTGTCGTGCTTTGATGTTTTTGGGGCGATAATGGCGACGGGGCAGGAAAGTTAGCGCCCGGGAACAGTTTGTGCCTCAGTCGGTAGGTTTGGGCAGCTGGGCCCAGTGTCAGGGGGCACAGCGCTAAGGGAGGCGTTGTACACCTCTCTCAGGGCGCAAGCATGGGAAGATCCCGAGCTAAAGCGTCGGGCCGGGAGCACGCTGAGAGACGCCTGAGGGGGGAACCCTAAAAAAAACCCATAAAAACATTCCCAAAACATTGCCCAAGCCACCACAACAGAAATCACTACAGAAAATGTAAAGAAAAGACAATAATGCTTACCTCAGGAGTCCATTACTCACCTCTCCGTTGTCGGGATGGTGGGACCGCCCTGATTTCCCAGGGGGGCGCGCTGCGGGGCGGACGGGTCGGGCAATCGTCCAAACTCGCGACGGAGTCACAACCGGGGGCGTTGCCCACCGGGCACAGCTCCTCCGGGCGGTGCTGCTCCGCGCCGCCGCTAAACCGTACCCGAGGATCGCCGTGGGGCGCTGGAGGCTGACCGCCCGCCCAGAACACCTCACCGTCACCATTGCTGCCGCTCAGGGGTGTAAAATGGAGCGCAAAGGACCAGAAAATCCAGCCCAACTTTTCTCACGGGCTCCAACTTAACCTAAAGCCAAACTTCTTCACTGGCTGGTGATCATCAAGCTCACAATTACTTTTGGAGCATTTCAGTCTTCCACTGGGAACAGAAGCAACAAAAGCCAATAAAAAGGGTATAAGGATGTGTGAAGCCAAGTGACTGATGCTTTATTATGCTTGAGCAAGCAATTTCATTTCCTTCCACATGGACAAGCGGCAGTAGTATGAGAGCACGGTGCAGTTTTATGGAGCAGCAGGATTCCAGACAGTCTCGGAGTTATACATTGTACCCCAGTGCCTCCAGGCAGCTGTGGCTCAGTGGGCAGCACACTCGCCTCTGAATCAGAAGGTTGTGGGTTCAAGTCCCACTCCAGAGACATGAGCACAAAAATCCAGGCTGACACTCCCAGTGCAATGCTGAGGGAGTGCTGCACTGTCGGAGGTGCCGTCTTTCGGATGGGACATTAAACCAAGGCCCCGTCTCTGGGAGAAGTCAATATCCCACGGCACTATTGAAGAAGAGCAGGGGAGCTCTCCCTGCTTTTCTGGCCAATATTTATCCCCCAATCAACACCTAAAAAAACCCGCAGAATATCTGGTCATTATCACATTGCTGTTTGTGGGAGCTTGCTGTGCACAATATGGCTGCCACGTTTCCTCGGTTACAACAGTGACCACATTTCAAAAGTACTTCATTGGCTGTAAAGTGCTTTGGGACGTCCCAGAGCTTAATATAAAAGCCTATCTCTATTCTTTCTTATTAATAGTGTAAGAGGTGTAGAAGATGGACTCTGGGTCCCCAACTCAGTACCACCCCACAGCGAGCTAACCGTTGTCATGACTGCCCTCTGCTTCCTTGCCTTCATTATAAATCCATAATCCATTGCCATTGGTTTTAGTTTGGAAAGGAGGCACTTAGAGTATGGTAGTAAATGAGATGAGGAGGAATTTCTTCACTCAGAGGGTGGTGAATCTCTGGAATTCTCTACCCCAGAGGACTGTGGAGGCTCAGTCGTTGAGTATATTCAAGACAGAGATCGATAGATTTTTGGATATTAAGGGAATCAAGGGATATGGGGATAGTGAAGGAAAGTGGAGTTGAGGTTGAAGATCAGCCATGATCTTATTGAATGGCGGAGCAGGCTCGAGGGGCCGAATGGCCAACTCCTGCTCCTAATTCTTATGTTCTTATGTTCTAAATATACACAGTGCCATTGATTTCCCCGTGTCAATTGGGATGTCACCTCCTCAAAGCCCACTATGTTGGTCAAGCAAGATATAGCCTTTCGAAAGACACTCAGGCTGCCATTTATTAAGTTATCTCCATTAATGGAGAGAAGCCAAGAAAAGATAGCACTGTAGTTATTAAAATGCTATTTTTACTCCGCAAAATCCTGCAAATCCCCTGGGAGGACAGACGCACCAACGTCAGTGTTTTCGCTCAGGCCAACATCCCCAGCATCCAAGCACTGACCACACTCGACCAGCTCCGTTGGGCGGGCCACATTGTCCGCATGCCCGACACAAGACTCCCAAAGCAAGCGCTCTACTCGGAACTCCTACACGGCAAGTGAGCCCCAAGTGGGCAGAGGAAACATTTCAAGGAACACCCTCAAAGCCTCCCTGATAAAGTGCAACATCCCCACCGACACCTGGGAGTCCCTGGCCAAAGACCGCCCTAAGTGGAGGAAGTGCATCCGGGAGGGCGCTGAGCACCTCGAGTCTCATCGCCGAGAGCATGCAGAAATCAAGCGCAGGCAGCGGAAGGAGCGTGCGGCAAACCAGTCCCTCCCACCCACTCCCTCAACCACTGTCTGTCCCACCTGTGACAGAGACTGTAATTCCCGTATTGGACTGTTCAGTCACCTGAGAACTCACTTTTAGAGTGGAAGCAAGTCTTCCTTGATTCCGAGGGACTGCCTATGATGATGATTCTTACTTTCCATAAGACTGAAATAATAGTGAATAAGTCATTTGTAAGAGTCTATAAGGCAAGGTGATGGCAATATGTCAACGTAATCGGGACTGGATGGAAATAATCCATTCAATTAAGCTGATTGGCTGGGATATTGAAAGAAATTTATCATATACAGGCCGAGAACTCAGTGATTAATCTGAAGTTACAAAAGTAACATTTTTGCATTTGCGTCAATGATTGCAATGACTAATCTGAATAAGACCCTGACAGAGAGAGTTAGTGTGTAAATGAATGGGCTGAGCTCCATTGTTGGGAATAGTCACACAGCTATATTTACCACTATGTTTAAAGCTGATCTATATTTGTACCTTGTTCAGATGAATAATGACTGTATTTGAGGAAGGATCTTTCTAGACTCGGGACGCGGTGACAACATCAGAACGTCACGAGCAGCTGTGACACGCAACCTCCTCGCGCTATCCCGGCAGTGAGGTTCGGTGTCCGCTGCAAGGCACGCCAATCAGCATTGCCCCCGACACGCTGAAACGTATAAAATTCTGAGGGGGCCAATTGACAGGGGAGATGCTGAGAGGCTGTTCCCCTGGGCTGGAGAGATTGTAGAACTAGGGGGGGGTCACAGTCTCAGGATAAGGGGTCGGCCATTTGGAACTTAGATGAGGAGAAATTCCTTCACTGAGAGGGTGGGGAATCTTTGGGATTTTCTACCCCAGAGGGCTGTGGAGGCTCCGTCATTGAGCAGATTCAAGGCTGAGTTCGATAGGTTTTTGGGCACTGCGGGAATCAAGGGATATGGGGATCGGGTGGGAAAGTGGAGTTGAGGTACAAGATCAGCCGTGATCCTATTGAATGGCGGAGCAGGATCGAGGGGCCGAATGGCCAACTCCAGCTCCGATTTCTTATGTTCTTAAACCTGCGCACAAGGAACTACCTCAGCAGGTCTCAGGATTGACCGCATTAACCTTGGCAGATCAGCGGAAACCTGGTTTATCTGGGCCTTTGGCCGAATGCCCGCTGAAGTTATGGCAGCTGATTGGGACAATGCCCATTTTCTCTGATACTTTTGTCACAAAAGTTGGCAGACTGTTTCACTTTACGCTGCAGAGTCTGGGAGAGCTGCATCACCTCATTTATTCGGGAGTAAAGATACAACTAACACCCCCACAACACTAGCGATTGGGCACATCGCCCCCTAAACCACCAGAATTTGTCACATTCCCCCCCAAATTGCCAGGGATTGCGAATGTACCCTCAAAATCACCAGTGTTTGCACAAGTGCTCCCCCCAAACCAATTGAGAGACTTGCATTTATATAGCGCCTTTCATGATCACCGGACGTCTCAAAGTGCTTTACAGCTAATGAAGTACTTTTTGGAGTGTAGTCACTGTTGTAATGTAGGAAATGCGGCAGACAGCAAGCTCCCACAAACAGCAATGTGACAATGTCCCGATAATCTGTTTTTAGTGATGTTGATTGAGGGATAAATATTGGCCCCAGGATACCGGGGAGAACTCCCCTGCTCTTCTTCGAAATAGTGCCATGGGATCTTTTACATCGACCTGAGACGGCAGACAGGGCCCTCGGTTTAACCTGTCATCTGAAAGATGGCACCTCCGACAGTGCAGCACTCCCTCAGCACCGCACTGGGGGTGTCATTGTAGAATTATGTGCTCCAGTCCCTGGAGTGGGACTTGAACCCACAACTGTGGTGTATGTAGGCACCTTCAGTAATGACTCCACGAGGCAGGGTATGGTGCTTTAACTGTGCAGACCTGCAGTCCTTTATTAGCAGCTCCTGAGTGCTGACAACAAGCTGTGTGTTCCTTTTTATACTGGGTTACCTGCCGTGTACAGGCAACCCCTGGGTCTCCAGCAACAGCACCCTCTAGTGTGCCGGTAAGGTGTGTACAGTACAAGGGTACATTCAATGTTGCATGACAGTGTTACAGGCATCACACAGTGAACAGGCGTGCCTATACAACAACAACCTTCTGACTCCGAGGCGAGAGTGCTGCCCACTGAGCCACAGCTGACACTGAAATGGAATGTGTACCCCTAAACATCAGTGATGTGGTTCCAGCTCCGCCACCAGCACTGACAGCCCCAACCCCATGGCAGCAAAGTGGAAATTGGTATTGGAAACACGAGTCTGTGGGCTAGACTTTCCCTAAAGCCCCTCAACGCCCGATTGCCTGCTGAGAAGAATCGCTAACGTTCGGTGAGGAACACTGGCGAGAATTTCCATTTCTATGCTTAAAGTAATTAAAACTAATCGCCTGGCGAGAAAATGGGCATTGTAAATGCAAAGTTAGTAACATGGGCGGTCGTTACCAGAATGGACGGTAAAATTTAGGCCCAGGCTGTGGTTGGGCCTAGGGAGGAGGGGAATACTTAAAAAAAAATGTCAATAAAAGACAAATAAAAATGTACAAAGCATTTCCAAGACACTTTTATACCTAATCACCATTTTAAACTAAAAAAAAATAAATAAAGAACCTTTCACTTACCTTCCTTTGCAGAGGACTCGCCTACCGCGCTGTTTATACAGCTTTTACAGTGATCTGGACGCCGGCTAGTCTAGTTTTAAGTGTCCTTTTCATGAGTAGCTCAGCCGGGGGCACCCCTGTGAGCGAGTGGGGTCTCGTGCAGTAGCTGAGCAGTACTCGGGACAGGCGGGTTTGGATTGAGCCTTCTGTGACTCGTTTGAGTCTCTGTTTGGTGGTTTGTACTGCCTGCTCTGCCTGCCCATTGGAGGCTGGTTTAAACGGGGCCGAGGTGACATGTTTGATCCCATTGCGGGTCATGAATTCTTTAAATTCGGCACTGGTGAAACATGGCCTGTTGTCACTGACCAGTATGTCAGGCAGGCCGTGGGTGGCAAACATGGCCCTCAGGCTTTCAATGGTGGCGGTGGTGGTGCTTCCCGTCATTATTTCACATTCAACCCATTTTGAAAAAGCATCCACCACCACCAGGAACAGTTTACTGAGAAATGGGCCCGTTAGTCAACATGGATCCTTGACCATGGTCTGGAGGGCCAGGACCACAAACTTAGTGGTGCCTCTCTGGGCGCGTTGCTCAACTGAGCACACATGCTGCATTGCCGTACACAGGATTCTAAGTCAGAGTCGATACCGGGCCACCAAACGTGGGATCTGGCTATCGCTTTCATCATTACTATACCCGGGTGTGTGCTGTGGAGATCCGAGATGAATGTCTCCCTGCCTTTTTTTGGGTAGCGCTACGCAGTTACCCCACAACAGGCAGTCTGCCTGAATGGACAGCTCGTCCTTTCGCCACTGGAACGGCTTGATTCGCTCTTGCATTTCAACGGGGGTGCTGGAGCAGCTCCCATGCAGTAAACAGTTTTTTTTACTCGGGACAGCAGAGGATCTTGGCTGGTCCAAGACCTAATCTGGCAGGCCGTGACAGGTGATTTATCATTTTTAAACGCTTCCATGACCATCAACAAGTCTGTGGACTGCGCCACCATCAACAAGTTTGCAGGCTGCGCCATTTCCACCACCGTGGTGGGCAATGGTAGCCGACTGAGAGCATCCGCCTAGTTCTCGGTGCCTGGCCTGTGGCGGATGGTATAGTTATACGCTGATAGCGCGAGTGCCCACCTTTTGTATGCGGGCTGAGGCATTAGTATTTATCCTCTTGTTTTCAGCGAACAGGGATATGAGGGGCTTGTGATCGGTTTCCAGCTCAAATTTGAGGTCAAACAGGTACTGATGCATTTTCTTTACCCTGAACATACACGCTAATACCTCTTTCTCAATCATGCTGTAGGCCCTCTCAGCCTTAGACAAGCTCCTGGTGGCATAGGCGACAGGTTGCAACTTCCCCGCAACATTAGCTTGTTGTAATACACACCCGACTCCGTACGACGACGCATCACATGCTAGCACAAGTCTTTTACACGGGTTATACAATACAAGCAGCTTGTTGGAACATAAAATGTTTCTGGCTTTCTCAAAAGCAATTACTTGGTGTTTTCCCCATACCCAGTTCTCACCTTTATGCAATAACACATGTAGGGGCTCTAAGAGGATGCTTAAACCTGGTAGGAAGTTACCAAAATAATTGAGGAGTCCCAGGAATGACTGCAGCTCCATGACGTTCTGTGGCCTGGGCGCGTTCCTGATAGCCTCTGTCTTGGCATCTGTTGGCCGAATGCCGTCCGCCGTGATCTTTCTCCCCAAAAACTCCACTTCTGTTGCCATGAAGACGCATTTTGACCTCTTCAGTCGCAGCCCTACGCGATCCAGTTGCTGGAGGATCTCATCCAGGTTTTGTAGGTGCTCGGCGGTGTCCCGACCCGTGACCAATATGTCGTCCTGAAAAACCACCGTGCATGGTACCGACTTGAGTAGGCTCTCCATGTTTCTCTGGAAGATCGCTGCAGCCGACCGAATTCCAAACGAGCATCTGTTGTAGATGAACAGTCCCTTGTGCGTGTTGATGCAGGTGAGGCCCTTCGAAGACTCCTCCAGCTCCTGCGTCATGTAGGCCGAAGTCAGGTCAAGCTTGGTGAACGTCTTGCCTCCTGCCAGCGTCACAAATAGATCGTCTGCCTTAGGTAGTGGATATTGGTCCTGTAGCGAGAAACGATTAATCGTTACTTTATAATCGCCACAAATCCTGACTGTGCCATCACTTTTGAGTACTGGAATAATCGGGCTGGCCCACTCGCTGAACTCCACTGTTGAGATGATGCCCTCGCGTTGCAGCCTGTCCAGCTCGATTTCCACTCTCTCCCTCATCATGTGAGGTACCGCTCGTGCCTTGTGGTGAATGGGTCGTGCCTCTGGGACCAAGTGGATCCGCACCTTCGCCCTTGAAAAGTTTCCAATGCCTGGCTCAAAAAGGGAAGGAAATTTGTTAAGAACTGGGTATATGAGGCCTCATCAACATGTGATAGCGCTCGGATGTCATCCCAGTTCCAGCGGATTTTGCCCAGCCAGCTCCTTCCAAGCAGTGTGGAGCCATCGCCCGGGATAATCCAGAGTGGCCAGTTCGTGCACCGTGCCCTCGTAGGTGACCTTGATGGCGCTGCCCAGGACAGTGATAAGCTCTTTGGTGTACATTCTCAGTTTCATGATGGATTGGCTAGCACTAGTGTCCAGTTCCATGGCTACGGGTAAGCCATTCAATTTTACATTTAGCATTATAGGTGGACATTTCATCAAAAATGTGTGCACCCCGTATACTTCAGCATCTGCCTCCTCTCTCTGAGGCTCGAAATTGCTTTGGTCCATCATGGACCGATCTTCCTCTGCCACGTGGTGGTTAGCAGGTTTTGCAGAGCTTGCAGCTCGTCTACAAGCTCGTTGGAGGTGCCCCATTGTTCCACAGCTCTTGCAAACATACCCTTTGAAGTGGCATGAATAGTCTGAATGGAAGCCTCCACAACGCCAACAAGGTGTGAATTGCTTTGCGTTGATCCTTTGTTGTGGACTCTGAGTCATCTGGGTCACCTGAGGCCTGCTGGCAGTTGCAGACTCATAGTTTCTGCCCTGTACATTTCTGCTCGCAAACACAGTTCGAGTTAATTTATGAACATTGCTCGCACTTGTGTGCTGAGCGATTTGTTTGGTGTTATCACTGGTCGATGTAAGCACCTGTGCTATCGCAATGGCCTTACAGAGGGTCGGTGTCTCTACAGTCAAAAGTTTTCGTAGGATGGTCTCGTGGCCAATGCCCAGTACAAAAAAGTCTCTGAGCATTTGCTCCAGGTAGCCATCAAACTCACATTTTCCTGCAAGTCGCCTTAGCTCGGCGACGTAGCTCGCCACTTCCTGACCTTCAGATCGCTGGCACGTGTAGAACCGATACCTCACCATCAGCACGCTCTCCCTCAGGTTAAGATGCTCCCGAACCAGTGTACACAGCTCCTCATACGACTTATCTGTGAGTTTCACCGGAGCCAGAAGATTCTTTGAGGCTGTAGGTCGGTGCCCCGCAGACCGTGAGGAGGACCACTCTCCTTTTTGCAGCGTTTCCTTCTCCGTCCAGCTCATTGGCTACAAAGTACTGGTCTAACCGTTCGACATAGGCTTCCCAGTCCTCACCCTCTGAGAACTTCTCCAGGATGCCCACAATTTTCTGCATCTTTGCGTTGGATTTGTATACTCGTCGCCAGTTGTTGTGTTCCTAACACAGATGAGACTGCACACCAAGGAGGTTAAACTAACAGTGACCTCAGCCTTTATTAAAACACTCCAGAGTGAGGAACAGGCCTTAGGGGCCGGCTTATATACAGTGCTCCCAAGGGATGCTGGGATCCCTTGGGACTTCAGGGAATGCACTCCCTGGTGGCGGCACATGGGAGTGCATGCTTTACAGATACGCAACACTGTCTGACATTAGTATATTGTCTGTCTTACATTCCTAGAATTTTCCTGTCTCACAGTGCTATAATCCCCCCTCCCCTGGGAACAACAGTAGGCTATTCAGCCCCACGAGCCTGTTCCACCATTCAATAAATCAGGGCTGATCTGTACCTCAGCCCCATGTACCTTTGTTCCATATCCCTTGATACCTTTACTTAATAAGCTGTTGATCACAGTCTTGAACATTTCTATTGACCCAGCGTCCACAGCCTTGTGGGGAGCGAGTTCCAGATTTCCAGAACCCTTTGTTGTGAAAAAAACGCTTCTTGATTACATTCTGGAACTGCCTGGCTCTAATTTTAAGGTTGTTCCGGATTCCCCCAGCAGAGGAAATAGTTTCTCTGTATCTGCTCCGTCAAAGCCCTTTAACCACCTCACTTCGATCATCCCTCAGCCTTCTCAACGCAAGGGAGGAGAGTTGGATGGGCCCACTTGCCTGATTTAGTGGGACTGCCTCTTGGAATGAATGGATGCTCTCACTGCCTGTGTCGTGCCACCACTCAGCCCGAATACAGGGATCAGACAGATTCAAATAAGCCTGGAGTCTGTTGCAGCCCCAGTGGGTGAGCATTGCTTGAATCAGATCCCGTGAGTAATGTTGGCCCTTCATCGTTCCTCGAATAATTTTTGATGTCTTTTTTTACTCTCATTATCTGACACGAAAAGTTAATGATCATGTCGGTTTGAGGCAGAGACGCGCTTCCCTTATTAGATGAGCTCTGTTAACGCACACATTCTCTCCCGCTCACGAGCCAAACACAGCCCTGGAGCTGATGAGCTCTCAGCCTTTGCTGAACTTTACTGGGGCCCCGAATTCTACAGAGACAGTAATAATTGAATGTCCTGCTCCTCCAGCCTTGTTGCTAATTGGTGGAGGCCACAATCAGCCAGGACATTACTCCTTGGGCGAGGATTGCAATCGACAGGGGCCGTAGTTTTGTCCAATTATTATGACAAAGCTTTGAGAAAATTTTGGACTAATCTTAAAGAAATTGGAAAAATCATAAACAGCTCTAATGCCTTTAGTAGCATACAAACTACTTTTATTTTCCAGTATTTCTCTCTCCTAGTCCTCATCTGTCTGTCTCTTCTGATTGTCCTCCTCCGCTTTGTCAGTGTATCTTTTTCTTTATTTATTCCTGGGATGTGGGCGCCGCTGGCAAGGCCGGCATTTATTGTCCATCCCTAATTGCCCCTTGAGAAGGTGGTGGTGAGCCGCCTTCTTGAACCGCTGCAGTCCGTGTGGTGAAGGTGCTCCCACAGTGCTGTTAGGGAGGGAGTTCCAGGATTTTGACCCAGCGACGATGAAGGAACGGCCGATATATTTCCAAGTCAGGCTGGCATGTGACTCCTCCAGTTCCATCTGTCTCCTCCACTTTTCGCTCTCTTTCTCCTCTCCATTTCTGTCTCCTCAGCTTTTTCCCTGCACTCTTGTCTGTTTGTCTGTCTCCTCCTTCAATGCTGTTGCTTTGACTCATCCATTGCTGTTACCTCCTCTTCCTGGGCAATAGTCTAAAAATTGGAGCCATGCCTTTCAGCTGTGAAATTAGGAAACACTTCTACGCACACAGGGCAGTAGAAGTTTGGAGCTCTCGTCCACAAATGGCAATTGATGTTCGGTCAATTGTTAATTTTAAATCGGAGATTGCTAACATTTTGCTAAGATATTAAGGGATAACATAAGAACGTAAGAATTAAGAGCAGGAGTAGGCCAGTTGACCCCTCGAGCCTGCACCAGTTAGAGGCTAGATCAATATTAAGGTCCCAAATATCGCTCAGCTGCTCCAGCGGAGCGATCACAAACTCTGTTAGGTCCTGGACGCATGTGGGAGATTTTAGTGGCCTTGTTTGTGGGTGGCGCCTCTTTGATTTTCTTCTGCAGTGCAGCAGGGTCTACCTGGGATAGAGACAGGCTAAGTGAGTGGGTGAGAACGTGGTAAATTGAATATAATGTGGAAAAATGTGACGTTATCCACATTGGTACGAACGATAGAAAAGCAGAGTATTTTTTAAACGATGAGAGATTGAGAAATGTTGGTGTTCAGAGGGACCTGGGTGTCCTTGTACACCAATCACTGAAAGTTAACATTCAGGTACAGCAAGCAATTAAGAAAGTAAATAGTATGTTGACCTTTATTACAGGAGGATTTGAGTATAAGAGTAAAGATGTCTTACTGCAATTATATAGGGCCCTGGTGAGACCACACCTGGAGTATTGTGTACAGTTTTGGTCTCCTTACCTAAGGAAGGATATACTTGCCATAGAGGGAGCGCAACAAAGGTTCACCAGACTGATTCCTGAGATGGGGGGGATTGTCCTATGAGGAGAGATTGAGTAGACTAGGCCTATATTCTCTAGAGCTTTAGAAGAATGAGAGGTGATCTCACTGAAACATACAACATTCTTACAGGGCTTGACAGGGTAGATGCAGGGAGGATGTTTCCCCCGGGCTGGGGAGTCTAGAACCAGGGGTCACAGTCTCAGAATAAGGGGTCGGCCATTTAGGACTGAGATGAGGAGAAATTTCTTCACTGAGGGTGGTGCATCTTTAGAATTCTCTACCCCTGAGGGCTGTGGAGGCTCAGTCTTTGAGTATATTAAAGACCGAGATCGATAGATTTTTGAATATTAAGGGAATCAAGGGATATAGGGATCGGGCGGGAAAGTGGAGTTGAGGTCGAAGATCAGCCATGGTCTTATTGAATGGTGGAGCAGGCTCGAGGGGCCGAATGGCCTACTCCTAATTCTGATCTTGTGTTCAGTGTGTAGGCCTCTGCCTTCGAGCTGTGGTGGTATTTATATAGTGCCTTTAACGTAGTGAAACATCCCAGGGCGCTTCACAGGAATATTAAGAGATTTTTTTAATTTGACACCGAGCCGCATAAGAAGAAATTACAGCAGGTGACCAAAAGCTCGGTCAAAGAGGGAGGTTTTAAGGAGCATCTT
The DNA here is from genome assembly GCF_044704955.1 of Pristiophorus japonicus. Taxonomy (NCBI): domain Eukaryota; kingdom Metazoa; phylum Chordata; class Chondrichthyes; family Pristiophoridae; genus Pristiophorus; species Pristiophorus japonicus. The sequence continues at coordinate 19,371,194 of NC_092002.1, read as the reverse complement.
GAAGGAGGAAAGAGAGGTAGAGAGGCGGAGAGGTTTAGGGAGGGAGTTCCAGAGCTTGGGGCCCAAGGCACGGCTACCAATGGTGGAGTGATTATAATCAGGGATGCTCGAGGACAGAATTAGAGGAACGCAGACATCTCGGGGGGTTGTGGGGCTGGAGGTGATTACAGAGATAGGGAGGGGCGAGGCCATGGAGGGATTTGTAAATAAGGATGAGAGGTTGCTATAGCCCACGATATTGCTACTGCATTGGGTCAGGTCTCAGAGGTGAAGGGACACTGCGCCAACCCATTGCCATCCTCAGTCTTATATGGAGGAGAGAAGATTCTCATTTATCCTCGGCCCAGCCTGGGTTTGAAGACGTGTGCTGAAGGTGAAGGGACAGTGCTGTATCCGTGGTCGGGCCCACTCCCCCTTTGCAGTGCGGAGAGGGTTAAGACCAACATGCTATAGTTGTGGATCAGGTGATTCATGCTGTGTTGCACTATCGCTGTTTAGCATAAATGTCAAGACTCTGTACGCAAGCTATAGTTAGAAATGGTTGAAGGCAGAATTTAGTGATTGTTAAAAATAGCATAAACGCAGGCTTCAGTTTCCAACTGAGGTCTTCCGCTGTGCGACAGGACTGACTAACATCAGCAAAAGCAGCATGAGTTTGTTCAACTACTGGAGACTGGGATTTTGTGTGTCAGGGTGCAGGCAGAGGTCTAGAGCCCAAAGCCTGGGGCCAAGAGCTTGGCATCTGGGAACCTACAGCCTGAGACCCGGGGGCCTGGAGCCCGAGACTCGGGCCTGGAACCCGGGCCCTGGAGCCTGGAGCCCGAGACCCGGGGGCCTGGAGCCTGAGCCTGAGACCCGGGGGCCTGGAGCCCGAGACCTAGGGGCCTGGAGCCAGGGGGCCTGGAGCCCGAGACCCAGGGGGCCTGGAGCCCGAGACCCGGGGCCTGGAGCTTGGGGCTCCAAGGTTCGAAGTGCTTTATTTCTAATTAGCAATCTCGTGTTGCATTGACATTTTGGAATTTGCGTCCACTTGTCTACATTTGCAAATCAAAATCAGGGTCACTCCTGGCTTCTCCCCTCACCATTATGCCAGTGTCCCCCTCTCACATTCAGGCCCAGCTCCTCCACCTATACCCCTCAGGCATGTCCCTTGGTGGTACAATTAAATATCCGCAGTGATGATCCGTGATCTCGCGACCCTCAGGAATGAGGAGGGCTGTGTGACTGCCCAGGGAACTGTTTGATGGATGGGGATGGGAAACCATTTGAAAAGTGTCACTGAGTGAGAAACTTGAACCTCACAATTCTGTACTTTCCATTCTAACTCTGACCTCCTGCCACGCGGGACGTGTAACGGTAGGTGGAACGTGAGGTACAACATTAAAATGGCAGCACTCGGGATAAGAATCAGCAGCTCGAAAACCCAGTAGGACAAATCCCCTCAGTCTCCTGCTTTCGTAAGAACAGAAGAACAATAGGAGCAGGAGTCGGCCATTCAGCCCCTTGAGCCTGTCATTCAATGAGATCATGTCTGATCTTCTACCTCAACACTTTCCCACCTGATCTCCATATCCCTTTATTCCTTTAATATCCAAAAATCTGTCGATCTCAGCCTTGAATATACTCAAAGACTGAGCCTCCACAGCACTCTGGGGTAGAGAATTCCAAAGATTCACCACCCTCTGAGAGAAGATGTTTCTCCTCAACTCAGTCCTAAATGGCCGACCCCTTATTCTGAGACTGTGACCTCTGGTTCTAGATTCCCCAGCCAGGGGAAGCATCCTCCCTGCATCTACCCTGTCAAGCCCTATAAGAATTTTGTATACTTCAATGAGATCACCTCTATTCTTCTAAACTCTAGAGAATATAGGCCTAGTCTGCTCAATCTCTCCTCATAGGACAATTCCCCCATCCCAGGAATCTTTGGTTGCATGTCCTCTGTGACAAGTATATCCTTCCTTAAGTAAGGAGACCAAAACTGTACACAGTACTCCAGGTGCGATCTCACCAGGGCCCTATATAATTGCAGTCTGTAATGGATCCGTTGGTAAGGATCACGTCCGGTCCGGGGTCAAACAGGGCTGCGTCATCGCTCCAACCCTCTTCTCAATCTTCCTCAGGCCGTGCTCCACCTCACAGTCAACAAGCTCCCCGCTGGAGTGGAACTAAACTACAGAACCAGTGGGAAGCTGTTAACCTACACCGTCTCCAGGTCAGGTCACTCCAACCTCTGTCGTTGAGCTGCAGTATGCGGACAAAGCCTGCGTCTGCGATCATTCTGAGGCTGAACTCCAGGATATAGTCGATGTATTCACTGAGGCATATGAAAGCATTGGCCTTCCGCTTAGCATCGTAAGACAAAGGTCCTCCACCAGCCTGTCCCCGGCGCACAGCACTGCTCTCCAATCATCAAGATTCACGGCGCACCCCTCGACAGTGTGGACCATTTCCCATATCTCAGGAGCCTCTTATCAACAAAGGCAGACATTGATGCGGAGATTCAACATCGCCTCCAGTGCACCAGTGCGGCCTTCGGCCGTCTGAGGAAAAGAGTGTTTGAGGACCTGGCCCTCAAATCTACCACCAAGCTCATGGTCTACAGGGCTGTAGTAATACCCGCCCTCCTGTAAGGATCTGAGGCATGGACCATGTATAGAAGGCACCTCAAGTCGCTGGAGATATATCACCAATGATGTCTCCGCAAGATCCTGCAAATTCCCTGGGAGGACAGGTACACCAACATCAGTGTCCTCGACCAGGCCAACATCCCCAGTATTAAAGCACTGACCACACTCGATCAGCTTCGCTGGGCAGGCCAGGGTCTCCCAGGTGTCAGTGGTGATGTCGCACTTTACCAGGGAGGCTTTGAGTTCACATAGTTCACATGCCAGATACGAGACTCCCAAAGCAAGCGCTCTACTCGGAACTCCTTAACGGCAAACAAGACAAAGGTGGGCAGCAGAATCATTACAAGGACATCCTCAAAGCCTCCCTGATAAAGTGCGTCATCACCACTGACACCTGGGAGACCCTGACCAAAGATCGCCCAAGGTGGAGAAAGTGCATCCGGGAGGGCGCTGAGCTCTCCGAGTCTCAACGCAAAGAGCGTGAAGAGGCCAAGCGCAGACAGCGGAAGGAGCGCGCGGCAAACCAGCCCCACCCACCCCTTCCCTCGACCAATGTCTGTCCCATCTGTAACAGGGTCTGTGGCTCTCATATTGGACTGTTCAGCCATCAAAGAACTCACTTTGGGAGTGGAAGCAAGTCTTCCTTGATTCCGAGGGACTGCCTATGTTGATGATATAACTGCAGTAAAACATCTTTATTCTTATAATCAAATCCTCTTGTAATAAAGGCCAACATACCATTTGCTTTCCTAATTGCCTGCTGTACCTGCCTGTTAACGTTCAGTGATTTCACAGTGTGGATGGTGATGAAAAGTAGTAGGGACCCATTCCACTCGCACACCCCCTACAGAGTCGGTGGGTGCGATGAAGTGTGACTGAGGGCACTGTGATCACCCTCACCTCCAGAGTACAAGGGAGAACCGGTGGATGTGGTGTATTTGGACTTTCAAAAGGCTTTTGACAAGGTCCCACACAAGAGATTAGTGTGCAAAAGTAAAGCACATGGTATTGGGGGTAATGTACTGACATGGATAGAGAACTGGTTGGCAGACAGAAAGCACAGAGTAGGAATAAACAGGTCCTTTTCAGAATGGCAGGCAGTGACAAGAGGAGTACCACAGGTTCAGTGCTGGGACCCCAGCTATTTACAATATACATTAATGATTTAGACGAAAGAATTGAATGTAATATCTCCAAATTGCAGATGACACTAAGCTGGCTGGAAGTGTGAGCTGTGAGGAGGATGCTAAGAGGCTGCAGGGTGACTTGGACAGGTTAGGTGAGTGGGAAAATGCATGGCAGATGCAGTATAATGTAGATAAATGTGAGGTTATCCACTTTGGTGGCAAAAACAGGACGCAGACTATTATCTGAATGGTGACAAATTAGTAAAAGGGGAGGTGCAACGAGATCTGGGTGTCATGGTACATCAGTCATTGAAAGTTGGCATGCAGGTACAGCAGGCGGTGAAGAAGGCAAATGGTATGTTGGCCTTCATTGCGAGAGGATTTGAGTATAGGAGCAGGGAGGTCTTACTGCAGTTGTACAGGGCCTCGGTGAGGCCACACCTTGAATATTGTGTACAGTTTTGGTCTCCTAATCTGAGAAGGACATTCTTGCTTTTGAGGGAGTGCCGTGAAGGTTCACCAGACTGATTCCCGGGATGGCATATGAAGAAAGACTGGATCGACTGGGCTTGTATTCACTGGAATTTAGAAGAATGAAAGGGGATCTCATAGAAACATATAAAATTCTGACAGGATTGGACAGGTTAGATGCAGGAAGAACGTTCCTGATGTTGGGGAAGTCCAGAACCAGGGCTCACAGTCTAAGGGTAAGGGGTATGCCATTTACCGAGATGAGACAAAACTTCTTCACTCAGAGAATTGTGAACCTATGGAATTCTCTACCACAGAAAGGTGTTGAGGCCAGTTCGTTAGATATATTCAAAAGGAAGTTAGATGTGACCCTTACGGCTAAAGGGACCAAGGGGTATGGAGAGAATGCAAGAATGGGTACTAAAGTTGCAAAAATGATTAGCCATGATCATATTGAATGGTGGTGCAGGCTCGAAGGGCCGAATGGCCTACTCCTGCACCTATTTTCTATGTTTCCATGTTTCTCACTCTCTCCCTCTTGTTCATCTGTCAGTATTTCACTGATGTTCTTTCATACCCTTTCTCTCTCTCTCTGTCTCCTCTGTCCTTCTCACTCTCTCTTCCTTTCTATCTTCCTCTTTAGCTTTCTCACTCAATCTTTCCCTCTCATGCTCTCTCCTTATCTCCTTCCCTGTGTCCCTCTCTATCTCTCTGTCTGATGCTTCTCTGTCTCACTCCCTCACTTTCCCTCACCATTTTTTCAAACTGTCTCTGCCTTGCCCTCTGCCTTCTTTATCTCCCTCGTGTGCTCTATCTCACTATCACTCCCTCCCTCATGTTTCAAAGAAAGAAAGACAGACTAGCATTTATATAGAATCGTTCATGACCGCAGGATGTCCCAAAGTGCTTTACAGTCACTGTTGTAATGTGGGAAACGCAGCAGCCAATATGTGCACAGCAAGCTCCCACAAACAGCGATGTGATAATGACCAGATAATGTGTCTTTTTTAAGTGATGTAGAGTGAGGGATAAATATTGGCCAGGTCACTGGGGGAATAACTCCCCTGCTCTTCTTTGAAATAGTGCCGTGGGATTTTTTACGTCCACCTGAGAGGCCATTTAACTTCTCATCTAAAAGACGGCAGCTCCATTAGCTGCTACACTGGGACTTGAACCCACAACCTTCTGACTTAGAGGTGAGAGTGCTGCCCACTGAGCCACGGCTGACACTGTCGTTATGTCCTTCTCTCTGTCCCCTTTATCATCGCCTCTATTTGCTTCCATCTCATCCTGTGAGTATTCTGCTTCAGCCTTCTCTGCCATCTTCCCCCTTTCATTCTCCTTTTTTGATTCTTTCCCCGGCAAGAACAAATTCCCGGAGGCCTCCGAGTGTGTTGTTGCGAGTCTTTAGTCTGCCGCAAGCCACGGCCACCTGCTTAAAATTGGCAGCGAGAGACTCCTGGAATCTCCAGCCACCTGTTATCTTGCGGAGATCCCAGAAGGTGACCATTTTCTATCGAGATCTCCGTGAGTCCAGCCAATGCTGGGGAGTTGCCGCTCATTGCCTCTGCCGCACTCTCGGAGCAGGCATTCTGCTTAATCACCTTGTATGTGGGCGTAAATTATTCAAGTGTTAACGCAGCTCTGTATCACAGAAAGCAGCCCCTCTGTGTTTGAACAGAAACAGTCTCTTTTTATACAAACCAAACAGAGCTGCTGTCAATATGCACCGTATTAAAATGGAAAGACTGGGAGAGGCGAGCGCTCAGCCTGTGATACATGGAATAACCCGCAGACATATACCAGCTTCTCATCTGACAGAGATTTATATTCTGTCTGATTTATTGTCGTAGTTTTTTTAATTAAAGGCGTCAGTAGCATCCCTCGTACACTGTCCCACACGGTCCACTGCAGAGCTGACAGAGGCCCATCCGACAGGTCATCATTCTGTGAAGGCAACTGAAGTGGAAATTCTAAAACACTGTTTCCTGTCGCCCCTCTCCTCATAGCCCGTCTCCCTCTCCCCGTAACCCCTTTCCCTCTCCCCGTAACCCCTTTCCCTCTCCCCGGACACCCTCTCCCTCTCCCCGGACCCCCTCTCCTATCTCCGGACCCCTCTCCTATCCCCGGACCTCCTCTCTTATCCCCGGACCCCCTCTCCCTCACCCCGTGCCCCCTCTCCCTCTCCCTGTTGCCCCTCTCCCTCTTGCCAACTCTCCCTCCCCCTGTACTCCCTCTTCCTCTCCCCCTCTCCCTCTCCCTGTACCCCCCTCCCTCTCTCTGTACCCCCCTCCCTCTCCCCGTAACCCCCTCTCCCTCCCCCTGTACCCTCTCTCCCCCCTCTCCCTCCTCTCCCTCTCCCTGTACTCCCTCCCTCTCCCTGTACCCCCTCCCCCTCTCCCTGTACCCCCTCACCCTCTCCCTGTACCCCCTCTCCCTCTCCATGTACCCCTCTCCCTCTCCCTGTAACCCCCTCTCCCTCTCCCCACTCTCCATCTCCCTGTAACCCACTCTCCCTCTCCCCTCTCTCCCTCTCCCTCTCCCCACTCTCCATCTCCCTGTAACCCCCTCTCCCTCTCCCCTCTCTCCTTCTCCCTCTCCCCACTCTCCATCTCCCTGTAACCCCCTCTCCCTCTCCCTGTTGTCTCTCTCCATCTCCCGGTACCTCAATCTCCCTCTCCCTGTAGCCCCTCTCCCTCTTCCTGTCGACCCTCTCCCTCTCCCTGTAGCCTCACTCCCTCTCCCTGTAACCCCCTCTCCCTCTTCCTGTACCCCCTCTCCCTCTCCCTGAGCCCCTCTACCTCTCTCTGTAATCCCCCTCTCCCTCCACCCTCCTTGCAATAAAGGCCAACATTCCATTTGCCTTCCTAATTACTTGCTGTACCTGCATGCTAACTTTTTGTGCTTCATGTACAATGACCCCAAATTTCTCTGTACCACAGTATTTTGTGATCTCTCCCCATTTAAATAATAATTTGCTTTTTTATTTTTCCTACCAAAGTGGATAACCTCACATTTTCCCACATTATACTCCATCTGCCAAATCTTTGCCCACTCACTTAGCCTGTATATATCCCTTTGTAGATTCTTTGCATCCTCCTCACAACCTGCTTTCTCATGTATCTTTGTATCATCAGCAAATTTGGCTGCATTACACTTGGTTCTTTCATCCAAGTCATTAATATAAATTGTAAATAGTTGAGGCCCCAGCACCGATCCCTGCGGCACCCCACTAGTTACTGTTTGCCAACCTGAAAATGACCCATTTATCCCGACTCTCTGTTTTCTGTTAGTTAGCCAATCCTCTCTCCACGCTAATATATTACCCCCAACCCCATGAGCTCTTATCTTGTGCAGTCACCTTTTATGCAGCACCTTATCGAATGCTTTCTGGAAATCCAAATACACGACATCTACTGGTTCTCCTTTATCCACCCTGCTTGTTACATCCTCAAAGAACTCCTGCAAATTTGTCAAACATGATTTCCCTTCCATAATACCATGCTGACTCTGTTTGACTGCATTATGATTTTCTAAATGTCCTGCTGCTACTTCCTTAATGATGGACTCCAGCATTTTCCCAACGACAGATGTTAGGCTAACTGGTCTATAGTTTCCTGTTTTCTGTCTCCCTCCTTTCTTAAATAGGGGTGTTACATTTGCGGTTTTCTCGTCCGCTGGGACCTCTCGGTAGATTACAACCAATGCATCCACTAGCTCTGCAGCCACCTCTTTTAAGACCCAAGGATGCAGACCATCAGATCCAGGGGACTTGCCCACCTTTAGTCCCATTAGTCTGCCTAGTACTTTTTCTCTGATGATGGTGATTGTTTTAGGTCTCCCCCCCCGCCCCCGTCCCCCCTCCCAATAGCCATTTGATTATCAATTGTTGGGATGTTTTTAGTGTCTTTTACCGTGAAGACTGATTAAAAATATTTGTTCAAAGTCTCTGCCATTTCCCTGTTTCCCATTATTAATTATCCAGTCTCATCCTCTAAAGGACCAATGTTTACTTCAGCTACTCGCTTCTTTTTTATCAATCTGTAGAAGGTCTTACTGTCTCTTTTTATATTTCTTGCTAATTTACTCTCATAAGCTATCCCTTTTTATCAATTTTTTAGTCGTCCTTTGCTGGTTTATAAAAATTTCCCAATCCTCTGGCCTACCACTAATATTCGCAATGTTGTATGCCTTTGTTTTCAATTTGATACCATCCTTTACTTCCTTAGTTAGCCACGGATGGTTCATCCTTCTCTTGGAGTCTTTCTTTCTCACTGGAATATATCTTTGCTGAGAGTTATGGAATATCTCCACTGTTTGCCACTGCTTTTCTACAGTCTTACCCTTTAATATATTTTCCCAGTCCACTTTAACCAGCTCTACTTCATACCTTTCTAATTACCTTTATTTATGTTCAGGACACCAGTCTGAGACCTAAAACTTTCTCACCCACAAACAGAATTTGAAATTCTACCATGTTATGATCACTCTTCCCAAGAGGATCCTTCACTACAAAGATCTAAAATATTCTGCTCCCTGGTTGGTTCCACAATGTATCGTTCCAAGAAACCATGCCGCATACACTCTCTGAACTCTTCCTCAAGGCTACCTTTGCCAATTTGCTTTTTGCAATCAATATGAAGATTAAAATCACCCATGATTATTGCCGTACCTTTCTTACAAGCCTCCATTATTTCTTGATTTATACTCATTAAAATATAACTCATTAAAATCATTATTCAAAAAGTCTGGACACATTTTTGTCTGGGGAGAGTGAAAGGTTGAAACTCCAGAGAGGCTGCAGGAGGTTTTCTGAGCGTTTGCTAGAGGTGGAATGGCCGCCAGTTGTTTGTGATCATTGAAGTGTTGTCTCGGAATGTGAGGATTGAATCTCGGCCTTTTCATGTGCTCTGTAATAGCAAACTGTAGTCTTTATTCTGCTGGGATTTGGCAGAATTCGATAACAGTGGTACAATCAGTAACACATCAGTGGCATTTCACTTTCCAGGGCTACCGTCTCACAGATACAATCAGAGTGTGAACTCGCTCTGACCTTTAGTCACGTTACAGTGTAAGAACTGGAGACAAGTCCCTAATCAAGTTCCCCACAAACTCATAAAAGAGAGGGAAAAGATTATCTTCTGCTGCAACCAAGGCTCATTTGATTCAGGGGCGTTGGAGGAGGAGTCAGTTGTCAGGTGACTGTCATATAAGAAATAGGAGCAGGAGTAGGCCATTTGGCCCCTCGAGCCTGCTCCGCCATTCAATGAGATCATGGCTGATCTACCTCAACTCCACTTTCTTGTCCAATCCCCATATCCCTTATTCCCCTTAGTATCCAACAATCTATCGATGTCTGTCTTGAATATACTCAATGACTGAGCCTCCACAGCCCTCTGGGGTAGAGAATTTCGAAGATTCACCACCCTCTGAATGAAGAAATTTCTCTTCATCTCAGTCCTAAATGGGCGACCCCTTATTCTGAGACTGTGACCCCTGGTTCTAGATTCCTCAGCCAGGGGAAACATCCTCACTGCATCTACCCTGTCAAGCCCTGGAAGAATTTTGTATGTTTCAATGAGGTCAACTCTCATTCTTCTAAACTCTAAAGAATATAGGCCTAGTCTACTCAATCTCTCCTCATAGGACAATCCCCCCATCCCAGGAATCAGTCTGGTGATGTGGTCCCATCCACATTCTTGCCCATCAAGGCCCATGAGATAAGGGGGCTGAAATTGCCATCCTCCTTAAGGTCCATTACCGCCTCTAAGAGGCAAGCAGTAATGGAGCGGGAAGGCCTTTACAACCATGGGCAGGCGGATGGGCTGACCAATCAGAAATTGGCACCGGGCCGGGAGCGGTGGAAACCGGTTTACAACCATGTTGGGCAAGCGCCGACCCCTTCCTGCCCCGCGAGGGAAATTGCACGCGAGATCAGGGCTGCTGCCGCTCGGTGCCCCCGACACTGCCCAACTCTGACGTCGGCCCGACAATGGTGGCCACGGATTCGGCACCATCTCTCGGGTACCGGACCGCCGGCCCGACTGAAGCCCTCTATGGTGGCCCAATGGGCGACAGTAAAGTGGCTGCAGAGCTTGCAGTGACCCCACCCCTTTAACCGAAGGGAGGGACGTTGTGACGGGTCAACGCGGCACTGCTGACAACATCCGCCTTCCGCTCCACTCCTGGTGCACTTCCGTCCCACAGCCGCCCAGACAATTTGAAAAGGTTAAAGAGGCCGATTTCCCTACATTCTTCGTCCCATGGATTCGGGTGGAGAATAATTATTTCACCCGAATTATCCGCCCTGTTTGGGGTGGAGGGCAATTTCTAGCCCACTATATTTGGGTTAGCGACTCTGTCTGCCAGACTTGGAAATATATCGGCCGTTCCTTCATCGTGGCTGGGTGACAATCCTGGAACTCCCTCCCTAACAGCACTGTGGGAGCACCTTCACCACACGGACTGCAGCGGTTCAAGAAGGTGGCTCACCACCACCTTCTCAAGGGGCAATTAGGGATGGACAATAAATGCTGGCCTTGCCGGTGATACTCATATCCCAAGAAAAAAAAGATGTGAATCTAGCACTCTAGCTGAGAACAGATTCTTTCTCAGAACCCAAAATCTAGTGTCAGTAATGGTGACCATGAAACCATTGGATTGTCGTAAAAACCCATCTAGTTCATGAATGTCCTTTAGGGAAGGAAATCTGTCGCCCTTACCCGGTCTGGCTGATATATGCCTCCAGACCTACAGCACTGTGGTTGACTCTTAACCCCCCCCCCCCCCTCTGAAATGGCCCAGAGAGAGACACTCAGTTGTACCAATAATAAGAATAAAACCATGCGGACCGCTCAGCATCGAATTAGGCATCAGATTCGAACACGGTAACGGCACACCCAGCTCAGTCGACCCTGCAGAGTCCTCCTCACTAACATATGGAGACTTTTGCCAAAATTGGGTGGGCTGTCCCACAGACTACTCTCGTAACAGCCTGACATAGTCATACTCACAGAGTCATACCTTTCAGCCAATGTCCCAGACTCCTCCATCACTATCCCTGGGTATGTCCTGTCCCATCAGCAGGACAGACCCACCCGAGGTGGCGGCACAGTGGGATACAGTCCTCAACATTGACTCTGGACTCCATGAATTCTCACGGCTTCAGGTCCAGCATGGGTAAGAAACCCTCCTGCTGATTACCACCTACCGCCCTCCCTCAGCTGATGAATCAGTACTCCTCCATGTTGAACACCATTTGGAAGAAGCAGTGAGAGTAGCAAAGTCACAGAACGTATTCTGGGCGGGTGACTTCAATGTCCAACACCAAGAGTGGCTCGATACCACCACTACTGACCGAGCTGGCCGAGTCCTGAAGGACATAGCTGCCAGACTGGGCCTGCGACAGGTGGTGAGGGAACCAACACGAGGGATAAACCTACTTGACCTCGTCCTCACCTATCTATCTGTCGCAGATGCATTTGTCCTTGATGGCATTGGTAGCAGTGACCACCGCTCAGTCATTGTGGAGACGAAGTCCTGTCTTCAGCCTGAGGACACCCTCCATCATGTTGTGTGGCTCTACTACTGTGCTAAATTGGATAGGTTCAGAACAGATCCAGCAGCTCAAAACTGGGCATCCCTGAGCAGCAGCAGAATTGTATTCCACCACAATCTGTCACCTCATGGCCAGCTTCAGCTTCGGATTTCTGCGATTCACTAAGCATGTGCGGACACCGGACGTTGCTGCTGCCTCACCGTTATTCCTACTGAAAACTCCGGGCCAATGCAGCGGACAGCCCTGCAGCGATGGGACGTATTGCAGCTTTTTACAAGTCCTGGATTGACGTCTTGAATTGATGATGGAGGTGAGAGTCAGCAAATTCTCTGCCCCAGAATAGATCCTGAAATGTTGAAGCAACTGTAAATGAATTTCCCAGCTACTGGAAGCGCAGGAATAATTCACGTTGTGTATTCTGGATTTGGATGCAACTGACAAATTACTGAGCTGTGAAATTACCTTCACTCCCAGTATGCAAGTTCCGCCCGTATTTCATTTTAATAATCAGTAATAGCACGCTGATCACTCTGTTTTTCTGTGTCTTTTCTCTTGTCCACTGCCACGTTTTTCTTTTTGCTCTCTCTCTCTCTCTCTCTCGATCTCTCTCTGTGTGTCTCTCTTTGTCTCTCTCGCTGTCTCTCCCTTTGTCTCTTTCTCCCCCTCTCTCTTTGTCTCTCTTTCTCTCTGTCTCTCTCTCTGTCTGTCTCTCGCTCTCTCTCTGTCTCTCTCTCTCTCCCTGTGTCTCTTTCTCTCTGCCTCTCCCTCTCTCTCTTTCTCTCTTTGTCTCTCTCTGTCTCTCTTTCTCTATGTCTCTCCCTCTGTCTCTCTCTCTCTCTCTCTTCCTCACTCTTGTCTATTTCTCTCTCTCATAAGAATGTAAGGTCATCAGAATTAGGAGCAGGGTTAGGCCATACTCCGCCATTCAGTAAGACCATGGCTGATCTTTGACTTCAACTCCACTTTCCCGTCCAATCCCCATAGCCCCTGATGCCTTAATATCCAAAAATCTATCTATCAGCCTTGAATATCCTCAATGACTCAACATCCACAGTCCTCTGGGGCAGAGAATTCCAAAGATTCACAACCCTTTGAGTGAAGAAATTCCTCCTCATCTTGGTTTTAAATGTGCAACCCCTTGTCCTGATCTATGCCCCCTGGTTCTAGACGCTCCAGCCCGGGGGAAACAACCTCTCAGCATCTACCCTGTCAATCCCCTTCAGAATCTGAGATGTCTCAATGAGATCCTAGAATTATTCGGCACAGAAGGAGGCCATTTGGCCCATCGTGCCCGTGCTGCCTCTTTGAAAGATCTGTCCAATTTGTCCCACTCTCCTACTCTTTCCCATTGCCCTGTCATTTTTTCCAATTCAAGTATTTATCTAATTCCGTTTTGAAAGCTACTTTTGAATCTACTTCCACCGGCTTTTCAGATAGCGCGTTCCAGATCACAACAACTCGCTGCGTAAAAACATTCTCCTCATCTCCCCTCTGGCTCTTTTGCCAATCACCTTAAATCTGTGTCCCTCTGGTTACCGACCCTTCCACCAGTGCAAACAGTTTCTCCTTATTCTCTGTAATCTCCTCCAGCCCCACAAACCCCGCGCCCCCCCCACCCCAAGATGTCTGCGCTCCTCTAATTCTGCCCTCTTGCGCATCCCTGATTATAATCGCTCAGCCATTGGTGGCCATGTCTTCCATTGCCTGGGCCCCAAGCTCTGGAACTCCCTCCCTAAACCTCTCCACCTCTCTACCTCTCTTTCTTCCTTCAAGACGCTCCTTAAAACTTACCTCTTTGACCAAACTTTTGGTCACCTGCCCTGATATCTCCTTATGTGGTTCGGTGTCAAATTTTTAATCTCATAATACTCCTGTGAAGCACCTTGGGATGTTTCACTACGTTAAAGGCGCTATATAAATACAAGTTGTTGTTGTTATTTACTTTATGAAAAATCCACGCACAGGCATCTTCCACCTTCAATATGTAGTTCGGGACCTGGAATATTAGGTCCTTCATTGAAACATCTGATTCCAGTTCGGGCCTTAGCTCCACTGGGTTACAGAGGGGAAAATCAGCCGGGGTTCCCACCCGATCTCGATCAGTGCCCGATGAATCCTGTTGGAAAATAAAGCTGTGGGTGGCAAGTGATTTGTGACGCCCCCTGTGTGGAAATAGCCCGTTGGCAGCCACTGCCTCATTTGTACCAGAATAAGAAAAGAAAGACTTGCATTTATATAGCGCCTTTCACACCCTCAGGACATCCCAAAGCGCTTCACAGCCAATGAAGCACTTTTGGAGACTAATCACTGTTGTAATGTAGTACACGTGGCACTCAATTTACACACAGCAAGCTCCCACAAACAGCAATGTGATAATGATCAGATAATTTGGTTTTGTTATGTTGATTGAAGGATAAATATTGGCCCCAGGACACCGGGGATAACTCCCCCGCTCTTCTTCGAAATAGGATCTTTTGCATCCACCTGAGAGACAGACGGGGCCTCGGTTTAATGTCTCATCCGAAAGACGGCACCTCCGACAGTGCAGCACTCCCTCAGCACTGCACTGGGAGTGTCGGCCTGGATTTTTTTTGTGCTCAAGTCCCTGGAGTGGGACTTGAACCCACAACCTTCTGACTCAGCGGTGAGAGAGTGCTGCCCACTGAACCACGGCTGACACTGTACAGTTGCATCACTACGTCAAAAATGAAGCATATGGTCCAGTTTAAGCTTGGTTTCAGTTCCATTGATTCAGCCATTGTACATAAAGGAGTTAAAAACCAGCGACATTCACAGAAACTTAAAATCAATATGAATCTTGAGACAATTATTTGGATCTGTCTGAGCAAAGGTGCTTGACTGTGGAACCCGGTCTCACAATTCAAACTCAAACCTGCCGTGATATTTGTGAATATCAGTGCTGGCTTGGCAGCTTCTTATTAATTGAGGAGACAGTGTGGCGAGGTGGGACGATGTTTAACTTCTAGTTCCCTGTATTTTATCTGGTCAGCAATTTGAAATTGGAGGCGGAGGGTGTAATGTATTTGCTTCATGGGTTCTTTGCTTAAGAATTCATCGCAACACATTGCTATTAAGAACTAGTTGGTTTATTAACAAAGGTTTAACAATCACACTACACATTACCAGTTCGTCCACCAGCTCACAACTGCATACCTCATCGTGGATGGTCGAGATCCAGCTGGCTGGGGTTTTATTGAGTCTTGTGAACATCACGTGACTGGCTAAGCCACTCACAATGCAACAGCTCTACAACTATTTTGTTGCAAACAATAATCAAGAGCCCCCTGATTAAAGGGGGTTATTAAAACCGACAAATTAAACAAATCAATCTTTGGATCAAATTAAAATTTGGTTGCCGGGGGTGATGATGCACTGCAGTCCCTCCAGTGCCCACCCCTCGCCGAAGGCCACGAGCGTGTCGGTGGATCAACAGCTCTACAACTATTTTAGTTGTGAACTAATATCAATTGCATGATTAAAGGGGGGGAGGGGGGCACACTCCAAAAACTTTTCAGGTGCCCCCTTGTTTGTTTATTTATTTATTTATTTATTTATTTATTTATTTTTCCCAAGGGTACCAAAACACAAATTATACAGTGCCCCCTGGCTAAAAGAGGGGCAGGGGGCACTAAAACCCGTAAATTAAACAAATTAAACTTTAAACAACAGTAATCAAATTAAAATTTGGTTGCCGGGGGTGATGATGCACTGCAGTCCCTCCGGTGCCCACCTCTCGCCGAAGGCCGCGAGCGTATCGGTGGATCAACAGCTCGACAAACCTGTGTGCATACTCACAGGTGCGTACAGTGCAGAGGGGATGTGGGTGGGGATAGCGGGCGGGGTGACTGAATCCCCTCAGCTGCCCCATTGATGTGCAGAGCCTGGCTGAGGCAATAGGCTAGAGATTGCGTAGTGCCCCAACGATGTCTCCGCAAGATCCTGCAAATCCCCTGGGAGGACAGGCGCCCCAACATCAGTGTCCTCGATCAGGCCAACATCCCCAGTATTGAAGCACTGACCACACTCGATCAGCTTCGCTGGGCAGGCCACATAGGACGCATGCCAGACACGAGACTCCCTAAGCAAATGCTTTATGCGGAGCTCCTTCATGGTAAACGAGCCAAAGGAGGACAGCGGGAACGTTATAAGGACACCCTCAAAGCCTCCCTGGTAAAGTGCGACATCACCACTGACACCTGGGAGACCCTGGCCGCAGACCACCTGAGGTGGAGAAAGTCCATCCGGGAGGGCGCTGAGCTTTTCAAGTCTCAACGCAAAGAGCGTGAAGAGGCCAAGCGCAGGCAGCGGAAGGAGCGCGGGGCAAACCAGCCCCACCGACCCCCTCCCCTCGACGAATGTCTGTCCCACCTGTAACAGGGTCTGTGACCCTTGTATTGGACTGTTCAGCCACCAGAGAACTCACTTTGGGAGTGGAAGCAATTCCGAGGGACTGGCTATGATGATGATGATGATGATGATTTGGTGGCGATCCCTTGAAGTAGCGCAGAAGTAGCGGCAGGTGAAAACGATGTGCTGCCAGCGGGAACTTCAGCCTCAGCAGCTCCGAGAGGGAAGTGGAGCACTAAATCAAGCACTACCACTTCCCTTAGAGCGCTAAAGTGAGTGAGAGGGGCGGTATTGGCCTCGCACTCAGCAATGTTCCGTGCAGCGCTGCTGCCTGCAGAGGCTCCTTCCCTCACTTAAAGGGCCAGTGCTGGGTTGAATCAATCTTCATGCTCTCTCTGTGGGGCCACGGGACCCACGCTCTGTGCATTACTGCCCCAAGCGCTCTGAGAGAGTGGAGGGCTGAGGAATCGCGCAGAAACCAGCAGTCAAAATCAATCAGAACGCACTAGACTTGTGTCAGTAATAAAGATGCCATACCTGACCACCACTGCCTTTAAATATCATTCCCTGAGCGGCTAGCCGAGGTGACAACGCCTCCTGCAGCTGCCGATGTTGATGTCCGGCGATGCTGCATGAGGCGGGAGCAAATATCACATTTACGAGGCATTAGAGACCAAGGTGGTAAGACTTAGCACCAGCGCGAAACCGCCAGGGAAGTTCCCGGGAGTCGCTGAATTCGCCGCACCCGGTCGGTAACCCCTTAGCGCCCTCGTTACCGTCCCCCGCAGGTGCTAACGGGAGGCGCAAAGCAGCCGAATTTCTCCCCCAAACTTTCTGGGAACAGGCAGCTTAAATAACGTGTAGCGAGTTGGTCTTACCGCAGGTGAAGGGTCCACAGCCAGATAGGGAATGGAAGACCAGCAGGAAGAGTAGTGCAAGGAAAGTAGTGCAGGGGTCCCCTGCGGTCGTCCCCCTGCAAAACAGATGCACCGCTTTGAGTACTGTTGAGGGGGATGACTCATCAGGGGAGGGCAGCAGCAGCCAAGTTCATGGCACCGTGGCTGGCTCTGCTGCACAGGAGGGCAGGAAAAAGAGTGGGAGAGCAATAGTGATAGGGGATTCAATTGTAAGTGGAATAGATAGGCGTTTCTGCGGCCGCAACCGAGACTCCAGGATGGTATGTTGCCTCCCTGGTGCAAAGGTCAAGGATGTCTCGGAGCGGGTGCAGAACATTTTGAAAAGGGAGGGAGAACAGCCAGTTGTCGTGGTGCACATTGGTACCAATGATATAGGTAAAAAAAGGGATGAGGTCCTACGAGACGAATTTAAGGAGCTAGGAGCTAAATTAAAAAGTAGGACCTCAAAAGTAGTAATCTCGGGATTGCTACCAGTGCCACGTGCTAGTCAGAGTAGGAATCGCAGGATAGCGCAGGTGAATACGTGGCTTGAGCAGTGGTGCAGCAGGGAGGGATTCAAATTCCTGGGGCATTGGAACCGGTTCTGGGGGAGGTGGGACCAGTACAAACCGGACGGTCTGCACCTGGGCAGGACTGGAACCAATGTCCTAGGGGGAGTGTTTGCTAGTGCTGTTGGGGAGGAGTTAAACTAATATGGCATGGGGATGGGAACCAATGCAGGGAGACAGAGGGAAACAAAATGGAGACAGAAGCAAAAGACAGAAAGGAGATGAGTAAAAGTGGAGGACAGAGAAACCCAAGGCAAAAAACAAAAAGGGCCAATGTACAGCAAAATTCTAAAGGGTCAAAGTGTAATAAAAAGGCAAGCCTGAAAGCTCAGTGCCTCAATGCGAGGAGTATTCGGAACCCAGGAGAGGGCTCTGAGCTAGTTAGAGTGGGTGAGAGCTCAGATGAACAGGACTCCAAGAAAGAATGCAAAAGGCAGGATGCAACAGAGCAGAGTAGCACTGGGGTAAGTGTAAACCACAAGGTGATAGGAAGGGACAATATGTATGAATATAAAGGGGCTGCAGGAGGGGTCAAAACTAAAAATCATGGTTTAAAAATTAGTATTAAAACACTTTACGTAAAAGCACGCAGCATTCGAAATAAAGTAAATGAGTTGACGGCACAAATCATTACGAATGTGTATGATTTGGTGGCCATTACAGAAACATGGTTGCAGGGTGGCCAAGACTGGGAATTAAACATACAGGGGTATCTGACAATTCGGAAGGATAGACAAGAAGGGAAAGGAGGTGGGGTAGCTCTGTTAATAAAGGATGATATCAGGGCAGTTGTGAGAGATGATATTGGCTCGAATGAACAAAATGTTGAATCATTGTGGGTGGAGATTAGAGATAGTAAGGGGAAAAAGTCACTGGTGGGCGTAGTTTATAGGCTCCCAAATAATAACTTCACGGTGGGGCGGACAATAATCAAGGGAATAATAGAGGCATTTGAAAAAGGAATGGCAGTAATCATGGGGGATTTTAATCTACATATCGATTGGTCAAATCAAATCACATGGGGTAGCCTGAAGGAGGAATTCATAGAATGCATATGGGATTGTTTCTTAGAACAGTGTGTTACAGAACCTACAAGGGAGCAAGCTATCTTAGATCTGGTCCTGTGTAATGAGACAGGAATAATAAACGATCTCCTAGTAAAAGATCCTCTAGGAATGAGTGATCACAGTATGGTTGAATTTGTAATACAGATTGAGGGTGAGGGCGGTAAGAGAAGGGATAACCAGCCGTGGATAACCAAGAAAATAAAGGAGAGTATCAAATTAAAAACCAATGCGTATAAGGTGGCCAAGGTTAGTGGGAAACTAGAAGATTGGGAAAATTTTAAACGACAGCAAAGAATGACTAAGAAAGCAATAAAGAAAGGAAAGTTAGATTACGAAAGTAAACTTGTGCAAAACATAAAAACAGATAGTAAAAGCTTTTACAGATATATAAAACGGAAAAGAGTGACTAAAGTAAATGTTGGTCCCTTAGAAGATGTGAAGGGAGATTTAATAATGGGAAATGTGGAAATGGCTGAGACCTTAAACAATTATTTTGCTTCGGTCTTCACAGTGGAAGACACAAAAACCATGCCAAAAATTGCTGGTCACAGGAATGTGGAAGGGAGGACCTTGAGACAATCACTGTCACGAGGGAGGTAGTGCTGGACAGGCTAATGGGACTCAAGGTAGACAAGTCCCCTGGTCCTGATGAAATGCATCCCAGGGTATTAAAAGGGATGGCGGAAGTTATAGCAGATGCATTCGTTATAATCTTCTTCGTTATAACCAAAATTCTCTGGACTCTGGGGAGGTACCAGCGGATTGGAAAGCAGTTAATGGAACGCCTCTGTTTAAAAAAGGGGGCAGACAAAAGGCAGTAATTGTCAGCCGGTTAGTTTAACATCTGTAGTGGGGAAAATGCTTGAAGCTATCATTAAGGAAGAAATAGCGGGACATAAGATAGGAATAGTGCAATCAAGCAGACGCAACATGGATTCATGAAGGGGAAATCATGTTTAATGAATTTACTGGAATTCTTTGAGGATATAACGAGCATGGTGGATAGAGGTATACCGATGGATGTGGTGTATTTAGATTTCCAAAAGGCATTCGATAAGGTGCCACACAAAAGGTTGCTGCAGAAGATAAAGGTCAGAGGAAATGTATTAGCATGGATCGAGAATTGGCTGACTAACACAAAGCAGAGAGTTGGGATAAATGGGTCCTTTTCGGGTTGGAAATCGGTGGTTAGTGGTGTGCCACAGGGATTGGTGCTGGGACCACAACTGTTTACAATATACATAGATGACCTGAAAGAGGGGACAGAATGTAGTGTAACAAAATTTGCAGATGACACAAAGATTAGTGGGAAAGCGGGTTGTGTAGAGGACACAGAGAGGCTGCAGAGAGATTTAGATAGGTTAAGCGAATGGGCTAAGGTTTGGCAGATGGAATACAATGTCGGAAAATGTGAGGTCATCCACCTTGGGAAAAAAAAACAGTAAAAGGGAATATTATTTGAATGGGGAGAAATTACAACATGCTGCGGTGCAGAGGGACCTGGGGGTCCTTGTGCATGAATCCCAAAAAGTTAGTTTGCAGGTGCAGCAGGTAATCAGGAAGGCAAATGGAATGTTGGCCTTCATTGCGAGAGGGATGGAGTACAAAAGCAGGGAGATCCTGCTGCAACTGTACAGGGTATTGGTGAGGCCGCACCTGGAGTACTGCGTGCAGTTTTGGTCACCTTACTTAAGGAAGGATATACTAGCCTTGGAGGGGGTACAGAGACGATTCACTCGGCTGATTCCAGAGATGAGAGGGTTACCTTATGATGATAGATTGAGTAGACTGGGTCTTTACTCGTTGGAGTTCAGAAGGATGAAGGGTGATCTTATAGAAACATTTAAAATAATAAAAGGGATAGACAAGATAGAGGCAGAGAGGTTGTTTCCACTGGTCGGGGAGACTAGAACTAGAGGGCACAGCCTCAAAATACGGGGGAGCCATTTTAAAACTAAGTTGAGAAGGAATTTCTTCTCCCAGAGAGTTGTGAATCTGTGGAATTCTCTGCCCAAGGAAGCAGTTGAGGCTAGCTCATTGAATGTATTCAAATCACAGATAGATAGATTTTTAACCAGTAAGGGAATTAAGGGTTATGGGGAGCGGGCGGGTAAGTGGAGCTGAGTCCACGGCCAGATCAGCCATGATCTTTTTGAATGGCGGAGCAGGCTCGAGGGGCTAGATGGCCTACTCCTGTTCCTAATTCTTATGTTCTTATGTTCTTATGTGACCTTGCCCAACGATTCTTTATTATTTACACCAGTAGTTGCAGTACATCAGCCATCCACCAGGTGGAGCAATAGTCCACTAGGAGGAGCTCTATGACCCTCCCGAGCCCACAAGAAACTCCAGCTTTTTCGAGGCCTCCCCTCACATCGACCCTGCCCCCAGAATGCACCTGCCAGCCAGCCGGATCACCTCCGGTAGTCGACCGACTTCCCACTCTCCCAAAACCGGCGAGCTCGCCAGGCGGTCAAACAAGGCCCAAACCGAAACACGAGCAACACGATGCTAAGCTTACTGCATTGTCTGTTTGACCGTAAGTCTTAAGATCGGCCCAGTCACTCAACAACAACAACAACAACAACTTGCACCTTTAAAGTCCCAAGGCGCTTCACAGGAGCGTTATAGAAACATGGAAAATAGGTGCAAGAGCAGACCATTTGGCCCTTCAAGCCTGCACTATCATTCAATATGATCATGCCTGATCATTCCCTCAGTACCCCTTTCCTGCTTTCTCTCCATACCTCTTGATCCCTTTAGCCGTAAGGGCCATATCTAACTCCCTCTTCAATATATCCAATGAACTGGCATCAACAACTCTCTGCGGCAGAGAATTCCACAGGTTAACAACTCTCTGAGTGAAGAAGTTTCTCCTCATCTCGGTCCTAAATGACTTACCCCTTATCCTTAGAATGTGTCACATGGTTCTGGACTTCCCCAAAAAAGGGAACATTATTCCTGCACCAGTCCCATCAGTATTTTATATGTTTCTATGCGATCATCAGACAAACTCTGACCCCGAACCATGTCAGGGAATGTGAGAACTGGCGGCCAAATGCTCGGTCAAAGAGCTAGGTCTTATGGAGCAACTTAAAGAAGGAAGGAGAAGCGGAGAGGTTTAGGGAGGGAGTTCCAGAGCTTGGGGCCCAGGCAACAGAAGGTACGGCCACCAATGGTGGGGCAGTTATAATCGGGGATGCTCAAGAGGCCAGAATTAGAGGAGTGCAGAGATCTCGGAGGGTTGTGGGGCTGGAGGAGATTACAGAGATAGGGAGGGGCGAGGCCATGGAAGGATTTGAAAATAAGGATGAGAATTTTAAAATCGAGGCGTTGTTGGATCTGGGGCCGATGTAGATTGGTGAGCACAGGGGTGTTGGACAAACGGGACTTGGTGTGAGTGGTAACTGGTTTAAGGCTTACTATTCTAGAGCTGGTCAACAATTTTTGAGTTTTATGTAGAGTTTACGAAGAGAAATATTGCAGAGGGCATCTCTAATGAAAATCAGTTCCATGCATACGGACAATCGGAGACGGGAAATGACCCTCTAATGCATCCAGCCTGTCCCAGACAACTGCAATACCTTGTGCCACACCAGATCTACAGTCAGCACCCGACAGACATGTGATCTCCGGGTAAAAACACCCAGGCTTCCATCCCTCCCTCGTAGAATGGCAGAACACGATATGCTGACAGGGTGAGATGAAGTAAGGTGGGTGGCAGCCTGTGTGGAGCAGAAACACTGGCATGGACCAGCTGGGACCAATGACTCTCCGCATTGCGAATTCGATGTAAATTCTATGAATCCGCAATTGTCTCTGCACGTTGAAATACAGCACCGTTCAGTGTGCCGTAGCTCTCCATCCTGAACCTCTCCTCATCACATCAACCATTATCATAGGCAGTCCCTCGAAATCGAGGAAGACTTGCTTCCACTCTAAAAGTGAGTTCCCAGGTGACTGAACAGCCCAATACAGGAATTAGAGTCTCTGTCGCAGATGGGACAGACAGTGGTTGAGGGAAAGGGTGGGTGGGGTGTCTGGTTTGCCGCACGCTCCTTCCGCTGCCTGCGCTTGATTTCTGCATGCTCTCGGCAACGAGACTCGAGATGCTCAGCGCCCTCCCGGATGCTCTTCCTCCACTTAGGGCGGTCTTTGGCCAGGGACTCCCAGGTAGTCAGTGGGGATGTTGCATTTTATCAAGGAGGTTTTGAGGGTGTCCTTGAAATGTTTCCTCTGCCCACTTTGGGCTCACTTGCGGTGTAGGAGTTCCGAGTAGAGCGCTTGTTTTGGGAGTCTCGTGTCGGGCATGCGAACAATGTGGCTAGTCCAACAGAGCTGGTTGAGTGTGGTCAGATGCTGAGGATGTTGGCCTGATTGAGGACGCTAACGTTGGTGCGTCTGTCCTCCCAGGGGATTTGCAGGATCTTGCAGAGACATCATTGGTGGTATTTCTCCAGCGATTCGAGGTGTCTGCTGTACATGGTCCATGTCTCTGAGCCATACAGGAGGGAAGGTATCACTCGTCACAATGCCTTATTCAAAGGCTTTTAGGAAACTGTCAGGTTGTGTTGGGCTTAAGTCGGAAGGCCTTTGATAAATGGGCTCCTATAGGTTAAAAACAGCGTAGACAAGGCTGGTGAGGCCTCCTGTAACTAGGTGTTAGGGAATCGGCAATTCCAATATTACAAATACAACTGTTGCTGTTCTGGATCTAAGCCATCCTTTATTACTCTTGATATTCATAGAATCGTCGAATCATGCAGAACAGAACGAGGACTTATGGCCCATTATACTTGTGCCGGTTCTTTGAAAGAGCTATCCAATTAGTCCCACTCCCCCGCTCCTTCCCCACAGCCTTGCATTTTCTTTTATCAGTTACACGTATATATATCCTGGCTTTTGTACATAAAATTAATCTCGCAGAGGTGGCCTAAACTCC
Organism: Pristiophorus japonicus; assembly: GCF_044704955.1. Lineage (NCBI taxonomy): Eukaryota > Metazoa > Chordata > Chondrichthyes > Pristiophoridae > Pristiophorus > Pristiophorus japonicus. The sequence goes on along the minus strand of NC_092002.1, from coordinate 19,347,569 downwards.
TACAGTATAGACAGCATCTCCGCTGACCCTGACACTCGGTAAATCGTGTTGCTGTGCCCATGGCAACGGACAGAATTACTCTGGCCGTTAGATTTATCCAGCACCACCCGAGCATCCTCCTCATCTTCGAGACCTTTTTGGACCTTTTAGAACAAACTTAATTAAAAGCAGTAAATAAGCAAGTGAATATTAATGGTTTAATACTTGTAATAGCTGTAAAACAATACCAGTTCCTTGTATAAGGAAAACAGTAAATGATTTACAAAATCTATCTTAAGCAGAATTACTCAATAACTTTATCTACCCATCCGTCTTCTATCTTATCTCCTCAGCTATGGGTGAGTCTGATCTGAATCAGACCTGAGTTCGAATATTGTGGCCAGTTTCTGGTCTCCTCATATAGTGGGTGATATTGAGCCTTGCATTTATATAGCGCCTTTCACGACCACCGGACATCCCAACGCGCTTTGCAGCCAATGAAGTAATTTTGGAGTGTAGTCACTGTTGTAATGTAGGAAACGCGGCAGCCAATTAGCGCACAGCAAGCTCCCACACACAGCAATGTGATAATGACCCAGATAGTCTGTTTTTGTTATGTTCATTGAGGGATAAATATTGGTCCTCCTACCAGTCGGAGCGGGACGCGACCGGTTAGCACCGCCGCTCCACTTCCGTGGCAATTCACGGGAGTCGGTAGCAGGGCGTCGGGGCGAAAAGTCGTTTGCGCCGCATTAGCGCCAGCTGGGGATGCTGAACGGGAGGCGCAAATGACCCGAAATTTCCCTCCTGACACACTCTGGAATAAAAACAGAAAATGCTGGAAATACTCAGCAGGTCAGGCAGCATCTTGTAGACGGTGCACACTGCAGCCAGGGGGCGCCGGTGGTGGAGGGAGTGAATGTTGATGGTGGTGGATGGGGTGCCGATCAAGCCGGCTGCTTTGTCCTGGATGGTGTTGAGCTTCTTGAGCGATGTCTGTCCCGTATACTCCTCCATCAAGTGTTTCGTGGTTACTCGAAGCGTGTCGCTGTGACCCATAAGAGGAAGGATGTTGACTATCAGTTGACCCTAACACTGAGAACACCCCAGAATCTCCCAATGAAGGGAAAGGACTGAGTATCTGCCTCCACTCCCTCCATTTCGGTGATTATACCTTGCGATTGCGTGGGAGAAGGGACATCTCCAGCTTGTCTTGCGTGATGCCCATGTGATAATGTTGGACGACCGTGTCAGTGAAGCAGACTTTCTGCTGCCTCCCTTGGTCAGTTTAGTCACAACTTTACGTTGGGAATGGCTGAAATCGACGTTTGTGGACTATATAAAAAGAAAGAACTTGCATTTATATAGCACCCTTCACAACCTTAGGACGTCCCAAAGCATTTTACAGCCAGTGAAGTAATTTTGAAGTGTGGTCACAAACAGCATTGCAATAATGACCAGATAATCTGTTTTAGTGATGTTGGTTGAGGGATAAATATTGGCCCCAGGACACCGGGGATAACTCCCCTGCTCTTCTTCAAAATAGTGCCTTTGGGATCTTTTACATCCACCTGAGAGAGCAAACGGTTTAACGTCTCATCCGAAAGACAGCACTCCCTCAGTACACTCCTTCATAAAGCGGTTAATTGGGTCCTTAATTCATTAAAGAGTGAAGGCCCAAAACAACTGGTTGCTTCATTGTACACCCATTATAAACCAGCAAAACTCCCACAAGACCCATTGGGCCCGAAATTCATCGACATACTGCCCGCTTGCCGCCCAAAAATGCAATTTTGGTTAAAAAACACATACATACCGCTGACATACTGCTCAGCGGAATATTCATCATTGACATACAACCAGAGCTGCATATCGCCCTGGAAAAGGTGGTTTTACGTGATGGTAAGTGGGCGGGAATGGGCGGTTGTGTCGCAGCCGCCATTTTGAAATCGGGAACATATGAACATAAGAAATAGGAGCAGGAGCAGTCCATATGGCCCCTCGAGCCTGCTCCGCCATTTAATACGATCATGGCTGATCCGATCATGGACTCAGCTCCACTTCCCTGCCCGCTCCCCACAACCCCTATCCCCTTTTCGGTTAAGAAACTTTCTGTTTCTGTCTTAAATTTATTCAATGTCCCAGCTTCCACAGCTCTCTGAGGCAGCGAATTCCACAGATCCACAACCCTCTGAGAGAAGAAATTTCTCCTCATCTCTGTTTTAAATGGATGGCCCCTTATTCTAAGATCATGCCCCCTAGTTCTAGTCTCCCCCCATCAGTGGAAACATCCTCTCGGCATCCACCTTGTCAAGCCCCCCCATAATCTTATACGTTTCGATAAGATCACCTCTCATTCTTCTGAACTCCAATGAGTAGAGGCCCAACTTACTCAACCTTTCCTCATAAGTCAACCCCCTCATCTCTGGAATCAACTTAGTGAACCTTCTCTGAACTGCCTCCAAAGCAAGTATATCCTTTCGTAAATACGGAACCCAAAACTGCACGCAGTATTCCAGGTGTGGCCTCACCAATACCTTGTGTAACTGCAGCAAGACTTCCCTGCTTTTATACACCATCCCCTTTGCAATAAAGGCCAGTCAGCTAAAGCAGCAACTCTGTATTTGTGAGGTGAGCAGTGACTTTACCGTGCGATTTACAGTGGGAAAGTTATTGGTACTGAGTAAATGATTAAGATCAAAGGCATTTTAGTTATTTTTTTTCATTGAAAAATATTCTGGAGATTTAAAAAGAATGGGGCCTGTACTATCTCAGCCTGGGTTGTTGACTACCTGTCTAATGCACGATCCAAATGGGAGAAAGTTTATTGAGCACGGTTATCAGGGTATTGGGAGGAGGTCGCAGACTGATGATGAGGAGGAGGAGGCCTTACCCACAAAGGATTTTCAGGGAGAAGCGTTCATACTTGGACCTGACCGATCAACAGTGCGTTCGAAGGATGCGCTTCCGAAAAGAGGTGATCAATGAGATTTGCCAGCTCATTGAGGCAGACCTGCAGCCCAGTACCACCAACATTACTGCACTCTCTGGCAAGGTGAAGGTGACTGCGGCACTTTCCTTTTATGCATGTGGCTCTTTTCAGGCATCAGCTGGGGACATATGCTCTGTTTCTCAGTACACCTATTTTCTGGAAATGGTTGCTATGGAACTTTTACCCAGATCATAAAGGTGCAACAGCAGCTCCACAGAAAACAAAGCCTGGGCAAAATAGGCAAGATGTAAATTGTCCATTAAAAGCTCCAAACTAAAGAAATCTGACAAGAACGCAAAATTTTCTTCACTTTGCCAACACATTTAAAACTTCAGAAGCTTTATGCAAGAGATATGTGCGCGCACTAGGTCCATGCAGCAGAGCTGGTCTCCAGTCGTCTTGATTAACCCTTGCCACTGGACCAAGACCCAGCTCTGTCAAGCCCGTGTGGTGGCTGGTGTGCAACGGTCACCCCATGTTAAAAAAATCCACGCACAGGCATCTTCCACCCTTCAGGATGTAGTTCTGGACCTGGAATATTAGGTCCTTCATTGAAACACCTGTGAACTCATCCCTTTTTGGTGCGGAAACAAGTCATCCTCACTTCGAGGGACTGCCTATGATGACGATGATGATTCTCAGTACGCTACTCATAAAAACACAGACATAGAAACATAGAAAATAGGTGCAGGAGTAGGCCATTCGGCCCTTCGAGCCTGCACCGCCATTCAATGAGTTCATGGCTGAACATGCAACTTCAGTACCCCATTCCTGCTTTCTCGCCATACCCCTTGATCCCCCTAGTAGTAAGGACTTCATCTAACTCCCTTTTGAATATATTTAGTGAATTGGCCTCAACTACTTTCTGTGGTAGAGAATTCCACAGGTTCACCACTCTGGGTGAAGAAGTTTCTCCTCATCTCTGTCTTAAATGGCTTACCCCTTATCATTAGACTGTGACCCCTGGTTCTGGACTTCCCCAACATTGGGAACATTCTTCCTGCATCTAACCTGTCTAAACCCGTCAGAATTTTAAACGTTTCTATGAGGCCCCCTCTCATTCTTCTGAACTCCAGTGAATACAAGCCCAGTTGATCCAGTCTTTCTTGATAGGTCAGTCCCACCATCCCAGGAATCAGTCTGGTGAACCTTCGCTGCACTCCCTCAATAGCAAGAATGTCCTTCCTCAAGTTAGGAGACCAAAACTGTACACAATACTCCAGGTGTGGCCTCACCAAGGCCCTATACAACTGTAGCAACACCTCCCTGCCCCTGTACGCAAATCCCCTCGCTATGAAGGCCAACATGCCATTTGCTTTCTTAACCACCTGCTGTACCTGCATGCCAACCTTCAATGACTGATGTACCATGACACCCAGGTCTCGTTGCACCTCCCCTTTTCCTAATCTGTCACCATTCAGATAATAGTCTGTCTCTTTGTTTTTACCACCAAAGTGGATAATCTCACATTTATCCACATTATACTTCATCTGCCATGCATTTGCCCACTCACCTAACCTATCCAAGTCACTCTGCAGCCTCATAGCATCCTCCTCGCAGCTCACACTGCCACCCAACTTAGTGTCATTTGCAAATTTGGAGATACTACATTTAATCCCCTTGTCTAAATCATTAATGTACAATATAAACAGCTGGGGCCCCAGCACAGAATCTTGCGGTACCCGACTAGTCACTGCCTGTCATTCTGAAAAGTACCCATTTACTCCTACTCTTTGCTTCCTGTCTGACAACCAGTTCTCAATCCATGTCAGCACACTACCCCCAATCTCATGTGCTTTAACTTCGCACATTAATCTCTTGTGTGGGACCTTGTCGAAAGCCTTCTGAAAGTCCAAATATAGCACATCAACTGGTTCTCCCTTGTCCACTTTACTGGAAACATCCTCAAAAAATTCCAGAAGATTTGTCAAGCATGATCTCCCTTTCACAAATCCATGCTGACTTGGACCTATCATGTCAACTCTTTCCAAATGCGCTGCTATGACATCCTTAATAATTGATTCCATCATTTTACCCACTACTGAGGTCAGGCTAACCGGTCTATAATTCCCTGTTTTCTCTCTCCCTCCTTTTTTAAAAAGTGGGGTTACATTGGCTACCCTCCACTCGATAGGAACTGATCCAGAGTCAATGGAATGTTGGAAAATGACTGTCAATGCATCCTCTATTTCCAAGGCCACCTCCTTAAGTACTCTGGGATGCAGTCCATCAGGCCCTGGGGATTTATCGGCCTTCAATCCCATCAATTTCCCCAACACAATTTCCCGACTAATAAGGATTTCCCTCAGTTCCTCCTCCTTACTAGACCCTCTGAACCCTTTTATATCCGGAAGGTTGTTTGTGTCCTCCTTAGTGAATACCGAACCAAAGTACTTGTTCAATTGGTCTGCCATTTCTTTGTTCCCCGTTATGACTTCCCCTGATTCTGACTGCAAAGGACCTACGTTTGTCTTTACTAACCTTTTTCTCTTTACATATCTATAGAAACTTTTGCAATCCGCCTTAATGTTCCCTGCAAGCTTCTTCTCGTACTCCATTTTCTCTGCCCTAATCAAACCCTTTGTCCTCCTCTGCTGAGTTCTAAATTTCTCCCAGTCCCCGGGTTTGCTGCTATTTCTGGCCAATTTGTATGCCACTTCCTTGGCTTTAATACTATCCCTGATTTCCCTTGATAGCCACGGTTGAGCCACCTTCCCTTTTTTATTTTTACGCCAGACAGGAATGTACAATTGTTGTAGTTCATCCATGCGATCTCTAAATGTCTGCCATTGCCCATCCACAGTCAACCCCTTAAGTATCATTCGCCAATCTATCCTAGCCAATTCATGCCTCATACCTTCAAAGTTAGTCTTCTTTAAGTTCTGGACCATGGTCTCTGAATTAACTGTTTCATTCTCCATCCTAATGCAGAATTCCACCATATTATGGTCACTCTTCCCCAAGGGGCCTCGCACAATGAGATTGCTAATGAATCCTCTCTCATTACACAACACCCAGTCTAAGATGGCCTCCCCCCCTAGTTGGTTCCTCGACATATTGGTCTAGAAAACCATCCCTTATGCACTCCAGGAAATCCTCCTCCACCATATTGCTTCCAGTTTGGCTAGCCCAATCTATGTGCATATTAAAGTCACCCATTATAACTGCTGCACCTTTATTGCATGCACCCCTAATTTCCTGTTTGATGCACTCCCCAACATCATTACTACTGTTTGGAGGTCTGTACATAACTCCCACTAACGTTTTTTGCCCTTTGGTGTTCTGCAGCTCTACCCATATAGATTCCACATTATCCAAGCTAATGTCTTTCCTAACTATTGCATTAATCTCCTCTTTAACCAGCAATGCTACGCCACCTCCTTTTCCTTTTATTCTATCCTTCCTGAATGTTGAATACCTCTGGATGTTGAGTTCCCAGCCCTGATCATCCTGGAGCCACGTCTCCGTAATCCCAATCACATCATATTTATTAACATCTATTTGCACAGTTAATTCATCCATCTTATTGCGGATACTCCTTGTATTAAGACACAAAGCCTTCAGGCTTGTTTTTTTAACACCCTTTGTCCTTTTAGAATTTTGCTGTACAGTGGCCCTTTTTGTTCTTTACCTTGGGTTTCTCTGCCCTCCACTTTTCCTCATCTCCTTTCTGTCTTTTGCTTTTGCCTCCTTTTTGTTTCCCTCTGTCTCCCTGCATTGGTTCCCATCCCCCTGCCATGTTAGTTTAACTCCTCCCCAACAGCACTAGCAAACACTTCCCCTCGGACATTGGTTCCGGTCCTGCCCAGGTGCAGACCGTCCGGTTTGTACTGGTCCCACCTCCCCCAGAACCGGTTCCAATGCCGCAGGAATTTGAATCCCTCCCTGCTGCACCACTGCTCAAGCCACGTATTCATCTGCGCTATCCTGCGATTCCTACTCTGACTAGCACGTGGCACTGGTAGCAATCCCGAGATTACTACTTTTGAGGTCCTACTTTTTAATTTAGCTTCTAGCTCCTTAAATTCCTTTCGTAGGACCTCATCCCTTTTTTTACCTATGTCGTTGGTACCAATGTGCACCACGACAACTGGCTGTTCTCCCTCCCTTTTTAGAATGTCTTGCACCCTCTCCGAGACATCCTTGACCCTTGCACCAGGGAGGCAACATACCATCCTGGAGTCTCGGTTGCGGCCGCAGAAATGCCTATCTATTCCCCTCACCATTGAATCCCCTATCACTATTGCTCTCCCACTCTTTTTCCTGCCCTCCTGTGCAACAGAGCCAGCCACGGTGCCATGAACTTGGCTGCTGCTGCCCTCTCCTGATGAGTCATCCCCCTCAACAGCACTCAAAGCGGTGTATCTGTTTTGCAGGGGGATGACCACAGGGGACCCCTGCACTACCTTCCTTGCACTACTCTTTCTGCTGGTCTTCCATTCCCTATCTGGCTGTGGACACTTCTCCTGCGGTAAGACCAACTCGCTACACGTGATACTCACGTCATTCTCAGCATCGTGGATGCTCCAGAGTGAATCCACCCTCAGCTCCAACTCAGCGTTTCTGAGTTCTTACATGGTACAGGAGGAGCATATCACGTGACCGAGCTCTCCTGCCATGACTTAACCCTTAGATACACTTAAATTGTCAACAACAATGTTAAAAGTTACTGACTGTTATAGAAGAGAAAGAAAAAGAAAATCACCAGCCAATCACTTACCCCCTTGGCTGTGACGTCACCTTTCTGTTTCTTTCTACTTCTTTTTTGCTTTCTCCCTGTAGCTGCACCGGTACACCTCTCGCCGACCCCGGACTCACGCTGCTCCGAGCTCCCGTCTCCTCGACTGACTGCTCGAAGTGCTCGACTCCCGCTGGCCTTTATAGGCCTCTCGCCGACCCCGGACTCACGCTGCTCAGAGCTCCCGTCTCCTCGACTGACTGCTCGAAGTGCTCGACTCCCGCTGGCCTTTATAGGCCTCTCGCCGACCCCGGACTCACGCTACTCCGAGCTCCCGTCTCCTCGACAGGTAACCGGAGCACTGTATGCACCCCGATGGAATTTATAAACTTCCAATGACCAGGGAGGCACAGAGTGACAGGGCTTTGGGTTTTGCACACATTGCCGGCTTCCCCAAGGTGCAGGGTGGTATTGACTGTACCCATATTGCCCTGCGAGCACCATTACAGGAGGCGGAGGTGTACCGAAACCGTAAGGGATTCCACTCCCTCAACGTGCAGCTCGTCTGCGACCATACGCAGCGCATAATGGCAGTGAATGCCAACTTTCCAGGGAGCATCCATGATGTGCACATCTTGTGTGAGAGCACTGTGTCTGAGCTGTTGAAAGTCTGAGCCACAAGGTAAATGTTGAGGGACAAAGGGTACGGCCTCGCCAACTGGCTCTTGACCCCCCCCCTGCGGAACCCGCAGACAGAAGCCGAGTAACGATGTAATAAGAGCCATATAGCCACTTGTAATATTATCGAAAAGACAATTGGAGTGCTGAAGCAGCGCTTTCGAAGCTTGGACCACCCGGGAGGCAGGCTGCAGTACCACCCTGAGCAGGTTGCTCAGTTGACAGTGGTGTGCTGCATGATGCATAATTTAGCCATCATGCGGGGACAGGAATTGCCACAGGGGACTGCAGGACCACCTGGGGGGAGAGTGCAGGAGACAGAGGAGGAAGAGGAGGAAAGTGAGGGGGGGGGTGGAGGATGAGGAGGGGCTTCCAGATGAACCCATGGGCCCCCCCCCCACTCCAACACCACAGCGGAGGGCACACGGAGCGTATGCCACTGCTAAATTGTTACATCTGCAGCTCATAAATGAACGCTTTGCTTGAATGTGGAGAGCTGCATTTTGGGACCCTGATATCTGTTACCCCAAAATTTTGACACTGTAAAAGAGTGCTTAAATTCAATTCAAACATTTATGTAAAAATGTGAAAAATGTACAATTTTAAACCTTTGTAAAACTTATAACTATAAAACAACTGTAACAACTTTAACAAAACTTTAGCAACTTGAATAAACTTTTACAAATCAAACTTCAATTATTAAATGAACAAGTACAACAAAAGACCCTTTACTGTCCTCGACCTCGACCAAGACCGTGTGCTACACCACCTTGGGACTATTGCCCCTTTCCTACTCCCGCCCCCGAGCCTGGACCTCTCCGTGGTGGTACCAAGCCGGCGAGCAGCAGTGCACCCCGAGTGCTGTTGCTGTCGTTGGGGGCTGAGACATTGCAGGCGCAATGGATGGGGCCTCAGGAGAAGCTCGTGATGTAGAAGGCTCGGCTTCAGGACTGGAATCTGCTGACAGCTTCCCACCCTCAGGTGCTGGCGACCTGACTACTGTGGCATGGGGGGGATTCCGTGCCATGTCCCGATCCCATCGATTGCCGCATGGCATCGACGGAGTCGGTGGTTTGCTCCATCGCAGTGATCAGTCGCGACTTATCCTCCGACTGTCGCTCTGATAGAGCCGCGATGTTTGTGGCTATCATAGCCATGGCCTCGAGCAGCTCTCGACCTGTGCCGAAGCTGGCCTGCCACAGACGCACCATGGCCTGGTACGCGCCTACCTGTCGTGCAGCAAGCGATTTTTTCTGCAACAACCTCCGTCGCTGCGGCAACGGAGCTGCAATGCTGGGGGTACGTTGCTGCACACCACAGAATCAGAGGAGGCATGGGAGAATCCCCTGAATATAGATTCGGTGGTGGAGGATGTTCCAGCTGGCCCACACGGAGCTGGTGTATCCTCCTCCGTCCCCACCCCACCTCCACCTCCACTGGCTCCAGGATCAGTGGCTCTTACTCTTCCTCTTCGTCTTTCTCATCTCTGCCAACATCCCCGGCATCGAAGCACTGACCACACTCGATCAGCTCCGCTGGGCGGGCCACATTGTCTGCATGCCTGACGCAAGACTCTCAAAGCAAGCGCTCTACTCAGAGCTCTTACACGGCAAGCAAGCCCCAAGTGAGCAGAGGAAGCGTTACAAAGACACCCTCAAAGCCTCCCTGATAAAGTGCAACATACCCACCGACACCTGGGAGTCCCTGGCCAAAGACCGCCCTAAGTGGAGGAAGAGCATCCGTTATTAAAACAACTGACCCTCGACTAACATGCTGCTCCTTATCGCGCTCTCTCCCGGTAGAGGAGCGGGAGCGGGAGTTCCAGGCCCAGACAAAGGGCCCCGAGACTCGGGAGGAGCCACAAGAGAGGGAGCGGGAGATCCAGGCCCAGAAAAAGGGACCCGAGAATCGGGAGGAGCCACAGGAGCGGGAGCGGGAGTTCCAGGCCCAGATAAAGGGGCCTGAGAATCGGGAGGAGCGGGAGCGGGAGATACAGGCCCAGAAAAAGGGGCCTGAGAATCGGGAGGAGCCACAGGAGCGGGAGCGGGAGTTCCAGGCCCAGATAAAGGGGCCTGAGAATCGGGAGGAGCCACAAGAGAGGGAGCGGGAGATACAGGCCCAGATAAAGGGGCCTGAGACACGGGAGGAGCCACAGCGGGAGTGGGAGGAGCCAGCTGGTGCAGGGACCAAAAGTAAAAAAAAAATTGAAATCGAAGTGTGATGTTACAGCCAAGCGGGTAAGTGATTGGCTGGTGGATTGGTGAGTATTTTCCTTTTTCTTTTCAGTAGGAAACCTTCGGCATTGTTGTAAGTAGGAACTGCAAGTAAATATATGTGATCTTTATTATCTAAGGAGAGATGGATAATTAAATCGTCTGTGCTGAATAGCGGCTGGGTGTGTTGTACTAAGGTTTAGAATTTAGTTCTACTCGATAGTTGCGAGTGTAACTAGAGGGACGGCAGGGCAGCTCAGTCCCATGGACTGCACATCCTGTGGCATGTGGGAAGTCCACGATGCTTTGTGCAGCTGGGGCGACCACGTGTGCGGGAGGTGTCTCCGGCTGCACCAACTCGAGCTCTGTGTTTGGAGCTTGAGCGGCGGCTGGGGTCACTGCTCTCAGTCTCGCGGGGGCACCGCAATGTGTATAGCACGTTTCTAGAGGCGGTCAGCCCACAGCTGGCAGAGAGGGAGTGGGTGACCACTAGGCAGGTAGTGCAGGAGTCCACTGAGTCCATCTCGCTGTTCTGAGTGCCAATGGGGGGCGAGGCTGGCTTTGGGGAGTGCAGCCAGAGCCAAGTCCACGGCACCCCGGGAGGCTCAGCTGCACGGGTGGGGTGGGGAGGAAGAAGAATGATGGAGCTGTAGTGGTAGAGGATTCAATAGTCGGGGAGTAGACAGGCGTTTCTGCGGTCACAGACGTGACTCCAGGATGGTATGTTGCCTCCCTGGTGACAGAGTCAAGGATGTCACTGAGCGGCTGCAGGGCATTCTGGGGGGGAGAGGGTGAACAGCCAGAGGTCATGGACCAATATCGGGACCAATGACATCGGTAGGAAGAGGGATGAGGTCCTGCAGGCAGAGTTTAGGGAGCTAGGAGAGAGATTAAAAAAGCAGGACCTCAAAGGTAGTAATCTCCGGATTACTCCCAGTGCCACAAGCTAGTGAGTACAGAAATAAATAGGAGGATAGAGCAGATGAATACGTGGCTGGAGAGATGGTGCAGGCGGGAGGGCTTTAGTTTCCTGAGGCATTGGGACCGGTTCTGGGGGAGGTGGGACCTGTACAAGCCGGACAGGTTGCACCTCAACAGAGCTGGGATCAATAGCCTCGCGGGGGAGAAGTTTGCTAGTGCTGTTGGGGAGGGTTTAAATTAGCTTGGCAGGGGGATGGGAACCTGAAAATAGATTCAGTAGGGAGGGGAGTAAAGCTGAAATTAGATAAGGAACAATAAGGAGCAAAAGTCACTAGTGGGCCTAGTCTATAGGCCCCCTAACAGTAGCAACTCTGTTGGTCGGAGCATTAACCAGGAAATAGTGGGGGCTTGTAAAAAGGGAACAGCAACAATCATGGGTGATTTTAACCTCCATATAGATTGGACAAATCAAATTGGTCAGGGTAGCCTTGAGGAGGAGTTCATAGAATGCTCAAGGGACAGGTTCCTTGAGCCGTACATAACAGAACCAACCGGGGGCAGGCTATCTTAGACCTGGTCCTGTGTAATGAGACAGGATTAATAAACAATCTCCTAGTAAAGGATCCCCTCGGAATGAGTGATCATAGCATGGTTGAATTTCAAATTCAGATGGAGGCTGATAAAGTTGGATCTCTAACCAGCGTACTAAGCTTAAATAAAGGAGACTATGAAGGTATGAGGGCAGAGTTGGGTAAAGTGGATTGGGAAAATAGATTAGAGTGTAGGATGGTTGATGAACAGTGGTGTACATTTAATGAGATATTTCACAACTCTCAAGAAAAATAAATTCCAGTGAGGAGGAGAAGGTGTGAGAGAAAAGATAGCCATCCGTGGCTAACTAAAGAAATAAAGGACTGTATCCAGTTAAAAACAAGGGCATACAAAGTGGCCAAAACTAGTGGGAGGACAGAAGACTGGGAAGCTTTTAAAAGCCAGCAAAGAACAACGAAAAAAATGATTAAGAACGGGAAGATGGACTATGAAAGTAAACTAGCACAAAATATAAAAACAGATAGCAAGAGTTTCTATAGGTATATAAAAAGGAAAAGGGTGGCTAAAGTAAATGTTGGTGCCTCAAAGAATGAGACCGGGGAATTAGTGATGGGGAACATGGAGATGGCAGAAACTCTGAATAAATATTTTGTATCAGTTTTTACAGTAGAGGACACTAACAATATCCCAACAGTGGATAGTCAAGGAGCTATAGGGGAGGAACTTAACACAATCACAATCACTGAGGAGGTGGTACTCAGTAAGATTAAGCTGCTAAAGGCAGATAAATCCCCTGGACCTGATGGCTTGCATCTTAGGGTCTTAAGAGAAGTAACGGCAGGGATTGTGGATGCATTGGTTGTAATTTACCAAAATTCCCTGGATTCTGGGGAGGTCCCAGCAGAATGGAAAACTACAACTGTAACGCCCCTATTTAAAAAAGAAGGCAGACAAAAAGCAGGAAACTATAGACCAGTTAGCCTAACATCTGTGGTTGGGAAAATGTTGGAGTTTATTATTAAAGAAGCAGTAGCAGGACATTTGGAAAAGCAAAATTCGGTCAGGCAGTCAGCATGGATTTATGAAGGGGAAGTTATGTTTGACAAATTTTCAGGAATTTTTTGAGGATGTAACGAACAGGATGGATAAAGGGGAACCAGTGGATGTGGTGTATTTGGACTTCCAGAAGACATTTGACAAGGTGCCACATAAAAGGTTACCGCACAAATTCACGGGGTTGGGGGTAATATATTAGCATGGATAGAGGATTGGCTAAATAACAGAGAATAGAGAGTCGGGATAAATGGTTCATTCTCTGGTTGGCAATCAGTAACTAGTGGGATGCCGCAGGGATCAGTGCTGGGACCCCAATTATTTACAATCTATATTAACAACTTGGAAGAAGGGACTGAGTGTAATGTAGCCAAGTTTGCTGATGATACAAAGATGGGAGGAAAAGCAATGTATGAGTAGGACACAAAAAATCTGCAAAAGGATATAGACAGGCTAAGTGAGTGGACAAAAATTTGGCAGATGGAGTATAATGTTGGAAAGTGTGAGGTCATGCACTTTGGCAGAAAAAAATCAAAGAGCAAGTTATTATTTAAATGGAGAAAGATTGCAAAGTGCCGCAGTACAGCGGGACCTGGGGGTACTTGTGCATGAAACACAAAAAGATAGTATGCAGGTACAGCAAGTGATCAGGAAGGCCAATGGTATCTTGGCCTTTATTGCAAAGGGGATGGAGTATAAAAGCAGGGAAATTTTGCTACAGCTATATAAGGTATTGGTGAGGCCACATCTTTTAATACTGCATGCAGTTTTTGTTTCCATATTTAAGAAAGGATATACTTGCTTTGGAGGCAGTTCAGAGAAGGTTCATTAGGTTGATTATGGGGATGAGGGGGTTGACCTATGAGGAAAGGTTGAGTAGGTTGGGCCTCTAATTATTGTAATTTGGAAGATTGAGAGGTGATCTTATTGAAACGTATAAGATTATGAGGGGGCTTGACAAGGTGGATGCAGAGAGGATGTTTCCACTGATGGGGGAGACTAGAACTAGAGGGCATGATCTTAGAATAAGGGACCGCCCATTTAAAACTGAGATGAGGAGAAATTTCTTCTCTCAGAGCGTTGTAAATCTGTGGAATTCGCTGCCTCAGAGAGCTGTGGAAGCCGGGACATTGAATAAATTTAAGACAGAAATAGACAGTTTCTTAAACGATAAGGGAATAAGGGGTTATGGGGAGCGGGCAGGGAAGTGGAGCTGAGTCCATGATCAGATCACCCATGATCTTATTAAATGGCGGAGCAGACTCGAGGGGCCGTATGGCCTGCTCCTGTTCCTATTTCTTATGTTCTTATGCGTGGGTGACCCCTGACCCCCGAAATCGTGGGTAAAAAGCTTCTTGGGAAAAAAAAACGGGAAAAAAAAATCACACATGCGCAGTGCAGTGCCGCACTGTCCATCGACAAGAAAGTCCATCTGGATCGACTACAGTGTTACTTACTGCCCGCTGCACACCGCTAGCTTACCGCTGACACACTGCCAAAAAACAATCGACCAAATTTGCGCTTTTTGGTCTCAGCATATCGCCGAGAAATGGGCGGACCTTATGTCATGACCAATTTCGGGCCCATTGAGTAGAGCTGTGCTTGACTGCGTGTGGTAAAACTCAGGGAGCTGAATTACCAATCAAGAGACTGGAGAAGAGGGACCACAGGCCCTGTTGCATTAAAATATTTCCATGGACTTCTACGGAGGATTATTTGTAATTTAGTGCCACATTAGATTGCTCCAATTGATTTGTCTTGGTTGGAATAAAAAACAGGCGACTGTTGATTAGAATTGTTGAAGGCTCACTGGTTATACCCGCTCCTCATTTATTCCAGACACTCTCAGGACAGGCAATGTGGAGAATACAATTTAGTTCAACTCCGAATCGTGCAGTTTAACCATGAGCTTGCTGCAAAGGCCATTTTATATTGTTTGCGGCCAGTCTCTTAGGATGTTTCAGCTTTCACCCAGCCCCCACTCCATGTCTGCAATTAGATAACAGAGAACCCAGTGCTCCAGAACTCCAGCTCTCCGCTCTTTATAATATCTCTTTAACCCTTCAGAAAACCTTAGGTTTCCATGGTGATGTAAACATTGACAGAACGCTCGGTGTCGGGACAGGAGGAGGCCATTCTGCCCCTCGACTCTGTTCCACCATTCAATGAGACCTTGGCCAATCTGCAACCCAACTCCCTTTGGCCCATATCCCTAAATACCTTTGGTTAACCTATCAATTAGGTTACCTATTAATCTCAGATTTAAAATTAACTACTGATTAATTGCCGTTTGCTGGAGAGAGTCCCAAACTTCTACCGTCCTTTGTGCAGAAGTGTTTCCTAATTTCAATCCTGAAAGGTCTGCCTCTAATTTTTAGACTGTGACCCCTAGTCCTGTAGTAATTCTTGTAGCTCTCAGACTTTAGATTTTTTCTGCAGGCAGTTCTTTTTTTCAGAGGTGGGGACTCTGTGCTTATCTCCCTACCCCTCCACTCTGTGTGGCCACAGGAGTTGAGATCCAGCGAACCAGGACTTTCATAAGAACATAAGAAATAGGAGCAGGAATTGGCCATTCGTGGCTGATCTGATTCTGGACTCAATTCCACTTCCCCACCCACTCCCCATAACCCTCTATTCCTCTGTTTCCTCTATTATCTCACCCCAGCTCAGGATTTCCGCGTGCAATGTGTGCACCCGTTAGTATGCTCACAGGTTTGTAGAGCTGTTGAGTTGTGAGTGGCTTAGCCAGTCACATGATGTTCATACGACTCAATAAAACCCCAGCCAGTTGGATTCGGGGGATCCAAGATGAGGTATGCAGTTGTGAGCCTGGTGGATGAATTGGTAATGTGCAGTGTGATAAACTTTTGCAAATAAACCAACTAGTTCTTAATAGCAATGTGTTGCTATGGATTCTTAAACAAAGAACCCATGAAGCGAATACATTACACCGAGGTCCCACACCCCCGCACTTTGCCACCGGCGGGGAGGTGGAGTCTGGGTTCCGGGGCAGTATGCCTCTCATCCATCCCTCACCAGCACTCCATTAAACTGCGAGATGAAGCACTGCTTTGATCCCTGGGGTGATGGCAAACCACACTCCCACCCACCCTTTCCTACAACCACTATCTGCCCCACCTTTGACAGAGACTGTAATTCCCGTATTGGACTGTTCATTCACCTGATAACTCACTTTTGGAGTGGAAGCAAGTCTTCCTCGATTCTGAGGGACTGCCGATGATGATTACCCTATGTCAGCCGTGACTCAGTGGGCAGCACTCTCGCCTCTGAGTCAGAAGGTTGTGGGTTCGAGTCCCACTCCAGGAGACTTTGAGCACATAAATCTAGACTGACACTCCAGTGCAATGCTGAGGGAGTGCAGCACTGTCGGAGGTGCCGTCTTTCAGATGAGACGTTAAACCGAGGCCCCGCCTGCTCTCTCAGTTTGACGTAAAAGATCCAATGGAACGATTTTGAAGAAGAACAAGGGAGTTCTCCCTGGTGTTCTGACCAATATTTATCCCTCAATCAATATAACAAAAACAGATTATCTGGTCATTATCACATTGCTGTTTGTGGGAGCTTGCTGTGCACAGACTGGCTGCCGCGTTTCCCACAGTGACTGTGCTCCAAAAGTACTTCATTGGCTGTAAAGCGCTTTGTGGTGCCCGGTGGCAACACCTCGATTTTAAAATTCTCATTCCTGCATGGCCTCGCCCCTCCTTATCTCCGTAATCACCTCCAGCCCCACAACCCTCCGAGATCTCGGTGTTCTCCTCTAATTCTGGCTTCCTGAGCATCCCCGATTATAATCACTCCACCATTGGCGGCCGTACCTTTAGCTGCCTGGGCCCTAAGCTCTGGAATTCCCTCCCTAAACCTCTCCACCTCTCTCTCCTCCTTTAAGATGCTCCATAAAACCTACCTCTTACCTGTCCCAATATCTCCTTATATGCATCGGCAACAATGTTTGTTTGATAACTTTCCTGTGAAACACTTTGAGACATGTTAAAGGCTCTATATAAATGCAATATGTTGTTGCTCATTACCCCTTGGCTTTAATATTCTATACAGATTAGAATAATACCTAGAATGCCATTAGCTTTTTTATGGCCTTATAACCCTGAGATGCTGCCTACAATGTCCTATGAAGCTATGGGGCTGAAATTACCTTGCTAACGCTGCCCGATAGCGCCGGCAATGGGCAGCTAACGGGTGGCAAAGGCCTAAGGTCGGCGGTGAGCGGCGTCCACACCTCCCCTCAAATTGAGTTGGTCGTTGGTGGAGGCGCCTCGAGGTAACGGTGCGCCCTCTGACGCCACCCACAGGGTGACGACATCCAGCGTGCAACGCGCTCTTGGCACCACTCCGTTTGTCCAGAGGTGTAACGGCTAGGTGTCCGTACAGCCAGGAAAAAGTGGTGTTGGCATCGCGGATCTCGGGCAGAATCGGCCACAGATCAAGGTAAGTTTTCTTTCTTTCTTTATTTCAGCTTTTATTTACGAGTTGTACCGGTGGGGAAGGGTGTGCGTGTGTGTGTGTGTGTGGGTCCAAGTAGTTTTTGTGTTCCCCCATCCCCGCCCATGTTTTTTCAGATCACGTGCCGGCAGCCTCCCGGCGGGAAATTGATTCGGCCTCCTACGCTCCCGCCCCGTTGGAGCCCGAGAATGAGTGTGCAATGCTACAGTTTAGCGCTGCTCTCTCACCTTTGGGCATAAAAACGGAATTTGACATTTTGAGGCAGCGCCTAACGCCCGGTGCTAAACTCAGCCCTCAGGCGGTGACTCCACCTCAAAAACGGCGGGACCCAATTTCGCCTCCAATCATCATCACCATCATCATCACCATAGGCAGCCCCTCGAAGCGAGGATAACTTGCTTCCACGCCAAAAAGGGATGAATTCACAGGTGTTTCAATGTTCCAGATCCCGAACTAATATTCCAGATCCCGAACTACATCCTGAAGGGTGGAAGATGCCTGTGGGTGGATTTTTTTAACGTGTGGTGACCGTTGCACACCAGCCACCACACGGGCTTGACAGAGCTAGGCCTTGGTCCAGTGGCAAGGGTTAACCAGGTCGACTGGAGACCTGCTCTGCTGCACGGACCTAGTGCGCACACATATCGCACAGTGTGGGCTGGGCCCGTGCTGCCCCCTGGGCCCTCGCCTCTTCTGGGCCCCGATCACTTCCCTCTACGGACTCTTGCCGCTCCTTCGCCTCTCCTGCTGTGCCTGCCCGCGCTGCTCCCTGCAATGGCATGCCGTCGCACGCTGCTCCCTCCAACGGCCCCAGCTATGCCTCCAAATGCCTCTGCTCTTCCACAACACTCAGCCTATTCCCATTCCTCCTGCGATTTTTATTACCAAAGCGAATCACCTCACTTGTTGACATTGAATTCCATCTGCAACTTTTTAGCCCATTCAGTAACCTATTTATCAATCACCCTTCGTAGCTTGCTTTGGGCTTCTCAAGGATTAACGATACCTGACATTTTGGTATCATCTGCAAACTTCAACACGACTCCCTCTAGCCCAATAATCCAAATCACTGATATACAGGGTGAACACGGAGTCCCTGGAACTGAATCCTAAGGGACACCTCTTCCAACCACTGTGAAAAACGGACCTCAATCCCACTGCTTTCTGCGCTTTTGATTGATTTTTTCTATCCAGTTTGCTATCCCCGCCTGAATTCCACACACTTAATCTTCTCTACTAATCTCCCGTGTGGCACTTTGTCAAAGGCTGTCTGACAGACCATGCAGACCAAATCTATCTCCTCACAAAATCCTCCGAGGTTAGTCAAGCACAGATCGTTCCTTTTGAAATCAGTGCTGGCTATTCCTGTCTTCTCTATCTCGATACGTGGCAATTTCATCCTTAATGAAAGACTCTCAAATTGTCCCTACTATAGATGCTAAGCTAACTGGCCTGTAATTACCCGATTAGCACTGTCTCCCTGTTTAACAATGTATACTAATTGGCTGTGCTCCAGCACACTAAATCGTGCCCTGAATTCTAATTTCTAAGGTCCCTGCCCTTCCCTCCCTCACCTCCCTTAGGATCTTAGTATGTATCCCAGGTGTCAGCCGTGGCTGAGTGGGCAGCACTCTCTCACCTCCGAATCAGAAGGTTGTGGGATCAAGTCCCACTCCAGGGATTTGAGCACATAAATCAAGGCTAACACTCCCAGTGCTGCACTGTCGGAGGTGCCGTCTTTCGGATGAGATGCTAAACCGAGGCCCCATCTGCTCTCTCAGACGTAATGTAAAAGATCCCAAGGCGCTATTTCGAAGAAGAGCAGGGGAGTTATCCCCGGTGTCCTAGGGCCAGCAGATTATCTGGTCATTACCATACTGCTGTTTGTGGGACTTGCTGTGCACAAATTGGCTGCTGTGTTTCCCACATTACAACAGTGACTACACTCCAAAAGTAATTCATTGGCTGTAAAGTGTTTTGAGATGTCCGAAAGGCGTTATATAAATGCAAGTTCTTCTTTCTTCAGTATTTTGCTTTTTATCTCCCCCCACTGACCCCACCCACCTTTTGGTCTTCATAAGTAATTCCCTGACTGGGCCTTCTCAGTAAGCCACACATGGACTGTCCATGGTAGCATGGTAGTTAACTGACCTTCAGCCTCGGCTATGAAGCATTTCACGGACAGATCACCTCCTGACACTGCAGTCGGGAAAGCTGGAAGTAACGTTCTTGTTTCTCCAAGTGGTTACCCCCAGACCTCAGTGCAGGTTGCTTCAACTGGGAAGTGGTCTGAAAAGGAAAAATATAGAAGTTAACACTGCGACATTGGTGACACAGTGGTTATATTAGTGGACTAGTGATTGGAGGCGAGGGAAGTCAGAGTGGGAACCCCTGTGCTCCCAGGAGGCGGGTCAGCTGTTTAAATATTGTAATGAGGCTGGGAGCCTCATGTGTAACCTGTCTCCAGATTGAACCCTGGCCAGCTGGGTTTCCCAGGCTTGGGGAAACCTGGCAGCTAAAGTGCTCTTGCAGAGAGCCAGCTCGGGCTTGACGGGCCAAATGGCCTCCTGCTGTGCCATAACCATTCTCTGATTCTATGAAATGGAGCTGCGAGGAATGCTTGCTGGAGAAATAAGTGCCTTTACAGCTCTGCATGTGGGGCAGGAGGACGAGTGCTTCTTCCCTGCCTGCCATCAATCCCAAGAACCTCCCCTTACCCTCCCCTCCCACCAGCCCCCGCCCCCCCCCCCCCCCCCCCCGCATGATTGGAGTTCGGACCCCTTGGATCGAGGGTCAGAACCACCCTCCCCCAATATCAGACCCCAACCTCTGGATCGGCAAACCCCCCCCACGCTCCCACTAACGCAGCTGTTCCTGGCTTGGGAGTCTCCTCCACAACACTCCCCACCTGACAGGGAGCCAAGCCTGCCAACCAGGCCAGCTTCTGGCAGGGAAGCTGTTGAGGAAAAAAAAGACTCAGGGGTGTGGAGTCAAAACTGTGAGGAAACCCGAACATCCCTGGTTACATAGAAACATAGAAAATAGGTGCAGGAGTAGGCCATTCGGCCCTTCGAGCCTGCACCACCATTCAACATGATCATGGCTGATAATTTTTCCAACTTCAGTACCCCATTCCTGCTTTCTCTCCATACCCCTTGATCCCTTTAGCCGTAAGGGCCATATCTAATTCCCTCTTGAATATATCTAACTAATTGGCCTCAACAACTTTCTGTGGTAGAGAATTCCACAGGTTCACAATTCTCTGAGTGGAAGAAATTTCTCCTCATCTCGGTCCTAAATGGCTTACCCCTTATCCTTAGACTGTGATCCCTGGTTCTGGACTTCCCCAACCTTGGGAACATTCTTCCTGCATCTAACCTGTCCAATCCCGTCAGAATTTTAGATGTTTCTATGAGATCCCCTCTCATTCTTCTAAATTCCAGTGAATATAAGCCTAGTCAATCCAGTCTTTCTTCATATGTCAGTCCTGCCATCCCGGGAAACAGTCTGGTGAACCTTTGCTGCACTCCCTCAATAGCAAGAATGTTCTTCT
The DNA here is from genome assembly GCF_044704955.1 of Pristiophorus japonicus. Lineage (NCBI taxonomy): Eukaryota > Metazoa > Chordata > Chondrichthyes > Pristiophoridae > Pristiophorus > Pristiophorus japonicus. The sequence goes on along the minus strand of NC_092002.1, from coordinate 19,326,471 downwards.
TCAGATTAGGAGATCAAAACTGTACATATTATTCAAGGTGTGGCCTCACCAAGGCCCTGTACAACTGCAGTAAGACCTCCCTGCTCTTATACTCAAATCTTCTCACTATGAAGGCAAACACGCCATTTGCCTTCTTCACCGCCTGTTGTATCTGCATGCCCACTTTCAATGACTGATGTACCATGACACCCAGGTCTCGTTGCACCTCCCCTTTTTCTAATCTGTCACCATTCAGGTAATATTCTGCTTTCCTGTTTTTGCCATCAAAGTGGGTAACCTCACATTTATCCACATTATACTGCATCTGCCATGCATTTGCCCACTAACCTAACCTGTCCAAGTCACCCTGCAGCCTCTTCGCATCCTCCTCACAGCTCACACTGCCACCCAGCTTAGTGTCATCTGCAAACTTGAAGATATTACATTCAATTCCTTCGTCTAAATCATTGATGTATATTGTAAATAGCTGGGGTCCCAGCACTGAACCTTGCGGTACCCCACTAGTCACTGCCTGCCATTCTGAAAAGGACCCGTTCATTCCTACTCTTTGCTTCCTGTCTGCCAACCAGCTTTCTATCCACATCAATACATTACCCCCGAACAAAACTGCTCCCTCCCGTTCATATAACCTGCACCAGTCACGATCGGGGCCAAAGAATGGAGCCGACCTCAAGTGATTCTTCCCACGTATAATAGATTACATAACTATTTCCCAACCTCAGGGGCCGAACTTGCTCACCGCTGGGAACGGGGCACACCGATCATGTCTCTGTTGATTTTACCGGTGTGGTAGATGCCGTGGCCTCTTGAGCGAAATTCCTCTTTTTTTGGGTGGCGGGCCGGAAGTCGGTCACAACAGGTGCGGATGTGGGGTGGTGAGCGGAAGTTCGCAGTCTAGAGGGGCGAGAGTTGGAGGGGGGGGGGTGCGGGGATAGTGTCCGCCACTCTCAGTCACCACTTAAAGAGGAGAGCCGGCGCGATTCTTTAAGTTCGGCCCACTGGGCCACCCAGGAGAGTTTCGGTTGGGCCAGTGGCATGGCACCCAAGAGGTGGTGGGGGTGGGGGGGGCGGTTTGTGCCAGGCTGCCTTTAGGCGGCCCGGTATCGGCCCCACATGGCAGTCGGCCGACAAAAAAAACATGGTGGCAGCGGAGGTGCGCCCTCCCCTTTAATGGGCACCGCACCGCCATTTTAGAAGGACAACAGCCTCCCTGCACCGGCAGAAATAGCAGCTTTTGGCACCGCGCGGCGGGAGCAAGATTGTTTTGGCGGAACTTCGCCATCGGGGGAGGGGAACATCGGCGGTGCGCACTCTGATGACGCACTTAGCACGGATCGGCAGCAGCGGAGTGGTTGGGGGGGGAGCAGGTCACCGCTGGGAAACCGCAGGAACGGAATTTTCAAAATGGCGGCCGTTCCACGGAAAATCGGTGGCCATTGCACTCAGTGGCATGGCCGCCAATCTCCAGCGGTAGCGGGCCTTGAGGGTGTTATGTCTATAATGCACTTATGAATGACTCCACGAGGCAATGTGTCGTACTCAGACTGTAATGACCTTGGTCCTTTAATCATAACTCCAGAGTGAGGCACAAGCATGGTGGGCAGCCTTTTATACTGGGCCCTGCACACCTATGCAGGTGACCCTCAGGTCTCCCACCGCAGCACCCTCTAGTGGACAGCCCCTGCCACAGGGGCAGGAATACCCAGTCTCCACCAGTTGCACCCTCTAGTGGTGCCAGCATAGTATATACACAGTGTAAACCTTATTGATAGTACATTAGGTAACAAGCCTCCATCTTATGCAGTGACTACAAGAGTATATCTATAGTCTGCATATATAACAGAGGGATGGGGCAAGTCCGGCCCCTTGGTCTCGAACAAGACGTTTCCAATCGGGACAAAATCTGCGGACGGTGCAGACGGCCTGTGCTTTGTGTGTGTGTGTGTGTGTGTGTTTGTGTGTGTGAGATAGGGAGCAAGGCTGCAGGTGCCACACAGCATGTCACAACCCCAGCTCCCCCTTGAGCCATTCTCGAAGTAAACAAACAGCTTGAAGGGGCCTTTTCTGATTACAGGAAAACAGCGGACAGCAAGAGAAAGAAGATTTCGACATGACGAGCAGGTTACTATGGTGAAATTATGGATGGCTTTGCATGTTTGAGCCAACCCTTTGTGTTTAAAGACGGCACTTTGTTCTTAATCACTACTTGTGTTAAATTTAGAACATGTGCCGTGGCTGAAATTTTACGCAGGTGTGAACAATTACAGACTGGCGCTTTCCCCTCTATTTGCAATTCGCAGACCATCTGAATGTTCAGTCACAGTCGTTCTTTAATATCAGCAAATCATTTCCCATCAGCCTCTGACAATCATCTGCTCCTATCAAATGAAATGAACATTTGCTGCTTTGTAACCACACCATTCAGGGACCGGAAACGTCGATGCCAGGGGAAATCTACTTGTTCCAAAGACTGAGGTTTCAACCAGTCTGCAAGGCCAGTCTGGCGATGGGCCTCTGCACTGATTGTCCGCAGGAGAGTGTGCGTTTGGTGGGAGTGGATTCTTCCTACTCGTCTGTCCCTTCAGTGTCAGCCATGGCTCAGTGGAGGAAGAGCATCCGGGAGGGCGCTGAGCACCTCGAGTCTCATCGCCGAGAGCGTGCAGAAAACAAGTTCAGGCAGCGGAAGGAGCGTGCGGCCAACCAGACTCCCCACCCACCCTTTCCTCCAACCACTGCCTGTCCCACCTATAATTCCCGTATTGGACTGAGAACACACTTTTAGAGTTGAAGCAAGTCTTCCTCAATTTCGAGGGACGGCCTATGATGATGATGATGAGTGGGCAGCACTCTCACCTCTGAGTCAGAAGGTTGTGGGTTCAAGTCCCACTCCAGGAACTTGAGCACATAAATCTAGCCTGACACTCCCAGTGCAGTGCGGAGGGAGTATTGCACTGTCGGAGGTGCCGTCTTTCGGATGAGATTTTCAACCGAGGCTCCGTCCGCTCTCTCAGGTGGATGTAAAAGATCCCACGGCACTATTTTGAAGAAGAGCGGGGGGAGTTAACCCCAGTGTCCTGGGCCAATAATTATCCCGCAATCCATAGCAAAAAACGATTATCTGGGTCATTATCACATTGCTGTTTGTGGGAGCTTGCTGTGCGCAAATTGGCTGCCGTATTTCCCACATTACAACAGTGACTACACTCCAAAAAGTACTTCATTGACTGTGAAGTGCTTTGAGACGTGGGTGGTCTTGAAAGGTGCTATATAAATGCAAGTCTTTCTTTTTTTCTGCGCTGAGGACTTCTGTGGTCTTACCCTAGGTCCTTCTAGTTCGCCTTCTACCAACGCATGATCCAATGATAATGGAGTCATTGACCAATCACAGCGATCAATCTCTGCCAATGAGTCTCCAACAGACCCAGGCACAAGGTGAGGAAACCCCCTGGTGGGGGAAAGCTTTGGGACCCACAGGCCCACAGTCACCGGTTCCTCCCGAGCTCCCTACACTCCGCACACGTCGCGGCTCAAATCACTCACAGAGCGGGTCCCAAATATTATCTCCTGAAAGAAATCTCATTTGCATTTGAATGAATCAATACCAACAGCTTCCACCGTCTCTCGAGGGAGCCTGATCCATAGTTGAGCCACTTGCTCACTTCTTCGTTCGTACGGTAGTAGCAGAGCAAATCAAACCTCAATATCCACGTCGGATATCCAGGCCAAAGCTCCCGGTGTAACAGCGTGGATATCCTGTAGGCTGCCTGTGAATCCCCTCTGAGGGCAGAGCTCGATGATGGGCTCCAGGGTCTGATTAGGAGCTCCACAGTCACATGACTGGGAGGCTTTAATCTTCGACCAATGGGGAAGGTGGCAGCATCGACCATTGCTCACTGAAACATTGCTCTGGCAGATTAGTTTTGAATTTACCTCCCTTTGAGCGCAGGCCATGTCCTCTGGTTCCACTGTTCTGGACACGTTGAGACAGCTGGACATGGTCGACATTGTAATCAACGTGTTGTAACACTGTTGTGAAGCGTCTTGGGATGTCTTACTACATTAAAGGCGCTATATAAATAAAAGTTATTATTATTATTATCCAGCCCCTTTAAAATCCTTAAGTTTTGGATACGTTTAAATGTCCTAAAAAATCAGATCACCTCTCAACCTTCTCTTTCCCAGAGAGAAAATGTCCAATTTACATAATCGTTCCTCATCAACCAATCCCCCCATCTCCTCAGTCGTTCTGCTCTTACCGAGTCACAACACAAATGTCTAATTTAAAGTGAGTGAATTCAAGCTCCCAGAACGGGATGAGGCACTCCAAACAATCAACTAAAAGAAAGAAAGACTTGCATTTATATAGCGCCTTTCACGACCACTGGACATCTCAATGCACTTTACAGCCATGAAGTATTTTGGAGTGTAGTCACTGTTGTAATGTGGGAAACATTAAAGGCCCCGTCTGCTCTCTCAGGTGGATGTAAAAGATCCCATGACACTATTTCGAAGAAGAGCAGGGGAGTTATCCCCGATGTCCTAGCCAATATTTATCCCACAATCAACATCACTAAACAAACAGATTATCCGGTGATTATCACGTTGCTGTTTGAGGGAGCTTGCTGTGCGCAAATTGGATGCCGCATTTCGACATTACAACAGTGACCACACTCCAAATGTACTTCATTAGCTGCAAAGCGCTTTGGGACTTGAAAGTGAGGTCATGAAAGGCACTAAATAAATGCAGTCTTTCTGTCTGGTGAGTCAGTGGAGGACCTCCCCCCTCACAACACGTGACAGGGCCACACCTCCAGTTGTCAGGATCTCAGCCTGCTCAGGTGACTGAGTCTGGAGACAGAGACCGACCAAGACTCGCGACTGAGACTGAGAGCAGCAAAGATAGAAGAGGTTAGTTGTGTGGCAAAAGGAATGATTTATTGAATTCTTTCTTGCCAGGCACAGGGTGAAAATTAGTTGCGGCTGAATATTTCGTCAAGCTGCAGAGAATGCATGTAATGGTCTGTGAGACCATGCACTATTTCTTTGGTGTTAATGTGTGTTGGTGGATTGTCCTGTGGAGTGGAAGGTAGTTTGATATGCTAATGCTGGTTTATTGGAGTGCTTTAGCACCTTCATTCCCAGCAGGGGCCCTTATAACAGTTTTGGATAAGTTTAAATATCCTGAAATTGCAAATTGTTTGAACTGATTGAAATAGATTAATGGGTTTCTCAGTAAGAGGTCAAATCATTCAATTTAAGCACAAGGATCTTGAGTGTGGCAGACTATCGAAATGAAGTTATGGGAAACACCCTTTTGAATTTTCTTTGTTCTGGAATATCTTCAGCATTGAAGCTTTGTCATTATTGTGGTGTCCCTGCACCTTACTACAAATTCACACGAGGCATGTACTGCAGACACGGTTACTCTGAGACCTTAACCTTTATTCCCAGGACCAAGGAGTGCTGACCGTGGGTGGAACCTCCCCTTTTATACCTGGAAACCCAGGTGAGGAGTGTCTCCCACAGGTTCACCCCCTGTGGTCAGGGTGTGCATTTCTAGGGTATAAGTACATTGTACAGGAGTTGCATGAAGGTTATAGTTACATGAAGATTACCGTTGTATGATGGTTACATACATGACATCACCTCCCCCCTTACGTCTTTTTGTGTCAGAGGTTAAGTCTATCAGGTGGTCGACGCTCTCTCGTGGAGCGCCGCAGTTGTGGCTCTGGTGGCTGCGTCTCTGTCACCTGAGGTGATTCCGGCCTGTCCGGGCTGGCCGCAGGGACTGTATGTGCTGTGGATTGTCCTCGTTGCTCGTCCACTGGCAGTGGTGTGGGTGACATCTCATGCTCTTCTTCAGGTTTCTCCGTGTTTATGCTGAACCTTTTCTTTACTTGGACCAACTGTTTGTGGCAGATCTGCCCATTGTTTTGTCTGACCACTATGACCCTATTCCTTTCTTTGCCAATTACTGTGCCCTCAAGCCACTTGGGTCCCAAAGCATGGTTAAGAACAAATACAGGGTCATCCCTTTCTACACACCTCCCCCTTGAGTTTCGATCATGGAACTCGGTTTGGGACTGGCGCTTGCCCTCAACAATGTCTGCCAGGGCTGGGTGAATGAGGGACAGCCGCGTCTTGAGCGTGCATTTCATGAGGAATTCCGCTGGCGGGATTCCCGTGAGCGAGTGTGGGCGGGACCTGTAGGCCAGCAGGAGGCGCGATAGGCGGTACTGAAAGGAGGGTCCTTGGATGCATAGCATGCCCTGTTTTATGACTTGGACCGCACGTTCCGCCTGGCCATTGGAAGCCGGCTTGAACGGCGCTGTCCGGACGTGCTTGATACCATTGGCCAACATAAACTCCTGGAATTCATGGCTGGTGAAACACGGGCCATTGTCGCTGACCAGGATGTCCGGCAACCATGGATCGCGAAAACCGTACGCAGACTATTCACAGTGATGGATGTCGTGCACGAGTTCAATATGATGCACTCGATCCATTTTGAGTATGCATCGATAACAATCAGGAACATTTTCTCCATGAATGGGCCCGCATAGTCTACGTGAATACGTGACCATGACCTGGTGAGCCAGGGCCACGGGCTGAGTGGGGCCTCCCTGGGGGCATTGCCCAGCTGGGCACACGTTGTGCACCTGCGAAGACAGTGATCCAGGTCTGAGTCAATCCCTGGCCACCATACATGTGACTGGACAATGGCCTACATTAACACGATGCCAGGGTGCTCGCTGTGGAGTTCACTGATGAACGCTTCCCTTCCTATCAGGGGCATGACTACCCGGCTGCCCCATAGCAGGCAGTCGGCTTGGATGGAGAGCTCATCCATCCGTCTCTGAAACGGTCTGACCTCCTCAGGGCAGGTCCTGTGTGCAGGCGCCCAATCCCCAGTCAGAACACATTTCTTTATCATGGAGGGGGTCTCTGTTGGTCCAGAGTTTGATCTGGCGGGCTGTGATAAAAGCCACAACGGCCATGACCATCTCAGCGCTTTGCTCCGACGCCCCCTCGGTGGTGGCCAGTGGGAGCCTGCTGAGTGCGTCAGCGCAATTTTCGGTGCCTGGCCGGTGCCGTATGGTGTAGTCATACACAGCCAGCCTGAGAGCCCATCGCTGTATGCGAGCTGACGCATTGGCATTGACAGCCTTGCTGTCAGACAACAGGGATGTTAATGGCTTGTGGTCCGTCTCTAGCTCGAACCATCTACTGAAAAGGTACTGGTGCATCTTTTTCACATCGTAAACACAAGCGAGTGCTTCCTTTTCAACCATGCCGTATCCACGCTCTGCCTGGGAGAGTGACCTGGAGGCGTAAGCCACCGGTTGGAGTCGGCCGTCATCATTACCCTGCTGCAACACACACCCAACCCCGCACGTTAAAACCAGTTTTTTTACAGGGGTCATACAAAGTCAACAGTTTGTTAGAACACAGCAGGTTCCTCGCCGTATTGAAAGCCCGTTCTTGACAGTCCCCCCAAAGCCATCCACAACCTTTACGCAGGAGCATGTGTAACGGCTCCAACACTGTGCTTAAGTTCGGCAGAAAGTTACCGAAATAGTTCAAAAGTCCCAGGAATGATCGCAACTCCGACGTGTTGCCGGGCCTGGGCGCCCGGCGGATCGCCTCCGTTTTTGATTCAGTGGGCCGCATCCCGTCGACCGGCAACCCTCCTACCCAAAAACTCGACCTCTGGGGCCAAAACACACACTTGGCTTTTTTCAGCCGCAAGCCTACCCGGTCCAGTCGGCGTAGCACCTCCTCCAGGTTGTGGAGATGTTCCTCGGTGTCTCGACCCGTGATAAGGAAGTCGTCTTGGAATACGATTGTTCCAGGAATGGATTTGAGCAAGCTTTCCATGTTTCTCTGAAAGATAGCGGCCACCGAACGAATGCCAAACGGACACCTGTTGTAGATAAATAATCCCTTGTGCATCGTGATGGTGGTCAGAAGCTTGGATTCTTTGGCCAGTTCCTGGGTCATGTAGGCCGAGGTGAGGTCCAGCTTCGTGAACAGCTTGCCACCTGCCAGCGTGGCAAAAAGGTCCTCCGCTCTCGGAAGCGGGTATTGGTCTTGCAGCGACATTCGGTTGATGGTGGCTTTGTAGTCGCCACAAATCCTGACCGAACCATCTGCTTTAAGGACAGGAACGATGGGACTTGCCCAGTCACTGAATTCAACGGCCGAAATTATGCCCTCTCTGAGCAGCCTGTCCAATTCACTTTCAATTTTCTCACGCATCACATACGGCACCGCTCTGGCTTTGTAGTGCACTGGTCTGGTGTCCAGAGTGATGCGTATCACTACTTTAGTGCCCTTGAACGTTCCGACACCGGGTTAAAACAGTGACCCGAATTTTTGTAGAACCTGTGAGCATGAACTTCGCTCCTCAGATGAAATGGCGTGCACATCCCCCCATTTCCAATTCATCTCGGCTAGCCAACTCCTCCCCAAGACCACGGGGACATTTCCCGGGACGATCCAGAGTGGCAGCCGGTTCTGTGATCCATTATGTGTTACCACCAAGTTTGCACTGCCCAGCACTGGGATGATCTCTTTGGTGTACATCCGTAGCTGCGTCTCAATGCGTTCCAGTTTGGGCCTGCTAGCTCTGTGTGGCCATAGTCTCTCAAATTGTTGGGCGCTCGTAATTGACTGGCTAGCTCCTGTATCCAGCTCCATGCGCACCGGGATGCCATTCAATAAAACTTTCATCATCATGGGTGGCGTTTTAGTGTATGAGCTGTGGACGTCAGCCACATGAACCCGCTGAACTTCAGCATCCATGGCTTTTCCCCAGGCATCAGCCTGCATTGCAGACCCCTCGTCTGGTTCCTCTGTCTCGCAGATTAGCCTCGCCACAGTCTTTTTGCACATCCTGGCCAAGTGTCCACTGACGTTACAAATCCTACAGGTATATTGCTGAAACCTGCAGCTTTTCACAGTATGTCTACCCCTGCACCTCCAGCTTGAGCTGAGATTGTTGTTAGCAAAAGGACTGTTACCAGGCATTCCTCTCTGAGCCCATTTGGTTGTTTCTAAGCACTCTGATGGTAGGTGTTAATAGTCCCATCGCGGGACGCATTGTTCCTCGTGATGGCGTGAATTGCCGATCCCCTTTCCATTGTCCCTGTTACGGGCCCACCCTAGAGTCTGTTGCTGCCTGGGCAGTTTCGAAATGCCCTTGCCTGCCTGCGGGGTCCAGAGCCGCGTTCACCATGTTAACTCCCCGGTCCATCGCCACGTTGGGACCAGGGCTGCGTGCGTAAATTAGCTTGGTCTCCTCTTCCCCTGCTATGAAGGTCTGAGCTATCAATGCCGCCCCTTCTAAAGTCAAGTCCTTGGCCTTTATGAGCTTCCTGAAAATCCCGGCACGATTAATGCCCTCAATGAAGAAATCCCTTAACATCTCCCCCCTCCAGGCGTCTGTGAACTTACAGAGACTGGCCAAGCGCCGCAGGTCCACAATGAAGTCCGAGATGTTTTGTTCCTCCCGACGCCGGTGTGTGTAGAACCAGTGTCGGGCCATGTGTGCGCTACTCGCCGGCTTGAGATGCTCACTGATCAGCTGGCTGAGCTCTTCAAAGGACTTGTCCGCTGGCTTTTGGGGTGCGAACAGGTCTTTCATCAGCGCATACATCTGTGGTCCGCAGCTGGTCAGTAGATGCGCCCTCCGCTTGTCAGCCGCTGTCGCTCCCAGCCAGTCCTTTGTGACAAAGCTCTGCTGGAGTCTTTCCATGAAGTCGTCCCAGACCTCACCCACACAGTAACGTTCCTCTGTGCTACCGGTGGCCATCCTCGTGGTTCGGTGATTCCCGTTTCTCGTCGTCAAATGTGGTATCCCTGCACCTTACTATAAATTCACACGAGGCATGTACTGCAGACACAGTCACTCTGAGACCTTAACCTTTATTCCCAGGACCAAGGAGTGCTGACCCTGGGTGGGACCTCCCCTTTTATACCTGGAAACCCAGGTGAGGAGTGTCTCCCACAAGTTCACCCCCTGTGGTCAGGGTGTGCATTTCTAGGGTATAAGTACATTGTACAGGAGTTGCATGAAGGTTACAGTTACATGAAGATTACCGTTGCATGATGGTTACATACATGACAGTTATAGCATTGGAACTAGACTGTAGTGTATTTGGATATTCAGAAGGCCTTCAATAAGGTGCCACACTGTGTCAGCTGTGGCTCACTGGGCAGCAAACTCACCTCTGAGTCACAAGGTTGTGGGTTCAAGTCCCACTCAAGAGACTTGAGCACATAAATCTAGGCTGGCACTCCAGTGCAGTGCTGAGGGAGTGCTGCACTGTCGGAGGTGCCGTCTTTCGAATGAGACGTTAAACCGAGGCCCCGTCTGCTCTCTCAGGTGGATGTAAAAGATTCCATGGCACTATTTCGAAGAAGAGCAGGGGAGTTATCCCTGGTGTCCTGGGGCCAATATTTATCTCTCAATCAACATAACAAAAAATAGATTATCTGGTCATTATCACATTGCTGTTTGTGGGAGCTTGCTGTGCGCAAATTGGCTGCTGGGTTTCCCACATTACAACAGTGACTACACTCCAAAAGTACTTCATTGGCTGTAAAGTGCTTTGAGACGTCCGGTGGTCGTGAAAGACACTGGCCCAGAACTTGTGTACGGAGTGTGTACGGACCCGGGAAGGTATTGTAAAAGCCGGTTTCCAGCGCACAATGCGCATGCGCTGAAAACTGACTTTTCCGATCTGTCAAAATCCAGCTCCAGCTCGATAGATCATCGGGAGCGAGGACACTTGTATGGGCAAGATTGCGGGATTTACGGAAATGTCCTCAAAACTCTTGCGCCTGATACTGGCTGCATAAAAAAATGATTTCCTCATGTCGCCTTTGGTTCTTCTGCCAATCCCCTTAAATCTGTGTCCTCTGGTTCTCGACCCTTCCACCAATGGGAACAGTTTCTCTCAATCTACTCTGTCCAGACCCCTCATGATTTTGAACACCTCGATCAAATCTCCTCTCAACCTTCTCTGCTCTAAGGAGAACAACTCTTTTTGAGTTCCCATGAAAGCCATTTATAAAGAGACATTAGATTCCCTGTCTTAGAATTTACAAACTTGAATTCTTATGATTTAGTTATGGGGCTTGTATTGTGCCTTATTAAGGTGACGCTGCTCCCTCCCGGAAATCGGCACGATCCCGGCCTGCAAGACCATCAGCAGGCCGGGGCCATTGGAGGGAGCAGCGTGTGGCGACATACCACTGCAGGAGCAGCGCGTGCTGTTGCAGGAGGGCGACGGCTGGGAAGCCAGGTCGCTGATTGCCGTGCGGGCAGGCACAGCAGGAGGGGCGAAGGAGCGGCAAGATTCCGTAGAGGGAAGTGACCGGGGCCCAGGAGAGGCGTGAGTCTGGGGCCCAGAAGAGGCGAGGGCCCAGGGGCAGCAAGGGCCCAGCCCACACTGCGATATGTGCGCGCTCGGTCTGTGCAGCAGAGCAGGTCTCCAGTTAGTCTTGGGTAATCCTTGCCCCTGGACCAAGACCTAGCTCTGTCAAGCCCGTGTGGTGGCTGGTGTGCAACGGCCACCCCACGTTAAAAAAATCCACACACAGGCATCTTCCACCCTTCAGGATGTAGTTCGGGATCGGGAATATTAGGTCCTTCATTGAAACACCTGTGAACTCATCCCTTTTTGGCGTGGAAGCAAGTCATCCTCGCTTCGAGGGACTGGCTATGATGATGATATTAAGGTAAGCGATGCAGCAGAGATGGAAATGGAATTCCAGATTTACGAGAAGCCTAAAGTCAGATAAGAGACAGGACTGAGTTTCTCCATACACCGCTCCAGTAATGATCCTTAATTCTACCCTTGGGACCTCCCTGCACCACTGGTACACCTCCACTTCCACACTTGTAGCTTTGGCCGTTGACAAAATAAACCACAGGCAGTTTAATGCTGTGGTGTTGGGCTGAAGGTCTCATAATCCACTTCACACCCTTCGTAGGCTGACACTCCAGTGCCGTGCTGAGGGAGTGCTTCACTGTCGGAGGTGCCGTCTTTCGGATCAGATGTTACAGTAAGGCCTCTCGGATGAACGTAAAAGATCCCACGGCACTATGTCGAAGAAGAGCAGGGGAGTTCTCCCCGGTGTCCTGGCCAATATTTATCCCTCAATCAATCTGAGGTTCTTATGTTCTTATCAACATCAGTAAAACAGATTATCTGGTCATTGTCACGTTGCTGTTTGTGGGAGCTTGCTGTGCGCAAATTGCATGCCAAGTTTCGTACATTATAACAGTGACGACACTCCATTGGCTGTAAAATACTTTGCGACGTCCGGTGCTATAGTAATGCATGTTCTTTTTTTATTTTGAATGAAAAGAAGGAAGGGACAAAGACCGTGAGGCTGATTAAGCCACCTATCCAGACAAGGTGCAGCTCAAACACCGTCAGCCTACCCCCTCTCGCATCATCCAATCTCTTGGTAGCGGCCAAAAATATCTCAAGTTCTTCAAGTGAATCATATAAATTTTCACTTTTGGACAAAACCACTTTTGACTCATGAAGGGAGGAGAGGGGCGGGTACAACGGCATTTGAAGAATGGGAAAGTCCCCCGCCTTTTGTGCTCAGTATCGGCATCAGAACCTGAAGGGGAAAATGGGACCTTTTGAACCGTAAAAAACCCATTAATATACCGGAGGTAGGACAGAGCAAAATACCAGCAGAACTGTTCAAGAATGATGGATATTTAATGTTCAAAGTGAAAAGTTCATGCACTTACCGAATATGGGGTGAAAACGTGCAAAGTGCCAAACTAAGGGAGACCTATCAGTATTGTAACATTATGAACCTATGCGTGTGCTCACAAGTTTGTAGAGCAGTTGCTCAGCTAGTCACATAATGTTCACAAGACTCAATAAAACCCCAGCGAGTTGGGTCTAGGTCACCCACGATGAGGTATGCAGTTGTGAGCCTGGTGATGAACCGGTAATGTGTAGTGTGATTGTTAAACCTTTTGTTAATAGCAATGTATTCTTAAGCAAAGAACCCATGAAGCAAATACATTACAAGTGTCGTCCCTGGTGAAGGCGATCAGCCCCAGGGAAGGTCTTTAACATGGTACTGTTGCTTTTTTGATTCATTCTTGGGATATGGGCATCACTGGCCAGGCCGGCATTTATTGCCCATCAAGAAGGTAGTGGTGAACCACCTCTTGAACCGCTGCAGTCTGATACAACTGAGTAGCTTGCCAGGCCATTTCAGAGGGCAGTTAAGAGTCAACCACACTGCTGTGGGTCTGGAGTCAAATGTAGGCCAGACCAGGTAAGGGCAGCAGATTTCCTTCCCTGAAGGGTTGTCAGCAATCTGGCAGTTTCATGGTCACCACTAGCTTTTTATTTTAGATTTATTTAATAAACTGAATTCCAATTGTTGCCGTGGTGGGATTTGAACCCACATCTCGGGATTACTAGCCCAGTAACATAACCGCTGTGCTACCGTTCCTCCTCATTCTCTGGTACTCTCATCCTTGTTTTGAAGCCCCTCCATGGCCTCACCCCTCCCTATCTCCATACTCTCCTCAAGCCCTCCAACCCTCCGAGATCTCCATGCTCCCCTGATTCTGGCTTCTTGTGCACACCCCCCACCCCCCCGATTTAATCGCTCCACCATCGATGGCTGTGCTTTCAGCTACCTGGGCCCGCGGTTGTTGTGGCTCTGGGTAAGCGAGCGTGTGGTGGATTTGGAAACAGATGCTGATGCAACAAGCAAATCTTTGTGAGGTGGGGGAACCCTGTGAAAAGATTTCAACCAATTTGTTTGGCTGTGGAGCAGTGACAAAGGTTCCTTAGTTTAAAGTTGTCACGGAGAAAGTGCGGAGACAGGTCAGGAGACATTTCAAAGAGTTATTGGATCACACAACGCTTTATCACAGAGAGTGCTTGAAGTAGGAACCGTTTTATTTTTAAAGGAAGTTCCCATTGGTAGCTACAGGGCTGTGGGAGAGTGCAGGAACAGTGCCCTCCGTTTTAAATTGCTCAAGACAGAAGCGAAGGATAAAATGGACTCCTTCCAAAACTGGAAACCTCTGTGGTTCTTTGTCAGCTTCGTAATTAACTTCATTCGATTTGGACAGGCCTCGGATAACCGAGAGGGATTTGCACCATGGTAATTTTATAGCATTATTGACTTCTTTTCAGGAGAACCACAGCATCATTAAACCTGGAACAGCTCACAGAATGGAATCTTACACTAAGGTGGAGCTTGGAGCAAGACGGTTATTAGAGAGTTAGAGAGCCCCCCCCGCACCAACGCCCCCCTCCCCGCGCCATCTGACAGGGGTGCTTTTTTAATTTGTTCCTAGGATGTGGGTGACGCGGGCAAGGCCTAGTTGTTCTGGCAGCTGAAGGGCAACCACAGAGAGTGGGACTGGCGTCCTGTATCGGCCAGACTGGGTTGGGTTGACGGATTTCCTTTCCCTGAAACACTGGTGAGCCAGTTGGGATTTTACAGCAAACAAGCAGCTTTCTCAACCATTTTCCAAGGCGATTTACTGGATTCAGTTTACATAAGAACATAACATAAGAGGCCCCTCGAGCCTGCTCCGCCATTCAATGATCTTCTACCTCAACTCCACTTTCCTGCACTGTCCCCATATCCCTTGATTCCCTTAATATTCAAAAATCTATTGATCTCTATCTTGAATATACTCAAAGACTGAGCCTCCACAGCCCTCTGGGGGAGAGAATTTCAAAGATTCACCACCCTCTGAGTAAAGAAGTTTCTCCTCATCTCAGTCCTAAATGGCCGACCCCTTATTCTGAGACTGTGACCCCTGGTTCTAGACTCCCTAGCCCGGGGGAAACATCCTCCCTGCATCTACACTGTCAAGACCTGTAAGAATTTTGTATGTTTCAATGAGATCACCTCTCATACTTCGAAACTCGAGAGAATATAGGCCTAGTCTACTCAATCTCTCCTCACATGACAATCCCCCATCCCAGGAATCAGTCTGATGAACCTTTGTTGCACTCACTCTGTGGCAAGCATATCCTTCCTTAGGTAAGGAGACCAAAACTGTACACAATACTCCAGGTGTGGTCTCACCAGGGCCCTGTGCAATTGCAATAATAGTTTAGCTTTCTATTAACACAAAACTACCATACTTTATTATCAGGCCTGTGATTTGGATCGGAGAATGCACGTGAGCATATTGGGGTGGAACTGTGGCCACAGATGGGACAAACAGAAATCAGATATGTAGATTTCACAGGTGATCAAGGACTATCGGCAGAAACCGAATTGTAGCGTCAGAAGGCACAGGCGGAGGCTATTGGGCTCAACGTGCAAGTGCTGGTTCTTTGAAAGAACTGTCTAATTAGTCCCTCTCCTCCTCCTCTTTCCTTATAACCCTGCAGTTTTTTCCTTTTCGAGTATATCTGCAAGTCCGTCCTACATCTGGAAGTCACTGCTGAATCTGCTTCCACCACCCTTTCAGGCAGCGAATTGCAGCTCGTAACAACATTGTTGCGTCAAATAAATTCTGCTCATCTCCAACACCGCCCCATCATGGTTACATAAGAACATAAGAAATAGGAGCTGGAGCAGGCCATATGGCCCCTCGAGCCTGCTCCACCATTCAATAAGATCATGGACTCAGGTCCACTTCCCTGCCCGCTCCCCATAACCCCTTATCCCCTTATCGTTTAAGAAACTGTCTATTTCTGTCGTAATGTCCCAGCTTCCACAGCTCTCTGAGGCAGCGAATTCCACAGATTTACAACCCTCTGAGAGAAAAAATTTCTCCTTATCTCAGTTTTAAATGGGCGGCCCTCTAGTTCTAGTCTCCCCAAACAGTGGAAACATCCTCTCTGCATCCACCTCGTCAAGCCCCCTCAGAATCTTATTGTTATGTTCAGAATAACTCCACAAGACTGTATGCTGTAAGCTCAAACTGATGTGACCTTAGTCTCTTTAATCAAACTCCAGAGTGAAGAAGCAGCATGACAGACCACCTTTTATACTTGCAAAGTGTGCAGGTGACCCTTGGGTCTCCAACAGGTGCACCCCCCTCGTGGCAAGTCTTACACTATTATAAAGTTTACATACATAACACTTATACGTTTCGAAAAGATCAACTCTCATTCTTCTGAATTCCAATGAGTAGAGGCCCAACCTACTCAACCTTTCCTCATAAGTCAACCCCCTCATCTCCGGAATCAACCTAGTGAACCTTCTCTGAATTGCCTCCAAAGCAAGTATATCCTTTCGTAAATATGGAAACCAAAACTGCACGCCAATTGGTTCTTTTGCCAATTATCTTAAAACTGTGTCCTCTGGTTATCGACCCTCCTGCTCGTGGAAACAGAAGAGGGACACAGATATCATGGTTGGCTAACACGACGGATTAAATCTCTGCGAAGAGTGCAAAGGTCAGGACAGAGGGAGCTGATGACCTCAGTGTTGGGTGGGTTCAGAGTGCAGCAATCCTAATATTGGAAGCGAGCTGTTAGCTGGAGCTCGAAAAGCAGTTTGTGTTTCTTAACCGTTGGACAACACCTGACGATTACACAAAGTGAGGACCAGCCTACACAAGAGGGCTGATTTCCTGGAGACGACAAAGAATGGCTGTGTGGAAAATCGCAGAGTCAGCAGCACCTGATTTTCTCATTTGAATCGTGGAGTTATTTTGGAAACCAAAGGGGGAGAGGCCGTGGCCCGTCACGTAGGATATCACCTTGGCTGGAAACAGTATCCGAGCAGCTGAATAGTAAGTCCCACGTCACGTGGCTGACCTTTTAACGTGCCCTGAAATAACACAAACACACCCAGCTTTAAAATCAATCACTGCAATTTGTGGAACACCTTCACCACACGGACTGCAGCGGTTCAAGGTGAAGAACATAAGAATTAGGAGCAGGAGTCAGCCATACGGCCCCTCGAGCCTGCTCCGCCATTCAATAAGATCATGGCTGATCTTTGACCTCAACTCCACTTTCCCGCCCGATCCCCATATCCCTTTACTCGAGTCCAAAAATCTATCTGTCCCAGCCTTAAATATACTTAACGACCTAGCACACACGATCCTTAAGGGCAGAGAATTCCAAAGATTCACAACCCTCTGAGTGAAAAAATTCCCCCTTATCTCAGTCTTAAATGGCCGACCCCTTATCCTGAGACTGTGCCCCCTGGTTCTAGACTCTCCAGCCAGGGAGAATTTTATCTCTGTAGGAAGCAATGCTCTATTGGCGTGTCTTGCAGCGGTAGTAGGTGACAGCGGGCACTGAACCTCACTGTTGGGATAGCACGAGGCCATTGTGCATCACAGCTGCTCTCAAGTCAGGGGAAAGAAAGACTACGATTTATATAGCGCCTTTCATGACCACCGGATGTCTCAAAGCACTTTACAGCCAATGAAGTACTTTTGAAGTGTAGTCACTGTTGTAATGTGGGAAACGCAGCAGCCAACTTGTGCTCTGCAAGCTCCCACAAACAGCAGTGCGATAATGACCAGATAATCTGTTTTTTTGTCCTGTTGATTGCGGGATAAATATTGGCCCCAGGATACCGGGGATAACTCCCCTGCTCTTATTCGAAATAGTGCCGTGGGATCTTTTACGTCCACCTGAGAGAGCAGACGGGGCCTCGGTTTAATGTCGCATCCGAAAGACAGCACCTCCGACAGTGCAGCACTCCCTCAGCACTGCCCTGGTGTGTCGGCCTGGATTTATGTGCTCAAGTCCCTGCAGTGGGACTCGAACCCACAACCGTCTGACTGAAGAGGTGAGAGAGTGCTGCCCACTGAGCCACAGCTGACACGCTCTCAGCCTCTAAACTGTCAACCCCCCCCCTCAGGCCCTCCTCTGAGGGCGACGAGTGATGGTGAGTAAACGCAAGCCTCGCCAGCAACATCCACAGCCCGAGCGCAAAATAAAAAGGAAGGAATAACAGGTGCCTGGCACAGTGTTGAGTTTTTTTTGTGAAACAGCGAGAGATGTTTTCTCATCAGGGGGTGTTGTTACTTGAGTTAACACGGCCTGTGTGACGATGCAGGATTAATGCACTCAAATGAAACAGAGGGATTATCATCGAATGATGCGGCACAGAAGGAGGCCATCCAGCCCGTCTCGCCTGCAGCAGATTAGTCTGTTGTCACCAGGTACACTGAGAGCTCACCGACCCTCGCACTCTGCCTGAGGGGGAAGCGCGCGAGAGACACCGCGTCTCTGTTATTTACCAATATTTGGTTGCCGCTCTAATGAGAAACAGAAGGATAGGAACCCAGGAATTAATATTCTTCAAATCCCAGAACCTTTAGTTACGCACCATTATTTTCCTTTCGGTTTTCTCCATTGCTGTCAAGCTGGTGTTTGATATTTCTTACACCATTGTTGAATGGAACTAAATACCAGGTAGCTCTAAATTTTACGTTTAGGAATGTAACAGCTCTAAAGACAGAGGGAGTCTTACCCAGCTTCATCATCATCAGTCCCTCGGCGTTGAGAGTGACTTGCTTCCACACTAAAAATGAGTCCTCAGGTGACTGATGAACTAATTTGAAACAATGGAAGATGCCTGTGCGTGAATGCTTTTAACGTGGGGTGACTGCTGCACCACACGGGATTTGACGGAGCAAGGTCTTGGTCCAGTGACAAGGGGATCCAAGACGACTGGAGACCAGGCTCCATCGCATGTACCAATACACACACACACACAAACTCATACATACTCCTACTGTCCTCCTTCCTTCCTCCTCCCCACAAGACCTCTCTCTACATGGAGTTCATAGTCCGCAATGTGAGCCTCACGACCCCACAGCCTCGCTATTGGCTCGTTCTGTGCCTTCCCTTGGTCTTGGCCACGCTGCTCCACCTCTGGACTGATACCACTCCGCTCCTCCGTGCCTCGTACGTCCTCTCCTCGCCACTTCCGATCTCCGCACCTCACCGCGCCCGACCTCCGGATCTCGCCCGCCCCGACCTCCGGACCTCATCGGTCCCTCACTGCACTAAAAACAGAGGGAGCATGGGCCAGTGTCACTGCACTAGAGACAGAGGGAGTCTCGCCCCGTGTCACTGCACTAGAAACAGAGGGAGCATCGCTCAGTGTCACTGAACTAGAGACAGAGGGAGGATTGACCAGTGTCACTGCACTAGAAACAGAGGGAGCATCGCTCAGTGTCACTGAACTAGAGACAGAGGGAGCATTGACCAGTGTCACTGCATAGAGACAGAAGGAGCATCGCCCAGTGTCACTGCACCAGAGACAGAGGGAGCATCGCCCAGTGTCACTGCACTAGAGACAGAGGGAGCATCGGCCAGTGTCACTGCACCAGAGACAGAGGGAGCATCGCCCAGTGTCACTGCATAGAGCCAGAAGGAGCAGCGCCCAGTGTCACTGCATAGAGACAGAAGGAGCATCGCCCAGTGTCACTGCACCAGAGACAGAGGGAGCATCGCCCAGTGTCACTGCACTAGAGAGAGAGGGAGCATCGGCCAGTGTCACTGCACCAGAGACAGAGGGAGCATCGCCCAGTGTCACTGCATAGAGACAGAAGGAGTATCGGCCAGTGTCACTGCATAAAGACAGAAGGAGCATCGCCCAGTGTCACTGCACTAGAGACAGAGGGAGCATCAGCCAGTGTCACTGCACGAGAGACAGAGGGAGCTTCGCACAGTGTCACTGCACTAGAGACAGAGGGAGCATCGCCCAGTGTCACTGCACGAGAGACAGAGGGAGCATCGGCCAGTGTCACTGCACTAGAGACAGAGGGAGCATCGCCCAGTGTCACTGCACCAGAGACAGAGGGAGCATCGCCCAGTGTCACTGCACTAGAGATAGAGGGAGCATCGCCCAGTGCCACTGCACCAGAGACAGAGGGAGCATCGGCCAGTGTCACTGCACGAGAGACAGAGGGAGCATCGCCCAGTGTCACTGCACTAGAGACAGAGGGAGCATCGCACAGTGTCACTGCACCAGAGACAGAGGGAGCATCGCCCAGTGTCACTGAACTAGAGACAGAGGGAGCATCGCCCAGTGCCACTGCACCAGAGACAGAGGGAGCATCGCCCAGTGTCACTGCACTAGAGACAGAGAGAGCATCGAGCAGTGTCACTGCACCAGAGGCAGAGGGAGCATCGCCCAGTGTCACTGCACTAGAGACAGAGGGAGCATCGCCCAGTGTCACTGCACTAGAGACAGAGGGCGCATCGCCCAGTGTCACTGCACTAGAGATAGAGGGAGCATCGCCCAGTGTCACTGCACGAGAGACAGAGGGAGTCTCGCCCAGTGTCACTGCACTAGAGACAGAGGGAGTCTCGCCCAGTGTCACTGCACTAGAGACAGAGGGAGCATCGGCCAGTGTCACTGCACTAGAGACAGAGGGTGCCTCGCCCAGTGTCACTGCACTAGAGACAGAGGGAGCATCGCCCAGTGTCACTGCACTCGAGACAGAGGGAGTCTCGCCCAGTGTCACTGCACTAGAGAAAGAGGGAGCATCGCCCAGTGTTACTGCACTAAAGACAGAGGGAGCATCGGCCACTGTCACTGCACCAGAGACAGAGGGAGTCTCGTCCAGTGTCACTGCACCAGAGACAGGGGGAGCATCGCCGGGTGTCACTGCATTAGAGACAGAGGGAGCATCGCCCAGTGTCACTGCACTAGAGACAGAGGGAGCATCGCACAGTGTCACTGCACTAGAGACAGAGGGAGCATCGCCCAGTGTCACTGTACTAGAGACAGAGGGAGCATCGCCCAGTGTCACTGCACTAGAGACAGAGGGAGCATCGCCCAGTGTCACTGCACGAGAGAAGAGGGAGCATCGCTGAGTGTCACTGCACCAGAGACAGCGGGAGCATTGGCCAGTGTCACTGCACCAGAGACAGAGGGAGTCTCGTCCAGTGTCACTGCAGTAGAGACAGAGGGAGCATCAGCCAGTGTCACTGCACCAGAGGCAGAGGGAGTCTCGCCCAGTGTCACTGCACCAGAGGCACAGGAAGTCTCGCCCAGTGTCACTGCACTAGAGACAGAGGGAGCATCGTCCAGTGTCACTGCACCAGAGACAGATGGAGCATCGGCCAGTGTCACTGCACTAGAGACAGAGGGAGCATCGCCCAGTGTCACTGCACTAGAGACAGAGGGAGCATCGCCAAGTGTCACTGCATCAGAGACAGAGGGAGTCTCGCCCATTGTCACTGAACTAGAGACAGAGGGAGCATCGGCCAGTGTCACTGCACCAGAGGCAGAGTGAGTCTCGCCCAGTGTCACTGCACCAGAGGCAGAGGGAGTCTCACACAGTGTCACTGCACTAGAGACAGAGGGAGCATCACCCAGTGTCACTGCACTAGAGACAGAGGGAGCATCGCCCAGTGTCACTGCACTAGAGACAGAGGGAGCATCGCCCAGTGTCACTGCACTAGAGACAGAGAGAGCATCGCCCAGTGTCACTGCACTAGAGACAGAGGGAGCATCGCCCAGTGTCACTGCACGAGAGACAGAGGGAGCATCGCCGAGTGTCCCTGCACCAGAGACAGTGGGAGCATCGGCCAGTGTCACTGCACCAGAGACAGAGGGAGTCTCGTCCAGTATCACTGCACAAGAGACAGAGGGAGCATCAGCCAGTGTCACTGCACCAGAGGCAGAGGGAGTCTCACCCAGTGTCACTGCACCAGAGACAGAGGGAGCATCGCCTAGTGTCACTGCACTAGAGACAGAGGGAGCATCGCCCAGTGTCACTGCACTGGAGACAGAGGGAGTCTCGCCTAGTGTCACTGCACGAGAGACAGAGGGAGCATCAGCCAGTGTCACTGCACCAGAGGCAGAGGGAGTCTCGCCCAGTGTCACTGCACCAGAGGCAGAGGGAGTCTCGCCCAATGTCACTGCATTAGAGACAGAGGGTGTCTCGCCCAGTGTCACTGCAATAGAGACAGAGGGAGCATCGCCCAGTGTCACTGCACCAGAGACAGAGGGAGCATCGCCTAGTGTCACTGCACTAGAGACAGAGGGAGCATCGCCCAGTGTCACTGCACTGGAGACAGAGGGAGTCTCGCCTAGTGTCACTGCACGAGAGACAGAGGGAGCATCGCCGAGTGTCACTGCACCAGAGACAGCGGGAGCATTGGCCAGTGTCACTGCACCAGAGACAGAGGGAGTCTCGTCCAGTGTCACTGCACCAGAGACAGAGGGAGCATCGGCCAGTGTCACTGCACTAGAGACAGAGGGAGTCTCGCCCAGTGTCACTGCACTAGAGACAGAGGGAGCATCGCCCAGTGTCACTGCACTAGAGACAGAGGGAGCATCGCCCAGTGTCACTGCACTAGAGACAGAGGGAGCATCGCCCAGTGTCACTGCACCAAAGACAGAGGGAGCATCGCCGAGTGTCACTGCACCAGAGACAGTGGGAGCATTGGCCAGTGTCGCTGCACCAAAGACAGAGGGAGTCTCGTCCAGTGTCACTGCACTAGAGACAGAGGGAGCATTGCCCAGTGTCACTGCACCAGAGGCAGAGGGAGCATCGCCCAGTGTCACTGCACGAGAGACAGAGGGAGTCTCGCCCAGTGTCACTGCACTAGAGAAAGAGGGAGCATCGCCCAGTGTTACTGCACTAAAGACAGAGGGAGCATCGCCCAGTGTCACTGCACTAGAGACAGAGGGAGTCTCGTCCAGTGTCACTGCACCAGAGACAGGGGGAGCATCGCCGGGTGTCACTGCATTAGAGACAGAGGGAGCATCGCCCAGTGTCACTGCACTAGAGACAGAGGGAGCATCGCACAGTGTCACTGCACTAGAGACAGAGGGAGCATCGCCCAGTGTCACTGTACTAGAGACAGAGGGAGCATCGCCCAGTGTCACTGCACTAGAGACAGAGGGAGCATCGGCCAGTGTCACTGCACTAGAGACAGAGGGAGTCTCGCCCAGTGTCACTGCACTAGAGACAGAGGGAGCATCGCCCAGTGTCACTGCACTAGGGACAGAGGGAGCATCGCCCAGTGTCACTGCACTAGAGATAGAGGGAGCATCACCCAGTGTCACTGCACGAGAGACAGAGGGAATCTCGCCCAGTGTCACTGCACTAAAGACAGAGGGAGCATCGGCCAGTGTCACTGCACTAGAGACAGAGGGAGCATCGCCCAGTGTCACTGCACTAGAGACAGAGGGAGCATCGCCCAGTGTCACTGTACTAGAGACAGAGGGAGCATCGCCCAGTGTCACTGCACTAGAGACAGAGGGAGCATCGCCCAGTGTCACAGCACTAGAGACAGATGGAGCATCGGCCAGTGTCACTGCACTAGAGACAGAGGGAGCATCGCCCAGTGTCACTGCACTAGAGACAGAGGGAGCATCGCCCAGTGTCACTGCACTAGAGACAGAGGGAGCATCGCCCAGTGTCACTGCACTAGAGACAGAGAGAGCATCGCCCAGTGTCACTGCACTAGAGACAGAGGGAGCATCGCCCAGTGTCACTGCACGAGAGACAGAGGGAGCATCGCCGAGTGTCCCTGCACCAGAGACAGTGGGAGCATCGGCCAGTGTCACTGCACCAGAGACAGAGGGAGTCTCGTCCAGTATCACTGCACAAGAGACAGAGGGAGCATCAGCCAGTGTCACTGCACCAGAGGCAGAGGGAGTCTCGCCCAGTGTCACTGCACCAGAGACAGAGGGAGCATCGCCTAGTGTCACTGCACTAGAGACAGAGGGAGCATCGCCCAGTGTCACTGCACTGGAGACAGAGGGAGTCTCGCCTAGTGTCACTGCACGAGAGACAGAGGGAGCATCAGCCAGTGTCACTGCACCAGAGGCAGAGGGAGTCTCGCCCAGTGTCACTGCACCAGAGGCAGAGGGAGTCTCGCCCAATGTCACTGCATTAGAGACAGAGGGTGTCTCGCCCAGTGTCACTGCAATAGAGACAGAGGGAGCATCGCCCAGTGTCACTGCACCAGAGACAGAGGGAGCATCGCCTAGTGTCACTGCACTAGAGACAGAGGGAGCATCGCCCAGTGTCACTGCACTGGAGACAGAGGGAGTCTCGCCTAGTGTCACTGCACGAGAGACAGAGGGAGCATCGCCGAGTGTCACTGCACCAGAGACAGCGGGAGCATTGGCCAGTGTCACTGCACCAGAGACAGAGGGAGTCTCGTCCAGTGTCACTGCACCAGAGACAGAGGGAGCATCGGCCAGTGTCACTGCACTAGAGACAGAGGGAGTCTCGCCCAGTGTCACTGCACTAGAGACAGAGGGAGCATCGCCCAGTGTCACTGCACTAGAGACAGAGGGAGCATCGCCCAGTGTCACTGCACTAGAGACAGAGGGAGCATCGCCCAGTGTCACTGCACCAAAGACAGAGGGAGCATCGCCGAGTGTCACTGCACCAGAGACAGTGGGAGCATTGGCCAGTGTCACTGCACCAAAGACAGAGGGAGTCTCGTCCAGTGTCACTGCACTAGAGACAGAGGGAGCATTGCCCAGTGTCACTGCACCAGAGGCAGAGGGAGCATCACCCAGTGTCACTGCACTGGAGACAGAGTGAGTCTCACCCAGTGTCACTGCACTAGAGGCAGATGGAGTCTCGCCCAGTGTCACTGCACTAGAGACAGAGGGAGCATCGGCCAGTGTCACTGCACTAGAGACAGAGGGTCCATCGCCCAGTGTCACTGCACTAGAGACAGAAGGAGCATCGCCCAGTGTCACTGCACTAGAGACAGAGGGAGCAACGCCCAGTGTCACTGCACTCGAGACAGAGGGAGCAACGCCCAGTGTCACTGCACTCGAGACAGAGGGAGCAACGCCCAGTGTCACTGCACTAGAGACAGAGGGAGCATCGCCCAGTGTCACTGCACTAGAGACAGAGTGAGTCTCGCCCAGTGTCACTGCACTAGAGACAGATGAATCATCGGCCAGTGTCACTGCACTAGAGACAGAGGGAGCATCGCCCAGTGTCACTGCACCAGCGACAGGGGGAGCTTCGCCCAGTGTCACTGCACTAGAGACAGAGTGAGCATTGGCCAGTGTCAATGCACTAGACACAAAGGGAGCATCGCCCAGTGTCACTGCACTGGAGACAGAGGGAGCATCGGCCAGTGTCACTGCACTAGACACAAAGGGAGCATCGCCCAGTGTCACTGCACTGGAGACAGAGGGATCATCGGCCAGTGTCACTGCACTAGAGACAGAGGGAGTCTTGCTCAGTGTCACTGCACCCGAGACAGATGGAGCATCGCCCAGTGTCACTGCACTGGAGACAGAGGGAGCATCGGCCAGTGTCACTGCACTAGACACAAAGGGAGCATCGCCCAGTGTCACTGCACTGGAGACAGAGGGAGCATCGGCCAGTGTCACTGCACTAGACACAAAGGGAGCATCGCCCAGTGTCACTGCACTGGAGACAGAGGGAGCATCGCCCAGTGTCACTGCACTCGAGACAGAGGCAGTATCGGCCAGTGTCACTGCACTAGAGACAGAGGGAGCATCGGCCAGTGTCACTGCACTAGAGACAGAGGGAGACTCGCCCAGTGTCACTGCACTAGAGACAGAGGGAGCATCGGCCAGTGTCACTGCACCAAAGACAGGGGGAGCATCGGCCAGTGTCACTGCACCAAAGACAGGGGGAGCATCGGCCAGTGTCACTGCACTAGAGACAGAGGGAGCATCGGCCAGTGTCACTGCACCAGAGACAGAGGGAGCATCGGCCAGTGTCACTGCACTAGAGACAGAGGGAGACTCGCCCAGTGTCACTGCACTAGAGACAGAGGGAGCATCGGCCAGTGTCACTGCACCAAAGACAGGGGGAGCATCGGCCAGTGTCACTGCACTAGAGACAGAGGGAGCATCGGCCAGTGTCACTGCACTAGAGACAGAGGGAGCATCGGCCAGTGTCACTGCACCAAAGACAGGGGGAGCATCGGCCAGTGTCACTGCACTAGAGACAGAGGGAGACTCGCCCAGTGTCACTGCACTAGAGACAGAGGGAGCATCGGCCAGTGTCACTGCACCAGAGACAGAGGGAGCATCGGCCAGTGTCACTGCACTAGAGACAAAGGGAGCCCTCTAATTTTATTTGGGTGCACAGCCCCTTTATTAGACCCACGTCCATTCAAATTTCCCCACACACGCGGTTTTTTTCACTGTAAAGCCAGCAAATGGCCTGCGCAGGAGCTCCAACCCGCCGCGCAGCTAACGGGAACGCTGCATCTCACCCACTGTCGCTGCTCTAATGGCAGAGCGAGTCTGAGTAACAAGTGAGGCAAAGCAAAAGATGGAATGCACCCAGCAGCGGGCAGCGAGCAGAAAGTGGGCAGCGCTCAGCCCAATCCGCGCAGGGCATGGATGGTGTGGCCACCTGCTCCACATGTGGAGGGCTGACTGTGGCCCTGAGTCCTAGACCCGGGAACACGTCACATCAACTCGCCCACTGAGACCTGTTGCAGGAGGCTCCTCATTTCTCCACTTGGCATCTCAGGAGATCATCGAATGGAGAGCCAAACCAGACATCCCATTATAAGCCTTTCCCCTCATACGAAACAACAGTGGAAGAATTTTGAAAGATAAGTTGAGTGCAATGTATGCATCTCTGAGGATGCTCACAGGTTTGTAGAGCTGTTGCGTTGTGAGTGGCTTAGCCAGACACGTGATGTTCACAAGACTCAATAAAACCCCAGCCAGTTGGGTTTGGGGAATCCACGATGAGGCAGGTGGTTGTGAGCCTGGTGGATGAACTGGTAATGTTAAACCCATGTGATTGTTAAACTTTTGCTAATAAACCCACTAGTTTTCAATAGCAATGTGTTGCTCTAAATTCTTAAGCATAGAACCCATGAAGCAAATACATTACATTGATGAATGATTGAAAGAGACATAGAAAGAATGTGAGGCGTGAGGGAAAATCATGAGAGATTGAGAGAAATGAGCGAGACATAGAAAAAATGATCTGGATGTCCTGCTGTGGTTGGGAGGACAGAATAAACATTAGGAGCAGAAAGTAAATCACGGAGCGTTTGGGAAAATGTTAATTAAAGGTTCTGATGCATTTCTGTTCACATGACTGCACAGACACAGAGGGAGAGATTGGGGACCATATCGAGCGAAATCTCAGAAACAGAAGAGGACATTACAGACACTGACAGGGGAACGGACTGAAGGCTGAAATATATTAGAGAGAGGATTGGGAGCTGATCGCACTGTGCAAGATGAAAATCATAGATTGAAAACAAAACAAATAGTAAGAATATCACAGTTGAAATGAACAGGAGTTTTAAAGTCAAATTGGATGTGGCACAACTTGTAGGGTATGTACTGCACCTGTGTGTGTGTGTGCAGCTTTAATACATCAGGCATTGGTCTCAATCTGTGGGGCAGTGTTGAATGCTGAAGATAGGACCCGGGAGGGAGGAAAATAAGAGCAAGAGATATCCCAGGGAGAGGGAGACAATAGAGGGAGAAGTACCTCAGGGAGAGGGGAAATGAGAGTGAGACATACTCCAGGGAGCAGGTGTGATATATTCTTTACGACATCACTAACAAACACTCCACAAAGTGGCTCTTAACTGTGATAATGAGACCTTGTCATATGATCCTTTATTGTTATACATCAGTAGTTGCATTGCCACAGTCGTCCACTAGGTGGAGCAATAGTCCACCAGATGGAGCTCTATTACACATCTCCCTCCTTAGTGAAGAAGTAATCATAACAAAATAATCATCATACATAAGTTGCATGGTTATACACAACAAAAGATATTAACTTTATTTTTTCATATTTACAAAACAAACTTAACCACTGTTTTTTTGTTAAAAGAGGATGCCTTCATTCTCGAACACAACCGTACAAATGTGGTGTCGAACTTAGACTCATTCTAGGCTGAGCCTGAGGAAAGTTTGTCTCCAAGGGCAACCCTTGATCTACACCTGAACTCTCTACAACTTCAGACTGTTAGTCTGCCTGACTTGAACTCAGACTTAAATTCTGACTTTCTCTTGGACTTGTTGCTAGTACATCTGATGTAGGATTTGCTACTGGTACTCTATTTATTATAAGACTATCTGACTATCTGACTCATCAGAAATAATTGAATTATTCCAACTTTAAACTCCTTCCACATCTCCACGTAAAATATGATCAATGTGAACAAACCTAACCTGTCCATAATCAAACATCTTGACCAAATATGTACGAGGGCCACATATCTTCACTACTCTTCCTGGTGAGCACTGTAACCATTTATGGTGATGGTTCTTCACTCTCACCTTCTGATTCAATTTCACACTTCCCTCTCTTACTCTAGCTCTATCATGATTCTCTTTCTGTCTTGATTGTTTCTCTTCTACTGACTGTGCCAAGTTTGGCTTTAACAACGAGAACCTGGCTCATGGCTGTCGTTTGAGAAACAACTCTGCTGGTATTCTACCGGTAGTTTTATATGGAGTATTATGATAAGTAATTGGAAAATTTGTCAATATGTGGTCAACAACAACTGCCATTTCTTTGGATTTGGATCCAACATTTGCTTGATGAGGGCACGTTTTACAATTTGTACTGTGCGTTCTGCTGCACCATTTGAACCAGGGTGGTACGGTGGAACCTTGCTATGTTTCACATCATTTCTGCTCATGAATTGTGCAAATTCTTCTGAAGAAAATTGTGCAAATTCTTCTGAAGAAAATTTTGACCCATTATCAGATACAATTTCTTCTGGGAAGTCATATGAAGAAAACAATCTTCATATTGTCTCATGTTTTACTTGTTATTTTCCGCATCGGAAACACCTCTACCCACTTCGAATGGCTATCAATCACAATGAACAATTGGCGTTCGAGCAAAATCAATATGTAACCTTTGCCACACCCTGGGAGGCCGCTTCCATGGCTGTAATGGTACTGATGCTTACCGATTGATATGTTGTACATGTTGTACACTGACTAACGATGTACTCTGTATCTTTACCTAAACCTGACTGCGTGCAAAACTCCTGTTCAAGCATATTCCCAGGTGCTGGTCATGAAGATCTCCCAACAATTGGTACCTGAATTTATTTGGGATAAATACTCTTGCACCCCACATGATACAATCATTATCCACTGATTATTCATTCCTACGAACAAAGTATGAATATCTTCCTCGGATACTTGGTTTGGCCAGCCATTTGCTATGTCCATCGTCATCCGCCTCGATCGGGTCAGCCGGCAGCCGAATAGACAAGGCCCAACGGTGGAGGCAGGCTGCCGGCCACGTTGTGGACGGGTATTGGAAGTCGGCGTTTTAAAGATGAAAATAGCAGCGCCCATTTTGGTTGTGCTATGGCTGGGCCTCGCTGGGTGGATGGGGGCCAATTTATATATTGTTTCCTTGGCTGTTAATGGGGGTCAATTTATAGATATATATATCGGTAGCAAGGGAGAGTGATGAATTGCTGCATTGTATCCTGCAGCCGCAGTATGCCAGTGATGGGAGATGGTGGAAATCGAGTTCAGTGTCTTTGTATTGTGTTGAGCTTCTTGAGTGTTGTGGCTGCACGCATTCAGGTGAATGATGCATCTGTCCATAACTGTAATGATAGCAGTCACTGATTGGAGCATGGGCAGGTACAGCAGAAGTGGCGAGGGATTGCAGAGCGATGGATGTGATCTGGGCCAGGGGCCCAGGGGCAGCACGGGCCCAGCCCACACTGCGATATCTGCGCGCACTAGGTCTGTGCAGCAGAGCTGGTCTCCAGTCGTCCTGGTTAACCCTTGCCACTGGACCAAGACCTAGCTCTGTCAAGCCTGTGTGATGGCTGGTGTGCAACGGCCACCACATGTTAAAAAAATCCACGCACAGGCATCTTCCACCCTTCAATATGTAGTTCGGGATCTGGAATATTAGGTCCTTCATTGAAACATCTGTGAACTCATCCCTTTTTGGCGTGGAAGCAAGTCATCCTCGATACGAGGGACCACCTATGATGATGAATCATACATCTTTAACATAACTGGGTCACATTTGGTTGCTCTACTAATCTCTTCAGCTGTGACTGACAATTCATCAATGTATGAAAAACAGAACACTTCTTCCCTATTGGGTGTAACTTGTGATGGGGATGGCAACCTGGACATAGCATCAGCATTACCATCTGACTTAGGTACACAATGGGTGTAGCCCAATTACTTAGAACTACTTTAGAGATAATGTTCTCAGATTTTAGTCTTTTGAGTTCTTGCTCAACTTTCTCCTTGAGTGCGTATGGTACGGGATTTGGCTTGCAGTAAACTGGTCTAGCATCCTTCTGCATTCTAACACTTGCCTTGAAGTCTTGGATTGGACTGCCTGTTTCACAGAACACTTTCGGATATTGCTTGATAACGTCATCTTTTGATGCAAATCTCGTTTCAACACGAAAAATCTCATTCCAATCCAGCTTCAGTGATACCAACCAATTTCTACCTATCAAGGCAGGCTTGTCTCCTGCCACTACTAAGAGAGTCAAGTTCTGAAATTCATTCTTGTATTTCACTGGTAAGGTGATGCATCGTACAACAGGGATTTGTTCTCCTGAGTAGCCTCGCATCTCTGTCTTTGATTTCTTCAGTGGAAAATCACGCAACTTGTTGAGATATAGCGAGTCCACTACTATGCTCACGGATGCATCCGTGTCGATTTCCATGGGTATCCTGGTTCCTGCAACGTCTACTTGGATGACGTTACTTCACGAATCATTGTGAGAAAGCCTCGTGCTCCTGATGACGTGCATCTCCAGATCTTCCTCGTTCTGTTGCTTCTCTTCAATGCTATGTAGTGTCTGGCGATTTCTACTTATAGCATTGAACCTCGGTTTACTCTTCAGTTGGCACGCCTTCGCAAGATGCCCAGTTTTCCTGCAGAAGAAACACTCGGCCTTCACTTATGAACAGCTTTGAGCAATGTGTTGTCCCAGTCACCAATAGACTTCAATGCTCTGTTACCTTGGCCAGTTGCTGAGGCCTTGGGGCTCAACTGCCTTGTACTTTTAACCTGCAGGTGATTCACCTCAGTTGTCCTGACGACTGGAAATGGCAAGTAATTCTCAGAAGCATCGGTTGGCCATATCCATTGACATAGCCGTCTGTAAAACTAAATCAAAAGTCAAGTTAGGGGTTGCTTCATTTTTCATCCCACAAACAAAGTGGTCACGCAATGCTCGGCCCTGAAAGTTTCCGAAATGACAATGAATGGATAGCTTTCTTAAAGGTACAATGTGCTCACTGATACTCTCGACAGTTAATTGATCTCTTATTCCAAAACAATAACTTTCAGCACTTTTCAGGGGTTCAGGACTGTAGTGCTGTTCTCCCGTCAGTGGTGTGTCCTTTGGCTTGACGGAAACAAGCAAATTTTGCAGTGTCATACACCTCGGGGCCTGCTTCAGTCAGGAAAATAGCCCGGTTCCTTTCTAAGATCACCCAGTTATGGTTTTCATCGTCGGGGACTTCGACGATACTATTCGTGGTAAAAAACATTTCTAGCTGCTCCACATACGCTACGAAAGTCTCTCGGTCATCATGCAACTCACCCAAGTGCCCTATTATTCCCATAGGTGCAGCCATCTGGACTCCAGCAGTTCAGCCAAGTGTGCTTGAAATTTACCTTCGCTTTTTAGCTGTGCTGCAAAACAACCTCTCAAATTCTCTCTGTCGGTTGGCAGTAACATCCACCAACAAAAATTTCAGCTAGGGAATCCAGAAATCCCATCCTACTCGCCAATGTGATGTATTGTTCACTAACACACACTGTACAAGATGGCTCTTAACTGTGAACATGAGACCTTGTCACATGATCCTTTATTGTTATACATCAGTAGTTGCATTACCACAGTAGTGCACTAGGTGGAGCTCTATTACAGCGGGGAAATGGGAGGGAGAGATATCCCAGGGAGCGGGAAATATCAGCGGGCGAGATATCCCCTAGGGAGGGGGGGGGAAATGAGTGGAAGAGAGAGAAATACCCCAGGGAGAGAGGGGAGGGGTTCAGTGGGAGAAGTACCCCAGCATTTCCCTTGTGTACCTCCTTGTGGTTGGTGTATGATCGGTTGCAGGCCCCTCTCCTTGGCCAGTGCGACATGGGAAGAAGCTGAAAGGAACAGGGTAGAAAAATAAACTTCCCTCCAAAGCACTCGGTGGTACACCGCGAGTGAGGGTGTCTGATTTCCTGCCCTCTCAGCTGGCGGGCACGGCTGAGCCTACGATGGGGGATAATGAACCTCTTTCCTAGTGGGGTGAAAAGAAGAGAGTACAAGTTGACTGAGCCACCCCCTCCCCCCGAAGACCAGTCGCTCAGTCACATCATCGGAGGCTTTTGCATTTTCAGTGGGGAACTGGGAGAAGCAGGAGACAAACCATCAGGACAAGCCAAGGCAGCAGCCTGAGAATCCGATGGAAAGATGGGGGTGGAGGGAGTCAGTGACAAGCTGGTGAACTCCCTGTTTGGTATTATGTCTGTGATGCACTTATGAATGACGCCACAAGGCAATGTGTTGTACTCAAACTGTAATGACCTTGATCCTTTATTCCAAACTCCAGAGTGAGACACAAGCCTGGTGAACAGCCTTTTATACTGGGCCCTATACAAGCAGGAAACCCCCCAGTCTCCACCAGCTGCACCAGCATATATACACAGTGTAAACCTTATTGGTCGTACATCAGGTAAACCCATCTCCATCTTATGCAACCACACAGTGACTACACCCACAGTCTGCATATACAACATTTGGTGTTTAACCCTTGAGCCGAGGGGAGGGCCCCAGAAAACAATCAAACTTTCATTCATTGTGTGTCTCTGTTTTATTTTCATTCAGAGTCGCTGTCAAGAGGCAGCGTTCCTGCAAATTGAATCTGATCCCTTCCCCTGAGGTAATGCACAAGCCTGGTAAAAGAGGTATGACTGCGTGCTCTGGTCAATCGATGTGACAGCACCAGAGTCACACTCTGGAATCCTTCGAGCATACAGGAAGAACTTGTAACCGAATGAAAAGTTATCAAGGCCGACAGCTGCCTTGGATCAGGGCTTGTGCCTGGGGAGTAGGCCCCACGAGCAAGGCCGAGGTTGGGCTGTAATTGCTCCGGCAGTGGGGCACTCGGGAAATTGAATTTCTGCAACTGGCTTATTATTAAAAAGCATTGAAGAACTCTGAACTTGTTGAGCACAGAGTGTAGAGGATTCAAAGGAGCATTTCCCGCAGGATTAAAAAGTACCACGACACACCGTTCAGCTTTTGAAACTCCTTGAGCTTTTGGCTCTTTGTGAAATGTTTGAGTACTGACTTATATCTCCTTCCTCGAAGGCCGACACTCCCAGCCCCTTCATAAGAACATAAGAAACAGGAGCAGGAGTAGGCCATACGGCCCCTCGAGCCTGCTCCACCATTCAATAAGATCATGGCTGATCCAATCATTGACTAAGCTCCACTTCCCCGCCCGCTCCCCATAACCCCTTATTCCCTTATCGTTTAAGAAACTGTCTATTTCTGTCTTAAATTTATTCAATGTCCCAGCTTCCACAGCTCTCTGAGGCAGTGAATTCCGCAGATTCACAACCCTCTGAGAGAAGAAATTTCTCCTCATCTCAGTTTTAAATGGACGGGCCCTTATTCTAAGACCATGTCCCCTAGTTTTAATTTCCCCTATGAGTGGAAACATCCTCTCTGCATCCACCTTGTCAAGCCCCCTCATTATTTTACCCGTTTCGATAAGATCACCTCTCATTCTTCTGAACTCCAATGAGTAGAGGCCCAACCTACTCAACCTTTCCTCATAAGTCAACCCCCTCATCCCCGGAATCAACCGAGTGAACCTTCTCTGAACTGCCTCCAAAGCAAGTATATTCTACATATTGCAAACGTCGGAGGGTTGCTGGGCCCATGGTGATGCAACACTTGCACACTCGTAACCATGGCGGCAATGGGTTCCGACCGAGCCCCTCATGCTGACATTTGGAATACCCATTTAGAAGTGATGATGTATGTTTGCTCGTTCTTTATTTGAACGCCGGGCAGACACGGAAGGACGCCGGCCTTCTCCCTGACACGCCTCTCACGCTACCGAGGGTCATGGCCCCCACTAGTCTCCGCCCACATCGGAGTGCGAGCGAGCAGATCGGCAGCACAGGAGTGCCGGAACTTTGGCACGAGGGGGCAGCCCTGTTCAGCGCGGTCGCAGGAAGGCGGGTGAGGGGTGAGCAAAGTGGAAAGACGGTGCAGGCTGATGCTCGCTGGGGTTAAGGTTGAGGCACGCCATTAAATATCGGAAAGCTACAATCACCATCTAGCCACATTATACCTGGCCTGCGAGCGTTTATTGCTGACACTGGAAAATGGCGGCCACACGGCTGTGTTGAATGACCGTCAATTTTTTGTCAAATGGCTGCCACTCGTGAAATTCTTCTCGGTGGTTTTTCCGGCGGTCCCTACTTCCTCCCCGCTGCTGCAGAACCCGCGCGCCGCTGGTCTCCCAGCCCGCCAACAAAATTCAGCTAGAAAAATCTCGTGGCCGCCGCACGGTTCCCCCGACAGTTTTTTTCTGTTGGTGCACTGTGTTTGCCATTTGTGCAAAATGGTGGTTCAGCCGCTGTTCAACGGGAGGGTGCACTGCCGCGGTCGCCATCTTATTTTTTTTGTCAGTCCCCTTGGGTGCCAGGCCGCTGGCCCGACCGAAACCCTCCCTGGTGGTCCAGTGGACCGAACTCAAATGGCAGAGTTCTCAGAGGGGAGCGACGTGGTAACGCACCAGCGTGGTGACGTCATCAGCGCCACGCTGATGAGTGACAGCGGCGGATAATTGGCCCGCCCCCCCCCACTTCCGTCCCTCTGATGACGGACACTCCATTCCCACCCCCACTTCCGCTCCCATTATGACCGACAAAGAGCTGAATTTCGCACAAGAGGCCACTGCATCCATCGCAGGAAAGTGATCGGTGCGACCCGGTTAGCAAACAGTGACTAGTGGGACGCTGCAGGGATCGGTGCTGGGGCCTCAACTATTTACAATCTATATTAATGACTTGGATGAAGGGACCGAGTGTAATGTAGCCAAGTTTGGTGATGATACAAAGATGGGTGGGAAAGCAAATGATGAAGAGGACACAAAAAATCTGCAAAGGGATATAGACAGGCTAAGTGAGTGGGTAAAAAATTGGCAGATGGAGTATAATGTGGGAAAGTGTGAGGTTATCCATTTCAGCAGAAAAAATAATTTAAATGGAGAAAAATGCAAAGTGCTGCAGTACAGAGGCACCTGGGGGTACTTGTGCATGAAACACAAAAAGTTAGTGATCAGGAAGGCAAATGGAATGTTGGCCTTTATTGCAAAGGGGGATGGAGTATAAAAGCAGAGAAGTCCTGCTACAACTGTACAGGGTATTGGTGAGGCCACACCTGGAGTACTGCGTGCAGTTTTGGTCTCCGTATTTAAGGAAGGATATACTTGCATTGGAGGCTGTTCAGAGAAGGTTCACTAGGTTGATTCCGGAGATGAGGGGGTTGACTTATGAAGATAGGTTGAGAAGGTTGGGCCTATACTCAGAAGAATGAGAGGTGATTTTATTGAAACATACAAGATAATGAGGGCGCTCGACAAGGTGAATGCAGAGAGGATATTTCCACTCATAGGGGAAACTAAAACTAGGGGACATAGTTTCAGAATAAGGGGGCCGCCCATTTAAATCTGGGATGAGGAGGAATTTCTTCTCTGAGGGTTGTAAATCTGTGGAATTCTCTGCCCCAGAGAGTTGTGGAGGCTGGGTCATTGAATATATTTAAGGTGGAGATAGACAGATTTTGGAGCGATAAGGGAGTAAAGGGTTATGGGGAGCGGGCAGGGAAGTGGAGTTGAGTCCATGATCAGATCAGCCATGAACTTATTGAATGGCGGAGCAGGCTCGAGGGGCCAAATGGTCTACTCCTGCTCCTATTTCTTATGTTATGTTTCCGATAGGGGTGAATTTCGGCCCCTGGGTGTCCAAAAACAACAACAAATTCCTTTGAGATAGCGCCTTTAACGTAGCAAAACGTCCCAAGTCGCTTCACAGGAGTGTCATCAGACAAAAATTTAATAAGGAGATTTTAGGGCAGGTGAGCAAAATTTTGGACAATGAGGTCTCTGGAGGGGTTTCCAGAGCTTAGGGCTCAGACTGCTGAAGACACGGCCGCCAATGGTGGGCCGAAGGAAATTGAGGGCTGCCCAAGGGACCAGAATTGGATGAGTGCAGACTTGTTGGAGATAGTGCTCTTTGCCCATCCCCTTGATGGACACATTGTACGTTAATTGGTGGCCTGTGGTGCTTCCTGAGCAGCCCGCGCTAAGTTAAC